>NC_132864.1:44772355-45446593 GCF_048164855.1 Canis lupus baileyi | reverse complement strand
ACTCACACACTAAACATGAACAGGGCAGCCACCTGCTAGCATACAATCCTCAGATAAGAACAGGAGTCCTTCACCAAAATAAAGTGCCCAAGATAGAACAGAAAGTCACTCCTTATACCAAGAAACAGGACAACTACCATTTAATGAGAAAAGACAATCAACAAACTCTGAGATGGAGATTAATCTGATATTAGAAATATCTGATGAGAATTTAAAAAACAAATAGCTTAAAAATGCTTTCTAAATCAATTGCAGATTCTCTCGAAATGCATGTAAATAGAAAGTCTCAGCAGAGAAATAGAAGTTCTTTTTATTATTATTTTTTTATTGAAGTTCGATTTGCCAACATATAGTATAACACCCAGTGCTCATATCATCAAGTGCTCTCCTCAGTGTCCGTCACCCAGTTACCCATCAGCCCACCAGCCTCCCCTTCCACTACCCTTTGTTCAATTCCCAGAGTTAGGAGTCTCTCATGTTTTGTCACCCTCTCTAATTTTTCCCACTTATTTTCCCTTCTTTCCCTTATAATCTCTTTCACTATTTCTTATATTCCCCATATGAGTGAAACCATACGATGAAATAGAAGTTCTGTAAAAGAACTGAAAAGAAGCTCGAGAACTGAAAGCTGTAATAACTGAGGTCTTTTCAGAAAGTTCACTAGCTTTTCTCCATAGAGTGTCGCTGCGAAGGCCAGAGCAACTGAATGGGAACAGAGGTCAACAGAATTTATTCAGTCTGACCAATGTAGAGAAAATATTAAGTCTTATGTTTCTGTAGAAAAAATGTAAAAGGGCAAACGTTCATAACACAGAAAAGGAGAGAGTGTGGTACCAAAAAAGTATTTGAAGGAACAATGACAACTGCCCCAATTTGTCAGAAGTCATAAATGTACAGATTCGAATTTGCAAGAACTTCAAATAACCCAAAAGAAATCCATGCCAACACACAACATGGTTAAACTTCCAAAAATTAAATAAAAAGAAAAACATCTTAATAGGAGAGGAAAATACTGCATTGCTGGTGAACACCCATAGGAAGTGCAGGAGATTTCCCATCTGTGGCCCATGGCCATGGAGGCCAGCATGCCTTTGGGTGCTGCAAGAAAAGAAAAGACAGTTTTTCAAGGAACACACACACACAAAAATAAATAAATAAATAAATAAATAAATAAATAAATAAATAAATAAATAAAACAAAACAAAACGAAACCAAAAAACAACAACTGGAAATTCTACATCCAGTAATGAAACTGTCCATCCAGAATGAGGAGGAAATGAAGACATTCTCAGTTAAAGGAACACAAAAATAATTCTTTGCTACTAAGTCTACCCCTAAATTAGGGCTAAAAGAAATTCTCCGAACTCTGAGGAAATGGTGATAGAAGAGGAAGGGATCTTCAGAAAAGGAGAAAAAACAATGGGCACATCGAAGGAAATCTTGTTGCAGGATTTCTTTTCCTTTGGCACCCTCGGTTCTTGATCAGATGGCTTCAAAGAATGAAGAGGTGGACCAGCCCAAGAGTGGTGGGCAGCAAAGCAAAGTTTACTGAGCTGTAGTACAAGGCTCCCAGAGAGGGAGGGGACCTGAGAGTGTTGCCACTGGAGTTTCTAAGGGGTTTTGGGGACTTGTTGGCAGGCGGTTTTAATCTGATTAGCTCTCCATGTACCTGTCAGTCAGGTTTGGGTCATCTACCTATGGCATGGGAAAGAATTTGGGACCCCTTGTCCCTACCTGCCTTCCAACTATCTTTTATTAATATAATATCAACTGTCCATCATTGCATGAGCTTCTTTTAGTAAATATTTTGGCTAGAATAAAAGTTACAACTGTTTGAGGTGGTGCTAAATGTTTGCAGAGGAATATTTAAGATAATTATATTTTTTAAGTGGAAAAGAAAGGGACCTGAAGAGAAACAAATGTCTTGCACCCCAGTCTAAGTTGTGAAACATTGACACTGACGGCTTGTGATAAGTTATACACATCATAGCAAGACTGCTAATAACCATTCATAGAAACTGTACAAAATGATATACTTGAAATCATTGTAAATAAATTAAAAATATATAACCCTAAAAGATATTCTAGTAATCTAAAGATGGACAAGAAGGAAAAAAAAATGAACAAGAAACACAAGGAAAAATACAAATAATGACAAAACTAAGCCCCAGCATACACATACTTACTTTATATATGAAAATATCTAATTATATAAAGTAAAAGACAGAGATTGACCGAATAGATAAAAATTCATGACCCATCTATACTCTGTACACAAGAAAATCATACGCAACAAAAAAGATTGAAAGTAAACTAATTGGAAAAAATATCACTCATACTTTGATACAAAGTACAACAATACCTAAATGAATATTATAAGAAATAGTCTTAAGAACAAATAAAATTGCCAGGAACAAAGATGGACATCATGTAACAATGAAAAGATAGATCCTCCAATAAGAAGCAGTGGTCCCACATGTGTGTGCACCAAACCAGGTGTAAGCAGTGTGAGGACAGTGGGTGGGGCTGAAGGGAGAAGAGTCCACAAGGGCAGGTGGATTTCCTACTCCCCTTCAGCGGCTCAGCAAGCCACACCATGGAAGAGGGGCCAGATCAGGGCCCTCTGGACCATGCGATCAGCCAACAGTTCTGTTTCACTTGTGTACAATGCTCCAGGGAATAATGGCGGTAAGACCTTACCTTGATGATACTGAAAATAAAATCTATAGAGGAAAATCAATAAACCCAAAGCTATTTATGAAAAAGCAATCTACAAACTGATAAAACTCTTGCTCAACTAATTGAGGGGTATGGGGAGAGATCATCATTACAGATGCTCAAGACATAGAAGATAATGAAAAATCGTTAACCTGTTATACCAATAGTTCAGATAACTAGAAGAAATGGAGAAAACTGGGGGATCCCTGGGTGGCTCAGCAGTTTAGCACCTGCCTTCGGCCCAGGGTGTGATCCTGGAGTCCCAAGATCGAGTCCCACATCAGGATCCCCGCATGGAGCCCGCTTCTCCCTCTGCCTGTGTCTCTACCTCTCTCTCTCTCTCTCTCTCTCTCTCTCTCTCTGTTTCTCATGAATAAATAAATAAAATCGTAAAAAAAAAAAGAAATGGAGAAAACTTTTGGAAGTACAGGAAGTGTTCCTGCCAAGCATTTCCAGAATTATTGCAGAGCACATGAAGAATTGGCTGGTTATCTTTGTGCGTGGACTGGATGAGTGGATGCTGTTAACATGGCAATCCTCACAAACTTCGTCCTACAACTTTCATATAAACACGATCCAAAACTAAGGGAATCTTTTAAAGAAAGTGATGTCAAGGGACGCTGGGGTGGCTCAGCAGTTGAGCGTCTACCTTTGGCTCAGGGTGTGATACCAGGATCCGGGATCGAGTCCCATATCTGGCTTCCTGCATAGAGCCTGCTTCTCTCTCTACCTATGTCTATGCCTCTCTCTCTGTGTCTCTCATGAATAAAGAAATAAAATCTTTTAAAAAATAATAAAACTAAAATAAAATGAAAATGGTAATTTAAAGTGCCTGAAATAGCCAAAGCCATTCTGAAAATGAACAAAGCTAGTGGATATACACTTACTCATTACAAGTAAATCTCTACTTTTATAATGGCACAGTACTTTGTGACACTGAAATAGTGAAAGCGTGTATTGCAATTGCCATGACTTGTAAAAATGTTTACTTACCTAGAAACTAAAATAACTGTCCAAATCATGTTGCTTTTGGACATGGCGTGTCCATGAGATATAAAGAGACACATAAAGGAGAAACTGCTGGCAGTGACTTGAATTTTATTTATTTTTTTAATGTACTGTCTTTAACGGAAATGTGAAGTTACATGAAGATTTATGACCTTTCTCCCATTATCGTGTATAAACACCCAAAAATAATCCAAAAGGATTAGTAATTTCTATAGCAATATCATAATATTGTAGAGCAGATGGATATAAATGAAATGGGGGGAAATCCCTGAATTACGTCTGCTCCCCGCTTGTTTTCCCAAGTCACTCACTTTGCACACCTGGGGGACACAGCTGTGCCTGGGTGAGTCTCAAAGGCTGTTCAGCGATGAAAACCAAATCAACTGAGTACTCAGCTTAATCTATGAAGGGAAACAGGTAACTCTTCTTGAACCGAAAGGGAAAGATTTATAGTAAGTGAAATTATCTCCCTTGAAAATTAAGGGGAAGCAACAGGAACAATCTAAACCTGATTATAAGTGCAACAGATCCATAAAAATGAGTTTCAGAATTAAAAAATAATCCCTTTAGCTTTCAGGCTTTCATCACCATGTTTTGGTTCATTACTGTCAGAAAACAAAGAGTAAGAAGCTGGAGGGTGAGACAGTGATTAGAAAAGATTCAAAAGGCTTTCATGGGCATATGCTCCTAGCGAGACATTCTTTCTCACGGGGGTCTTGCAATTTAGCTCTGATGGTTCGTGTCCAAATTGCAATGGATGCTGAGCATTGTTAAAAGCATGATGGGCTGATATAGGATGCTGAGCAGAGTGGGAATCCATCCATCTGGAACTAGCAAATCAAGGTGAGAATTGCTTTATGATCTGCAATTTAGATGCTGAACATGGAAATTCGCCCTCAAATGACAACTTGTGTGTTGATCTGAAAACTCCAACAAAGCACAGCGGTAGCTAACACCAGACTATCACTGACTCTTGGAATCATAGTTCCTGGGGAAGTAGTAATGGCTTTATGAGATAAAGTTAAGCCTCGGGAGGGGTATTTTCTCTTCTCTTCTCTTCTCTTCTCTTCTCTTCTCTTCTCTTCTCTTCTCTTCTCTTCTCTTCTCTTCTCTCCTCTCCTCTCCTCTCCTCTTCTCTTTTTTTCCTTTAGATTTTATTTATTTGAGAGAGAGCAAGACAGATCACAGGAGCAGAGGGAGAAGCAGACTCCCCGCTGAGCAGAGAGCCTGATGTGGGACTTGATTCCAGGACCCTGAGATCATGACCTGAGCCCAAGGGCAGACGCTCAACTGACTGAGCCACCCAACGGCCCCAGGAAGACTATTACTTACTTGCTTTATTGAAACTCAGAACTAGAATTCTAAGTTTATTGAGCAAGTTGATGCTGAATAATGAACCACAGGAAACCATGAAAGGTAATGATTGTGGATCATGCTAAGCATTAATGCAGCTGGAATAGATACAGTTTACTAGAAAACAAGTCTAATCCACATTGTATACACCTACGCATTTACTGAGCACTTACACCACTGACTATTCCTACAGAATTCTTGCAGTTGTTCATGCTCTGGCTTTGTTTGAATATGACTCTCAAAGGAGACTCACAGAAGTGGGGACTCCGATGGTAATCTTTTTCTCTATGTGCCAAACATGGGGCAAGATATTTCCTAGAAACTATTTTGTCTGGTTTCTCACAAGAAAACTGCTCATCTAATAAATAAATAAATAAATAAATAAATAGATAAATAAATAAATAAATAAATAAAATAAAAAGAAATAAAAAAAGAAAACTGCTCATCACTATCCCTTTGTAAGAAATGAGAAAAGCAAAAAAAAAAAAAAAAAGAAAGAAAGAAAGAAAGAAAGAAAGAAAGAAAGAAAGAAAGAAAGAAAAAAGAAATGAGAAAAGCAAATTCTTGATTTTACATAAATCGTCCAAGGTCACAAATTCTATCAGAACCTTAAGTTGAGATTGAACCTGAACCTCTTGGAGGTCAAAGACCACATGCTTTGTGCTGTGCTGTGAATGGTGCTATTAGAAACCTGGTTTCCAGCACCTCAGGCATAACAGAATTTCCTCTGATGAAGGATGTGTCAACTAAGGAATGCATCTGAGGTGCATTCCTTATCCTCCTCACCTTTGCTACAAAGCATTTATAGAAAAAAACAGTTGAAGGTATAAAACATTGAACAAACTAGTCTTTGGAGTGCTGTAATGAAGACTAATCCAAAATCTGTACGTACTAACATAGGCCCCCTCTTGGCTGTCTTAGTATCTGAAACCATCAGTCCATGGAAAGCTTAAGTTTAAAGTTTCAGAAACCATACAGATAAGGCACATGAGTCTGGGGGGTAAAGCACTAGAGCTGCATGTAGTAGAACAGAAAGGAACAACATAGCAAAACCCTTCAAACCCACTTCAAACATGTGGACCAAGAACCAGGCAGCAAGTCAGATGCTGCCGCCGCCCAGGCACATGGGCCTTCCACGAAGTTCCATTGCCCCAAAGCTCCCAGGTCCAACTCCACATGGCGCCACACAGACTTGTTTCAGATGTGGCTTTGCGACTCAGTAGCTCTGGGGCTGTGGCTAAGTGACTCTGGTTGTGTACACTTCCCTGAGTTTCTGTGTCCTTAATATTCATTTGGAAGTAATGCAAGTTAGTTCTGAGAGCTCCTGTGTGGCAATTAAATGAGAACATGTTTGCTTTGTTTGAAAATCTAGTGCAGTGCTTTTGGATTAGTAAATGAGAATTTCAGCCATCTGGCGCACAGTTCCCATAGATATCAGGTTTGGTCCATTTTCTTTTCCAAATCTCAAAACAGTCACCTCAGTTGAGAATACACTGTTGCTTTTTACAAAACGCTAAGATGATTGGCTCCTGAAATTTTCAGGCAGGGTAGGTTTTCTCGCATTTTTATAAGGGAAAGAAGTCCCTAATGTGTCAGAGCAAATTATCTCACTTTATCAATATATTACTGTGTCCTGTTAATGAAGTATTTAATCTCTGTGCCTACTTTCTTTTAAATATGGTGATTTTTTATTGTATCAAGTTCTTTGATATGAGTATAAAATTCTTTCCAGAAATCTAACTGGTCCATCCCCATGTTTAAGATATTTGTCTGGAGAAAGAAGAGTTTAATGGCCTGACTTTGGTCTCGCCAGCTCCAGGATATTCCTGGGGGCACCTGCAGGTTCAGTGTCTCACGCTGTAAGGGTACTAAGTCTTCTTTAAAAACTATTGGCAGCCAAACTTTGAAATGCCATAGAGTGGTCAAAATACAGGTAAATTAAAACAAAACAAAATGAAAAACAAACAAACAGAACCAGAAGCAAATAGACCATACCACATATCTTCCACCCTAATTCAATGCAATCCATAAAATATTCCATCAGGCCTTTTGGCAGATATAGATAACCTATCTCTAAAAGGTATATAGGAATGGAAAAGACCAAGAACAGCCAAGTTGTTTCTGTAAATGAAGAAAAAGCTGGAAGACATACACTTCCCAATTTCTAAAATACTCTAAAGGTGCAATAACCAAATAATGTGGTGCTGCCGTAAGAATAAAAATGTTGATCCAATGAAACAGAATTGAGAGTTCAGAAAACACAACACATTATGGCCAGTTGATATTTTGTGACTTTTTTTTTAAAGATTTATTTATTTATTTATGATAGAGAGAGAGAGAAGCAGAGACACAGGAAGAGGGAGACGCAGGATCCATGCCAGGAGCCCGACATGGGACTCGATCTCGGGACTCCAGGATTGCGCCCTGGGCCAAAGGCAGGCGCTAAACCGCTGAGCCACCCAGGGATCCCCTGGCCAGTTGATTTTTAACAAAAGGTGCAAAGACAACTATTTGAAGAAAGAATAGTAAAAAACTAAGAATTTTTTTTTTTACTATTCTAATAGTAAAAAACTATTTACTATTACTATTACTATTTTACTATTACTAAAATACTATTTTACTATTACTAATAGTTGGTGATACAACCATAGGATGTCCTGGATGTTCACATGCATAAAGATGAATTTAGACTCTTACCACACACTTAAAAAATTAACTTAAAAATGAATCATAAATGTAAATGTAGGAATTAAAACTAAATATTAAAAAATAAATAAATAAATAAAACTAAATATTTTTGAGGAAAACAAAAAACCTTATATAACTTTGGCTATGCAAGTATTCTTAATAAAGATTCAGTTAAGAAAATGAAAGAAAAGGCGCATGCTGGGAAAAAATATTTTCACATCCTATACCTGATAGAAAAGACTTCTATGTAGGATTGATATAACTGTTAAAAATTCAATATTAAGGAAACAAATAACTGTTTTTAAATGAGTAGAATCATCCAAGAAGGTATGCAAATGGATAATAAACATATGAAAAGATGGTCATCATAATGAGTCTTCAGGGGAAAATGCACATAAAACCACAAGAGACCACTTTACACCCACTAGAGTGGTTATAAGGCAAAACCACTGAATATACTCCTGTTACTAGGTATCCACTCGAGAGAACTATTCACATATGTTCACATAAATGCTTTTAAGGGAATGTTCAGAACAGCATTATTTGTAAATGTCAATGACTAGAAATAATTCAATTTCCATCAACTGGAATAGATAAATTGCATGTTGAGTAGATACGTTGCATGTGGCATATCCACACATTGGAATGTATTCATCAATAAAAAAGTACAAAATACTGATGCATGCTTCAATATGGATCATCCTTGCACCATGTGCTAAGGCTCGGAATCCAGACACAAAAAAACTCCCAACATATTGTATGTTTCTGAATTGTCCAGAAAAGGCTAGTCTCTCTAGAGCCAAAATAATACATCGCTGCCGATCTGGGAGCATGAGTGGTAGCAGGGATTCATTGCAAACAGGAAAACAGATCTCTTAGGAGTGATAGAGATGTCTTAAAACTGATTGTATTACTCTCTAAATATAATAACATCATTGAATTTTACATTTATACTTAAAATTTTAATTCATGTTTCAATAAAGCTATTTTATAAAGCAAGTAAGCCAATTGGAATCCCTTATTCTCAGAGCAAAACTGAACACACACACACACAAACACACACACACACACCACAGAGGATATATTTATTGATTGATAAATGCAAAAGATTTCCTCATTAAGAGTTTGAGTCGCTATGAACACTTTTTGATTAACTATTTGTATTGTCTGCTGTATGATTATCTTGCTGCATAGATGTTCCAACCAGATATACAATTCACCTTAATTAAAACACCTGCACCAAAGGAATAATCAAGTTTTTAGATAAAATTTTTATATTTCATAATGCTAGCTATTGAAAAACAGCCTAAAAAGTTACTATTACTAAAAATAACTTGTTAAAAAAAATTCATCATGCTAAATTATGTAAGTTCTTAAGCCCTACTTGGAGAATATTTGAGATATAGAAAAAAAAATCCATCAGGCAATGGTCTAAAATGATATAAACATAGACATATATTCCCATGTTTAGGAAGGTAGAAAAGAAGAAACACCTTTGACAGTTGTATCTCAACAATGAATAAAATTTAACACATTTTTAAGCATTTTTAAAAGATATCCTGGCACAAATCACTATCACTTGAGCCTCTGAATTAATAAAAATCACAATGGAATTACATACTAGTAATCTGTGCTTGATTGTGACATGGAAAGCAAAAAAAATCAGGATTTCTACAGAGAAAAAAGGCTAGTATTAATATGCGAGGAGAAAAGTTAAGAGATTTTAAAATATGACTTTTCAGTTGGTATTTCTGGCGTGAAATATATAAACACATATATTAAGACTTGTATGAAGACATAGATAGATCGTTATGAATATATGTACCTGTTTATATGTAATGTTTTATTCATTGGATTTCCCCTTGACCCATTTAGAGGAACTTGCCACAGGGTAGAGAAGGTCTGAAAATGCAATTTCAAATCCTAGAATGATGTGAGAAGGCTGGACATACCAAACAGAAGTTTCTGTGTGGTTGGAAATCAGTCTTGAAAACATGAGATATTGTTTATGTTGTCTGTAATGTTTTATAAAGTACTGGGGGCAATTGCAAAGATATGTCTTATCACATTACTTCTATTTGCTTAATGCTCTATGAATTTCAGCTGGATCTGCCCCATAATCACGTCATGCATCCCACTACAACAGAGGACATTCCATTTGAATGCTGGCATAAGTACTGTTTTCAAAACCATCTCACATATGCTACACAATAAATGCTTCAAAATGAGTGAGGACATTTTTCTGTTTCCAGGAACATTCGCTTTATTTTTTTTATTTGCCGCTTGTTCAATGACTGAATAGATGTCACCATCTTAATAATGAAAATATAATACCCATATCAATTATATGCTGAAGGGAATTCACTTCCTTTCTGGTTGTACTGTTACTTCTGCAACAGGAAGATTGGTTGAGGAACACAAAATTTCTGTATGTATTTATGGAGGGCATTAGAGTTGCAAACAAGCACTCTGTAAATCTATAAATTTATAAACACAATATTTTGCAAATGTGGTATTTTTTAAACTATAGAATTTTTAACCTGTTAGTAATGTTGACATAAAATGTAAACTTTTGTATGAGTACAGGATATACATGTCTAACGTATCTATGAGTTTTTTTGAACCATTACTGTCCAATTGAACTTTCCATCGGTGAAAATATTCTTTTTTTTTTTTTAAGATTTTATGTATTTATTTTAGAGAGAGAGAGAGAGAGCAAGTGCACTCAAGCTTGGGAGGCAGACAGAGAGACAAGCAGACTCCATGCAGAGCACAGAGCCCGACCTGGGGTTCAATCCCATGACCCTGAGATCATGACCTGAGCTGAAATCCAGAGTCGACATTCACCACTGAGCCACCCAGGAGCCACCATCAGTGCAAATCTTCTAAAACTTTCATTGTGTGATATGGTAGCCATTGGTCATACATTTGCTATTGCACATTGCAATGTGGCTAATGTGATCTCAAAACTAAATTTTAAATTTTATTTAGTTTACCCTACTAATATTTACATTTAGATGTGAGGTCATTTAATACATTTGGGGAAAAAAATGATTCAAAAGTCAATATTTCCAGAGAAATTTGTAATAAATAGATAAAAGAGACCCAAACCCTCAAACATAAACAGATTAACAAAATCAATTCTTGCTAGTCTAATCACATGTGCCTAAAGTGTCATAAAAAAGAACCCCACAAGAAAGTATCATTTATTGTCTCCACTATATATACATAGAATATTTACAAAGTGCATGAAGCAGGAAGGACTCTTCGTAGTCAGGCAGGAAGATTCTTTACTGAAACCATAGGGAAAGCATTTCCCACTAGAAGTATATATATATAATACAAATTAGAGTAGAGTTTATTAAAACTTTGGTGAAATACTACTGATTTGAGAGTTGGCACGGCCACCTTCCAAAGTCTTCTGTCAACATTCTCCTAAGAACTTTATGTGAAACATACTTCCATTTCTTGGCTTTAATACTTCTAATTTATTTCATTTAAACTCTACATAATCCAGTTTCTAGGTTCTTCCTACTTTCTCAAACATCTCTTGGGGTGAGTTAATAATCACCTTGTTGCTAACTTCAGTAAGTAACCTCTATCCCGGCTTACTTTTCCGCTCAGTGTCTCTCTCTTTTTGGAAACCTTCTTTTCCCTTGCCTACAGCATATCACCCTTGATTGTGTGTGTGTGTGTTTTTAATTACTGTAGATTCTTCTAATTAAAATCCATCCTTTCTCCAGAAATCCATAAGACACCAGAGTTTCTCAATTGCGTTGGTTCAGCCATCTGTTGTTTTCCGAGACATGTTATTAACCCAAAAGACGGCATCCATCTCCATGGCTCCAATTGCCTGTGTATTTATAACTAGGAAACTCAGATTTCCCCTTCTGGTCTCTTTCCACATTCTAAACCTACTTGTCCAAGCATCTTAAAAATACTCACTTGGTCAGTCAAAATACTTAGGTCAACAGAGACAAATCAAAGATCTTTCCCTGTCATTCCCCAAATGGGATTCTCTTCCAGGAATCATTATTCCAAGAAATTGTAACATAATTCACCCAGTTGCATAGTCAGAAATCTAAGCTCATGTTTTTTTAAATTTTTTTAAATTTTTTTTAATTTTTATTTATTTATGATAGTCACAGAGAGAGAGAGAGAGAGAGAGAGAGAGAGAGGCAGAGACACAGGCACAGACAGAAGCAGGCTCCATGCACCGGGAGCCCGACATGGGGTTCGATCCCGGGTCTCCAGGATCGCGGCCTGGACCAAAGGCAGGTGCTAAACCGCTGCGGCACCCAGGGATCCCCTAAGCTCATGTTTAATACACATTTTAGCAGCTTCAATATGTCCAGATCCACTCTATCATGCATGTATGGATTATCCCACCCAAATACATGAAGTTATTTCTACCGCCACTGCCACTTCACCAGATTGAATCATATACTCCAAAAATGTTCTCATCTTTTACTAACACTACTATAATAGAATCATTTCTCAGTCTGTCTTTTTCACCCAGAATTCAGGTTTAATAGTGAAATCTGACCATCTAATAACCAAGGAACCTTTGATAGCTTGTAATTACTCTTAGGATAAAACCAACATTCTTAAAACGGCTTATTAAGACCTTGCTTAAAGCTTCCTCTCTTATGACATGCGTAAAACAAATTAATATTAATTGCTTACCATTGATTATGAGCAAAAATATATCCAACTCATGCCCTCAATGAGTTTGCTGATTAGGAAAGGAGGAAGATATCAATCAAATAATTGTATAATCAAATGTAAAAATGCAACTGCAATCAGTATTATAAAATCCACAGTTTTGTGTATCTATGATAAAGAGGTTTGATCTAGGATTATAGGTGAAGCATTTGGAGCAGAAATCTAAATAAAGTTTAAGAATTAACTTGATTTTCTTAAAAATAAAAAAAATAGACTGCTCTATTAGAGTACATCGTCATTTTAAAAACATGTAGAGGAAATTATTTAGATCTTTTACAGACATAAAACATACTTGTATGGTTCTATTCATTTATATTTATTAAGATGCATTTTATGATCCATAATATGGACTTGTTTGATCATTTGGTGTGCACTGGGGAAGAATATACTGCTGTTACGTGTAGTATTCTATCGAATGTTGTAAAAGGCCTACTGAAATCCCAACGTAAGTAGCTATAGATTTATTTCTCCTTTCAAATCAGCCAGTTTTCAATTCATATATTTTGATGCTCTCTTATACAGTGTAAATCAACGTGATTATTAAGTTCACATGATGAACTGATCAATGACCACTCAATCATTATGAAATCACCTTGTATATTACTGGTAGTATTTTTGCTCTGAATACTCACATGTATACTGAAATAACCACCCCAACATTCTTTTAATTAGCACTAGCATGGCAATTTTTTTCCACCCTTCTACTTGTATCTATTTGTCTTTATATTTAGTGTATTTCTTTCCTTTTTTTTTTTAAATTTATTTAGGGATACCTGGGTGGCTCAGTGGTTGAGCGTCTGCCTTTGGCTCAGGGTGTGATCCCGGGGTCCTGGGATAGAGTCTCTCATCGGGCTCCCTGCGAGGAGCCTGCTTCTCCTTCTGCCTGTGTCTCTGCCTCTCTCTCTCTGTGTCTCTCACGAATAAATAAATAACATCTTTAAAAATAAGTCTTTATTTATTTTTAAGAGAGAGAAAGAGAGGGATAGCGAGTACACACAAGTGGGGAGGGGGAGAGGGTAGAGGTTGAAAGAGAGAGAATCCTCAAGCCCACTCCATGCAGAGCACATCCATCCCAGGACCCTGAGATTACAACCTGAGCTGAAATCAAGAGTCAGATGCTTAACTGACTGAGCCACCCAGGCGCCCTTGTTGCATCTCTTAATGTAATTGGCTTTTCGATTCAATCTGCTAATCTCTGCCCATTGCGTATTTTACATTTAATGTAACTATTCATGTAATCAGGCTTAAAATCTATTATTTTCCTACTTTCGGTTTCCTTCATCTCTTCTTTTCCTCCTTCTTCCCTTTTTCTGTCTTCTTTTGGATTTGTCAATATTATTTAGATTTTATTTTATCGATTTTATTGGCTTAGTAGCTATAACTCTCTGCTTTCTTATTTTAGAAGTCACTAGTTTTCTTTTGCTGCAAAACAAATCACCACAATTCAGCATCTTAAAACAAGGCTCATTTGTTATCTCACAATTTCCATGGGTCAGGATTTCAGGCAGTTTCTGTTGGGCAGGATTTTTGCATTCTTCTCAGGGTCTTATAAGGTGGCAATCAAGATGTTAACCTGGCCGTACTCTTTTGGTAGGCTCAATTAGGGAAAAAAAAATCTGCTTCCAAGCACCACCTTAGCCTCTTGTGGTTGTGTGACAGAGGGCCCTATCCTACTCGCTACCAGCTAGAATCTAGTCTCAGGTCCTCGAGCCCACATGATCCTCACCGCTGGCAGATCCAACAGGCCTGTTTGCTTCTTCAAGGCCAGAAAGGGAGCTCTGTCCCCGGGTTGCTGTTGAGCATTATATGATGAGGTGAAGTCATAGAAGTGATGTGTTTTGCCTAAGGTAGCCTAATGGACAGATGATACCCCACCACTAGTGCTCTATTCCATTGTTTAGAAAAGTCCTAGATTTCACCGAGAAAGATGATCTGAGTGGCATTGGTGGCCACCCTGGGGGTTGTCAGCACCACTTCCTAAAGAGTTGTAGTCCACGGTTTGTTTCACCCGAGTCTACTTTCATCTGATACGCAGCTTTACATAAATGACAAAGATAGATAATTTACTTTTATTTCTTTTATCCCCCCATACTCTTTTTGTGCTACATTTTACTATTGTATATGTTATAAACCCCACAATATTGCTATTTCTATTCATGCAGTTCATTATCTTTTCTTTTTAAAGATTTTATTTATTTATATGAGAGGGAAAGAGAGAGAGAATGCAAGCAGGGGAAGCAGCAGAGGGAGAGGGAGAAGCAGACTCCCCGCTGAGCAGGGAGCCGGATGCAGGACTCAATCCCAGGACCCTGAGGTCAGGACCTGAGCTGAAGGCAGATGCTTCACCGACCGAACAACCCAGGTACTCCATTCCTTATCTTTTTAAAAAAATATTTAAGTATTTAAGAAAGGCACATTTTATTCATGTAGGTACCATTTCGGGTGCTACTCATTTCTTTGGATACATTCAGATTTCAATCTAGTGTCATTTTCTTCTTCCTAATAGACTCTCATAGTGCTTGTGATCAGTTAATGATAAAACCCTTCAGCTTTTGTATGTCCAAATGTGTCTTTCGTTAACCTTCATTTTCTGGAAGGTTTGTTTCCTTTAATAGTACATTTACTTATTTACTTGTCCATTTATGTTCTAGCAGTATTTTAAAGATGTTGCTCTGCTGTGCTATTTCTTGCATTGTTGGCATTAAGAAAGTTACTGTAATTATCTTTATTTATTTTTATATAACATACCTCCCTGTCTGCCCAAGCTGCTTTCAACATTTTCTCTTTTATTTATTTTATATGTATTTATCTCTATTTTTTCAGGATTTTCTCCTAATTTAAAGTCTTCATCAAATTTCAAAATCTTTAGCTATCATTACTTAATTCTTTTTTTCTCCTCTTCTCTTGCCTCCTTCAGGGACTTCATTTATAAGTGTAATTAGGATGTTACAAATTGTTCCACAGCTCACTGTTACTTTGTTCTTTTTATTTTGTTTTAATTTTCTATAATTCATGTTAGTTTCTAAAGCTAAGTCTTTAATTTCATTTTTTCATTATGTAATGTTTAATTTGCTTCTACCCTATTTTCATCTATCACATTATAGTTTTCACCTGTACAAGTTTGACTTAGGTCTTTATATTTCATATCTCTGATTAACTTTTTAAAGAGCTTTATTGAGGCTCATTTAAATTGAATAGATTTTTTGTATACAATTGTGTGATCTCTCCATAATCTAATTTTAGAACACTTTAATTTGAAGAAATCCCATGTCCTCTCCATACCCTCGCCACCGCCTCCCATTTCCCACCAGCTCCCTCACCCCCATCCCAGCCGGGTCAATCACAAGTCGACTTTCTGATTCTTTAGATTTCCCTGACCTGGACATTTCATATAAATGGGATCACACAATATGGTCTTTTGCGACTGGTTTCTTTCACTTTGCACAAAGTTTTCAAGGTTCATCCATGCTTCAGAACATATACCTCATTCTCTTTTATTACTGAAAAATACCCTTTTGAATGGATGTCAATTTTGTTTTCCACTTCACCAGCTGATGGATGTTTGGATTGATTCTACTTTTTGGCCCTTGTAAATAATGCTGCTATGGACACTTGTGTACAAGTTTTTTGCCAACATGCTTTCATTTCTCTTAGATATATACCTAGAAGTGGAATTGAGGTCCACATGGTCACTCTGTTTTTAACATTTTGAGGAACTGCTAAATTGCCAAGGTAGATGCATCATTTTCTATTCCAACTAGCAATAACCAACATTCCACTTTCTGCAAGTCCTTACCTTTCATTATACTTTTTGTTATAACTCTACTTATTTTTTTTAACATTAACTGTTTTTGACATCTATTTCTCTTCTGATCAGTGTTTGTTTTTTTTTTCTTCTCATTATGGGTTTTCTTTTCCTCCTTTTTTTTTTGCAAACTTTATAGTTTTTAATGGAGGCAGACACTGCAAATTGTACCTTAATGGCTGCTGGACATTTTTCTGTTTCTATAAATATTGTGCTTTGGTCTGTCACATATTTAGTTAATTTGCTCACAGTCTCACCCACTTGGGTCTTGCTTTTGAGATGCGACATCGCATTAGAGGGGTGATCAGTCTAAGGTCACCGCTCCCCACCAGGAAGGCACACATGTGGGTGCTCTAGCCGCCGCCCCCAGCTGGTGCAGTCATGGTTCCTCTCTCCGCATCTCCTGGCTCCCTAAGCCCTTTAGGGGCAGCCCCCTGGGCCTCACAACAGGTAGGCGGAGCCTGGGAGGTGGATTGAGGGGACACACCTGGTCCCCTGCAGGTGGGCGGACCCTAGCAGGTGGGGGAACGCCAGCAGGTGGGGGGACCCCGGCAGGTGGGGGAACCCCGGCAGGTGGGAGGAACGCCAGCAGGTGGGCGGACCCTGGCAGGTGGGCGAACCCTAGCAGGTGGGGGAACCCCGGGCGGTGGGGGAACGCCAGCAGGTGGGTGGCTCCCGGCAGGTGGGTGGCCCCCGGACGGTGGGGGAATGCCAGCAGGTGGGAGGACCCCAGCAGGTGGGCGGACCCCGACAGGTGGGGGAACGCCAGCAGGTGGGCGAACCCTAGCAGGTGGGGGAACGCCAGCAGGTGGGCGGACCCCGGCAGGTGGGGGAACCCTGGCAGGTGGGGGAACGCCAGCAGGTGGGAGGACCCCGGCAGGTGGGCGAACCCTAGCAGGTGGGGGAACCCCGACAGGTGGGGGAACGCCAGCAGGTGGGAGGACCCCGGCAGGTGGGGGAACCCTGGCAGGTGGGAGGAACGCCAGCAGGTGGGTGGCCCCCGGCAGGTGGGGGAACCCTGGCAGGTGGGAGGAACGCCAGCAGGTGGGCGGACCCCGGCAGGTGGGCGGAGGGGCGCACCCCACTTCCGGCTGCTGGGGCCAGAGGACTTGCCCCGACACGTCGGCAGGCCCCGCCCCGGCATCACCCGCCCCTGCGTCCGCCTGTTCCTCCCCAGCGAGGCCGAGCGTCTGCAGAGGCACACGCGGTGTGCTCCCTCTACCGCAACATAATTTTTTAAGCAAGTTCACTGCCCAGAGTCTCCCCTGAAACCCGCACTCGGGGACTCGTTCTCTGGGTCCCGCGAAGTCGGAACAGACCTCGCTCCGCAGCCCCGGCCCCGCCCCCACACCCGCCCCTCGGCCCCGCCCCCGCCCCTCGGCCCCGCCCCCGCCCCTCGGCCCCGCCCCGCCCCAGCTCCGGCACCGCCTAAGGCCGCGCGCATGCGCAGAACGCCCGCTCGCCGGCCACGCCCTGCCACGACCCCGCCGGCGCCAAACATCCGGCGGGCCGACCGTTCGTCCGCGCTGGCCAATCAGAGTGCACTCTGGCCCTTAGATCCCGCCCCACCGCGCGCGCAGCCAATCGCCGGTCCCGGCGCGCAGCGGCGGTGAATTCAAAGGGCGGTGGGGGCGGCGGGCGGAAGAGCCGAGGCTCGGGCGGCGGGGATGGCGGAGGCGGAGGCGGAGGTCGGGGCGCGCGCCCAGGCGCTCGAGTAAGCCGGGGGACGGCGGGGAGGGCCGGGGGGGAGGGCTGCTCCCGGCCCGGGGTCCCCGCGCGCCGCCTGCCTCGGCCACGCAGGACGCGTCTGCCGGGGTCGCTCAGCCTCCGAGGCCGCGGCGCGCGCACACCGGCCCCGCTGGGCCGCCGGGTCGGGGCGCCGCGGTCCCGGGGGAGGCGGGGGGGGCGGGCAAGGTGCCGGCGCCAGCCCAGCGCGGCCCCTCCCTTCCCGGCCCCGCGTCTCCGACTGACTCCGGAGATGGCAGCCCCCCCCGCCCCCGGCTCTGCCCGCCGTGCTCAGGCAGCGGTCCCGTGTCCGCCCTGGGCCTGTGCCCACAGCCCCGCGGCCTGCAGCTCAGGGCAGCTCCGCGCCTCCGCGCAGGGAGAGCCGTTGGGGCCTGTCCGGCGCCCCTGAGTCTGTAGCACCCGCCCCCCCTCCGCCCCGCCCCATCTCTTGCCCTCAGGGCCCTGGCCGCGCTGGGGGACATCCTGGAGCCCGTGGGCCGGCAAGAGGAGGTAGAGCTGCCAGCCCAGATCCTGGCGGAGTTCGTGATGGTAAGTGCAGCACGAGAAGCTAGGGACCGCCCCCAGGGCCCCGGGGCAGCGCCCACTCCGCCTGTGCTGTCCCCTGCCCACTCCCCGAACAGGACTCCCGGAAGAAGGACAAGCTGCTCTGCAGTCAGCTTCAGGTAGTAGACTTCCTGCAGAACTTCCTGGCTCAGGAGGGCATCGTCCAGGGACTAGACCCCTTGGCTTCTGAAGACACGAGCCGTGAGTAGGCGGGGGGGCTGGGATGGGAAAGGAGCAGACGCCTGTCAGGTCAGCTCCTTGGTTGATGGGAAGACCCAGGCCTCGGTGTTGCCGACGGGCAGGCCAGTCTCCCTTGTGTTCTGATCCGTGGTGGCTCCTTTCAGGGCAGAAGGCACTTGCAGTCAAGGAGCAATGGAAAGAGCTGAAGGCCACTTACCAGGAGCACGTGGAAGCCATCACAGGTGCCCTGACCCAGGCCCTGGCCAAGACGGAGGAGGCGCAGAGCAAGCGGGTGCAGCTCCAGGAAGCCCTGGAACAGCTCCAGGCCAAGGTGCAGCCAGGCTGAGGGATGGAGGGAGGAGAGGGCAGGCGTGCTGGGTGGGACCCACCAACCACCTCCCAGAATCCAGCTAGGAGAACACTCCTCCTCTGCTTGTTCCCCTCTTGTGCTTACCTGCAGAAGCAAGTGGCCATGGAGAGAGCGAGAACAGCCCAGAAGCAGTGGCAGCTGCAACAGGTAGGTCCACACCCCGAGGAGCATGTTCCATTCCTACCACTACGCCATTGCATGGGCTCTGTCATCTGCCTGAAAGACCTCTGCCCCCCTCTTCCCTCGTGAGGCATGTAGCATGGGTGGTAGCATAGAGGTGCCAGCACGGCCTCAGTGGTAGTGTTGCCGCTCACTGTGCACGACGTCGGGCCGTCCCCTCACTTCCTGTGCTGCTCCTATGTCTGTGAAGTGGAGGCAACACTAGCACCTGCTCTGTAGGATTAAGTTGATCAAGTCATTAGTGTAGCAAGTACTGGAAGGAACACTCTGCACATATGGCAGGTAGCAAACTAAGTGTTACCATTCTTGTGTCTGTGTCCTCCAAAATGCGTCACACTGGGATAGTGTGTTCTGACCCTACTATTTCTCTAGGCCCCTTGTTTTGCCTGAGGGTGGGTAGGGTCCCTCTTTCCATCTGTGGGTATCCGCCCCAAGTTGGATGTAGCCTGGAGTGCTCTGAGACGGGCGAACCTGGCGAGCTGTGTCTGGTTCTCATTCCTCTTAGGAGAAGCGTCTGCAGCATCTGGCAGAGGCTTCAGCAGAGGTGAGACAGCGGCAGAGAGGAGCTCAGCAGGAGCTTGAGCGGCTGCGTCAGGAACTTGGAGCCTTACAACAGCAGGCCGGGCAGAAGCGGGACAGGCTTCAGAGGTGAGGCTGGGAGTGTGGGCTGCCGACCCAGCGTGCCCCAGTTTCCTCCCTCTACCACCCACCTCTTCCTGCCAGGCACCAGACCTTCCTCCGGCTGCTGCACATACTGCAGGGTGAGCCACTGCTCCCCGGGGCAGAGACGGAGCGGCCTCAAGAGCTGGGTATTCCTGAGGCTAAGCCCCAGGAGCAGAACACTGGGGATGCTGTGGGGAAAGACAGGAGTGTGCCATCCCAGGTGAGTGAGCGATGGGCAGGAGCAGGGACGGGGATGAAGAAGGCAGGAGACAGGCCTTACTGCCCACCCCCACCCCCGACCCATACCACATTTCCCTTCCCAAGGCCGATGGCCTGCAGCCTGCCCGAGGGACAAGCTCACGTTGGTTTCCTGAGGGACAGCAACATGGGAAAGGAACGTAGAGCAGGTAAGACACTGGCTCAGACCCTTGTGTCCTGGATTGCAGGTACGGTGGAGGGAGGACCTGGTGTCTCCTGTCTCTGCATCAGAGCTCTGTTTCCACCAAGGGGATTGCAGGTGGGAAGGGGCAGGGACTTAGCTTGTGGTTGAAGCACAGCCCCATGTCCTGTGCCCAGTCTGCCCTGGGCTAACCCCTCTCTGTCCTCCCAGCCCCTCCGGTCCCACCCTTTTTGCCGGGTGGACGTGAAACTTCTGAGTACAGCCTGATTTCTGACCGTGACCCAGGTGCAGGTGGGCTCTGGGTTGTTGATGAAAAGCCGTAGGGCTCTGTGAGTTCTCTCTTTTGTGTTCACATGTTGGTGGGAAGAGCCACACACTGAAAGGCCAACAATGTGACAGGTGCTGGGACGGGCGTGAATGGAGAGGGTGCTGGTGGGACGGGGCCCTGGCCTGGAGCCTTGGGGCTTGCTCGTCCAAGTCCATAGGAATCACACGGGCTGAGCTGATCGGTTCTGGGAGGGGGAGAAGGCCTTGTGCAGGTGGCTAGATGTGGGAAGGTCATTTTAATTGCTGACCCAGATATTGATGGAATCTGTGTTTTGCGCTGGGCCCCTTGCCATGAACTGGAGCTACAGCAGTGGGCTTGTCTGATGAGTCCTGCGCTCTGTGGAGCATCCTGAGCACGGACGTGTAAACAGGTCAATACCTGATTGCAGGGTGTGGCAAACGTGCTGAACACCAGCTATAACAAGAGCATGATGAATTCAGAGCCGTGGTAAGAGAGCGGAGAGACCCTCCTCTCTCTGTGAGTTCACACACACAAATATGTGTTGTGTGTGTGCGTGCGGTGCTGGGCGTAGGGCCAGCATGGGGACGGCGTGGAGACGGGAGACCAGGGCCCTGGGAGCCCGTTGTCCACCTGCGGACAGGACTAGTGTGTGCAAGAAAGACCTAGGCTTCTTTGAGAAAGACGCACCGGGGCCTTGTGGCGAGAGGCCATGGTCTGGTGTCTCAGGCCAGGTGCCTTCTCTTGGGAAGAGGTTGGGATCCTCGTGTGCACTCGGATCATATGCTCTGCTCCTCTCCCCAGTTGTCCTCTTAAATGCCTTGGCCTCATTACGTAGGGCGTGCACAGATCCTGATCCTAGAGAAGTGCCCTCAATCCTCAGACCCCTCACTCCATCCTGATGTGGTCCTCGAAGACCTCTAATATCCACCCCACTCGGTGCCTACGTAAGGGCGCCAAGGCATTTAAAAGGACGTTGGAAGGAAGAACAGAGCATCTGATGAGACTGCACGTGGTCCTGAATGCAGCCTTCTAGAGGTCTGCCTGCCTCCGTCCTGCCCCATCCCCCACGTTCAGGTTTATGTCTGTCATCTCGTAGACCCTGAAGCTTTTACAGCAGGCAGAGGGAGCAGGAGCATGCCCTGGGAATGGAGGGTCTGCTGGGGCCACTGGGGTGTGGGGTGGGATAGTGCTGAGTCACATTCCCTGCACATGGCGAATGTACCCCCTGCAGGGCTGCGTGCAGAGGTCAAGGATGATAACCATGAGATGCTCCTGGCGAGTCAGGGACTGGGAGAGACGGGGCTGAGACGGACACAGTCCACCTGTGAGGCCGAAGGGGAGAGGGGCCTGGGTGTTTCCTGGCCGGGGTGGTCCATTGCCTGGATCCTTGGGTCTGACTCCCACTCAGGAGTTGGGGTTTCATGTAGAGCTGGATCTCAGAGGCCCTGGTACACTATGTGCAGGGTGGGGGGCTTCCCCTGGGAACCTGTGTCTTGCACGCAGACGCAGAGCCCTGTGAGTGGATGGTGTCCTCTTCCTCCTCCATGTGACCAAGGTCGAAGGTCAAGGGATAGGGAGACCAGTGAGGGACAGGGAGGGAGGGATGCTCTGTTCACCACAAAACGGGGAGTGGCCCTAGTCCCACCACAGAAAAGCTCTCTGATTTCCATAAGAATGAAGTTTTCCTTTCAAACAAAATTTCTGTTGGTGGCAAATACTATTTTGCTGTGGCTGTTTTTTTTTTTTTTTTTTTTTTTTTTTTGAGTTTTTACTTCCTATTTCCTAGCTACTGTAATATTTTTCTATGAGTTTCTCATTTCTAATTTTTTAAACTTATTGGTATAGTTGTCATGATATTTTTTATCTTAAGATCTGCAGCCTGTTGTAGGATGGCCTGATTATATTCCTGGTGTTTTGCGCCTTATCTGACTTTCCCTTTGATCTATCTTCAGACGTTCATTCATCTCAAATATTTCAAGAGTCAGAGCCGGCTTCGTGATCCACTGTCGTATGTCTACTCTGACACTCATCGGTTTGTACTCCTGTCTTGGGCCTCTCCTACGTTCTCTCTCGTACTTTTTTCGTAAACATCTAATTTGTATCGGTTGATAACTGTGTGTATTTGGATCTTGATGTGTTTTCTCAAATAAACCTGGAAGGCTATACATTTCTTTTAGTTTTCTCTAAATATTTGTACATTCACTTCACAGAATTTTCTGTTTCTCATTATAATGATTTGATTTGTGAGTTTCTTGGGAAGATAATGTAAATTTATTCTAATTTGGTCGGAGAACATCATCTATATAATAAAAACTTTGAAATTTGACGAGGAAAGTAGTTGCGGCCGTGAATGCGGTCTGGCTCTGTGTCTTTGTGTTTCACGTGGAGGTGAAAAGCGTGTCTGTTTAGGAATTGCCACCTGTGGTGGTTTTTGTGCATCTGTTAGGTTATGCTTGTTACGCTTTCCGTTAATCTTCTATATACTTACTTTTTGCTTTCTGATGATCACCTTCCGAGGGGTGTGTTGGGGTCTCCAGGTAGGAGAGTGGATTTATTTCCTACAGTTCTGGTCAATGGCTCTATGTGCTCTGTGGCTACTTTCTTCGGGCGCGACAAGTTTACACCGTGTCTTTCTTCCAGGCTGGATGTGGCTGTTCCGTGGGGGCCACCTTCATCCCCGGCTGGGCCCCGGCTCCAGGTCTGATGGACACCAGCACCGCCTGGCAGCTCCCCATTCATCCTTTGCTTGCACGGCTCCTACAACGTTTTCAGTTTCAACCTTTCTTTATCCTATGTTTGTCACTTTTAGTCTATATTTAAACATCTAGTTTCATAATTTTTGTCCCTAAGATTTCGTATTTGTGTCCATTTTTACTTTCTCTCTTGTGTTTTATAAATTCCTTTTTTGCCTTTGGTTTTATTTTTTTATCATTTTGTTCATTCCTTTTATTGTTTTTCTTCTGAAGTGCCTCACTGATGATTATTCCCGCTTAGCTTTGGTAGTCAGTAAAGTCTAGAGTTAAGTGTAAGGGGTCTCCATCTCCCTAAACAAGTACGGAAGCTTAGATGACTTGACCATTGACGATACCCTGAACTAATGAGGTATTTCTGTGCAGTGTATTCCTTCTAGCTTATTCTGTTCTCGCAGCCGGACTTCCTGTTCTGTACGGTGTTTTGTGCACATTCACTCGTTTACTTTGGTTTGTTTTGCCCACTTGATCTTTATACGTCAGGGCTCTCCTATGGGCATTCATTTGTTTATTCATTCATTCTGCTTGCAGTTTGTTGGGCTTGCTGTTCCTATTCTTTTGAAGAAGAATAAGGGAAATCGTATTTGATTAAAAGTTTGGTTGCTATCATGAGATTTTCTGTTTTACTCCTTCCACACATCTCTACCCCATCTCAGGAATTTTCAGAAACTAATTCGTTAATTAATTCTAACTGTTGGAGCGGTGGTGGCGGCGGTCTGCAGAAGTGGGTAGTGAAACAAATGTGACGTTTATAACAAGGAAGGGCTGGTAGGGATTCAGTAATTCTGATAATCATTATTAAAAGTCGTATACCTCTTGTCTAGGAGAACAGCTAAAGCTGTGGGGTTCCATGTGCCTCAGGAAACAGTTTTGTTTTCTATCTAAGTAATGAAATTAGTTTTGTTTGCTCTTGGATACTATCCACGGTGTTACTGGTGTGAGTCACAGCACCTGCCGTCGAGCAGTCACGTTGCCGAGCTGTACGGGGGACAGTCTGGCAGATGGTAGTGAGAATCTCCTTACAGGGTTTGCAATTTCTGGCAAATATCTTGACTTGTTTGTTCTTCTGAAATTGTGTGTGTGTGTGTGTGTGTATGTGCATGTGTGTGCACATACCCAGTCATATTCATGCAAGATGTGTTCCTTTATATTCTGAGAAAAAGTTGATAATTACATGTATATTCAGAATTCTACTGACTCGATAATTTTTTTCTATTAGTATTTGTTGATGATGGACTTAAACTTTTCTAAGCACCTATATGTCAGTTACTCTTCCATTTTTTAATAAAAAATATTTTTGACATGTAACATTGAGTAAATTTAGTATGTAAAACATCTTAATTTGATAGTATATGTCTTATACAGTGATTGCCATTGTGGTGTAGAGGTCCATAGTGAGCACCTCTGTCACACTATCATTTCTTCTAGTGGTTGGGATAATTCTAGTCTCAGCAAGTTTGAGGAGGATCTTACAAGACCGTCTCTGTTCATTACGCTGTACATTAGATCTTTAGGCCCTATTTACTTCTCAGTGCAAGTGTGTCCCTTATGCAGTGTCAGTCCTATTTCTCACCCCCTCATCATTGGGTAATCACGAATTCTGTTTTCAGGAGTCTGGCTTTTTTAGATTCCACATGCAAGTATCTCATCCATTACTTGCCTTTCTGTGACCTACCTCACAGTATAATTACTCAAGGTCTATCCATGTTGTCTCAAATGGCAAGATTTCCCTCATGTGGCTGGATAACGTATAATATGTGTATATACGTGAATAGATACCATATACATGGATAATATTAAATATAACATAAATGCATCGCATCAGTTCATCCAAGGATGAACATCTAGGTTGTTTCCGCATCCCCTCTATTATGAATAATGCTGCAGTAAACATGGGAGTTCAGATATGTCTTTCAAAAATTGTTTTCATTTCCTTTTTTTTTTTTTTTTTTTTTGTTTTCATTTCCTTTGGGTGTATACATAGAAACAGAGTTGCCAGGTCATGTGGAAGATATGTTTTTAATTGTTGAGGAACGTCTGTATTATTCTATATATTGGCTGAACCAATACACATTCCCACCAACGGTTAGAAAGGGTCCCCTTTTCTCCACATCCATACGTGTTGTGTCTTCTTGATACGAGCCCATCTAACAGGTATGAGGTGATACCTCAGGGTGGTCTTTTTTTTTTTTTTTTTTTTTAAGATTTTATTTATTTGTTCATGAGAGACACAGAGAGAGAGAGGCAGAGACCCAGGCAGAGGGAGAAGCAGGCTCCATGCAGGGAGCCTGACATGGGACTCGATCCCGGGGCTCCAGGATCAGGCTCCGGGCAGAAGACAGTGCTAAACCGCTGAGCCACGGGGGCTGCCCCTTGATTTGCATTTCCCTGATAAGTGATGTTGAGCATTTGTTTATGTACCTGTCTGCAATGGATGTCTTTTGAGAAGTGTCTGTTTAGTTACTGTAGCCGTATATTGTTTTTAATCATACTGTTTGTTTTTTTGTTACTGAGTTGTCAGAATTGCTTATTTTTTGGATATTAACCCCTGTTAGATATATGTGGTTTGCAAAAATGTTCTCCCCTTCTGTAGGTTGCCTTTTCATTTTGTTACTTGTTTTTGTTTCTTTGTTTTGCTGTGCAGAAGCTTCTTAAGCTTTATATACTCCCATTTGCTGATTTTTGTTTTTGGAATAGTTTGAGAATACTTGGCATTAATTCTTCTTTCAATGTTTGTTAGAATTTACCGGTGAAGCCATCTGCTCCTAGAGTTTTCTGTGTTAGGTATTTGATTACTGATTGAATTACTTTAGTAGTTATTGGTCCGTTCAGATTTTCTCTTTTCCTTATTCAGTCTTTGTGTATATTGTGTTACTAGAGATTCATCCATTTCTTATAGGTTTTACTTGCTGGCATATGTTTGTTTATCATAGTGTGTTAAGATCCTACATATTTCTGTATGAATTGATTTCTAATTTTATTTATTTGAATCTTCTGTCTTTTTAGTCTAGCAAAAGATTTGTCAATTTTGTTTATCTTTTTGAAAAGCCAGCTTGTAATTTCATTGATCCTTTCCATTGTTTTTTTGGTCTCTATTCCATTTATTTCTCCTGTGATCATTATTATTATCTTCTTTTTGCTAACTTTGAACTTAATTTGTTCTTCTTTTTCTAGTTCCTTCATGTAAAATTAGTTTTTTTATTTGAGATCATTCTAATTTCTTAATGTTTGCATTTATCACTATAAACTTTCTTCCCAGAATTGCTTTTGCAGCATCCCATAGGATTTGATATATTTCCATTTTCTTTTGTTTCCGGATAATTTTTTATTTCCCTTTTGATTTTTCCTTTGATCCAGAGGTTGTTCAGAAGAGTGTTGTTTAGTTCCCACATATTTGAAGAATTTTCACTTTTTCTCTTATTTTATTTTTCTAAAGTAGCCTCCACACTCAACAGAGGGCTTAAACCCACATCACCCACATCAAGAGTCGCGCACTCTACCAACTGAGCCAGCCAGGCACCCTTCAGCTTTTCTCTGCTGAGTCCTCATTTATACCATTGTGGCCAGAAAAGATCCTTGATATGATTTCAGTCTCCTTAAATTTGCTAGGATTTGTTTTGCATCCTGTCATACGATGTTCCCTAGAGGATGTTCCACGTGCACTTGAGAAGAATGTGTATGCTGCTGCTGGGGATGGGATGTTGTATGTATGTCCGTTAGCCGTTTGGTCTAAGACGTGGTTCAATACCAGTGTTTCTTTGTTGATTTTCTGTCTAGATCATCTCTCCATTGCTGACCTTGGAGCGTTGAAGTTAACTAGTATTTTTGAGGTGGTGTCTGTTTCTCCCTTCATACCTGTTCGTATTTGCTTACTGTGTTTAGTTGTCCCAATGGTGAGTGCATAAATGTTTATGATTTTATCTTCTTGATTTATTGAGCCCTTTATCATTATATGACAGCCTTCTTTGTCCCTTGTTACTGTTTCTGGCTTGAAGTCTATTTTCTCTGATTATATATGGGTACTCTTGCTTTTTTTAGATTTCCACTTGCATGGAGGATCTTCTTTCATCTCTTCACTTTGAGCCTGTGTGTGTTGAGAGCTGAAATGACCCAACGTATGTTTGGGTCTTGTTTTTTTATCCATTGAGTCACTCTGTGCCTTTGATTGGATAACTCAGTCCACTCATTTTGGAGCGATTATTGATAGGGAAGGACTTGCAATGGCCAACTTACTGTTTGCTTTCTGGTGGTTTTCCATGGTGATTATTAGCTCAGTGCCCCTTGCCCCTCCTTTTTTACTGTTTTGTGAATCTAGTCTAAATTTTTGCTTTGTGACTGCCATGAGGTTTATGTAAAACATGTCATAGATAAAACATCATTTTATGCTGAAAGCAGCTTATCTTCATTCCTTTATAAAGGCTCCACCCTTTTATTCCTCCCCTTTTTTTTAAATGTCAGTTTACTGATTTTATAATGTGAATTTGTTGA
Source organism: Canis lupus baileyi (assembly GCF_048164855.1). Taxonomy (NCBI): domain Eukaryota; kingdom Metazoa; phylum Chordata; class Mammalia; order Carnivora; family Canidae; genus Canis; species Canis lupus. The sequence continues at coordinate 45,418,687 of NC_132864.1, read as the reverse complement.
CAAAGTATAGTAGCAACAGTGCTGTTATAATGCAGGGCTAGGGTTTTCCGATTCTGTAGCAGGGTGTGGTGTCCTTTCATAGGTTTTTGCGTCACTGATTAGCATCTTTTCATTTCAGCTCAAAGAACTCCTTTTAGCATTTCTTTCAAGTCAAGTCTTGTGGGGACTTTGCTTTAGCTTTTGTTTATCTGGAAAAGCCTTTATTTCTCTTTCATATCTGAAGGGTAGTTTTGCCAGGTAAAGTACATTTGCCTGGCAATTTTTATTTTTCAGCACTTTGAATATGGTATTCTACTCTGTCCAGGCTTGTGGAGTTTCTGCTGAGAAATCTGCCAATAGGGTTCCTTTGCTGGATTACTTTCCTTTCCCTGGCTGCCTTTAAGGTTCTTTAGCATTGATTTTCAACAGTTTCATTATAATAAGAAGATCTTTTTGCATTGAGATAATAGGGTATTGTCATTTTGTGGCCTCATACCAATTTCTTCCCAGGTTTGGGAAGTTTCCAGCTATTATTTCTACCTCCGTTCTCCCCTTTGCTACTTCTAGTACACCAGTTACTCTTGTATTTGCCTTTTTGGCGTTTTTGATTGAAATTTACAGCTTTTGCAGGGTTTCTTCACTATTTAAAATCTTAGTTTTCTCTCCTCATTGAACTGAATTATTTCTACATCTCTATCCTCCAGGTCACTTACTCTCTTTTCCATCTCGTCTGCCAGTTATTTATGCTTCATTCCCTATCTCATTTATTGAATTATTCAGTTCTAGAATTTGTTTGGCTCTTCTTTATAACTTTAATAATCTCTTTGATAACTACTCTGTTCATTAATCTTGTTCCCGAGTTCACTGAATTACCGTCTTGAGCTTTCTTGTAGCTTGTTGAATATCTTCACATCAACTACTTCAAATTCTTTTATCAGTTAGATTGTAGTATTCTGTGCCTTTGGGTTTGGCTGCCAGATAATTATTTGTGTGCTATCCTATTTCCTTGATTGTTCATGGTGTTTGAAGACATGGACTTCTGCTTCAGCGTTTGAAGTAGCAATCACCTTCCTTAATTAAGGTTTTATGTGTACTTTGGATCTTCTGATTTAACAGGGTGGCCATTAGAAACCTTTCTTTTTCATTGTGGAAGGTGGCGCTGTAGCTCATTGGTGGTTTTTCCTGTAATAGTTGGTTCTTGTGGATGCATTTGGCTGGTGGCAGAGTGGGGGGAGTTGTGGGCTTGGCATCTGGGGCTTTGGGGTGCCCTGGGCCTGGCATTGCATCCTCACGTGGGACGTATCCAGAGGTCCATGGGTGGTCCTCCTGCTGAAACTCTGAAGCAGATGGCAGGAAACCCGTTCCTTCACTGCATGTTGGTATTCTCTGTTGACTCCTTCCCCTTCCTCTTGTCCCCTCAGTCACAGGTCCCTCCTCATAAACCCAAGTGCTACTGGGGGGCGAGGGGTCCGTCCTGCTACGGCCTCTGCAGCTGCCTCCAGTGTCAACTCTGCCAACGAGGGGCATGGTGTGGGCCTTTGCCGTGCAGCGTGTGTATCTCTAGAACTTAGTTCTCAGTCGCTAGGGTGAGATATCTTTGTTAAATACTCTTCACAAACTGTGTTTTCTATCAGACATCTTTTACAATATTTAATTTTTGTTTGGAAACCTAAGTTTAAAGCTGTTTAATGTTGTGTTGTTTCTTCTAGCTAGATATCTTACATATATTCTAAGCTATGAAGGCAGGTATTATTCTCTCTTTATAATTTAATTTTACTGTTGTTTTCTAAGGAGTCGTTTATTCTAATCATGAAGACACCTGGCAGCTATGGGAAACCTTTCTCACTTTATTGTAGTAGTGATTGCCATCCATAGTCTGCTGCTTTTTATCTGAGTATCCAGTTTATTTGTAAAAAATTGACTGGACATACTAGCTCACTTTAAAGTTTGTATTAGGGGCAGAGTTCACTCGAGAGATGTTTGCTTCTTGGATGTTTTGGTTGGACAGTGTTAAAGTTCTGAAGCAAGAGCAGTTTACTTACTTTGTTTAGTGTCAGTTGAGGCCTATCTAATATTTCTTAGATGGTTAAGTATATGAAAATATGTGTAATACAAAATGTAGAAAAATTAAAAATCTAATGTCTTCCTCCAGGCCTCACTGTCTTCACAGAAGTGTGGATGAGGAATCTCCATCCTTGTATCATATCTCCAGAGATTTCCAAAAGGTTTTATATTTTAAATCCTCAGGCCCATGATTAGCAATTTCTGTAGCCCCTTAAGGCATTTTGTATTGACGTTTAACGTTAACATCTTCCTTGGACCAACTGTCTCATTGGTTTTACTCTTCTTATGCTTTTGAATAAGAACCTGAACTATTTGGACGCCTGGGTGGCTCAGCAGTTGAGCACCTACGTTTGGCTCAGGGTGTGATCCCTGGTCTGGGGATTGAGTCTTGCATCAGGCTCCCTGTGAGGAGCCTGCCCATGTCTCTGCCTCCTTTGTGTGTGTGTGTGTGTCTCTCATGAATAAATAAATCTTTAAGGAAAACAAAAAAGAACCTGAACTATTACTGCTCAGACCTCGTCAGCCATGGTTGCCTGCTTCTGTAGTGGTGATTGTGGCTGAACGGCCAATACCTGGGAAAACAGAGAAGCCTGAACTTGCTAAATCTCTGTTTATGTAGCCTGTGCTGACTTCAGTCAGCCTGGCATGTGAGCAGCTCTGAGAAGGCAAGCACAGGCGCCTGGAACTCTGCATTTGCCTTCCCGAAGTGTTCTTTCAAAAATCTATGTGAAGTTCACGGACTAAGAGGATGAAGGTCTGAGAGCTCAAATGAGACTCTTCTGGTTTAATCATAACAATTCAAGTATCCTTTGACCACAGACATCATTGGCAATCTGTGACAGTGGGTTTTATGGTGTGAATTTGAATGAAAGTTTGCTGCAGAATTATGGTGGGGCTGATTCTAATGATCCGTGACGCTTGCAGGTGTAAATTGTTCCATGTAAGAGTTCCCACTGCCGGCCGTTCCCAGCCCCAGTCACAGAACAAATGTCTACTCAATCCTGGCTCTTCCATAATGGCCATAAATATGGACAACCACTCCCCTGCCCTGCCCCAGGACCCCATGCAGCCACTCCTGATTGATAGACCTTGGCACATAAGGAAAATATTTTTGCTCTGCCTGCTAAAATATGTTGAAATCAACATAACATAACGTGTGTGTGTTACAGAAGTATGTGAAGTGGGGAGCTACTTTTCTGGAATAAATCCAGGGAATGTTTAGAAATAGTGGGGTGAGAAAGAAGCCTTTGTAAAATGTATGTTTTGCCGGGGAATTTTAGAGTAAGGTAAACTAAGCAAAATTCCATGTGTGGGATGAGTAGAGTAATACAGGACCGTGCGGAGGAACCCCAGAGGCGCCACATGGCCACAGGAAGGCTGTGGGGGGTGTGTGTGTGACTGGGAGATAGATGTTAGAGGCCTTGGTTGGCCAACCAGTGCTGAGTGACGTCCTCAAAATTCGAAGGTTAGAGACAAAAGCAAGTAGATGTCAAAACTTCGTATTGATTTTGTCACCTTCCAGTTATCTCGTGAAAATAGCAGATTTTTGTCAGTTCACAAATTTTAAAGAGATGAACATTTAATGCTCTTAGGCATTAACTGGTTAAATAGGATTGTTACCTTTTGTAGACTCAATCCCAGTGATACTCGGGCCATTATGCCCGGTTTCTTCCCTCGCACCATGGTTGACGCGCACACAGTCCCTGGCTGCGATGATCCGATATGTTACCTGGGAAGACGTAGAGCGAACCCTTTGGTTGTTAAGATTTCACATGCAGTAGAGTCACCTGGAGCTGTTTCTAAATGTTGATTTTAGTTGCCTCGGAAGATCCTACTTCCCAGGTCATGGTTTAGATTTTGCAAACGTAACAAACACCTCCAGGGATTATGATGCGCTGGATTTAGGGACTGTTTTGTGGGAAACCCTCCCTGGTTTCTGCTAAGACTTTAGCGTTCATTGTATTATCAGCTTGCCAGGTCATCCCTGAGACACAGTGGGCGCCTGTGAAAGGACTGGTGACCTGGGCGAGGCGGACATGACGTGAGGATGGGAGCTCTGGGCTGCGGCAGGAGCCTGAAGGGGAGAAGACACGCGGCCTGCGGCTGAGGGCGGAGTGGGAGGGCGCGGAAGCGGACGTGTGCTGTGGGGTTGAGGGTTCGAGACCCCCGGGGTGGCCCGGCGCGCACACTTGTACATGCAGACGGAAGTGTGTGGGCTCCGTACACCTCCTCACTCTCTTCCCCCAGAAAATAAATTCAGGAAATGAAAATGTTTCTCCGTGAGGAAATAAACTGCCTACCTTTATAAATATAAATATAAATATAAATATAAATATAAATATAAATATAAATTTATAGATCGCGCCCCAAGCCCACAGCTAAGCTAAATTCCTACTGGCCTGTTTCATCCGGTGAGGCCCTATGTCTGGACTTGAGCTACGGTGGGGACACAGGGGACAGACGAGACCTCCAAGCCTGGCTTGTGAAGACGTGACATGAGCACCTGGTCTCTTCCTCTGCTGGCTACACGGGGCGGTTGCTGAGGATGGTGGGGAAGGTGCAGACGTGTGTGCAGGGGCCTGGGGCCCCCCTGTGAGGACCAGTGTTCTGTGTTCCCGGAGCCACTGAGGCAGACAGCTGACACCTCTGCTTTCCCCAGGAAGGCCCCTTTACCTGCCGGTGAATAATGAAACGTCTGCCAGACTGGGAAAGCCACTCCTCCGAGGGTCCTCGTGCCCAGGAACAGGTTTGTAGGCAGCAGATGGAGTGTTGGTTGAAGACGGGCAGCAGTTTCTCGAGGTGGTCCGTCTCACACTAAAGGGCACGCACAGCTGGCCTCGCTCTTGCCGCAGCCCCTCTCCCGGTGGTGCTGAAACCTCACGACCTGCCTCACTAGAAGCCTCCATCCCTGAACTGTTCACGGCAGAAACCGTAGGAAGTCCTACAATCACCCTGAGTTTTAGGAACTCTGAGCAGCTCCAATCATCTTGCCTACCCTTGGGAAGGAGGAGGAAGTTTACGGATCCCCCTTAGCAGGGGTTGGGACGTGAGCAGCGAATCATCCCAGAGCTACTGCTCTGGCTGCTCCGGACACCAGGCACCAGGCAGGGGCGTCAGCCTGTAAGCGGGGAGGCTGCCGGATGGCACTCGACCCCAAAACACTTCATGCTTCTGGCCTCAGAGTGTCCTTGTTGGCTCGGTGGCCGTGTGCTCTGTGCTGAGATGGTCCCATGCGCCCCTGCGAGGTCTGGTGCCCTCCCATCACCCAAGCTGCCTTCTCCCTGATGCTAGCACAGAGTCTAGGACAGACGGGGACGGCCGTCACCGTGGTGCTCCGGGGTGGTCTCCACGGTACCTGCAGCATCGTAAATCACGGCTGCTGTTCTGGATTCAGGTGCTCTTGAAGACTTCATGCGTCAGTGGGATGTTTTTTAAAAAGCTTAGATGAGGGACCCCTGGGTGGCTCAGGGCGTGATCCCTGGTTTGGGGATCGAGTCCCACATCGGGCTCCCTGCACGGAGCCTGCTTCTCTCTCTGCCTGTGTCTCTGCCTCTCTGTGGGTCTCTCATAAACAAATAAATAAAAATCTTAAAAAAAAAAGCTGCAATGATTTCCTCTTTCTTGCTTTCTAATTTTCAGAAGCTACGTGTCACATGTCACGTTTTAAGTTTTACATTCCCAGGTCCCCTCTCACCCCGTCCCCAGGCAGACATGCACACACAGGCTTAGAGCTCTTCAGGGTGATGAGAGTTTGGGGGTGGCCCTTTTCCTCATTTATTTTCCTGAACTCATTGGTCTGTGAACAACATCTTCTAATATTGTCTTTTAAAAAATAATAATAATCTGCAGTAACTCATCTTTTTGTTAAAAGTGTAATTAATAAAAAAATAAAAGTAATTAATAAAAGTGAAAATGTGGATTTTCTACATTATAGTTGTTTAATGTCTGAGTATCTCAAGGTAACTAAGTTGCCATAGCAACCTGTTAGCTGTGCAAACGTAAGAAAACTTAAGATGTTTTGATCGCATCTGTCCCTAATTGGTACTGTCTCCCCGCGTATTTCCGTTGGCTGTTTTTATGACTTTATGCGGTAGATCTTTATCATCAGCTAGAAGTTGTTTTGTAGGTAGTAAAACTTGCAACTTTATAATTTTTAATAGTAAAATATGAGATACATTTGTAGTATTTCTACAAACCTTTGGAAAAGTGTGTACTCTTCAGAGCTATCTCTGGCGTTTCCCAGCAGAGACCCAGGATCCACTCCTCTGTGCTTCTGCACTCACTATATTTTATGGAATGTAGTGCTAACACTTTATCAAATTTATTTATTTGTATCTTATTACTACAAAATATGGTGCCTCTTTCATGGAAGGTATCCAAGAGTTGTTTCCTTTGCCTGTTCTTTTCATGACTTTTGAACCTTGTGTCTCAGGGACATGGACTCCGTTCAAGCCAGGCACTATGTGAGGATATACAGATGGACTGGGGCAGATGGAGCCTTCGAGGAAATCTCCCAGTGAATGAGGGAAGCTTGTTCACACTACAGTGTTAACATTTTGTGATATATCGATGTAGTTGTTTTCATGGTGGAAAAACATGCATAGCAGAATTTACCATTTTAACTAAAAGTCCAGGGGCATGAAGTACATTGACGCTGCTGTACATCTGTCAGCGCCATCCACTTCCAGAACTTCTCCGTGCTCCCAGACTGTGCCTCCTTGCCCGTTAACCACTGCCCCACCATTCCTCCTTCCCTCCAGCCCCTAACGACCACCACTCTTAATTTCTGTCTCTATGAATTTGATACATACCTCATGTAGATGGAATCATACCATAATTGTTCCTGCGTGACTGGCTGACGTTGAGCACAGTTTTTTGAATGTCAAACTTTTTTTTCCTTAGGGCTGAAGACCATTCTGTATGAATAGTCCACTTTTTGCCTCTTTTTTTCATCCACCAGTGGGTGCTTTGGTTGCTTTACCTTTTGACTCTTGTGAGCAGCATTTCTGTGAACATGTGGATAAAGATATCCTTAGGAGTCCCTGTCTCCACTTATTTTGAAATTCCAAAAGTGGAATTTATGGAGAATATGGTAACCCTATGTTTCATTTTCAGAGAAACCCCCATACTGTTTTCTACAGTGGCTGCACCATTTTTTATTCCCACCAGCCGTGCCCAGAGATTCCAGCTGTACCACATCCTCACCAAAACTTACTTTTCTAGTTTTTTTGTTCTTGATAATAGCCACCCTAATGGATATGAAGTGGTATCTCATTGTGGTTTTGAGTGCATTTCCCTATCAATTATCAGTTGCCCGTCTTGAGCATCTTTTCATACACTAGATGGTCATTTCTTTAGAGAAATGTCTGTTCAGTCTTTTGACTATTTCTTAATCAGGTGTTTTTTTTTTTTAATTTTTATTTATTTATGATAGTCAGAGAGAGAGAGAGGCAGAGACACAGGCAGAGGGAGAAGCAGGCTCCATGCACTGGGAGCCCGACGTGGGACTCGATCCCGGGTCCCCAGGATCGCGCCCTGAGCCAAAGGCAGGCGCAAAACCGCTGCGCCACCCAGGGATCCCAGGTGTTTTGTTTTTTTGGCTGAATTCTGTTAATCCCCATTATTAGATATATGATATGCAACCATTTTCTCCCATTCTGTGGATTACCTTTTTATTCTTGACTATGTCCTTGTTGCACAAATATTTTTAATTGTGGTGAAATCCAACTTACCTATTTTTCTTTTCTTTTGTTGCCTTGCTTTGGGTGTCCTATCCAAGAAATCATTGCCAAAGCAAATGTAGTTAAGCTTTTCTCCTATGTATTTTTCTAAAGGTTTCATTGTTTTAGTTCTTAATATAAAGCCTTTGATCCATTTTGAGTCATCTTGTATGTGATACAGGCCAAGAATCTGACTTCATTCTTTTTTACATGTGGGTATCCAGTTTTCTAACACCATTTGTTGAAATGAGGCTTTTCCCCCTTGAATGGTTCTGTGTCATTATCAGATATTTTACTACCATATGTGTAAGGGCTTATTTTTATTAACGTTGCTAAATCTGTTTATTAATTCCAGTAGACTTTGTGTGTGACATCTTTGGGATTTTCTGCGTATAAGAGTATGTCATTTGTGAGCAAAGATAATTTTACTTCTTCCTCTTTTATCTAGATAACTTTTATTTCTTTTTCTTGTCTAATTGCTCTGGCAGGATTCACGTTACTATGTTGAATAAAAGTGGAACATGCCTTGGGGACTCTTGCCTTGTTCCTGATCTTAGAGGAAAAGCTTTCAGGTTCTTACATTTGAGTATAATGGTTGCCATGTGTTTTTTATATATGGCCTTTATTATTTTAGAAGGTTTTCTTCTATTCTTGGTCTGTTCAGTGCTTTTATCATGAAGGATTGTTTTATTCTGTCAGAAGCTTTTTTTGCACCAATTGAGGTAATCATGGGATTTTTTATTTCATTCTGTTACTGTGATGTATTTCATTGTTTGATTTTCATATGTTAAACCATTTTTGCATTCCAGGAATAAATCCTACTTGGTGTTGTGAATAGTTCTTGTAACACATTCTTGGATTTTGTTTTGATGGTATTTTGTGGAAAATTCTTATATTGATGTTTATAAGAAATAACTTGTCTGTAGTTTTGTTGTCTTTCTTTGTGTGGCTTTGATATCAGGGTAATGCTAGCTGCATAGCATGAATTAGTCAGTTCAGGTTGCCATAAAAAAAATCCCATAAACTGGTGGCTTGTAAACAACAGAAACATATTTCTCACAGTTCTTAAGACTGGAGACTCCAAGACCAAAGTGTCAGAAGATCCTGTGTCTGGTAAGGGCCCTCTTTCTGATTCAAACCAGCACCTTCCCATCGTGTGCTCACATGGTAGAAGGATGTGGGAGCTCCGTGGTGGTCTTTATAAAGGCACGGATCCCATTCACGAGGTCTCCACCATCATGACCCAGTCAGCTTTCAAAGACCCCAGCTCTTGTTACCATCACCTTGAAGGTGAGGGTTTCTGCGTGTGAATTGTGGGAGGGACACAATCTAGCAGAAGTGTTTCCTCCTCCTCAATTTTCTGGAAGGAAGGGATTGGCTTAATGTGCTAAGTGCTGTCTCTCACTTTTGCACTATTACATATGTGTGTTTGCACCAGTAAAGTCAGTGGTTAGTAGCTATCACTTACCTTGCTGTGGTGAAAGTGTGTAGTTTACACTAAGGGCACATGTCATAGTGCAGAGAGTGGTGACCCTGCTTTTGAGAAACATGGATTCATGTTCCAAACCTGGTGATGAACAACACTAGTATTTTCGTGATTCAGTTGTCTTATCTGTAAAATGAGAATGACTGTTAAATGATTTTTGAAGGCTCTTTTATATCTAATTCTCTGTTTCTGTAACATAGGAATGTAGGTAGTAATTTAAATTTTAAAGCTATATGAGTGAGCTTAAGAATATTTGTGTGTGCACCTACTCAGAGCACACCTACTGAAAGCATTTTGGATTAGGCCAACAAGTAGCCCTTATGAAAATACTGAAGATTGGGATCTAAGACTCTTAAATCAACATGCGCCTACCCCAGCCTTACTGTTATAGGTTGTATGGGATTTTGCCCTCAAGGTAAAATAGAACACATATCTGGACATTTTTCTGGAGGAAATGCTCTTTGTTGGCAGAGTGGATTGTTGGGGAATAACACTGTATGATACACCCTAAATACTCTCTGATTTTGTCCTAGGAGAATATGGTTCAAGTTCTTTAATAAAAGAGGTTAGGGGCACCTGGGTGGCTCAGTTGGTTAAGGGTCTGCCTTCAGCTCAGGTCATGATCTCAAGGTCCTGGGATCCAGTCCCATGTTGGGCTCCCTGCTCAGCGGGGAGTCTGCTTCTCCCTCTCCCCACTGCTCCCCGCTCCCACTTGTATGTGTGCATGAGTGTGCACTCTGTCTCTCAAATAAAATCTTTAAAAAAAAAAAAAAAAAGAAAGAAATTAGGTTCATAAAGATGGAAGAAACTATATGGAATTCATATGCAAGATCCACCCAGAAAACTCCCAGAAACTGGCCATTCAAATATGAAAGAAAATAAGATTGCTTAATATTGCTTATTGCCTAAAAAATTATTATTGTTTACTTTAGGACTTGAGGCCTGTTTGTGTTACACTGCCATGAAGAAAATTTGTGTACACAAAAGGAGATTCTTCTTTATTTTCAGAAATCATAGCATGGAAAATACAACAAAATATACTTGAGGAGGCTTCTAAAAGCAAACGGAATTCTATAAACACGGAGTTTACTTTAGATGTTAAAATGTAATGTTCATGAATAATAGCCACAAACGTCTTTTGGGCAATACACTTTTCGTTTTGTTTATAAAATTATACATAACTGAAGATGGTTACACTTTATAAATGTCTAATGTGCGTTGCTATTTATAGATGCTTCTTTTATTAATAAAATGTGCAATGCCACTGTCTTCCATTATTTTCAGATATTTCTTTAGTTCACATTTTCTACATATGATACTGTTAATTTATACCATTTTTTCCTGCTCATGAATGTCAATAATGATAGAGAAAAGAGAACTGAAGAATAATGAAATGATGAAGAGTCCATCAAAATGTGAATAAAACAGTTCAAAAATAGGTGAAAACTTCTTAAGTTTTGCAGAGGTGTTTCAAAAAGTGAGGCTCACCGATGTGAGTTAAGAACTAGCAAATTTGGTCAAGAAAACTTGGTCCTAACACCTGCATAAGTGGGATTCAGGCAAAATAGAAATGATCCAAGTATGGAAAAAATGTGGCCGTATCCTTCTGGGTCTGTCCTTCAACCAGGCCGGTCGCATACAAGCCTGTGTAGGAAGGGCTTCAAGGAGAGGATTCGGGGGGGATCCCTGGGTGGCGCAGCGCTTTGGCGCCTGCCGTTGGCCCAGGGCGCGATCCTGGAGACCCGGGATCGAATCCCACATCGGGCTCCCGGTGCGTGGAGCCTGCTTCTCCCTCTGCCTGTGTCTCTGCCTCTCTCTCTCTCACTGTGTGCCTATCATGAATAAATAAAAGTTAAAAAAAAAATTAAAAAAAAAAAAAAAAAAGGAGAGGATTCGGAATAGGAAGCTCCAGGAGTCCGTCTCCCCACCCAGGCAACCAGTCACCTGGTAGGACCTGTCTAACCTGTTTTGGGACTTTGGAGACATTACAACTTTCAGGGGATGACTCAGACGGTAAATTGTGACCAATTCCAAAGTCACCCCGTATCTGAACTCAGCAACTTTACCTGTTGCCCAGGCCCCAGCGCACAGCCACTCACATGTTCCTGGAGCACATTGCATGCGGCTTGCAGGAAGCCGGGGCGAGCAGTGAGGACCCGTCCTCCAGTACCCATAATGTGCTCTGATCACTGACTGCTGCCTAACTATGTCCCCAGTGTCTGAGATAAGACCCACTGGCCCTGTTGGAGGCTTATTCACAAGGGCCTGAGTTTGGGGCCCTGGGCAGCACTGTTGAAGCTGATACTATGATGGGTTGGCCTCATCTTGCTGCTTGACGTTCCGTTGAGAATAGCCTTGATCATATTCTGTACAAGACGAATATTGTTAGCCCCAGTCCCTGTTGGTCAGATTTACCAGAACGGCAGGTGGAGTGGTATACTCATGTGATTATTCCAGTTCAGCCAAGAAAGCATAGGGTCAGGTATTGGGGACAGCAAACTGCCACAGGCCCTGAGCACTCGTGAATGTTGTTGCTGGGCGTGGCAGGAATACGAAGCCCTGACCGCTCTGCTTGGTCTGTGTCCCAGTGTTTTATGTGCAGCAGGTGGCCCTGAGGAATGCAGCTGTCGCTCCCTCTAGGAGAAAGAGCAGGCTTGCCTACTGCCTTTGGTAAGAGGGGAGGGTGTTCCATGGTCGGTGTTCCTCAGGTGCGACACAAACCCACTCAGGTGTGGTGTAGAGGTGACACCTCCATGGTGGCCCCATGGGGCGTGAGGGCGAGGGGACCACCAGGAGCATGATGCTTCTGCTACTCAGTGTGCTGTGGGTACTACAGTTCTTCACTGCTGGGAAAAAAATCCAAGAGAAGCCTAAACAAAAACATAATAAAGGGACGTATAAAATAAGATAGAAATTAGAAACTTGCTAATTCTGTGCAGAATTAGTGCAATGCCACTGTCTTCCATTATTTTCAGATATTTCTTTAGTTCACATTTTCTACATATGATACTGTTAATTTATACCATTTTTTTCTGCTCATGAATGTCAATAATGATAGAGAAAAGAGAACTGAAGAATAATGAAATGATGAAGAGTCCATCAAAATGTGAATAAAACAGTTCAAAAATAGGTGAAAAATTCCTAAGTTTTGCAGAGGTGTTTCAAAAAGTGAAGCTCACCGATGTGAGTTAAGACCTAGCAAATTTGGTCAAGAATTGCAGAGATTCTGAGAAGAAATTTTAAAATGATCTAAGACATATACAAGAGACACTCAGGTTACATAAAAAGACAAATTTTGAAAGTCACAGACAGTCAAACATATAAACAGAGGCATCTGCTAATAAGTAACATACACCAGTTATCTTGCTATATTATTTGCTATTTGTAAGCTGTCATAAAGCTCAAAACGGTTGATCTTCTTAGAATGCTGTCTGATGGTATCTGTGTTGATCTTATTTGAGGATTACAACAAACGTGAAAACCAGTATTTTTAAAAAGCGGAGAATGAGGTTATGAACATTCAAGTAGTTTTTCAAGAGCTTGTATGTCACACGTGGCCTACCTGGGAGCCAGTCTAGGTGTTTGATTCCTTCCATCCTCCCTCCCTTCCTAACTCCAAAGCTATGAAACTTCCTGTCATTAAGCCTCTTACTCATGCACTTAGTTATGAGTAATTTGTAAATATGAGGCCATTTGGCAGCTGCCTAAGATGTTATGGAAAATCAAAAAGGCTGTGTTACGTTGTTAGCTCTGGAGACCTAACCAGATTATCCCAACTATTCTGCATCTGCCATTTGCTTAATGCTGTTACCTAATAAGTGCAAACGTGTTGTGTGGATGTGCGTGTGTGGAGAGGTGCGGGCAGGTGTCTGGGGAGGAGGCTAGAAGGCATAAAGAGTGTGCTATTACCCTTTACTCGTGGCCTAGGGACTTGTGTTTTGGGTCTCCTAGGGCTTGATGTGGAAGTTTTCCCTCTCAGGCTCTTAGCACCAGTGATTCGGGGGGGTGGGGGGGGAGCCTGGTTTCAACCCTGTAATCCCCTCTGCATATCTTAGGTGGGAAACCAGGCAGAGAGTTGCTGTTGCACTTACTACAAGATACTGCATACATTGTATTCATGGTGAATAAATGAAAGTATTCGGGTTGCTCAGAGAAATGACGCAAACTTACAGTGGCATCTTTCCTCTCTGCATTGCTGAGTTTTTGGCTGTGTTAAAGTTCCTCCACGGTCCTGCTTCTCTCCTTTCAAAGGCTCAAATTCGGTTGTCTTTGTAAACTTTTTTTATCAGTGTTCATCCCATTCTACTCAGGCTACCATACCTACTGCAAAAACCATTGCCCGTAGCACAACTTTTATTACTGTCCCTAACAAGAGACTAATATGAAAAAAAAAAAAAAAAAAAGTAAAAAAGGACAGTTAAGCCAGCCCTCTATTAGCATTGTCTGAAGACCAGCAGGATCCCCAGGACACTCCTTAGAAAGTATATTCTGGTTCCCACCCAGGTTTACTGAAATCTTTTGAGTGAAGTCCGTGAATCTGTGTTTTAGTAAATAACCCAGGTAATGCTCGTGCAAAATAAAATGTGCAAGCCAGTAGCTCAATTCTTTTTTTCCAATAGCAAAATAACGGGTAAGACTTATCTGAATTCTTTTAAAAAGAGTAAAGAAACAATTCCCAAGTAGGTTAGTATTGAGTTACTGGTACAGATTTTGTTAATAGAGCAAATCAACAGGAATTGCTGTGAGGGTTCAGTAATGTACGTGTGTCACTCGGGCGTGACATTCTGTGAGTGTCCTTGTCGTCATCATGGTACTGATTCTAACATGCTCACTTCTACAGTTTAATATCTTTACAATCAGTATGAGTCTTAGCAACCGGTGCAGTTAGAAACATTACATCTTGATTAACAGCTGTCCTCATTCTTGTCTTAGAGTAACTATCCCATTTTCCCCGTGTACGTGCCATGTCCTTCATGCCTTCGCTTGTGCCTTCCTGTCTCTGTTTGTTCAGGTCTAAGCTCTCTCATTAGCTGACGGTCCCACCTTAGGCGAGTCCCTGACGTTATGTGAGCGTCAGTCTCTTCATAAGCTAGTCACAACTGCACTCTTCTTCATCTGTATGCCAGGGAAACCAGTTGTCTCTCCAACTCAAAGTTCTGTGGATGCGATGCAATATTATTTGAAATAAGACCAATTCATGGTGATGGTTGTAGACATTTAACCCTGAGTGGAATAAGAATCACATGAAGAAACTAATTTGCAGGGATCCCTGGGTGGCGCAGTGGTTTGGCGCCTGCCTTTGGCCCAGGGCGCGATCCTGGAGACCCGGGATCGAATCCCACATCGGGCCCCCGGTGCATGGAGCCTGCTTCTCCCTCTGCCTGTGTGTCTGCCTCTCTCTCTCTCTCCCTGTGTGACTATCATAAATTAATAAAAAAAAAATCTATAAAAAAAAAGAAATTAATTTGCAGAATAAGGAACTTTTTCGCCCTAGACAGAAAGATAATGACCCTGGCAAAAATAACGAGGACCTATCTATTCCCTTTACCAACAGTGGAGATACTTTTGGGATCACGTGTCCAGTAGAGAGTGCCACGGGGGAAGTAATACCTGTGCAGCTGTGGGTTCTCAAAAGATCGCCGTCTTAACAACTAAAGATTTAGGGGACTGAGTATAAAGGGTGGTTCAGCTGGAGGACATAGCAGAGGGTTCCCCAGCCTTCCGGATTTCATGGTGGCCCAAGAGCCTCAGCGAAGCTGGGAGGTTGAGTAGAGGGAACGAATGTACTCACAACTCTCATGCACCTGCTTGGTAACAGGGCTAAAGCCACTGTGCTGTTCTCTGAATTGTGTTTCCTGATGTGCTTTGCAGTAAAACCTGTTTGTCTCCATTTTCAATATTCCTCAAAGTACTAGATGTAAAAGTAAGTCCCCTCAGAGAATTTCATAGCATTACTTGTCTTTGGTTCATGTCCGCCTGAGGAGACCTGTGATCAAGATCTGAGCACACGTAGTTTGGGAGGCAGTTGGAGGAAGTCTTGGCCTTGAGTGTGGGCCGCGCGGAGATGGGAAGGAGGGAAGCCAATACCCAGAGTTTAACGAGCCCGTTGCTGTTGTGGGTAATGGGGTATTACCACTGTGGCCTCCAGGTGATGATGGAAACGTGTAGAGTTGTCCTAAGTGCGGAGACCCAGGGTAGAAGGGCAGCTTTCAGTTGTCCTGTGTTAAGATTGTTCAGAGGATGGGCTTCCTGGTGCTCAGCCTCTGCCCTGTGCACAGACAGAGGACATGCTTCCCGCCGGGGCAGTGGACAAACTCGCACGACAACAGGAATGAGTGGGGGGTTCCGGCAGCTGCTTCTACAGCCCCCACTTGCGCTACTCAGACCCATTGTCATCTCACGTTCTGTTCCTCACATCTCATCTTTGCTTTAGTGAGATCATGGCCCATCGAGATTTTACCTACACACTTAGAAAAACTGTGTGTTTTGGAATAGTAGTTGTAAATTCACATGCACTTTAAAAAAATAACACAAAGATCGGTATTTCACTCATTTTCTCCAACTGCAATTAGCTTAGAGCGTATCGTTAATAATCATTTTTCCCTTTTATCCCATAGATTCCAGATTAACCTCAGCCAGCATCCACACATCTGACCATCCAGGTTGCTTGCTTGCAAAATAATGAAGATACGTGACCTTAAAGTATAAGAACACTGGGGGTCTTGCCCCTTCAGACCATGATTTCTCCAGTTGCCCGCTGAAGGTCATCCCCATGGATGGAAGTCCCACAAGGTGCCCCAGTCAGTCTCCTGAGCTCAAGATACATATATTCTGTCCCTGCTTGTCACTATCCCATCCCCTGGCCCCTAAGGGTTAGTTGGTTCCAGTCAGTAGTATAGTGTGTTATCTCTCGGCCACCTGCAGGGGTCCTGGCAAGAGAAACCGCAGATAACTAAGTGGTTTTCATAGCTTTATGTTTATAGAAATTGAAGTCTCTTCTAGGAGGAATGTCTCCCACCCAGCCTTCATCTAGTATAGAACCTGATTGCATAGACTCTAATGTTAGAGGGATGGGAAGTATAGATTACGCCCTGGGTCACTGAACATGATGGTGAGATTGGCCACTCTTAACCACCACCCTTGGTTCCTTGACTCATGTATTTGAGCTCCAGAGATGCAGGACCATTGATGCACAGGACTCCAGCCCCACTGGTGTCTTTTCCAAGCTGGCCATCTCACCTTAGCTGTACCTTAATGAAGCCCTTCCAACCGTCCAGTAACCACTGGGAAGGAACTCTCAGGGTGATAAAGTACATACTAGAAGCAGGTCATGCTATTGTCACGGGCAGTCTGGAGTTCTCCAAAGCATCCGCTCGACTGTCCCCTGCCAGATCTCAGCATCTCAGTGTCTTTTAGCTTGGGCAGCTTGCTGCAGCTAGGAGTTCAGCCTCACTGTAAGCCCTCACCCCCAGCAATAAAGTCTTCATCTTCATTTTTAACACGTTCTGCTCTTTGGCTGTAGAAGGAGGAAGTGAGTTTCTTTTCAAGCTTACTAAGGAGGACTTCACTGGCCGTTGCTGGCACAGCATGCACAGGGTGAGAAGGCTGGCTTTAGCCTACTTTTTTTGTTTTGTATTTTTTGTTGAGTTAATTTCAGAGCCCTGGCTTACAGTTACATTTGGCTTAAAATCTGATAAGCCTCAGGATACCTTGAAGGTGAATGCAGCTTTGTCTACTGTGCCTCATCCCGGTTCTGAGCCTCAGAACTTGTTTGCTTCAGATAATCGTAGGCTAACACCATGCAGCTTACCATTAGCGACTGCAATCCCATTAGCGTTTTTTGAGATCACCTAACCCCATCCTAAAAATCCAATTTCTTTTTTTTTTTTTTTAATTTTTTTTATATATTTATGATAGTCACACAGAGAGAGAGAGAGAGAGAGAGAGAGAGAGGCAGACACAGGCAGAGGGAGAAGCAGGCTCCATGCACCGAGAGCCCGATGTGGGATTCGATCCCGGGTCTCCAGGATCGCGCCCTGGGCCAAAGGCAGGCGCCAAACCGCTGCGCCACCCAGGGATCCCTAAAAATCCAATTTCTAAGACCACATGTAGCACCAGTGCTCTTTGTTTGGGTCTCCCCAAAAAATAAATACATAGATTTGAGTAGTTTATTTAGGAAATGATCCCAAACAGCACTGCAATGGAAGGGAGTCATATGGATGAGAAAGGAAGGAATCGAGTACAGGTATATCAGTGACTGCTCCTTGCACGGGTGACTGATTAACACACTTTCTCGAGACCCCAGGGAGCTGGTGTATCTAAAGAATGAGGAAGGGGTCATCACTGGTTGAGAACTGCTCTCATCAGTGTCATCAACTTGGCAGTTTGCATATGTGCCCAGAAAACTTCCTTGGGCAGGGAAAGTCCTCATTCATCACCAAAAGAACTGCGGTTTCTTGCAGTAAGAAATAATTGATATGTATAGAAAAGTTATGAGTACAGGGACACCTGGGTGGCCCAGTCCGTTAAGTATCTGACTTGGTTTTGATCTCAGGGTCATGAGACCAAGCCTTCTGTCAGGCTCTGCGCTCAGGGTGGGATCTGCTTGAGATTCTCTCTCCTTCTGCCTCTGCCCCTCCTATCACATGTGTGCTCTCTAAAATGAATAATACATCTAAAAAAAAGAAAAGTTATGAGTACATATGGACGTGAGGTTCTTAGTATTGTTATACTACTCTTTAAACAAATTAATGCAAACTCCTGGATGAAAAGTTATTTATTTTAAATACAACAAAGAGAAGGAAGTTATGCTTTATTTTACCCTTCATGCATTCAAGTGTATTAACCATCACTATATTTCTGAGGAGCTAAAATTTCTAGCCTCACCAAAGAAAGCAATAACCTTAGAACACTGAGAACATGTGACTGAATAGAAATTTTCGCCAAAATTTGTCTGCACCCATCCATCAAAGAGTCTCAGGTGTGAGCCAGGTTAGACCATTTCCATTATGTGATATTAAATTGCACAACTGATTATCAGACTCTTGTTTGATAACTCCAAATACCATATATAAGCTAAATTGTTTTTCATCCAGTTTCGTAAATGGGAAACCTGAATTTCAGACATTTAGTCTCAACTAGTAACTAATAATACAAAGAAAGCTCAGAGTTTTGTGCCGTTATCCACTGAAATCACAGATTAACCCAGGTTCAAATGACCTCAGAAACTATTAAATGGGTGTATTTATAAATTTTCAGAGTATTAAAGTATGCAGAATGTTCTTAAACAATCTGCCATACATGGTTTTTAGTTTTAGAAGCAAAGCATCTCTACCATCATCATCAGTCACCACCACGACCATCACTGCCATTACCACAACCACCTCCACTACTGCCATCATCACCACAACCACCACTTCCGTCACCACCACCACTACCACCTTTCCACTGCCTCCACCGCCATCACAAGCACTGTGTTTAAGAAGGATTCGTATGTGGTGGTGAGAATGTGAAGACACCACAGCCTAGCACTCAAATTTTGGGGTCTTCCTACCTGGATTTCTTGTATCCGTGTTTCACCTTTTCAGACATGACTGCATTTCTGTTGACTCCAGCTCTGCTGGAAAAATATATGTGTTTATCGTTTGGACCAGCGATTCATTTCACTAAGTTCCTTTTCTTTTTATGATCTCCCTAAATACATTTAAATAACAGCAGTAAAGGTATTCATTCTCATAGCACATTCAGTGCTTAATTAGTGTGATGCCCTATTCTCACCATGTGGGATACAGCAGTGAAGCCAAAGTTCCTGACTTTAGTACCATAATTTAGTGGAGGAGACTGAGCAAATGGGGAACATGGATTACAACATCATATCGTACTCTGTAAAAAGATGAAGCAAAAGTTAAAGGGATATAATGAAAATTTTCTTAGATAGATGGCCCGCCCTAGTAGGGTGACATTGAGCAGAGACAGGAACAAAATGTGGCAGAAATTCAAACCAATGACTGAGGGAAATGGTGTCCTGGCAATAAAGTAGTAAAGCTGAGCCCCTGGGACAGGAGAGTGTGTCGTGTCTTTGTGGATTGTTTGATGACTGGGATGGTTAGAGCAGAGAGTAAGGATGGAAGTACAGAATGTCTGAGGAGAAGCTCAGGGCCAGACAGTAGGGGGCTTTGTAGCCCATGGTAAAGAGTTGTGCTTATTTTGAGTGAGTTAGGAAGCTGGTAAGAATTTCGAGCAAGGGAATGGGCATGGTCTGTCTCATACCTTAAGAGAGCACATGGCTACTACATGGAAAATAAAACAGATAAAATGCAGGAAGGCAAAGGTGATGGTGCTTGGATTGGCGAGTACCATTGGAGGTGTGGATCAATTGTTAGATCACGGACGGATTTTGAGGTTCAGGCTGACAGGATGTGTTTGCCATGAGTTCCTGACAAGTACACAGGTGTAGTAGTGTCCTGTGGTGAAGTGAAGGCCTGCTGTGGCCCTGCTTTTTCTGATAGAATTTATCTAGCCAGGGTCTCCATACTCCTTGAGTACCTCTAATGATACCACATGGCATATATCCAAAGTAATAAATAGGGTGAGATAAAAGAGCTGTCTTGAACCACATAGACTGTTTCTTAAAACTGAGAATGCTGTGACTGGACAGGGGAGGATGGAGTTGTTCTAGCTTGGGACAACCTCAGACTGCCTGTTACACCAGCCTTCCAGCGTTTGTTCGCACTTCCTTTGTCCTTCTGCTGCCCTCGGAATGTAATGGTCTGCTAATCATGTGTCTCTCCTTCACCTTGATGTTCACGACCTGATAGGCTCGAGAGAAGTGCAGCCACATTTCTGTGTTGGGAAGGAGCTTGCTGAACTTCCAGACAGAGGTTAGCTCCCCCATCTGTACTAACCAGCGGTGATGCAAAGGCTCTCACCAGCACATCACACACCTCTGGCAATCTCTCAATCTTTCCTAGATACTGAGCTTTCCAGTGTTCAGGATCAGAGAATCTTGGAGTTTAAGTGTTGGGGGGTGGGGAACTTAGTATTTTATCTGATAGAGAAGAAAACTAAGGTGTAAATGTCAAAGGTAATTCACTGTCACCACACAGTCGAATAGAAGCAGAGCTGGGGCCAGTTTACACCTTCAGTGGCTTTTCCTTTAAGAGTCGGTCTGAATATGTGAAGATTTTATCCCACAGGAGCTGTAACTGCAGTGCCTTTTGGATTGAATTCCATCTTTAATGCCAGGACATGTAATTATTCACGTGAGTTCGTTATTCTTAGCTTTGACAAAAACAGTTCTATTCATCTATTTTGGACACTTAACTGAAAATTAGTCCCAGATGTTTCCCTTTGTCTTATTTTATTATAAGAATAGTTAACAATGAGTCATGATGGATCCAGACCAAGAGGGCGACGTAAGAGGCTCCTGAGTTTTCTGTCCTCCATGTATGCACCAAGTATGTAGCTCCACACAGAAGAGCATTTCCCTCTGGGAGAAATCCCGAAACCAGCTGAGCAGCATAGGAGCACTGAAACACATATAAGTAAATACTAATAGATCCCAGGAGAGAGATGAACAGCAAGGCACTAATCGTAGGGGATTTCAGTACTCCACACTCCAAAAGAAGACCAGTAAGGACAAAATCAAACTTAATTAGATTAGATGGACCTAAAAGATACAGGGAACTTTCCATCCAACAGCAACAGAACACATATTCTCAAGCACATGTAGAATATTCTTTTGGGTAGATCATGTGTTAGGCCAAAAAACAAATCTTAATTAAAAAAAAAATTGAAATTATGTTCATTATCTTTTCTGACCACGATTTGAAACGGAAAATTACAAGAAAAGAGCATGGGGCATCTAGGTGGCTCAGTCATGATCTCAGAGTCTTGGGATCGAGTGCTGCATCAGGCTCCCTGCTGAGCGGAGAGTCTGTTTCTTGCTCTGCCCCTCCACCGTGCTCATGTTCATGCTGTCTCTCTCTCTCTCTCTCTCTCAAATAAGATCTTTAAAAAAGAAAAGAAAAGAAAAACTAGAAAATCCACACATATGTGGTTATTAATCAACATGCTAGTGAACAACCAATGGGTCAAAGATGAAATCAAAAAGGAAATCAGAAAATATCTTGAGATAAAAGAAAATGCACACACAAAATACCAAAACATATGGGATGCAGCAAACGCAGTTCTCAGGAGTTTATGGTGATGAATACTTATATTAAGAGAAAATATTCCAAATAAATGTAAATTTACACTTCAAGGAACCAGAAAAAGAAGGACAAATTAAAGAAGGAAATAACTCAGATCATGAGATTTAATGAAATACAGACTAGGAAGATAATAGAAAAGATCAATGAAATGAGAAAATTGACCAATATTTAAACCAAAAAAAAAAAAAAAAAGAATACTCAAATCAGAAATTAAAGAAGACATTATAGCTAATACCTAGAAATACTAAGTACTAAATTCTAGGAACAATTATGCCAACAAATCAAATTATCTGAAAGGAATGGACAAGTACCTAGAAACATATAACCTGTCAATACTGAATCATGAATAGAGAACTTGAACAGATCAGTAATAAGGGGATTAAAGTGTAATCATAAATTGGGTGTAGAAGGAATGCACCTCAACATGATGATTTCCTCTAGTACCCAAAAGCAGATCATTCCTAGGAGACCTTGATTGTAAAGCAATTATTTCATAAAAGCAAAAACCATCTTTGGATTTTTGCTTAGCAAAAATAGATGCTAATGTAGGTCTTTTGTAAAAGCAAAGTGGCATAAAGGGAACTTTTGGATAGCAGGGGAGTCCTGTATGGGCCGTATACGACAAGCCCATGACTAAAATCTTACAAAAGCAGTGAAAAGTGGAGATCAGGAACAAAACAAGGATGCCCGCTCTCACTGTTTCTGTTCAACAGACTAGAAACAGTAGCCAGAGCAACTAAGCAAGAAGAGCAATAAAAGACATCCAAAAAGAAGGAAGAAGTAAAATTGCCTCTGTTCACAGGTGACATGGTATTATATAGAAAAGCCACAAAGATGGCCAAAAAGCTGTTAGAACTAATGCATCCAGTAAACTTGTAGGATACAAGATCAATATACAAAAATTAGTTGCATTTTTATAAGCTAACAATGAATTACCAGAGAATTTTTTTAAGTCCCATTTACAATAGCATCAAAAACAATAAAATACTTAGGAATAAGTTCAGCTGAGGAGTAAAAAGATATATCCATTGCAAACTATAAAACATCAATGAAAGAAATCTAAAAAGATAAATGGAAAGATACTTGGTGTTTATAGGTTGGAGTAAATGGAAGAATAAATATTGTACCCAATGAATCTACAAATTGCATACAGTCCTTATCAAAATTCCAATAGCATTTCTCACAGAAATGAGGAAAGAATCCTAACATTCTTATGAAACCACAAAAGATTATGAACACCAAAGCAATCAAGAACAAAACTGGAAGCCATTCACTTCTTGACCTCAAACTTAACATAGCATGGTCCTGGCGTAAAAACAGGCACATAGATCAATGGGATAGAACACGGAGCCTAAGGATTGACCCGCTACATATATGGTCAATGAACTTTCCACAAAGTCAAGAGTTTACAATGGGATAAGGATGGTCTCTTATGTAAATTAGTGTTAGGTAAACTGGACACCCACATATAAAGGGACAAATCTAGACCCCTGTATTATAACATACATGAAAATCAACTCAAGATGGATTAAAGACATGAGCACAAGAGTTGAAAACATCAAAGTCCTAGAAGAAAACAAGGAAAATCATCTTGCCATTGGTCTCATCAATGACTCTTTTGATTTGACACCAAAAACAAAGGCAAAAAAAAAAAAAAAACTAGAAATAAACAAATAGGCCTACATCAAACTAAAAAGCTTCGGCACAGCAAAGGAAACTATCAACAAAATGAAAAGGCAGCCTCCGAAAAGGGAGAGGATATTTGCAAACCACAAATCTGACAATGAGTCAATATTCAGATCTATAATGAACTCCTATGACACAATAGCAAAGAAACAAATTACCCTCCGCTCCCGAAATGGGCAAAGGACATTTTTTGAAAGAAACCTAGAAATGGGCACCTGGGTGGCTCAGTGGGTTAAGCATCTGCTTTCGGCTCAGTCATCATCCTGGGGGCCTGGGATCGAGTTCTGTGTTGGGCTCCCTGCTCAGCGAGGACCCTGCTTCTGCCTCCCCCACCCCTTTGCTGATGCTCTCTCTTGCTCTCTCTGTTGCTCTCTGTCTCTCTTCCCAAATAAATAAAATCTTAAAAAAAATAAAAGAACATAAAAACCTAGACATGACCAACAGGTATGTGAAAAGATGTTCTGCATCACTCATCACCAGGGAAATCCAAAACCACAGTGAGGGGAGATCTCATACTTGTTGGGAGGGAGGCCTGTTACCATAAAAACAAAAGGTAAATGCTGGTAAGGATGTGCAGAAGAGTGAATCCTTACACTCTTGGTGGGCAAACTTGTGCAGCCATGGTGGAAAGCAGTATGGAGGTTCCCCAAGAAGTTAACAATAGGACCGTAGTATGCTAAAGCAATCCCACCTCTAGAAGTAAATAAAATCATTATTGCAAGAACTTATCTGTAATCCTGTGTTCATCCATCATAATTCACAGTAGCTGAGGTCTAGAAACAACCTAATTGTCGATGGGTGACTGGATAAAGGAAATATGAGGATTTGCAGTACACACACAGAGGAATATTTTTCAGCTTTAAAAAAAAAAAAAAAGAAATCCTGCCATTTGCATCAACATGGGTGAAAACTGAATGGCATTATGCAAAGTGAAATGATCCAGACAGAGAAAGACAAATACTGTATTGGTATAATTTTTTTGAGGAGTCTTAAAAAAAAAAAAAAGCAAATTCATAGAAACATATTAGCATGGTGGTTGCCATGGCTGAGGGATGACGGAAATTGGATCTCAAACAGGTGCAGACTCTCAGTAGTCACGAGTAAGTTCTGGTGACCTGATGTATGCCGTGGCGACGGTGGTTGATATTACTGTTTTGCATAATTGAAATTTGCTAATAGAGTACAACTCAAATACTAGGTGGCTCAGTTGGTTCTCTGCTCTGCGCCCCAATGAAAAGGTAAATGTGTAGGATAATGGATGTGTTCATTAACTTGGTGGGCGCCCTTTCACATTATATCAAATCACATTATACACTTCAAACATATTAGAATTATATTTGTGAATTATTTCTCAAAAAAGCTGAACAGAAAGAGCCAAAAACCAAAAAGGAATAATGTTGAAAACTTCTATTCTAGAAAACTGTACCTTAGGTCCCCAGAAAATTCATGTTAAACATTTATAAAAACCATCCTGGGTTTTGTTCTTCTCTTTGTGGAGAATTGGAATATAAACTGGATGTGTACTCCTCACAGATCGTTGGGGAGGACATTTTGCTAGCCCAGTTTTTGCCAGTCAACTGTGAGGCATAAGTGATCGCATTAGTACGTTCCCCCGGTTGGTCAGAGCCAGGTAAGCACCTGTGTGAGGTAAACCACTCAGTGGGCCTTCCACTCATGAGTGTTCCTGTTGGTGTCTTCAACTCACGCTGGCGCCCACCAGCCATGGTGTTTTGTCTCGTTTTTGCATGTTTGCACGTGACTTTTTCTATTCAAAATTGTCACACTAGGGAAACTAATTGCAAAAATCACGCTCTTACAAAAGATGTGGAAAAGAATCAGCATTTATAACAGAAAGCTGGGAGTGCTGATGGGAAGAAGAGCTGCGGGCCCCACAGGAGCCCGAGATTACAGTGCCCCGCAGTGCGCCCTTCCCTCCCTCGCGGCCACCCGGGCCCCTCGCTGTCCTGTTCCTTCATACGTATCCGTAAGTAATGACCCATTAAAGTGATGGGTGAAGCCAGCATTAGCCATTTTGGTCTTGATCAGTAACATTAAAAATTACAAGTGAGTGTCATGACCAGCATTTACTAATCCATGGTCACAACCCTTCGTAGACGCCTACTTCAGTGACCCAAACACTGTGCTAAATACGTTCAGATTTGGAGACAGGTCACCTGTGTTGTAAAGGTAGGGAAACTGTGTGATACTCAGAATGACTAGTTAAGTGATCGAGTAGGGCCTCCGGCCCCAGGCCCTGATCACCTGCACTCCCTGTTGGCTCCAGCAGAGTGCAGAGAGGATCCCAGCTGCTCCTGGAAAAGCTGGATATTCAGTGATCGTTCCATAACTTAATAGAGCTGCTGACAGTAAAACTTGCTTCCTAAGCATCCCCTGGAAGCTTTTTTTGTGAGGAAAAGGGCATTTTTTTCTTGTTCTTGTATTAAAAGTATGATTTTGTGCATAAAATGTTTGGGAGGATACAATGGGAAGGTTATCTGTCTCTAACTTTAGAAATTATGTCCAGATACAGTGATGGTTGGTTTAAATGCAACTTCTTGTGGAGCATCAGGATGATTATGACTCTACAGTTTCCCCGAAGTCTCAGGCTCACATTTCTGTCTGCTTTTGCTTCGTTTTATGAAAAGGAAGAGCGGCATCTAGGTGGCTCAGTTGGTTAAGTGGCTGACCGACTCTTGATTTCTGCTCAAGTCATGATCCCAACGTCCTGGGGCAGAGGCCTTGTCAGGGTCCCTGCTTAGTGGGGAGTCTGCTCCTCCTCCTCCCTCTGCTCCTCCCCTCTGCTCACACGCTCACTGTCTTCCTCTCCCCAACTTAAAAAATAAATCTTAAAAAAAGAAAGAAAGAAAATGAAGGGTGTGAAAGCACAAACTGAATTTCCTTTTTTGCTTTTGTGTTTATTTTTATATTTTTGTCATAATTATCCTCTTTAATCCCCATCACCTGTTCACCCACCCACCTCCCTTCTGGTATCTGCTTTGTTCTCTGTAAGAATCTGTTTCTTGGTTTCTCCCTCTCACTCATTTGCTCATTTGTTTTGTTTCTTCTGTTCCAATGAGTCAAATCATATGATAATTGTCTTTCTCTGACTTTATTTCACTTAGCATAATGCCCTCTAGCTGTACCCATGTCATTGGAAATGGCAAGATTTCATTCCTATTCCTTCTGATGGCTGAGTAGTACTCCATTGTGTATACACCACATCTTCTCTCTCCATTCATCAGTCTATGGACATCTCAACTCCTTCCATAGTTTGGCTATTGTGGACATTGCTGCTGTGAACACTGGGGTGCACATATCCCTTTGAATGAAGTGGTTTTTGTATTTTGGGGGGATAAATACCTACTTGTATGGGTCCTGGATAGGAGAGTAATTCCATTTCTAACTTCTTGAGGAACCTCCATATTGTTTTCCACAGTGCTGCACCAGTGTGCATTCCCACCAACTGTGCACAAGGGCTCCTCTCTCTCTGCATCCTTGCCAACACTTGTTGTTTCTTGTCTTTTTGATACAGACATTCTGACAGGTGTGAGGTGATACCTCATTGTGGTTTTGATTTCCATTTCCCTGATGGTGAGTGATGTTGAGCATCTTTCCCTCAGAACTTTTAAGAAGAAAAGCACTAACTTTAACAAAGTTTGCCCTTTTGTATCTTGTAAATATGGACAACCTAGGAGTTGGATGCCAAGATGTGATGAAGGCGTATAAAGCACATGGAGGCACTTTCAGAAACTCAAAGATAAATGTGCCCACAGTACAATTCCATTTCTAGCTGCTGGACAGGCTGCCATCCTGCTGAGGAGAACCTGGCTTATTATCATAAGCATGAGCCAGGTGTGGAAGAATATGAGGTCTCCCCGCCAAGCGATGGGCCGGCTGGGGCTGCACAGATGGGAGCACCGCCATGGAGGATGACTGTTGGCACATTTGATGCACATCGTCTCCATTTTAATTTTGACGCTGCTCATTTGTATGGTGTCTCAGGATATGCTTGCGTGCCAATCACAGATACACACACAATAGGAAATACTTTTCCCAGTAGCAATTTATAAAAATAATTCAGATGAGAGACTACTTTCAGAATCGTTAATGAAGTCAGATACAGAACATGTCAGGTTTTCTTTTCCCCAAACTCACATTCTTTTTACAATGCCAGAAAGGTTTTTTCCAAAATGTCTTGTGCCTAAATAATTACTGCAAAATGGAGGTAACCGTATAAAATAAACTCTGGGGTTAGCGTAATGTGATATTGGTTTTTAGAATCCATTTTCTTTTCTGATATTCTCTATATGACATATAACTTTAGAAAATGAACTCCAGTCAAAAGATATTGAGCCAAAATACCATTGCAGAAATGCGATTCTTTTTATTTTTCATGTTATTTCAGCTTTATTTCCCTCCTTGTATCATTTCCTAGCTCTAGGACCTCATTAAACTCAACTCCCTACGTGGTAGTTGCATTCAGAATTCTTACCTCCTTTCCCAGTTTTCTGCTGCTTACATTTTAGTGCAGATGTTGAAACAGACCGATAACTAAAACATAGCAGCAAAAGTGCTATGAATAAAAGTACAGCAGGTAGGGGGGTGGGGGAGAATGGCCAGGGGAGGACGGGGGGTTATCATGGGGTAAGGTTTGGTTAAAGACACATTAAATTGGGGCTGAAGGTTGTGTTGTCCTGAGAAGCTGGGAAGGTGGACTTACCACCCACTGGGATGTGGAAGGACCGTGTAGAGTGAAGATGTGGGTCACCTGCTAGGAGCTCAGGTTCAGGGGGTGGAGTGAGGGGTAGGTGTGAGGTTGAAATCAAGGGGTGGCTGAGTCACCAGCTGCGTTTGCAAGTGTGCGGATCAGGGGTGAGGTCTGCAATGGCAATAAGATCTTGAATGCTTCTGCAGTAGGCCTCATTTGTAACTGTTGGAATGGATGTGTCCAGAACCGTCAGAAGAAAAAAGCAAAACCCCAGGAGGACGCCAACCCTGCAAGACGGCAAGACGAGATCTCAGAGCAGAGGACCTGTTGGGCAGCCAGTGAAAGACACAGGACAGAGAAGGGTGTTGATGGAGGGGGAGTCAGTAGGCTTCTCACCATTCCCCCAGTGGGCAGGAGAATCAGCCCTTACGCAGCGATTTATGTAACTTATATTTTACGAAAAGGCAAAAAAATATATTGTCCTGGGGATAGACATTCTGAGCTGAGAATGAGAATTCCGAGCATGTGCTGAAGCTATGGGAAGAGAGGAAGGTCGGTAGATGTTGCGTAGGATGGTTAAGTGTTGCTGAATCCCAGAAACGTGGTGAGGTTGCCTGGTGGAGGTCCATGGGGTGGATTCAGCAGTACCCAGCTCACCCTGAACAAGTGGACACACAGCCTAGGCTAAGGATGGAATTTAAGCAGAATTAAAGTCTTGACCAAGAAAACGGCATAATAAAAAATATATGTATATACACACACCCTTGGGGAGTAGTGTGACCATGTGATTTGCTGTAGCCAGAGTTGAGAGTAGTTCTCTGATTTCTGGGCTGATGCGTCTGTAAACTAATTCCCAGAATTCTCCATGCTTTTTCCTTGATGCTGCAGAACCTTGTCATGTCGTGTTGAAGAGGACTTGGTGCAAGTTGAAGAGCCTCGGATGCTGAGCTACTTACTACGTGGGGTGGGGGGCGTTTCCCGGGAGGACTTGGGCTGACGGAAAATGTTATGAGAAGAGCAGTGAACCTTGTGTTGTTTGCAGCCGCGGAGCTTTGGTGATTCTGTTTCCACTGGGATCCAGGGTGTCCTACCTAATGACAAGGCATGGGCCTGCGGGAATAAATGGCTGAGGTCAGATGAAGGACACGACGTAGAAGCATTATCTGTGTGAAGATTTCAATCACCAAGAATCCTGAGGGAATCAGAGATAGAGGAGATGAGGTTGAGTTAGGAGATGATGTTATCTAAGAATGGAGAAGGAGAGGGGCTGAGGGCACGGGGATGGGGGACCCTGGAGTGTGGAGGATGGGGGGCTGAGCAGGGCTCCGCGGGGAGCTGCAGAAAACAAGCGCAGGGGATCATTACATCTACTAGAAAGGATGTGGTCATTAAAGAACTGGGTGGATGTGATGCTTGGGTGGCTCAGCGGTTGAGCATCTGCCTTCGGCTCGGGTTGTGATCCCGGGTCCTGGGATCGAGCACCACACGGGCTTCCTGCAGGGAGCCTGCTTCTCCCTCTGCCTCTCTCTCTCTCTCTCTCTGTCTCTCATGAATAAATTGATAAAAATCTAAAAAAAAAAAAAAAAAAAAAAAAAAGAACTGGGTGACTTTTCAAAGGTAATGCCTCTGAAGCACACAATTTTTTATCAGGATTTCAAGGTCCATAGCAGATGGAAACGTTAAAAATGGGTCATTCTCTTGGATTTCAAACCTCAAAAGCAACCTTCAAGATACCGTCCCAAAGTAAGCATTTTCCCTTGTTGGAGTCTCCAAACAATAAAAGACTGTTTGGGCTGAGATGATAATGTGTTCACACAATTTACACACCTTGACCTCCACTGATGTTGCTGGAAGGTTGTTTGCTTGGGCTTTTCAGATAAATTCACAGTTGTGATATTTGTCCTTTTTATAAGTATGTCAGTTTCTTATGTTACTTGGAAAGAAAAACACAATTTGTGTACCTTCCACTCAATTTTACTGTGAAGTTAAAACTGCTAAAAAATGAAATCTCCCTTAAAAATACAGTCTGCCTGATTTATTTTCATCAGTTTATATTCATTACATTTTTTTTAATTTCAAAAGCTTGGTGACATATGACTATGTGCATCTTTTGTCACTATAACCTAATGATCAATAGTGCTTTTTTTTTAAGATTTTATTTGAGAGAGAGAGAGAGAGAGAATACAAACAGGGGGGTGGGGGAGGGAGAAGCAGAAGCAGACTCCTGGCTGAGCAGGGAGCCGGATGCGGGGCTTGATCCCAGGACCCTGAGATCATGACCTGAACTGAAGGCAGATGCTTCACTGACTGAGCCTCCCAGGTGACCCACCTCAGAGCTTTAAAAAAAAAAAAAAAAAAATCCCTAAAGTACTACTGTCCTTTTGCTTTGAATATAGATAAGAAACTGCTGAAAGTTACCACTGTAAAAAGATTGTGTACATTTGGCTCCATCAATGACCATAACGTAAGATTGAAATAATCGAAAAAATTCATTGTAGATTCTGGTTAAAACACAGTTGAAGTTATTTGAGGTATTAACGTTTTTTTTTTTTTTTTTTTACAAATAGAATGATAACAATTCTATTTTTATTCTTTGAAAATGTTTATTATTTTCTCTCCTGTGGTCCTACAACTATTTCCTTTGGCCTTTGCTATTCACATTAGCATAAATGGAGGCCTACTGGCTGAAGTGTGGTCTTCATTGTTTCAGAAATGCATAAAAAGGACAAAATTATACAATACTATTTTAGATTTTTATATAAAACATCTAGAACTTATGTGTTTCCTTCATGATGTGAATTCTTAAATCTTTACAGATTGCTTTTATCCTTTGCTTTAGAATTTAGTTTCTCATTTTTTTTTTTTTTTTTTTTTACCGCCATCTTGTTTTACCAGAGTAACCTTGGCTACAGCTGTGGCTGTCAGCTGATGCCATTGGCCCTCACCCAGGGGACCGGCCCTCCATCCCCCTGTCACAGTGTGCTCTGCACTCTCAGAACCAGAGTCGAACATTTCATAATTATGCGGCTACCAAACACGTGTCGGCCTTTGCCTGGTTCTCCCTCCATAATGATAAAGAGGAAGCCCATTGGTTACAAATAATTGGAGTGTTTTCTCTGTGCTATGCTCTATTCTTAATGTTTTATACTTAATCCTCACACTGTTTTTGGAGATAAGGGAATTCCTCTTTTTTGCTGAAACTGGGAGGGGGTGAGGATTAGATCTGCTCTTACCCCCACGGCCGGGACTGGGACAAAGGCCTCCTCGTAACCACTCAGTACTTCTGCCCAGTGTGGTCCGCAGGCCACACCACACGCATCTTCTCTAATTACAGAGTCCTGGACCCCAGCCCAGATCGAACGAATCTGACTCCAGTGGGCGAGCATGAGCCAGGATAGGAATCTGAATTTTCACAAAGTCCCCCAAGAGGTTCTTCTACACGTGAAATCAAGAATGATTACGTCACTCTCTGCCTCAGTTCCCCTCCTCCCCCCGACGGTGGGTGGTCTGGTCCCACCTTCTGTCTCCATCCTGTCTCCGTTCCAGGTGTCCCCTGGCCTCCAGAGTCCCAGCGCAGGGGCCACTGTGACATTCTCACAGGCCCAGCTCTTTGGGGGTAGCCTGGAGCTCCTCTCTTCTCACTCGGTTCTGATGATGGAAAGTGAACTCGGGCTCGTTTACTTCCAGGTGCCTAGCTCCTTGCTCTGCCTCTAGTTCGGCAGGTTTTGCCCCCTGCTGTTGGCAGCTGAGGGCGCCGAGCACTTATAAATTCACTGGACTCAGACTTCTCACCCCCTCCCTTCAAGAGAACCTGGTTTTCCAGGCAGTTCCAGTGACCTGGACCCGATGACCTATGTATGTCCTTTGCTGTGTCAGGTGTCATTTGTTAAAACAGAGCACAGCGCAGCTATCATATATCATTAGGGGGGCAGGTAGCGACGGCACAAAACGTCATTCTCGGTCTAGCAGGTGAGTTGTAGAAACAGCCTACTCTCTGGATCCAGGATCAGGATACTTTGCAGAGTTTTAGCCTACTCATTTATCATCTGTGTAAGCATCTCTGATGCAACATCGCGTGGGACAGAACTGTATGTCCTGATGAGCTGCTTTGATTATAGTACTTTGCCTGGAAAAGCCCATAAGTGTATCTATGTATATTATTATATACATCTTTTTCCTAATATCACCATGGCCATCCCATTAAAAAAGCTTCTGGCAGGAAAATGAGTATTTTTTTTCTGCTGGATTTGGTATATCTATATATCTATGTGTATATAGATATCAAATATATATAGATAGATATCAAATATATATATTTGATATATAGATATATCTATAGATATATATAGATATCTAGATATCTAGATATAGATAGATTATATATATATAATCTAAACTGAGATCATTTAAAAGTGAGATTTAAAGGGAAATTTTAGTTTTAAACTTTACAAAATGAACACTTTTCATGGTTTCCACTTCCCGTTTCTTGATCATCAATACTATTTGAGTCTTTTGTCAAGACATTTTTACTTTATTTAAACACAATTAACTGCACATGTTTAGAATGTACAGTTGGATTGGTTTCCGCAGACATGTTCAGGAACGAAACAATGGTGACGGCCAAGGTGTTGGACGTGTCACCTGAGACACCTGCCCTGCTCCTTGGCAACCCCTCCCTCCCAAGCTCCTGATCCCAGGCAACTACTGATGCGCTTTCTGTCTCCATGAGTTTGTTTGCACTTTCTAGGGCTTTATATAATCAGAATCGTGTAATATGCAGTCTTCTGTTTTGTTTTGTTTGGCTTCTTTTACTTAGCTTAGTCGGTTTGAGATACACCGTGTTGTTGTGTGGATCCTTTGCTCATTGCATTTTATTTTTATTTATATTTTTATTTCTTTATTTTTATTTATTTTTTTGCATGTTTTTAATTTATTGTACAGGCATACCATGATTCTTTAATTCAGTCGCTTGTTAATGGGCATCTGAGGTGTTCCTGGTTTTAGCTATTTTTTCCCGTAGTTTTAGCTATCATGAGTAACGTGGCTGTGACCTTTCCTGTACAGTTCTTTGTGTGAAATTGTGCTTTTATTTCTCTGGGGTAAATCCCTCTAACTGCTTAAGGTGAATTATATGGACGTGTCAGGAACTTTTGAAGAAGCTGACAGACTGTCTTTCCAAGTGTTCCTAAAACCACTTTACAATCTCATGATAGTGAAAGAGAATCCCAGCCATTCCTTGTCCTCAACACTTGGTACAGCCAGCTTCGTTAATTTTAGTCATTTTTGGAGGGGGTAGTGTTACTCTGAAAGGTGTGTCACTGAGGTTTTAATTTTTAATTAGTTTGTAGCTAATTACGCTGAGCATCTTTTCATGTACTCATTTACCCTCGTATATCTTATTTGCTAAAGTGCCAGCTCAGATCATTTGCCTATTTGTCAGAAATCAGTGGTCTTCTTCATTTTGTGAGTCCTTGTATATTGCAAATACAAGTTCTTTATTAAATATATAATCTGAAAACAACTTATAGTTTTATTTTTCATTCTCTTGTCTGCGGAAGAGCAGAAATTCTAATTGACCAATTGTTTCTTTTTATGGTCCCTGCAGTGGTGCTGTGAGCAATAAAACTTTGCCTGAAGCAAGTATTTTCTCCAGTCAGGCTGCTGGAAAGCGTTGCTGTTCTCAGCCCCATGTGGCCCTGTATTTATGCCCTGTACCCTTCCAGGGTGGTCCTCCCTCTGGAGGCCAGTTCTCATCAAAAGACATGACAAGGTAGAAAGGGAGGTGAGCAGGGGGTGGGGGTGACTGGGTGACGGGCACTGAGGTAGGCACTTGATGGGATGAGCACTGGGTGTTATTCTATATGTTGGCAAATGGAACACCAATAAAAAATAAATTTATATATAAAAAAAAAAAAGACACGACAAGGACTCACACCCCCGAAGCTGGCGTCTCTCTGCTCGCTGCTTTCCCCTCCGTGTCTGCCCATGTGCCCTAGCTCGTCGAGCCTCCCTGGACGTCCAGCTCTGTCCCCTCCCTCCAGCAGGACATGTGGGCTGGGTGTTCCTCGGGCCTGAGCCACAGCCTGGGAGCTACTTCGAGGCAGCCAGGGCCATCACCAGGATCACTTCATTCTTCTTCCCCTCATCAGAGATCTCTGTCCTGCCCATCTGTTGCACAGGGTGTGGTACCAGTCGTTTTGTGTCTTTGTCCCGTTGTTTCCCTGTTCTGGGTGGAAGGGTGACTGCTATGCCTCTTACTCTGCCTCAGCCAGAAGTGGAGGACCCAAGGGTGTTGATCAGATGTTCATTTACCTCCCCCTCCCCCTCCTCTGCTTTCCCATTATTACTCCTGTGACATATGTTCCTTCAACAGCATCATTAATATTGATTCCAGACTGGTGAGTGGAATTGATCAAATATATTACTAAATCTCCATAAATCATGATCACTCAGGATGAATTGACTGCATGCTTTCTGGGGGAGACCGCGCCACAGGTTCTTGTGTTTCTGCCTGTCATGTGAGCAGAAGAACTACTTTTTATCTCAATTATCTTTTCAAAGATGTTTGCACACAGGCTATCCTTGCAAGACAGAGATGGTATGTACAGAGCCAGACTCATGGTAGATGATGCCTGTTGAATTCAAAGACTTTGAAGTCCATGTATCTTGACATTAAATCCTACTAAATAGTGGGGTTTCTTGTACTTAACGTGGTCCTGATTGACTGGTGATGGTTGGGAATAATTGCCTAGGTCTTTAAATCACATTAATTTGGCACGATAAGATTTTATCCACTCAGCTGTGAGAATAAGACCTAAAGATATACATTAAACAATTACTTTTATCACTTCTGGATGCAAATTTTATCATTATTTTTTTACTTGCAATCACAGGCATTAGGTAAGATAATTAGCGTGCTAACATATAGTCATAAAAATATGCCCTCAGGAGGGAATAAAAATTCTCAGGCATTTCATTCTAGATTTTTCATTGTCAATATAGCATGATTGGGGAAATACCAGGCAGCAGATTATCAGTGCTCTTGATCAAGCATTCTGATAAAGAGAAACATAGAAAGGATTAAAGAATATACCCTTTGCCTCAAAACCTACACCCATGTGGAACAAACATTAAAATAATTCAGATGTTTTACCTAGACCCGATCAAAGAACCACATGTACGGATGGGTATTGCTTCTTCCCTACATTTTCTCAGGACAAGACTTTTCTCAGAACTCCAGGGATTGAATCCAGTCAGCTACAAAAGAACAGAAAATTTAAGAATACATGAAGGTGAAATATTAGAATTTCATGAGTAGAATATTCTGAGACTTTTGTATAATTTAAATGTAAAAGAAGGTCGATTTGCATCGGAAGATCTAAGGTATCACTGTTAGATTACTTTTAACAGATTCATATTGGTCTAGGGTGGGGCAAAGTCTCACTGCACTTGGAACCATATTGTAAATCTCTTTTGTACCATCAGGATTATAGAGCAATCCCTAATGTACAAGGTGCATTGCTTTATTTAAATAAATGACATTATAAGATTGTCTGACAGGTCTACAAATATCAATGAATAAGATGGATAAAGAAGCAAAACCAAATGGAGTAAGGGCCCAGGGAAAATTGCTGAAATGCAGAATTGCCTCTATTAGGTAGCTAAATCATCTAAGCCCTTTAAGGACAAAAGGGACATGAGGATCCTGACCTTGGTTTAGGAATATTACAATATTCATTCGTGTATAACACTAAAGACATTTATAATTGCAGCTACCATATTTTGAACAGTCTACGTGTGTCAGGCATCGTGATAAATGTTTGGTAATGATAGTTAATTAAACAATGCATTGTGTTCATAGTATTATTTCCAGTGTAGAGATGAGGAAAGTTAAGACATTTTTGTGGGTCAAACAACATGTCATACCCAAGAAGCTTCAGATAAACATCCTGGTAGAACCTGTTCAGGTAGCCAACAGCCATCAAAGTCATCCATGGTTCTTGGTGAGAAGTCCGCATATTGCATGAGACCGTAAGATAGTGGGCCAGATGGGAACCACCGTTCAGCTCCCCAGAGAACCAGTCTGATAAGAGATGTAAAAATAAATAAATAAATAAATAAATAAATAAATAAATAAATAAATAAGGATTCCAACTAATTGTTGTGAGTCTACAGGCGGGAGTCATCTTGTCTTACTGAGAGTTAGATTGTTAAACACAAAACCTGAGTCTGTTTAGTGGTAAAACAGTGCCGGATGTGTATTGTGAATGTGCTGGATGAGCAGGACTGTGTGGTGCACTTCACGTTCATACAGCCTAAGCTTGAGAAATGACTTCCTCTAAGTTACACACATAGGGACCTTCTCAACTAGGATGCAGACCCAGCACCACCGAACTTCCAAAACTATATAATTTCCATTATATGTTAATAATTTACCCATAGGGATCAAGGTAACAGTGAGGCATAAAGACAGACACAGCCCTAAAGGTACTTAGGTACTGTTGAGGTACTTAGGAACTGGTTGAAAGTGACGTTAGCTGGCAAAATGACTTAGCTAATGGAAGATCAGGGTACTCTCCTATCTAACAGGGTGAGGAGAAAGTAGTCTATTGAAGTAAATAATTTAAATAATGAAGTGACCCGTTAGTCAGTTAGTCAGTAAATAAGCTCGTTAATTAACTAATTAATTCTGATATTATCAATTACTCCTTTTTAATTTTTTTCTTTTTCTTCTTTTTTTTTTATTGAAGTATAATTAACATAGAGTGTTATATTAGTTTCAAGTGTACAATGTAGCCATTCAAGAATTCTGTACATTGGGACACCTGGGTGGCCCAGTGGCTGAGCGTCTGCCTTAGGGTCAAAGTGTGATCCTGGGGTCTTGGAATGGATTCCCACATCGGGCTCTCTGGGAGGGGGCCTGCTTCTCCCTCTGCCTCTCTCTCTCTCATGAATAAATGAAATAAAGATGTAAGAAAAAAAGGAGACTTCTGTACATTACTCAGTGCTCATCACAGCAAGGATAGTAGTTCCTAATCCCCATCTCTTATGTTACCCATCCTCCCACCCAACTCCCCTCTGGCAATCCCCTGTATCTGACTCTGTATTTAGGAGTCCATTGTTTCTCTTTTTTCCTTTGTACATTTTTTTTCTCAAATTCCACATATGAGTGAAATTATATGGTATTTGTCATCCTCTGACTTAGTTCACTTAGCATTATCCCCTCTAGATCCATCCATGTGGTTGCTGTACAATGTGCAAGATTCCATTTTTTATGGCTGAATAATATTCCTGACAGAATATATATATATATATATATATATATATATATAGAGAGAGAGAGAGAGAGAGAGAGAGACAAAGACAGAGACAGAGAGAGACAGAGAGACAGAGAGAGAGAGAGAGGGAGAGAGAGACAGAGAGAGACAGAGAGAGAGAGACAGAGAGAGAGAGAGGCAGAGAGTCACATCTTCATAGACACTTGGGTTAGTTACTTCCATATCTTGGCTATTGTAAATAATATTTCAATAAACATCAGAGTGTTCATATCTTTCTGAATTAGTGTTTTTACATTATTTGGGTAAATACCCAGTAGTGGAATGACTGGATCCCATGATTATTCTATTTTTATTTTTTTGAAGAACCTCCATACTGTTTTCCAGAATGGCTGCACCAGTTTGCATTCCCACCGACAGTGCACAAGGGTTCCCTCTTCTCCACATCCTCGTCAATACTTGTTTCTTCTGTTGTTGTTTCTAGCCATTCTGACAGGTATGAGGTGATACCACATTGTGATTTTTAAATTGAATTTCCCTTGATGCATGATGTTGAACATCTTCTCATGTGTCTGTTGCATTCTTTGGAAAGTGTTTATTCAGGTCCTCTGCCCATTTTTCATTGGATTATTTGGGGCTTTTTGGTGTTGAGTTGCATAAGTTCTTTATATATTTTGGATATTAACCTCTTATTGGATATATCATTTATATATTCTCCTGTATCATATATTCTCCCATTTGATAGGTTGCCTATTTATTTTGTTGATGGTTTCCTTTGCTGTGCAAAAACTTTCAAATCTGGTATAGCCCTAGTAGTTTAATTCTGCTATTTTTTTAAATTAATCAAAGCAATCCTGAGTAAAGAGAACAAAGCTTGAGGCATCACACTTCGTAATTTCAAAGTATATCACAAAGTCATAGTAATAAAAGACAGTATGGTATTGGCAGAAAAATAGACACCTAGACCAATGGAACAGAATAGAGAGCCCAGAAATAAACCTAAAGCTTATGTGGTCAATTAGTTTGTGATGCTGTATGAGCTTACTTACATGTGCAGTGTTATTTTATTTATTTTTTGAAGATTTATTTATTTATTTATTTATTTATTTGAGAGAGAGAGAGAGAGAGAGAGGAGGGGGAAGGGAAGAGGGAGAGAGAGAATCCCAGGCAGACTCAGTTAAGCACAGAGCCTGATGTGGGGCTCGATCTCATGACCCTGAGATTACAACCTGAACCTAATCCAAGAGTCT
The DNA here is from genome assembly GCF_048164855.1 of Canis lupus baileyi. Lineage (NCBI taxonomy): Eukaryota > Metazoa > Chordata > Mammalia > Carnivora > Canidae > Canis > Canis lupus. Next base: position 45,380,307 of record NC_132864.1, on the reverse strand, counting down.
GACACTTAACCAACTGAGCCACCCAGGTGCCCCAGAAATAATGTATTAGATATCATAAATTAAATAATATACATGCCTATCAGATTCTATTTTACTGAATTTCTTCCAAGCAGGCTGTAATTATATATCTATAATACAGATATATTTAGAATACTTTATTCCTTGCCCTTCTTTCCCACAAATAGCCCATTTGACAATTTTAAGTCTTTAATGTATTTGGAGAAACCACACTTCACTTATTTAATGTTTATGTCATTTATAGCTTATAGATCATGGTTCAAAAATAAAAAGTGATTGAAAAGAGCCTAAAAACAGCCAGAATAATTCTTTTACTTTTAATATTTGTGGTATTTATTATTCAAGACTGAGTTTGAAGTTCCATACTACGTAATTATTTGGGACACAAATCTAACACAAAATCTAAATGACATTAATATTTGAAGGAATGGAGGGCAGAGAGCAAGAGCCCAGGCACTGTCCAATCCACAACTCAGAATTACTTTTCTTTAATTGATATGTATAGGATGATTTACAATATGTCCTACCTCATTAGATAAGCTAACTACTTATCAAAGTGTCAGCAAAACAGAATTAAAATGGCATTAGGATCTATTCCCAAAGAACATTACAAATCTATGATAATGTATTTTCTGCTGGAAAAAAATTGTTATACTGGACATGAAAGATTTTGCTCTCAATTATATAGAAAATTCACAAGTGCTGTTGAACTCATTTTCAGAGAATGGAAAACTATCAATAAACTGTACTATAGTCATCTTTTGGTAATTTCTACTTTATTTTTTTAATATCACTGAGTATACTTCAGGATCAATGAGAAATTAGAATTATGGGTTAGAGGAGTCTTCTAAACTAAAACTATAGCCACACACACATATGCAGACACACATAAACATACACATAAGTAAAACGAATCCATAATAAATATTCTGAGATAATTTTACAACTAAAACTGAATTGGTTCTCTCCTTTCTCGTAGTATATTATAGATGTCTGTAAAAACTACAAGAAATCTGGTGTCCAGATGCATGTTTCCTATTGTTAAATATAAAAACCTCCCCTTAACAGCTGGTGACTGCAAATGAGCTTAGGAAGCAGATGATGGCAATAAGTTAACTCCGTTCGGAAATCCTCAAAACAGCCAGCTATCCTAACTGTTCATATCCGACTCCGTCACCCACTGGGCTTCTAAACATGACAGAAAAACGTCTTTCAGGAAGTTTCATTTTTACTGAGTTCAAACTAGAAGTTGTGCAGCATCCAGTCCTTCTCATCAGGGCATCATTGTAGCTGCTGGATAGCTCTGTTGGAATTTAGGTAGGAAGGGAGCCCGATGTACACTCTTCCCCAAATTTTCCAGGCTATTCTCTGAGGATAGCACTTGCTTATATCACAGAGTATGCTTTGATTCTATTTTCCCTGAACTGTTTCATTTTTGAGAGGGTAAAGGAGACTGTACGTAGGGCTGTGTGTTGCAATGGGGGATCTGGGCCCTGCGGGGCTGCACTGTCTTCTGGATCCAGACTCAGAAGGAAGTAAGTTACAGGGAGCCGAGCATAGAACAGGGTTCTAGGCTGCAAGCTTGGTGTCCAGCAGACTGCCCTTTAGATGTTTATTTCTGCCACCTACAAAGGAGAGCAGGTAATGTCATCTATAAAATGAGACTAGTGGACCCAACAGTACCTCATTCAGAGAAGTAATGTCTTACCCTAAAGGAAGTGCTCCATTCCAGTCATAATGAGTCCAATTAAGTGCAGGCGCCTGGAAGGTGTGGACAACTTCATGTACTCTCCGTGAAGTGGCCCAGCACTGGGCAAATGCTCCGCGTATCCTCCTGGGAATGTCCGTCACTTCCTTGGCCCAGTAACACGGTGGTGGAGGCACAACGGATGGAGACAGGGCAAGCGAAGGTCTACCTGCCACTTTCTCTGCCATGTTACATACGTCCTCAGCAAAGTGAACTGAACTTTCTCAAATACCCAAGCTTTCACCACAAGAAAGCATGAAAATAGATAAAGAGACTTAAAGACATTACGGTGATCATTAGAAAATAATTATAAAATAAAACAGAGGAGGGACACCTGGATGGCTCGGTGGTTGAACGTCTCTGCTATTGGCTCAAGGCGTGATCCCGGGGTCCCTCAAAGGGGTCCCCTCAGGGAGCCTGCTTCTCCTGCCTGTGTCTCTGCCTCTCTCTCTGTGTCTCTTATGAATAAGTAAATAAAATCTTAAAAAAAAAAAAAAAAAAGATAAAACAGAGAAGAGAGTATGTTCATCTACCTATTTGAAAACCCATCTTACTCTGGGTGCCCAGGGAAGCAATTTGCACATTAAAAGGTGCTTAATAAGTTTTTGTTGGCTTGATATTTTTTATTTAATTCGTTGATGATGGCACTTACATAATGAAGCAAGTTAACGAGGCAACACTTACCCTGGGAGAGATTATATAACTACACATGGAGAACTGTTTGAATGTTCTAGACCCTATTAGGTGATCATATTTGATCTGGTCTTTTGTACACTCTGTGTCCCCTTATCCTATATCATGTGCCCAACACAACCAAGAGGATAGAAGATTTTTAAAAAGAAGAATTATGTTAACTGTAAAATAGCTACCAAGTTCCTTGTGTAACTTCAATGCAAAAAAAAAAAAATATCCTTTTTGCAGCCTCCTAAGAGCTAGAAACCACAATGCACAGAAGTGTGACAAGCACAGAAGTGCCTGTAGGGGTAACAGAATGTAGGAAGTATCTCCTAAACAACGTGAAGCTGGTGCTTGCAACAGAGAACCCTTGGAATGGTCTAGTGCAATAATAAGCAGGTAAAACTTCTTAAACGGACTAAATATATAGTATAGTAAGGTAAGTCTGAATGGAGATGTTTAGTAAGTACAGATCTGACTCTTGAGTTGAACCCTGAGCAAAGATTTCTTTCTGAACACTGAACGTATTCAGAATTGAAAACAGGAAAAAAAAAATCTTATATACTCATTTTTTTTAATCCTAAAGAGTGAGTGAGAATTTATAACGATCGCCCCGATGACTGCAAAATCCCAAAGTGCCTGGAAAAATTAAAAAGAGGAATAAACTAGATTTAGGTTCATTAGGAAAAAGGTAGGACACTTTCCCAACTTGTTTTTCATTTAGTAGTGGGGCTAAGTAAATATCCAACTATTTTATATAATTGTGTGATAGTAATAATTTGAAATATTCTTACTTTTAAATAAGATTGGAAGTTTGGATATTGATAAATCTCATTTTGAGTCATAAAAGAACTTTCCATGATCTGCTTAAACAGAGATTTAATTAGGTCTCAAGGAAATCAGAAGTAATCTTTACTAACTCCCTATTGCTTTCAGAATTAATTATAGATTTTCCCGCTCGTTTCTAAAAGCGTTTGATGTCATGACCCAAGCTTTCTACTGTCGTCTCCTAGGACTCCTGTGTAAATGCCCAATAAAATGGAATTTAGATTTGTATTCCCTGGCCACAATCTACGCGTTCCTGACAATGCCTTTGCGTGTGCCCTAGAATATCACTCATGCTACTAAAAATTGTCTCTTTTTAGGTGTAAGTCAATGTCTACCACTCTCATGAATGTTAGTCTAACACCTTTGTTTCTCTTTCAGGATTGAATTGATACTTGGCTTGAATCTCTCTTTCAAAGTACCAATTATGCAGATTGAAAACACTTGGCATAATGGAGGGCTCTATGTAAATAGTGTTTTTTCTTCTCTCATCTTGACCCTTCAAGTATCTGGTAAGGAACCACAGGTATTCAACTACTTGGTACTAGTTTACCCTCCAGAGACTCAGGATCCAGGGGCAGAGAGACATAAGAAAGCTGAAGATGTGTGCCCAATAGCAGAGGAGCAACTGGGACAGTGTGGAGGACACAAGGACAGGGAGCAAACGAATCAAAAACACAGAGTCGTGGACCATGTAACGCCTTCCCCAAACCCAGGCACTGAAGTACAGCTGCAGAAAGCAGTGAGTTTGCAAGGATGACGTGAGATGAGACTAAAGAGAATGGAAGATGGACATGAGGTCCTGTGTGATAGGCAAGTTGAGTCTATGGTTGCCATGCAGACGACTGGCCATGCATCCCCCAAAGGGCCATCATGGCATCAGTGTGATCATAATAACAAGGCGCTGGACAAAGAGAGTGCAGCTACGAGGTGGTGGGAGGAGGTTAGGAAAGAGACAATGAGGGCCTGGCTGGAGCTGGGTGGAGAGCTTGGGCGGGGATGGAGACGTAGGTTGAATGAGTCACGTAGCTGGCCTGGGACACGGCATCACTCTGATTTACAAAGAGAGGGGGTGTAAATGTGGGAAAGCAAAGAAAAAGGGGGAGATGATACTGTCTGCTGAGACCTTGTAAATGTAGGGGGAGACCTTTAGTAAGTAGTTGAATGTACGAGTCTGACACGAGGCTGTTCTACAAAGACGCCCCAAAGGCTAGGAAGGCTGAAGTGGAGTCTGATTCCCAGGCCGTGCCACCCATCCCTCCCTGCAGGAAGCCCGTCTGCTCTGATTTCTATTCCTATTTCCAGAGCTGGAGATTTTTTATGTTCTCATAAAGTTGACTTAGAAGTCTGGGTGGATTGGCTTAGACAAGCGGCTTTGGAAGAGGCAAATTCGTGGTTATTATTTTTCAGGGCATAGATGTTGGCATGGTCTTTGGTTCAAATCCTTTGTTGAAATGCTTTAGTCATTAATTATATGACCGCATGATATATTATTAAATGAAATTGGGCACTTTCAAAAATGTGTATTCAATGTTTCCAATGTTGTGTAACAAATACAATAGGATAAATATGTCAGGAAAATGGGTCATTTAAAATTACCGGGCAGCCCCGGTGGCTCAGCAGTTGAGCGGCGCCTTCAGTCCAGGGTGTGATCTTGGGAGACCCGGGATCGAGTCCCACTTCGGGCTCCCTGAGTGGAGCCTGCTTCTCCCTCTGCCTGTGTCTCTGCCTCTCTCTCTCTCTGTGTCTCTCATGAATAAATAAATAAAATCTCTTTAAAAAAAAAAGGCAGGACAAATTATTTAAAATCTAACAGTTTGCTGCTCACTTATATAAACTAGGAACATTTCTAAAATAGGAATAACTGATTCTTAACTTACTGTTATGCAGTGAGGAATAAACATAAAATATATATACTGTTCTTCCCAGAGATCTTGGCACATAAAAGAATCTCCCAAATATGATAAATAACGTTGCCTGCCTGGAATTCCTCCTCTTCTTCACCATCCTTATCATCTTTCATGCCTGGTTCTTACCCGTTCTATCAGTGAGGTGGGCTGGTGGTACAAGCAGGTACACTGTGTCACTGAGAACTTTTTGGTATCTTCCAGCAAACAGTTTCATCTTTCCTAGAATCTTGTCCTACCCTCAGAATAGATCTTCATTATCGTATCACAATATCCCCTATTTGTTCTTCCCTTCTCTAAGAAACTAGGAATAATACATCAACGTCTAAGAGAAGTTTTGAAGATTCCACTCTAATGTTTCTAATTATCTGCAGCACACAGAGATTTTAGACTATCACGATGTTCTTAGTTGATATATTTCAAAGGTGCCCTGTCAGTTATTTACACATTCCATTATTGTCCAAATAATTTGTAGAACAGGCCAAATTCATCTTAATATGTATGCCTACCCTACCTCATAACATTTTTTTCATTTCTAATAATATATAATTTGCTGTTGTAGAATCACTAATGACAAACACGTTAATTAGAGTTTATGAAAACTCACGTCCCTACAACATATATGTTCAAATTTAAGTTCAAAAGTATGGGAATGTCATGCAACTTATATTACTAAAAATACAGTTATCACACTTGGCTCAAATTTAAGTGAGCAAAGAAGAAATCACTCTTATAGAGGTGGTTATAAAATCAATAAGGGCAGAAAATGTATGATGTTGTTCAGCATTGAATTTGTAGAGACATACAATTCCTCGTAATTTTTTGAGAGAATCTATGGATGGATGAATGAATGGATAGATGAACAAAAAATGTGTGAGGATCTTGGAATTGCAAGAGTGAGGTTTTTAAAACAAGTATTTTAGTCTGCGAGGTTTTGATTTTCTGTGTGTGCCCATAGGATTTTTTGGCTAATCGGGTACAAGATACACATTATGTAACAATTAATTGAGACTCACTCAGTATGGGTCATTGACTTGATTTTCTCTTTCTGCCTAACAAGGTATCACAACTATCACAATAGTTGAAAACAGCCCCTATGTATTGCTTGTATTGCTCATGGTCCTGTAGGTCAGCGGGCCAGCATAGTGTGGCTTGGTCTCTGTTCGGGGTGTCACAGCCCTCATCAGGGTGTTGGCTAGGCTGGGCTCCTTCTGTTAGTCTAATGTATGTCATTGGCAGAACTCAGCTCCTTGAAGTTCCAGGACTACAGTCCTGCTTTGTTGGTCGGCTGTGTGCTGCGTGCCTCTTTCCACTGCCTGCAGGTCCCTGTGCTGTGGGTCCTTCACGCAGCAGAAAACACAAGACATCAGATCCCCCTCCAGGGAAGAATCATGAACTTCTACACTACATAGCCAGCAGCGCTCTGCTATGAAAGCAGTCATGTGATTAGGTGAGCAGTATCCAGATCCTCTAAGATTAACTGATAAATGACCTTAGCGACATCTGGAAAATGCTTTCCATCCTGTGATATGATATAACCAAGGAATAATACCAAGGGGTGGAGCCGCTCTAGAATTCCGACTACCAGATCCAGGTTGTCAATATGCCAAACACCGTTGCGCAGATAGTTAATTTAGATTTAAAGATAACTAAAATTAACCAACCGATGTTTTTTTCAAGAATAGGTTTGATTGTGTAAGTATGCTGCCGTAGTAATTATAACAGGCTGTTTCAATATTTGGTATGGATCCACATTTAGGTTTAGCTTATACTGACCTCAGCACAAAATTGCTTTTTTTTTTAATATTATGGAGGCTTTTATGAGTTTATTCTTGATGGCTGCTGTCTTGTCAGAGGAAAATAGCTGTTTTTATTTTATTTTTTTTTATTTTTTGCCAGTAAAATTATGGGCCTTATATTCAACTGTGAGAACAAGCTCTAACCTAATGCATTTGATAACTAAAAAGTGATATATAAATTTCCATTTGCATAACTCAACCTCCTAGATTCACAGTTCTAAATACGGGTGTTACGTACTGATGATCTCAAGTGTAAACCATGGCTTAATCTGTTTTGTATTTTCATATGGAATATGCAGGATATTCATTCCTTGAGGTGCCCTGCCCTTTAGGGATCCCTTAGGAGCTTAGAGTGTAGGTTACGTCAACGGGTGCTGTAATGGTATCCGGTTACTCTCCAGCAGCTTCGGATCTCAGAAGCAAACCCAACGTCCATACATTTTCCGACTCTGTAGCTATACATCATGCAATTAGTTTACTTTCAGGTTAGCCTTAGTTTAGTTTTCAGATATTTTAAATCAGAGCTCTGCAGGGATGCCATGTCACATGGTTAATATGTGTTCATGGTAATGTCATGTTTTAGTTGGGATCGCATGAGAGTTTTTACAGTGGCCTCCTCTCTCTTCAGTCAAGAAAATGGTCGAATTAGAACTTGAGTTTGCTCCAAATTATAAAGTGGAAGACGGGGTTTAGAAAGTCATGTGTTTAAAACACAGTCATTGTTTACAAAGCTGGCCAGCCTTTTACAAATAAACAACCATTGATCAGTCAACAATAACAATTGCAAAATGAGTACGGTTGCCTGAAATGGACATAGTTCCTCTTCTTTGATCCAAACAATTCCAATTCTATCTTCCTTTTACTTTTTTTTACCCTATTTTACTCACACACGTATGCATGTGAACACACACATTACATTGCATATAACGCTTAATTTTAGAAAAGAATCAGAGATCTTGAAGAATAGCCAGTGATGCATGTTGTATTGGGTATGGGACTTTGTTTTGTTTGTTTATTTGAGCAAATATTGGCTATAGAATTGCTATAAACCATTGCCGTCAATTCCTAGGATTAGGTTGTGGGCTCTGAATTAAAGTAGGCAGAGGAATTAACTCAAATTGTGTAACCTGGAATGTATGAAAAAAATGCATTATGTTGTAAGCCATCTATTTAGAGAGAGAACATAATAGAAATAAACATTAATTCATTAAATTTGACAATAGGACTAGTCATTCCTTGACTTAATTCATCATTTTATGAGCATAATTTAAAGAAACATACTACCCATTGTAAAAGTGGAGAGTGTCTAGGGGACTTTGAAGTGTCTCTGAATTCATCTCTTTCAAAAGATGGAACCCTATTCATTGTGAGGAAATTTGAAGGTTTTTTCAAGATCCTTAAGTTTTAGTATAAGAATATGTATGCTTGGGAGGTATTTTCAAACAACTAAAATTAGGTACAGGAGGAGTTTATTGAAAGCTAAAGCAATTGTGGGACATGTGGGTGGCTCAGGGGTTGAGCATCTGCCTTTGGCTCAGGGTGTGATCCTGGGGTCCCGGGATCGAGTCCCGCATCAGGATCCCTGCAGGGAACCTGCTTCTTCCTCTGCCTATGTCTCTGGCTCTCTTTGTGTCTCTCATGAATAAATAAATAAAATCTGAAAAAAAAAAAAGCTAAAGGAATTGAAAAGGATTTTTTATTTTTCTTATGAACCTAATAGGAAAACACTATCCATATAATATTCATCAGAGTATAGGATAGTCTGTAAGGAGATAGTTTGGAATAGTGAAAGAAACAGGGAACAGGTAGTACAAACTCAATACCAATAATTAGAAGCTGTGTGACTTTTGGCAAGTTACCTAGCCTCTCTGAACTACAACTTTGTGATCCATAAAAAATATGAAAAAGTACATTTATGGAACTGTTGGGGTATTAAATGTCATAATGTATATAAAGGAGTTAGTAAAGGAGCACCTGGGTGGCTCAGTTGGTGAGCAATGGACTCTTGATTTTGGCTCAGGTGATGATCTCAGGGTCCCAGGATTAACCCTAGCAGCACTGGGCTCTGCAATTAGCCGGTAGTCTGTTTGAGATTTTCTCTCTCTCTCCCTTTGCCCCTCCCCCCCACTCATGTGCGATCGCTCTCTCTCAAATACATAAATAAAATCTTAAAAAATAGTAAAAGAGCTAGTTAAGTGATTATAGAAAAGGAAAGTAAAAATCAGAGGTTTTGTTATTTGGTGTCAAAAACTGCTTCCATACAACTTCAGATAACTAATGAAGTTTACCTCTGCCCTCGAAAGGGACACGATTTTAAGATACCCATAGTATCTTCTAGCCCCCCCCCCTCCCCCCAGGTCTGGCTGTTGAGTTTCTTTAACATTTGAGTTGTTTTAAGACATCAAGATCCTTCATTAACTCTTTGAGTTATGTTTCCTCAGCTGGTCTAAGAATGGAAGATAGAAATGAGCATCACCTTCAAGCAATAGATTTCAAAGTATGAGTTGAGAAAGAGGGTCCCCTTTGTTTACAACAGAATACTTCCATTAAAGATGGCCAGTGTAGCAGAAAGGTTTTCTTTTTTTTTATATTTTTTTTAAATTTTTATTTATTTATGATAGTCACACAGAGAGAGAGAGAGAGAGGCAGAGACACAGGCAGAGGGAGAAGCAGGCTCCATGCACCGGGAGCCCGACGTGGGATTCGATCCCGGATCTCCAGGATTGCGCCCTGGGCCAAAGGCAGATGCTAAACCGCTGCGCCACCCAGGGATCCCCAGAAAGGTTTTCTATTTCAATGACTATATTGAGCTTGTCCACACTTAATCTTTATTTTCCTTTCACACGAGCTGCTGTATGTGAGATGTTTCAATCTAGTTACATAATACAGGTTGTATTTATATTTATATATTTTATATATTTATATATATTATATTTCATCTCATCTTCAATAGCCATTTCTATAGGGTAACTTTTCCTAATAATGTTTATTAAAGTTCAGATAAAAACACATCAAGGAGAAGAAAGAATTAGCAGTATGTGATCCTACCTAAAGATCATATTGAGAATGATAGATGCGATGAAATATGATGGCGCTTTTATCTTTACCCCCAAAGCTCAACTACTTCAGATGTGTGATTTAAAAGACAACACTGCTGTCATCTGCAAGAAAAAATAGAAAGCTAAATACAAATGTTAGCATTTGTCTTATGTGCAAAACTATTTCTATGGAAACAGAACTAAAATTATTCCAATAATGTAATGTTGACTTTTAGTCAGCTCAAGTAAGCTCTGGTGACCAACTGACTGAGAACCAACTGCTGGAGAGTCTTCCAATCCAGAATCATTTAACAGGCTTCAAAATCAAGATAAATGTAGCTCTCGTTTGTGATCCCACTGCACACCTAAGATTTACATTTAACTGGAAATTTCCCATTGTTTCAAAAAGAGTCAATGATTTTGATCTACTGTTGCAATTAAAACACACGACCTTAACTCCACCAGAGATTAGCATAAAGCACTAAGGAACTGATGTTTTACAAAAGGTAAAATTGAGGCCCTTAACCTGAGAAATGAGGTAAGATCACTGAGTTGAGGACGTCTTTTTGAAATTGACCTATAAATGACATATAACATTGTATAATTTTCAGGTGTACTATTTGGAGGTGAGGCATTTATATGTTGCAATATGATTCCCAGCACAGGGTTAGCAAACATCTCTATCATATCACATTGATCATCATTTCTTTTTTGTGGTGAGAATATTTGAAATCTAGTCTCTATCTTACATTACTCACAAAAATTAACTCAAAAGAGATTAAAAGACTTAAACATGAGACCTGAAGCCATAAAAGTGCCAGAAGAAAACACAGCGGATAAGCTTCTTGACATTGGTCTTGGCAGTGATTTCCTGGCAAAGACACAAAAAGCAAAAGCAGCAAAAGCAGCAATCAACAAACAGGACTGCATCAAGTGGAAAAGCTTCTACACAGCAAAGGTAACCACTGACTAAATGAGAAAACAGCTTACAGAGCAAGAGATAATGTTTGCAAATGATTAATATCCAAAATATACAAGGAACTTATACACCTCAAGAACAACAACAACAACAAAATCTGATTAAAAAATTGGCAGAGGAATGACGCCTGGGTGGCTCAGTGGTTAAGTGCCTACCTTCGGCCTGGGGCGTGATCCCACAGTCCCGGGATTGAGTCCCACATCAGGCTCTCTGCATAGAGCCTGCTTTCTCTCTCTGCTTGTGTCTCTGCCTCTCTCTCTCTCTCTCTCTGTGTCTTTCATGAATAATAAATAAAATATTTAAAAATAAATAAATAGATAAATAGATAGATAAATAAGTAATTGGCAGAGCAACTGAATAGACATTTCTCCAAAGACATCCAGGGTATTATGCTGAGTGAAATAAGTCAATCGGAGAAGGACAAACATTATATGTTCTCATTCATTTGGGGAATATAAGTAATAGTGAAAGGGAATATAAGGGAAGGGAGAAGAAATGTGTGGGAAATATCAGAAAGGGAGACAGAACATAAAGACTCCTAACTCTGGGAAACGAACTAGGGGTGGTGGAAGGGGAGGAGGGCGGGGGGTGGGGGTGATTGGGTGACGGGCACTGAGGGGGGCACTTGACGGGATGAGCACTGGGTGTTATTCTGTATGTTGGAAAATTGAACACCAATAAAAAATAAATTTATTATTAAAAAAAAAAGAAGACATCCAGATGGCCAACAGACACATGAAAAGACACTCAACATCATCACTCATTATCAGGGAAATGGCAATAGTCAAAACCACAGTGAGGTACACCCTTAAATCTGTTAGAATGGCTGTCATCAAAAACACAAGAGATAATGTGTTGGTGTGGATGTAGAGAAAAAAGACACTTTTGGGTCTTGTTTGGGAATGCAAACTGGCTCAGTTACTTTGGAAAACAGTATGAAGATGCCTCAAAAAATTTAAAATAGAATTACCACGTACTCCAGCCATCCAATGTCTAGGTATATAGCCAAAGGAATGAAAACAGGGCTCTGAAAAGATATCTGTATTTCCACGATCACCACATCAGTCACAACAGCCAAGACTTGGAAACGACCCAAGCGTCGATGGATGAGTAGATAAAGATGTGGCATATCTGCAATGCAATTTACAGACAGAAATCCTGGCATCTGCACCAACTTGAGGGGACCTTGTGAACCTTATGCAAAGGAGATAAATCAGAGAAAGACCAGGGCTGTATGATATCACCAATGTGTGAAAATGCCACATTCTCAGAAACAGAGAGTAGAGTGTGGTCAGCAGGGGCTGGGGTTGGAGGAGTCAGGGAGAAGCTGGTCACAGGGGACCAGCCCGCAATTGTAAAATGAAGAAGTTGTGACCAGGTGATGCACGTCTCCGTGACTAGAGTCCACAGAACTGTACTATATATGGCAAAGTTGATCATGGCTTTTAGGATAGTGATTTTATTGAACTTCTTATTCCTGGTAGTCATGGACACATAGTTTGGGACTGTACTTAAGTAAATATCAGTGAGTATCTTGTAAAATATAAAACTATAGGTCCATGTTAAGAGCTTACATTTGGCGTCTGAGGCTCATATTCAAAAGCTACTCCAATGGGACACCTGGGTGCCTCTGTGGTTGAGCATCTGCCTTCGGCTCGGGATGTGATCCTGGGGTCCTGGGATCAAGTCCCACATCGGGCTCCCCGCAGGGAGCCTGCTTTTCCCTCTGCCTATGTCTCTGCCTCTCTTTGTGTCTCTCATGAATTAACAAATAAAATCTTAAAAAAAGAAAAAAAAGCTGCTCCAGCATTTTCAGCAGTGGGACCTGGTGTAAGTGATTGAATCCATCATTCCTCAGTTTTCCCATTCGTAAAATATGAACTGTAGCAATCACTATAATATATGATTAAGGAGATTAGGAATAAATTAGATTATAGCTTCATGTTGCTTATTGGAGTACTTGGCATCTTGATGATAATGACTAGCAGAAGTAAAACCTGTAGTGAGAAAAAAAAATAATTCTTACATCCTTCCCCATCCACTCAATAGCAGGTAACACTGCAGGACACGTTAAGTCACTGGTGGGCACCTGGAGTCACGGGGACAGAGTTAAAGAAACAGCAGAGCAGATCCCACAGTAGTTGCTACAATCCTACAGAAGCCCTGAGAATCAGGAAGCCGTGGGTCTGGACTATGCCGTAGAGTCCGAGGCTTGCCCAAAGCACAGGCCTTTGCCAATATCCACTTGGATACCATGATGATGGTGATTTATGTTGAAACCTGAAGATATATTGCCATCTTTGGAAAACCTCCTTGGAAGGATAGAGTGGGAAGTTCTTGCCTTATCTCCTTCCTTATCAAATAAAAATTACTTCCCCAGAAGCCCAGAGAGCCCTATTTACTTGGCATTTCACTGTCACAGCGTTTCGTTTTGTATTCATGAAAAATGATTGTAAGAAAGGCAGAAGCTATTCAACAGCAAGCTGGTCATCTACTTCCCTCACCTTTTCCTGGTCCATATGCATTAATAAGGCAGTTTGATTATTAAAGGCAGCCATTCCTACAATGGGATAATCTCCACTAAGCGGCTTCCAGAGTAGTGATCACAAGGAAAGAGCCGGGAATCACATAGAGGTAGTTTGAAAATTTTGCTGTGATCAGTCCTGGGCATAATGTATCCCTTTATCGTCACAGCAACTAGGCCACTCTGGTGGGAAAACCCCATGGCTGGCAGCCTGGTTGAAGGATTGTCTAGGGGATTTGAAACTAAATCAGGTTAACTTTTATGAAAATGTCTTGTTCCTCTTGCATCTTGCCTTCAACCCTTTTGGGCAAAGGTCTATCTGTAAGTGGGGGAAGATTGGGGAAGAAATGAAATTATAACTACTGACATGAGATTCTATGATGTTGGAGGGATGGTACAAGTCCCTATATCTTTCCTTATATCTAAGGAAAGAACACGTTAGACCCCAAAAGGTGCAAGAGAGAGGTGTGTTGATGATCTCCGTTTTTCAGAATGCTCGTGGAGTCTTACTCAGAAGGCAGATGCTCTGGTGCTCTCCTCCCAAACCATTGCAAGAGTCTGAATTCTAACCGAGTAGAGAATCTGACAATAGTAACAAGCAGATTTCTTAATTTACAAGTTAGCATAACATATCAGATCCTTCACAGTTCAGGACTCAACATTGTACGGTTGACATCCCATTTTCCGGTTAATTGAGATAGAGATGTTGGAGACTGGTTAGGGCTAAAATAACCAATAGCAGATGTGGTTTTTTTTTTTTTTTTAAGATTTTATTTATTTATTCATGAGAGAGAGAGGGAGAGAGAGAGAGGCAGAGACACAGGCAGAGGGAGAAGGAGGCTCCATGTAGGGATCCCAACATGGGACTCGATCCCAGGACCCCAGGATCACACCCTGGGCTGAAGGCAGGCGCTAAACTGCTGAGCCACCCAGGGATCCCCAGAAGTTGTGTTTTCAAATGTGCAATACATATTTGGGAAAAATTGTAATTTTTTGAAGCTGGCTTTATAGTATTGAACATTTTGAAGTTTTCGATGAATAACCAAATATTTTAAGTGAATATCTTTGTCTATTGCACTCTCCTCAAAAGTGACAACACAAGGGTGATATTTGCCATTGTGTAGCTCTAATAAGACCTGCATTTCCAAATCGTTAAGGTGGTAAGAGAATGTTAATTCTCTGTGATGTGATGGGTGTTAGGGCAACAAGTACAAACATCCAGAATCTCAGTTATAGACAAATGAGTTTGGGTCAAGTTTAATGGGACAAGAAAACAGTAGTGAGCATTCAGTACTTTTTTTTTAAAGATGTATTTATTTAATTTAAAAAATATTTATTTCACAGAGAAAGAGAAAGAGAGCATGAGCAGATGGAGGGGCAGAGGGAAAAATAGACACCCCGCTGAGCAGGGAGCCCGACATGGGACTCGATCCCAGGACCCTGAGATCATGACCTGAGCCAAAGTAGATACTTCACCAACTGAGCCACCTAGGTGTTCCCCTTATTAGGGAGCATTATATGTAGCACGAAAACTTTATGGTTAGATGGAAATTAAGAAAACTTTAGGGTTAGATGGAAATTGAGATATGTCCTGTACAAGGCATCCAATGAAGGCAGATTCTTATTATCTTTCCTGTCCTATAAGATGTTTAGTTGTAAAGATGAATTGAGGTAAAGATAAAATCTTCTGACATATCTTAGGAATTTAGTAGAAGTTAGGTATTTTTGCTAAAGGTAAACAGAAAAGGTATATGAAGAGAGGTGAAAATATTTAGGTATAGTAGTTTTGAGAAACTTCTAAATAAACATCATAGGTGGCATGTTAAATTATTCATAGGAAATAGAATTATTTAAAATATAATATGTAGAATCATATAAACCTTCACAAAAGTTTTTGAATGAACCTATTATATTATTCTTGTGATTCAAAATTATATTCAGGAAAGACTTTGTAAACAATCTAATATTTTTTTGACTTAATAATAACATAAAACTCAAAATACCAGGGCGCCTGGGTGGCTCAGTGGTTAAGCATCTGCCTTTGGCTCAGGTCATGATCCCAGGGTCTCCCTGCAGGGAGCCGCTTCTCCCTCTGCCTGTGTCTCTGCCTCTCTCTCTGTGTCTCTCATGAATAAATAAATAAAATCTTAAAAAAAAAAAAAACAACAACAAACCTCAAACCACCAACATGATCTACGTGTAAGAAAGGAACAAATACACAGAAGTAGAGCTAAGGTCTGACCCCTAAGAATTAACAGAATATTCACAAATTTATATTTCTGTTTAATTTTTTAATACCAAAGGATTTTTTTAAAGAGTATTGTCACCTTGATATTCAAGAACTAAAGAGTTTTAGATACTTGGGTGGCCTGGGTGGTTTTGTCGGTGAAGCGTCTGCCTTCAGCTCAGTTCATGATCTCAGGGTCCTGGGATCAAGTCCCACATTGGGCTCCCTGCTCAGCGGGGAGTCTGCTTCTCCCTCTGCCCCTCACCCCTGCTTGTGTTCTCTCTCTCTCTTTCTCAAATAAATAAATAAAATATTTAAAAAAAAAGAGAGTTTTAGATTCATTATTTAATTTCAAAGTATTCATTATGACTATTCAGTAGGCAAATAATATTCCAAGTTACCACCTAACCCCCAGGCTTCAATATTTAGTCAAGTCGTCAGCCAGAGCACTAGAAGTCTACATTGAGATGCAAGGAGTTTCATATAATTTTTCATCTTTTATTTTATCTCTATGATCAGACAGTCTAGAACTTTGTTTATGTGGTTTTCCTCTCTACTAAGGCTCATTAATAGTCCCCGTGATTCTTCGTAGGTCTTGGAGATGACCTAATTCACCTCTCACATAGGGAAAGTAAGAAAGTGAAACGTGCAGTGGGATCTTGGTTTTTATACTGAAGCTGAAGGCGCTTTCATGTTTCACTTTTTAGCTGAGACGGCTATTTGGCTGAGTCTTGTGGCATATAATATAAATAAGAAAAACAGCAACAACAATATCAACAAAACTTCAGGAAACAAAGATGCTTCATTTTCCCCCTGGTTTGTTATCTTATGTCACCAAAAATTGTACTGACTTCCTCAAAATAGCATTCACAATATCCAGTAAGACGTGATAGTAAAGCTATCAACCACTGCAACTTGAGAAAGGGTGGGTTTGTGATTTTTTAAATTTCTAAGGGGAAATAATTGGATTATCATTAATAGCTTTAATACCTGAATTCATTTGGTACATTAAAATATATTTACTCACATTTGAATTCTGGTAATTGTTCTAGCAATGACATACATAGACAAAAAAGTCAATAAACAATTAAAAAGCATTATCCATATGTTATTTTAATATAACCTATCAGAATTAAAATAGGTAATTATACTATATTTAATTGAATACAATTGACATACAATAATTGCTTTTTATGAAGTTTTCAGGCTATCTAAAAAGGTGCTCAGGTAGGAAACACACAAACGAGATTTTTATAATTTGGCATATCATCAGGAATGAATCTAATTGTATAACACTAAGTCCTTGTAAACATGATTTCTTTTATACTCCTTGCAAGATTAATTATCTCATTAGATTAATTCCCTTTTCCTACCCTTTAGTAAGGCAATGAACCAGGGGAAGCTGCTGTACAAAATATTTTTAAAGTGAGTTTTTTCTCCATGTTTTCACATTCCCAGTGGAATCGTTTCAAAAGTTTATCACAGCCAGCAAAGTATTGACAAATAAGATGTATGACTTCCACTTCTGGGCAAGATAGACTATTAGGGACTGAATTTACTGGGCTGCTGAAAAACTGTGCAAGGCTTATGAACTGACATTTCTCAAGATGCTGTCTCTCAGGTGACAGAAGGAAGTGTTTCCTGAGAGCTGAGAGATAAAAATAAGGTGAGTGTTATCATAGCCCCACTGCTCAGGGATGACTGCGGTGAGCCCTATGTCTGCCCAGCCATCAGAGCATTCCTAGGCCCAGGCAACAGGAGGAGGGATCCAGGCAAGTCCCAGTGAGCTCCTTGAGTTGAAAGGTGGGAGCCGAGAGCCAGGGGGAAACAAGGCACCAGAGTTTTCACAGATAAGTAAGGGGGCGGGAGAGGAGCAGTATAAAGATAGACTTCCAGAGATCTTCAGAAACCCCCTCCAGTGTTCAGTTAAGATTTGATGGACACATCCATGAAACCACACTCAAGGTAGGAGAAACCACCAAAAAGGAATGAAGATATAAACCCCCAGAGGTACAGGACTTGGAGGAGGCCTGTTCCCAATAGTGAGTCTGGAGAAACTCTTGGTTCTAAGGCAGTAGTTAGAGTGTAGAGAAGGGTCTTGCTTTAGGAAAGGGGAATAATTAGCCCTAGACAGAAAACAACTCCAGTTTTGCCTAAAAGTCTTAGGAGCAAGACTCCAAGGGAAAACTAATGTCACTATGTCTAAAAACAAAGACTGTGAATATCTTTCAAAAATATTCAGCAATGAATAAGGTAAAATTTTCAGTACCTGGCATCCTATTAAAAACTATTAAGCAGCCTGGAGGAAGGACCATAAAACCATACGAAAAGAAGAGAAAATCAGTGTATCAAAACTGATGCAGACCTGACACAATCGAGAGAATTATCCATTATTATTATTATATTATACTGTATTCCAAGTACACACAGAACATCTATCAAGATAGATCATGGGCAGCCCGTGTGGCTCAGTGGTTTAGTGCTGGCTTCAGCCCAGGGCATGATCCTGGAATCCCGGGATCGAGTCCCACATCAGGATCCCTGCATGGAGCCTGCTTCTCCCTCTGCCTGTGTCTCTGCCTCTCTCTGTGTCTCTCATGAATAAATAAATAAAATCTTAAAAAAAAAGATAGTCCATATTCTTTGCCCTAAAACAAACTTCCATAAAATGGAAAAGATTTAAAGCCATAGAAAGTATCCATCCTTCCATTAAACAGTAGAACTCATGTAGAAATCAGTAACAGAAGACCTCTGGCAGATCTCCCAAATTTGGACATTAAATGACATAACCCCAAATAACTCCTTGTTCACTGAAAAAATTCAAAGATTAAGTTAAAAACCTATCTGAACTTAGTAAACATGAAAGCGTGATTTGTGTGATCATCAACATGTGTGTGATGCTGTGAAAGTGATTTTGGAGGCAAAGGTCAGTGCTAAATGTTAACTCTAGAGAAGAAGGGTCTCAAATCAATGATACTAGTTTCCTCCTTTGAGGACCCAGGAAAGGATGACAAAATTGAGGCAAGGATAAATAGAAATAATGAAGACCAACATGGAAATGAGATATGATGGAAAAATAACAGAGAAAATCAGTGAAACTAAATGCTGAGTATTTGAGAAGATACATAAAATTGATAAATCTCTGGGCA
Organism: Canis lupus baileyi; assembly: GCF_048164855.1. NCBI lineage: Eukaryota > Metazoa > Chordata > Mammalia > Carnivora > Canidae > Canis > Canis lupus. The sequence continues at coordinate 45,361,419 of NC_132864.1, read as the reverse complement.
TTTTGATCAGGAAAATGGAGAAGACAAATGTAACCAGTATTGGGAATGAGCAAGGTGACATCAAGAGAAAATATACTGATACTAAAAGGGTAAAAGAATATTATGAAGAACTTTATATAAATACATTTTAAAACTTTTTATATAACATTGATAGATTTCTTGAGAGACAGTAATTACCAAACTCACTTGAAAATAAACAATGCTCACTTTGGCAGCACATATACTAAAATTGGAACCATACGGAGATAACATAGCCCCCATTGCAATTTCATGAAGCATTGCACATTTTTAAAGGAATAAAAGGCATCCAAATCAGAAAGGAAGAAGCAAAGCTTTCATTATTTGCAGATGACATGATATTCCATATAGAAAACCTGAAAGACTCCACCAAAAAATTGCTAGAGCTGATACACGAGTTCAGTAAAGTCATAGGATACAAAATCAACTTGCAGAAATCTGTTGCATTTCTATACACTAATAATGAAGTAGCAGAAAGAGAAACCAAGGAATCAATCCCATTTACAATTGCCCCCAAAATCATATCTAGGAAGAAATCTAACCAAAGAAGGTGAAATACCTGTACTCTGAAAACTATTAAACATTGATGAAAGACATTGAAAAAGACACAAAGAAATGGAAAACATTTCATGTTCATGGATTGGAAGAACAAATATTGTTAAAATGTCTATACTACCCCCAAAGAATTGACACATTAAATGTAACCCCTATCAAAATAGTGTTTGGTTTTTTCACAGAGCTAGAACAAACAATCCTAAAATTTGTATAGAACAACAAAAGAACCCAAATAGCCAAAACAACTCTGAAAAAAAACAAAGCAAAGTGTAGGCATCACAATTCTGGGCTTCAAATCCTATTACAAAGCTGTAGTGATCAAAACAGTATGGTACTGGCACAAAAATGGACAGAATAAAAATCCAGAAATGAACCAACAATTATAGAGTCAGATAATCTTCTTCAAAGCAGGAAAGAATATGGAATGAGAAAAAAAAAAGACAGTTTTTTTTTTCAACAAATGGTGTTGGGGAAACTGGACACCCACATGCAACAGGATGAAACTGGACCACTTTCCTACACTGCAATGTAGTGAGACCACTTTCCTACAATGCAAAAATAAATTCAAAATGGGTAAAGACCTAAATGTGAGACATTTCCCACAAAAATAGGGGAGAACACAGGCAATAACCCCTTTGACATTGAGTGTAATAACTTCTTTCTAGATATGTGTCCTGAGGTAAGGGAAACGAAAGCAAAAATGAACTATTGGGACTAATAAAAAGTTTCTGTGCAGCAAAGGAAACAATCAACAAAACTGAAAGGCAAACTATGGAGTGGGAGAAGATATTTGCAAATGAAATATGTGATAAAGGATATGTATCCGAAATATATAAAGAACTTACAAACTCAACACCCACAAAAAATAATCCGATGAAAAAATGGGCAGAAGAGAGGAATAGACGTTTTCCAAAGAAGACATCCAGATGGTCAACAAACACATGAAAAGATGTTCAACATTGCTCATCATGAGGGAAATACAAATCCAAACTACAATGAAACTATCACTGCAAACCCATCAGAATGACTAAAATCAACAACACAAGTAACAACAGGTGTTGGTGAGGATGTGGAGAAAGGGGAAACCTCTTCCACTGTTGGTGGGAATGCAAGGCGTGTGGCCACTATGGAAAACAGTATGGATGTTTCTCAAAGAGTTAAAAATATAATTACTTAAGATCCAGCAATTGCAGTACTAAGTATTTACCCAAAGAATACAAAAATACTGATTTGAAGGGATATGTGCACTCGACTGTTTACAGCAGCATTATCACCTATAGCCAAATTATGAAAATAGCCCAAGTGTCGATCAACTGATGAATGGATAAAGTGATAAAATGTGGAATGGAATGGAATATTACTGAGCCACAAAAAGGACAAAATCTTGCCATTTGCAACATGGATAGAGCTAGAGAGTATTACGCTATGTGAAAAAAGTCAGAGAAAGAGAAATAATGTATGATTTCACTCACATATGAAATTTAAGAAACAAAACAAATGAGCAATGAGGGGAAGAGAGAGAGAGAAATGTAAACCAAGAAACCGGCTCTTCATTATAGAGAACAAACTGATGGTCACCAGAGGGGAGGTGGCTGGGGCACGTATTAAGTAGGTGATGGAAATGAAAGACAACACTTGTGATGAGCAGTGGGTGTCGAATGGAAGTGTTGAGTCACTATATTATAAACCTGAAACTAATATAACACTGTATGTCAACTAATCGGAATATAAATAAAAACATTTTTAAAAGGATACAAAAGAAACATGAAATGAGAATACAAATTATTGCCGAGAGAGAATTTAAATGTGGCTTAAAGAAATGGGGACATTTTTCACAGATTGGAACAATAAATATTATGAGTATATCTGTTTTTCCAAAATTGGATAAACTAAATCCCATCAAACCACCATTGTGATTTTTATGGTGGAAATCTACAAATGGATTCTGTAATTCCAATGGCAATTCAAAAGACCTAGATGGTCAAAATATTTTAGATAAAAAAGAACAAAATCAGAGGACTAACATCACCTGACTTTAAGATTTACTATAAGTAATCACAAAAGTGTGGAACTAAGATAAATTGATCAATGGAACATAATAGAGAATCCAGACCTAGACTTAGATGTATATGGACAACTCTTGTTTGACAAAGGTTGAAAAGCATCTCAGAGTAGAAAGAATTTGCCTTTTATTAAATGGTCCTGGAAAAAAAAATTAAATTAAATTAAAAAAAATAAGTGGTCCTGGAAAAATTGATTATGGGGAGAATGGTTATAAAAAAAATCCGGAAACAAAAAAAATCAACCTTAATGCCTCTCTCATACTTCATTTTAAAAGTAAGCTAGACTAGATCATACACCTAAATACAAGACTTAAAACCATATATTTTTTTTAAAGGGGACTAAGAAGAAGCCTTTCATGAACTGGAGTAAGGCAAATGTCCTAGAAGCAGCAACAAGAACATGATTCATAAAAGAGCAAACTGTTACATTGGACTTCATCAAAATTAGAAATTTCTTTTTGAAAAATACTGCTGAATGAATGAAAACGAAGGCCCCAGAATGTACGAGCCTAGTAAAAATGTTTGAAAATCGTATATCTGTTATAACACTTGTGTCCTTAATAATTTATCAAAACTGAATAAGATATTAAAAATAAAGGACTTGAACATTTAACCAGCATATATGGATGGCAAATCAGCACATGAGAAGATGCTCCACATAATTCTTAGTAAGTGAATGTGAATTAAAACCAAAATGACATACATCTACATACGTATTAGAATTACTAAAATTAAAAGACTTGATATGCCCAGTTTTTACGAGCACGTAGATGAGCTGGAATGCCCGTGCAGTGCTAATTAGAATATCTAATGTTGCAATGACCTTAAAAATGTTAACATTCCTTTCCTGGATATTCATCCAAGAGAAGTGAAGGCATATGTACACAGGGGGACTTGTAAATGAGTGTTCACAGCTTTATTTGTCATAATTAAAAGTGTAATTTGTAGTAACCCAACGTCCATCACTGTTGAGTAGACACACCTACCGCATTTTATTCTTGGATGGAATGCTACCCGGTGAGAGATGAGGATGTGCTACGGATACATGACACGGTGTGCTTGATTCTCAAAATACTTATTCAGAGCTAAAGAAGCAAAATGGGGGGAAAAAAGTACATACTGTATATTTCAATGTTCAAAAAAATTCTAGAAGAAGGGCGCTGTTCTGCAGTAATAGAAAGCGGACATCGAGGTATCAGAGGATAGGAAGGAGGGGGATAGGAAGAGGTTTGGGGAGACATTTTGGGGTGATGAATATGTTCCATATCTTGATTGTGGTGATGGTTTCACAGATGTCAAAAATTAGTGAATTTATAATCAAAAGCATACCATTTATCATAAGGTCTGTTGCATTTCAGGAAAGCCATTGAAATAGAAAATTTTTTTTTTAAGTAGAATTTTAAAACCTCCCAAGTAAGGGTGTTGGGTGGCACAGTCCTTTATTGGGTGTAGGTTGTCATCTCTGGTCATGGGATCGAGCCCCCTGTGGGGCTCAGTGCTCAGCACCAAATCTTCTCGGGTCTACCTCTCCCTCTGTGCCCACCACCCCCAACTCTCTCTCTCTCTCTCTCTCTAAAATAAACAAACCTTTAAAAAAGAATCTCTCAGGTAGAAGGAAGCATAGAATGCATCGAGCACAGCCCTTTCCTGTAATAGGTGAGAAATAGCAGACATGCAGAGGGGAAATGGCTTTAACAAAAATGTGTAATTTGGCTCCTCTTCCCTGACACAAAAATTAACAGTTTCTCTTGAACACATTAGTCACAATCCTAAGGAATAGTCTTTTTTTTTTCTTCCTAGATTGAACCAGAACCACTTTCTGTGTAACAGATATATATGTGTCACCTCCATGTTCATATTTTCCAGCAAATGTCAAAGTGCTTATCAGATATAACTTTTTTTCATTTGCATTCTTTCTCCTGAAAAAGCCACAATGTCATAATACATATTGAGAAGTAATCCTGCTTTTTTTTTTTATAACGTAAGGATTCTCAGTAGCCCCAAAATTCACTTCTTATCCAGCATTATGATTTTTTTTTTTTTTTTTAAGGAGATGCTTTCTCTGGCTAATCTCCCTCAGAAACAGACTGTGGGTTTTTACCCTTGCTGGTCACCAGTCTGGGTGACACAGAAGCCTATCCTGGAAACTCCTTTTTCCATCAAACCGGAGGTTTTCAGACTTTTTCTGAAAGCATCAGAGAGTAAATATTTTGGGCTTTGCAGACTATAAGGTCTCTGTGGCAACTACTGAGCTGTGCCATTGTGATGCCAGCGCAGCCCGGATGTGTACTAACGAAGGAGTGTGGCCGAGTTCCAACAAAACGTTTCTAAAATGGGTAGATGGCCGGATTTGCCACGCAGGCCACGGTTTACTGACTGTTCTAAACTGCAAAGCACTACAGAAATAATCATCCTTAAAGCTGTGAGCTCATGGAGCATCTGCTGATGGCAAGGATGGTGATGGCATAGGGAGCATCTCTATGCCTTCACCCTCCTGAGCCGTTGATAAGGGACCTAAATATGTTGGTCCCTAGATGCATAAAAATAACTTTATGGACTAAATGCTACCGCCCTTATTTTACAGATGAAGAAACTGACCCTCAGAAGATTATAGTAGCTTCCCCAAATCACTGTGATAATAATCAATAGAGGAAAAAGATTAAAAGGATTTTCTGGCTCTAAAGAACCTACTTCTAAATATAACCGTGTGACCTAATTTTAAAGGGCTTGTAGTGTCTTAGGTTCTGGAACACCGTGCCTACTTGGTCCATACTTATCCTCCCATGTAATGGAATGCGAAGTCGGCCAGAGTCCAACCTGATTAATATAAATAATGAGCGGACGCAGTAAGCCAAAAGTGATGTCACCCTAATAGCCTGTGAGTGGGTTATCCACACTTTTTCAGAATATCTTCACTTTTGCTTCTTTGTGTCCCCTCCGTGATGGATTGGGATGAAGAGTGTGATCATGAATACACACACGTTTGGTGTCACCTTGCGCAGGTAACCTGACTCGGTGGGCTAACCGGAAGAAAAGTGACTGAGCGTTACAGCCGGGGGTGTGATTGCTTGCAGGGCGCTTGGATGGGGCAGAGCCAGTAGGGCTGATGAAGCGCCAGAGTCAGGCAGCAAGTGGGGGCCTGAGGGCTTAGGGACCCCATGTGGGAGAAGAGAGCAACAGGCTGGAGGGCCAGGCAAGGCCATCCAACGTGACTCAGAGAGACATTTCCTGTGACCACACACCACCTGCGGGTGGGGAATCCAGGCCACCAGAGCAGTGACATTGTCATAGCAACAGTGAGGGATGAAGGAGGTCAATGAAAGCATCATCGCCTGGACCTGGAGACCGTGACGATGTCTTCCTTGAGCACAGCAGGTGCAAACACTCTGACGCAAGCTGAAAGCAATGATCTACTTGCTGGTGCAATGGGCCTTCCGACTGCTGGAGCAGCAGTGAAATAATAAGGCCACAGAGAGACCTGGCAGCCTGTGTTCTTGGGGAAATACCTTCCAAGCGGGAGGAAAGTCGTGTGTGTTGTTCCAAATTTCATTCCGGGCTGCTAGCACCCTGCCCGCCCCACAGTACTGGTTTAGATTTTCGACGAATGGATCAAAGGATAGTTGGAAGGGTAGTTAGCCGGTGGGATGAAGTGAGTGAAGCAGAATGAACGTTAACCTGGGACTTAGGCTTCCCCCTACAGAAAAGGATTGGGAGGCACCGCGATGTCTGTAAGTTTGATTGCTTCATCTTACAAATAGAGAATCTGCGTCCTCGAATGGTCAGGGTTCAAGTCCAGGCCCATCTGAAATAGTAACGTCATCTTGTGAGCATCTCTGTCTCCTGTGATATACGAGCTGGTAAGAGACGATGTCATGGAGTTCGAGGAAGATCCATTTTAGTACATTAAGTATTCTTTAATTTAATTGTCCCTTAAAAATGGGTGATTATTATCAATTATGATAAAAAGAATTTCAATGTAATTACTTTAAGTTCGTGCAATTTTATTCACCTCTGTTATAATACCTGTGTAGGGTTTTTTTTTTTTTATAATTTGGTTCGTTGTCAAAGAACCTGACCATACCTTTAAACCTGACATTTGAAAGCATACATTTTTGGGGGCACCTGGGTGGCTCAGTCAGTTAAGTGTTGGCCTTCAGCTCAGGTTATGATCTCAGGGTCCTGGGATCGAGTCCCACACCGGGCTCCTTGCTTAGCGGGGTGCCCCTGCCTCTCCCTCTCCCTCTTCCTCTGCCCCTTTCCACCCCCATCTCATGTTCTCTCTCTCCCTCTCTCTCCCTCAGATAAATAAAAATATATTTTTTTATTTTTTAAATATATTTTTAAAGCGTACGTATTTAAAAACTTTCAGTAAAACCAAAATAAAAAAATAAAAAAATAAAAACCTTCAGTAAAGCCTTTTATGATATAAATTACATAAAATTATCTAAGTGAAATCAAAATCATCCATTTGTATAAGAATTCATCCAGGCACAATGCTTTTTTAGCAACTCATTGAAAGCTTTCCACAATTGGAAATGATCTTCCATTACATTACACAAAAGCGAGTGTGAAAACTGCATTCCTATATAGACTTCAGCATTTGACACAGGGGGAAATAGAGAAAATGTGATTTCAACATAAAAAGTTTTATGCCTTAATTTTTAAAAATGACATTTTAAAAGCCTATTTAATTTTAATGGTTTAAAAGTTTTTGATGTTAATTTCTTGGATAATTATTACTTTAATGCACAATTAAATCAAATTTAGGGCTAAGTTCCTTAACTAGTCGTTCTTTATTGACCAGTGGGTCATAAATCGTGTGGCTGTGTTTTATGAATCTGGTTTCTTGGCCACACTTGTGTCGTGAATACCATGAGGTTTGGCAGACCTGGCCCTCTGCTCGCTGCCCGCCCGCCCCCCCACCCCGCCACCACCATCATGACTCAGCCCTGCCTCTCGGGGGTAATATGTCTTAGAATAAACTATTCTCTGTTTCCGAAAGATTTCTGGGTGGATGGATAGATGATGGGTTAGAAAGTGCCCTTTGCAAACGTATACATGTCCCATGGCAAGTGTAGAACTTTGGTGACATTTGAAGATGATCCTCCCCAGGAGCATAGGCCTCAGTGTTTGAGAGCTAATCCATTAACTGTCGGGCCTGGGCTAATTTCTCTTGTGTAATTATGGAGTAAGTCAATGGGGCTGTAATGAACTGAGTATCTTGAAGCCCCAGGATCTCAGAATGGGACCTAATTTGGGGACAGGGTTTACAGAGGTAGTCAGGGAAGAATCATTAGAGTGGGGCCGTAGCCCCAAAAGATTGGCTGCCCTTAGAGAGAGGGGCCTTTGGACAGAGACAGGCATGCACAGAAGGAAGAGGGTGTGAAGAGGGACACGGAGAAGGCCGTGTGGAAACAAAGGCAGAGACGAGGCAGGCTCTCGCCAGGCCAAGGAGCATGGCCTGTTTCTGAGAAACCACCAGAAGCTGGGAACAGGCCTCGGATGGAGCCACCACTGCCCACAGCTAACATCCAGAGCAGCAGATGGTGCTTGGGGGTGGCCGGCTGACTCAGTAGGTTCAGGGTCCGGCTCTTGGTTTGGCTCAGGTGGTGATCTCAGGGTCACGGGATCCAGCCCATCCATCAGGCTCCATGCTCAGCCTGGAGTCTACTTGAGATTCTCTCTCCCTCTCCACCTTCCCCCGCAAGATAAATAAATAAATATTTATTATTATTTTTTTAAGATCTTATTTATTCATGAGAGGCAGAGACACAGGCAGAGGGAGAAGCAGGCTCCCTGTGGGAAGCCAGATGTGGGACTTGATCCTGGGACTCCGGGATCATGACCTGAGCCGAAGGCAGACAGTCAACCACTGAGCCACCCAGATGCCCCAGTGGCCATGACTTCCCACATAGTTTTGCAGTTGTGAGTGGTAACTGGTGTGTCCAGTGTGTCATGTGCTCCGAGATGTACAGAAGTGTGTCCCCTGGAGTTTGCTCAACGCTGCGGTCTATATCCTATCCTCCTCTTGGGGTCTCCCAGAGCTGTGCAGAATGCAAATAAGGTCTTTACTCTTCCTTGACATTTTGCTAAAAGGGAAACAATTAGGGGACCAACTCAATTTGTAGCTGATAGGGTGTCCAAGATTTCCCCTTTCAAGAGGCAGATATTGACTGTGTGTCTAACGCAGGCTCCAACCTGCGAATTCCCCGGGGATTTGTCCACCGACAGGCTTAGGTAACTCATTTGGGAACTATGACTTGGTTCTCAAATGCCCCAGATCTAAATTCTGCATTGTCTTTATCCAAAAGTGTTGTTGCTTAACTCAACCGATGCATTTTGTTACTCCTAAAAGCAAAAGTTCCCGCACAAACCATTCAGAGAAAAGGGATGTTAAAAAAAAAAAAAAAAAAAAAAAAGGATGTTCCTCGGCATTCAGGTAAAGGAGACTCATTTCCTTCACTGTCAGGTCAAACAGTTCCAGCTACGCTTTAATGATTCTGCTCGTACTCCTCCTCTCTAGGACACATACTCAAGAGTCCATTTTACACATCATCTTCTGAAATCATTGATTTTTCTACTAGGAATCTAGGAAGACTTTATGACATAAATACATCTTGTATTCTCTCCCACAATATTTACTCTTTAAGGGTCCAGAAATATCCTGTCTTTAGGGAATGATTCTGAAGATCATACTCAATTTTGAAATGATACCAAAAAGTCATCTTCATTATTGAAAAAAAATATGTATTTTGATGTAACATGAGAAAAGGAAACTCCAAACTTTTATTTTCCTTAGGATGGATGTAACATTTATAAGTACTTAAAAAGTAGAAAAATCCAACCTTTTCCAAGAAAGTAGATGGGGTTTTGAAATTATGGAGAGAGAAATATAAAGAGTTGGGTAGTGCTACCTGGGAAGTTCACAGTAGGTATTTGCTGAGAGATAGGTCTTAGGTCTTGGGATCTTTAAGCAAATTTCCTCCTTTCTCATTGTAACTTTAATAGTTAAAAAATTTTTTTTTCTTATAACTGAGTATTTTAATTTGAATCTTTCAAGTATTCAAATTGCTGCTTTGTAAGTCTGGTGTTATAAAAACGTCTTGTTTTAAAATACATCATTTAAAAAAAAAAACAAAAAAACACACACAAAAAAACCCAAAAAAAATACATCATTTTTCTTCAGGAAATAGCAATGTTAAAACTAAAATCGATTGGTGCTTGGCACACTGATGTTTACGATAGCCCATGAGCTCCATGACGGGATATTCCATTTATGGTTCTACCGGGAGGGACTCGGAGGTGACACAGGTAACTTAACCTGTCAGTGGCGCTGATGAGTTACTGGCTACTTTGGAGGTCATATTTTAACGGTAAACACCCCCCAAGTTAGGAGGTGTTTAAGGTACATTAAGTTAGGAGGTACATTTAAGGGACTAAATTGCAAAGTGAAATAATAGTACCTATTTTTTTTCCTACTTTGTAAGTCCTTTTAATATTCAAATCCACTTAAATATTCAAATCCACTTAAATATTCAAATCCACATCTCTGTTTTGTCTCTGAATGATGAGAACAGCGAAGACATCATACATCAGTAGGAACTTGAAGGGGTTATCTCGTTTGATGCTCCTGTATTATAATAATAATTGCATATTCTTTCACTCTGATAGGAATGAAGGATATAGTAAAAAATCGTGTCTAAATTTGTTTTGACTGTGTCTCAATGCTCAGTCTCTAGGACGGCATTGCCCTGTGGTATTTGCGGCCACACGGGAGAGCTTCCACAATTTGGACTCTCTCTCTTTCTCTGTGTTCTCTCTCTCTGCATCTATCTACCTCTGTGTCGGAAGAAGAGCTCTCTAAACCTTTCTATACCAAAAATCTCAAATTTATCTTCCATCACTGCCTATTTCAAAACCAGCTGGAACACATGGTTGCTTTATAAAGCCATACTTTATCTTATGGCTTAAAGAGATTCTCTTAATTTAGACTATAATGGTACTTCTTGCAGGGAATGCCAAAGTACTATACGAAGATCAGTTATATTACATTTTTGAAAAGCAAGACAGGGAATGAGTGATAGTTTCATCAAATATAGTTAATTTCCCCTCTACTGTGTCAAGTGCATTTTTTAGCAGGAAAGAAAAAAAAAAAAAAAACAACAATTACTTCACTGGAGTTGCTCCTGCACCCTTTTTGCTACAAAAACACATATCGGTTGATCATGAAATAGCACAATTTGAAGGAGTCCCTGTCAGAAAAGTGTGTGCAGGACACCAGGAATATAAGTAAATCAGCCCCACCATCTGCTGTCGTTTCTAACCACTCAGGACTGAATGCTAGTACATTCCGCCCCTTTGACATCTTCCATGGGGTTACCTGGCTTTGTATCTGGTCCAGTAGTGCCCCCAAGAATACCAGATCATCTTAACAAATAAACATTGACTTATTTCTCCAACTGCTGCAGCGGCAACGTCGGGACCACCATGTCCTAGAAAATGTGTTTAGTCTACAGAAAATGGTAAATAAGGTCGGATCCCGAGATGTACCAGTGGGATGGTGATTATGGGTGTCAATAAAATGATTTGTCATGTATTTGTTCCCTGTGGCTGTTGTAACACGTTGGCCATAGCTCAGCAGCATTTAAGTCAATACAAACGTATCCTTCTGCAGGGGTGGAGGTCAGGATTGTAGAACCAGAGGGGGGTGAGGCTGCGTTTCTTCTGAAGGCTTCGAGAAAAATGTGTCTCCTCACCTTTTCTTGTGCTCATGATCTTTTCCTTGCATTGCGCCAGTTGTTCCTTGGCCAAGTGTTCCGCTGCTCACTTTTAGCGACTGGGTTCCACCTGTAAGCATCCCTTGATGGCATCGGGTCCACTCAGATGACCCAGCACATGGGACTATTATCCAGCCCACGACAAACAGGCTCTGAAATACGGGCAACGTTCAGCCTTACAGGGAGGGAGCATGTGGACAGCAGCACAGAAGAGACCCCTGGGACCAGGCCTCCAAGAGACAGTGAATCACTCATCCAGCTGCGACATGAGGGCAACAGCAGGCCTCACACAACCTGATCATAAATGGGAGTCTCCAGATGCACAGCGGTTACTTTGGAAGGTTCTGTTTAGCTCACATGATCCCTGTCTGGGTTCATGAGAGCTCTCACCGCTGTCAGGGAGGCCGGGAAGAGGCCAACAGGTGGAATGGTCAGGATCTACTCCTGAGCTGCCTGAAGAAGCAGCGGCCACAACACCACAGGCCCCTGCCCCTAGGATGAGACGGGTGAACCCATTTCTACCCTAACCACCTCTTCCAGCCCAAGACTCTAAACATCTCCAGTTGAGCTCCTCATCGTACCATCCCGACACCGTAGAATCAGTACTTAGGGAAACTACTCCTGCTACCTTTACTCTCACCCTAGCTTTTTCCTTCTGGGATCGCTTGCTCCCCAAGAGAACAGTCACCATCTCAGATCTACTGTGTGCAACGTGGGGGAACGGTTGTCTCTCTGGGCGTCACATTAATTCGCTTCATTCCTAAATGCTGTCGATCTATCTGAACTCCAGTGAGAGAAGGCAGGCTGCTCCAAAGCACTGCCTGCAGGAATCGGGCCTTTCCACTTAACGCTATAGCTCATCCTCTTCTATTTCTTGAAATGCTACAGTTATTTTATTAAATAACATCATCTTCACATTTTGTACTCTGGGCGACAGCATCAGCATTCATAAGAAGCAGGAGGTTTGAGGCCTAGCGGGTGCATCACACCCTGAACGTCCTCCAGGTCACTCCTAAATCATCGGATAGGCCCTGTCTCCAGAGTCAAAGGCATCTAATCAAGACCCAAGTGACCCTGGGTGTGGGGGGGTGTCATTATGTCGCTGACCCAGCAGTTCAGAGCAAGGTGAACAAAGTATTTATTGCTTAGTGGATGGAGAAAGTGAAGCACATGAATTAAATGAAAAAATGGAAGTGAACAAGGAGCCAGGGTGGGGGGCAGGGCTGGCGTCCCTCAGCCAATACTCCGGCCAACCTTCCCAGTAGGTTGTGTGTCAGGAGCTCACAGCCTTTCACGCCTCTTATTACAGCACTGAGGAGCCATGGGATGGAACAGAGCTTTGATAACGCCAGGCAGTGTTGCTTACGTGTAAGGTTGAACAGCCTTAGTCTTAACAATCAGTTCTAAGGCCTGAGATGCGTCGACTGGGAGCTGTTCTTGCCATACTTCTCTCAGGGAAAGCCACAGGCTGGATTCCCACCTCCTGAACGCTCTTGGAAAATACCTGGTCACATCATACATCAGAATGATTGGCTGCAGGACATTAAAGTTTAGAGGTAAAAAAATTAAAAAAAAAATAAATAAATACATAAATACATAAATAAATAAATAAAGTTTAGTGTAATATCCTCTCTGCAATGGTGCGGTTTCTGTGACCTTTTCATTTGGAAGGAGAGTTATTTAAATACGATTTGGGGTTTATTGCTTATTGAACCGTGGGAAATTACCGAGGAACACAATAATCGGACGGGTTTCCTTCAGTGTAAGAACAAGTATCATCTATAGTGATTTTGTTTTGGGGGTGGGTAGTAAATTCCAACAAATCTGGGAGAACTAATTATCTGAATAAAAATTTTCTGTATTTCTCTTTTGTTTTATAAAACTAGGCTTCACTTTTGCTACGTGGAGTTTATGAACTTCATATATGATAGCCGTCCACTGAATGGTAAAAGACAAAAAGTGTGAACAAACCCAATAAATATGTTAATTCAATATATTAGCACAAGAACAACGAGAAAGATTAAAAATAGCTTTAAAAGATTATAGTTCAAAAATTATAGTTTTATATGGCAAATATATAGTTTATATCTTGTAGCTTATCCTACTGTAAGCTCTCGATGAAAGTAGGCTGAGAGTCTAAGAATAGCAGCTGTAATACTACAAGATCAGCCTAAAACAAAAATGTCATAGTTCATTGGCTTTACTACAGCATGATTTTTTATTTTCTTCCCAGTTTAACCGTGAAATAATTGACATACATCACTGCAGAAGTTTAGGGAGCATAGCATGATGTGAGATGGTTTCCACGATAGGTGCCGTTAACTTCCATCTTCTCATGTAGATAAAAGAAAATGAAAAGAATAAAGGAGGAAAGAACTCTCCCTGTGATGAGAACTCTTAGGATTTACTCATTTAAGAACTTTTCCTATGTGTCATTCAGCGGATGCCATACCTGCATCCTAGGACTTGCTGTCTTGCAACGGGGAGTTTGTACCTTTGGACCACCTTCCTGCAAATGTCCTCCCCTCCACCCATGAATTTGGAAAAGCAGATTTGAAAAAGAGCACCAGAAGTGGTGAGATAGCATATACCACTACACTGTGCTATTGAAAATTTGAAGAATGTTAGGTAAATAAGAAAACCAGCAAATCTTATTTGTTGAGTGCAATGATTTAGGAGGACAGTTTCTCCGTCAGCAAAATGATGATTTATCCAATAAATACAATTCTGCAATTCAATTTGGATTTATATATTCATACTCAGTAAGACAGAGAATAAGCCAGGGTATGATTTGTTGTTCTATACATTTTTAATGATGTAAAGAAATGAGTACTTTGGAGGTCTTTATTTAGGGGTTATTAAAGAACCTGTGAGAACTACCTCACTTTAACCATCTACCAACTACCAATTGAACCCTGTAATTTAGCTATTTCCTCTCTAATACATGTAAAAACATATGTGTTTATTTCCCTGAATAATGGCACATATGTAAATTTTCTAGATGAGCAAATGTTACCTTTTTTTTTTTCTTTTTGGTGCCAGAAAGTTATTTCAACTTGTCATGGGAATCACCCAAAGCAATTATTGCTTTTCCAGAAGAGTACAGTGGCAATGACTTGTTATATTTGTTATTTTTATGACTCATTGCCATAAACACATGTAATTTGTAGCACTCTGTTGTGCCAGTAATAAAATAAGTGATACTTTTGAGAGTAATGTAATGTAATGCTGATTCATGCTATGCTAAAAAACTCAAATCACATAGGGATTCTTACCAAAGTTATGTCAAAGTTTAGTTTCTTCTTTTGCTTTAAGAGCTCACTTTTTAATTCTTCAACTGCCCTGCCATTTCAGTGAGCCCTGTCTCTTAAATTTATTGAAGTATCGATGGCCAAATACCCAAGTTCATTAGCTTTGCATATAAAATAAAAGTAAATCAGTACCCTATGTGGACTATGTATTTTACGTGTAAAAATATATTTTTCATTTGCATTTTTACAGTAGATGTCAAATTTGTCTGGGTCAAAAGGTTTTTCAGGAAAATAATTTCCCAAGTTTTGATGGAGTTGCAAACATATATTATTTACTCACAGGTAGATATTTCAATATCAATAATTTATCTGATCATATCATATTTATTATCAATTTATCTTATATATTGCATAGCCACATATGCATGGCATCTAAACTTGTTACGTTTATTTGCCTATATTATGATTATTTACTCACATGACAGGAGATTCATAGAATTTATCTTCTAGAGATATGGGGTGTTACCCGCATTGCACTATTGATAATTATGAGAATATATTTTTTAAGATTTTGTTTATATATACATGAGAGATGCACAGAGAGAGGCAGAGACACAGGCAGAGGGAGAAGCAGGCTCCCTGCGGGGAGCGGGATGTGGGACTGGATCCCAGGACCCGGGGATCATGACCTGAGCCAAAGGCAGTGCTCAACCACTGAGCCAGCCAGGTGTCCCAAAGTAGGAGAATTTCTAATGTAGCCAGCTTTGTTATGCTAAATTGTATGCTGTGGTAAAGAATCATACTGGTGGATATTTAATAAATATCAGCATATGCCAACATTTCACTCTTTTAATATTTTTACAAAGTAGTACTTAGGTATCTTCTGCACTAATGGCAGCATGTAACAGATGAAGTAGGGGTGCATTCGTCCAATATAAAACGTATTTAGCAAACATGTACAGCAATTATTAAAATCTCATGAAAACGAGGTACAGAAAACATTTCCTTGCATTGAACACAGATGATTCAAAATAGAAGTGTAATTTCAGGAATAAATGAAATATGAAGCAATAGACCACAAGTGTCTTAGAAGAAAGTCTTTACACCTTGACTCATGGTTTTAAAGACTATCAGGGATGATTACAAGGCCCCAAAACTATGCAGTCGCAGTCTCAGCCCCTGCCCGGGAGCAGGGACTGGGGGCCCCTCCCTCCGCACCCTAGGGCAGCCCCTCCATCTAGACCACAGGGGGACCCCCTCCATCCGCACTGGGGGGACCCCCTCCATCTGCACCCTGGGGGGACCCCCTCCATCCTCACCCGGGGGGAACCCATCTGCACCCGGGGGAGCCCCTCCATCCGCACCCAGGGAGCCCCTCCATCCGCACCCGGGGGGAGCCCCTCCATCCACACCTGGGGGAGCCCCTCCATCTACACCCTGTGGGGACCCCTCCATCCGCAACCGGGGGGAGCCCTTCCATCTGCACCCTGGGGGGGCCCCCTCCATCCACAACCGGGGGGAGCCCTTCCATCTGCACCCTGGGGGGGCCCCCTCCATCCGCAACCGGGGGGAGCCCTTCCATCTGCACCCTGGGGGGACCCCCTCCATCCACACCCGGGGAAAGCCCCTCCATCTGCTCCATCTGCACCCAGGGAGCCCCTCCGTCCGCACCCGAGGGGGATCCCCTCCATCCGCACCCAGGTAGCCCCTCCATCTGCACCCGGAGGAGGCCCCTCCATCCGTACCCGGGAGGGAGCCCCTCCATCTGCCGGTACCCACGAGGGGTCCCTCCATCCGCACCCGGGGGGAGCCCCTCCATCCACACCTGGGGGAACCCCTCCATCTGCACCCCGTGGGGACCCTCTCCATCCGCACCCGGGGGAGCCCCTCCATCCGCACCCAGGTAGCCCCTCCATCTGCACCCTGGGGAGGACCCCTCCATCCGCACCCGGGGAGCCCCTCCATCCGCACCCCGGGGGAGCAGATGCGTTGCATACAGCATATTTTTGGATCTTGCTTTTTTACACAATGTGAACAATTTTTTTTTACTATGAGTAGTTTATATTTAATGTAATTAAATTTGTGATGGAGTTTAAATTAATAAATTGCTGTCTTCTATTTTCCCTATTACTTGTATTGTGTTCTTTTCTTTATTTTTGTTTTGTTTTGTGTTCCTTTTTGTCTTGCTTACGTTTTTTTCCGAGTTATGCTCATCTAACATTACATTTAGCACCTCTGCTATGGTACAGCTGATGTATCATAGATCACATTTATTTAAAGTGAACAATTTGATCACTTTTAACACACATAAACACCCATGAAGCCACTGCCATAATCAATAAGCTAAACGTACCCAGCACCCCCAGGTTTTCCATGCAACACATGCACTTTAGGAAATATCACCGCGGGAAGTTACAGCGTAAAGGATGGGAAGAGATAGGATGCTACCTGAGAGTCCAGAGAAAGCAGAGGTGTTTTTTATTTTATTTTATTTTATTTTATTATTTTATTTTATTTTATTTTATTTTATTTATTTATTTATTTTATTTTACAGAGGTGTTTATATTAGGATCAGCCAGTGTCCATTTCACAGCAAGGGGTAAAAAATTTCATTTTATAATAATAAATGGGTTAATTCTGCAGAAGAACCTAACAGTATAAATTAGCATGCTAACTGTGGAAATTCAAAATGTATGATACATTAAGTGATGGTGCTGAAAAACAATAACTAAATGCAAAATTATAGAGAATTTACACTAAATACAGCTTGATTCCATTTATGTAAATTCTAGAAAGGGCAAAATTGAAGTTATAGAAAGCAAGAGAGAGCAGGTAAACACGGAAGGAAGGCCATTTCCATTATGTCATGATTGGATGGAAATAAATAACATGTTTTCAATTAAGCTTTTACAAATATATGACAAGTTCTAATTTCACCTTTGACACTTTGAGGGAGATGAAAGAACAGATGATAATTTTAAGCAGAAGTTGTAAAATGTTATTCCAAAATGGATGCTGTTATGATACTAATTAAATAATTTTCTTTCTCTTTGATCATGGTTTATGATGAACTAACAAAAGAAGGATACTAGCGCTCTCCAGTAATGTAGGCAAACTTCTTAAAAACAAAAACGTAAATGGGAAAGCAAAAGGTTGCTTTAAAGTATAAATAAGAAGGAAAAATGACACGGAATGTCAGTTGGATTTTAAGAATCGTATAAAAGCCATCAAGCAATAAGTGCCGTGAACACTCACCATATGTGCTTGCATTGATGATTAATGGCAAGGTAAATAAGATGAAGGCTTTTTTGTCTGGAAAGCAAAAAAAGTTGTTAACCTTTCGCAGACTGGACACCATGCAGCGGTTTTTAAATGTTTTCACACAGCTGAAACCATAGGAAAGAAAATGTGCTATTGAAATTCTCTTGACTATGAATTGTTATTAGTGGAACAGATCAATGTGAATATTGGAGAAGGGAAGCAGGGAGATTTGCAAGAGTCTGGTAAATCTATCAGCCAGATAATCAGAAGCAATGAACAGGGTTGATAATGGCACTTCTTAAATGTTAATCAGATTATTAAACTAAAAACGGTAAAGAACTGAGGAGTGTATCCTTTTGCAAAATGGACTGAAGCCCTGGAGTCTCTTGATGAATAAGACAAAAATCACTCAACTCCTGGAGACATACATTCTGCAGCTTCATCCTGTCCTGCTTCTGGCACAATCTTCTTGTAGAAAATGCCTCCCGCTAATCAGGGGTAAGGTGAGCACCAGAATTCCCATACGGAAAAAACACATATTTTTGGAGAAACAAAATACAAATAACACTTCCAGACACACAAAGTGGAATGAAACTAAAATGACCTCTATATTTCAAGGAAATTGAAGATGTAGGCATGGAAATAGCCATTTTGGGGAAAGATTTCCAACACAGGACTTACATTGTTCAACTGCTGAGTGTTTTTATAGGTAGAACCTTTAATATATGAATATTGACAGAGCTGATGCATGGTGTTGAGTCCTTGGAAATAAACATGTCTCGCAACGCCCACACTAATTTTTGTTTGCTGTATAATGATGCAGTTAAAGGGAATGTTGTACGTCAGTAACCAATGAGGTCGTGAAAACAGGACGGAAATCTTGAAGATTTCTCACACAGCTGAAACCGTAGGAAAATCTTGGAGAGAGAAATATAAAATATATATTTTATACATATAAAAGGAGACAGAAAATCTTGAAAGTCAGTTCCTGTAAGATTATGTCACTGTTAATGCTAGATTGCCTGAAAATGACTGGTAGGCCACGGGAGACACATGGAAGTCCTTGATGTCCTGTGCCACGTGGCCTCTTCTCTTTCGAATTGAAGCTCATATGCATTGGTAGGGTTGCTTTGTCCAGAAAATAAGGAATCGTCGCAATATCTAAGTCAACAAAACTTCCTCAAATCAATTAATGACTTGCTCCACAAATTGCTCTCTATTTTTTTTTTTTTTTTTTGGTTCGGAATGTCCATTTTCTGTGGAAAGCTAATATCTCCTCTTTTGAGTGCTAATTCACAAGCTAGCTCAAATATGGAAATTTCATGTTCATCGTTCCGTGAGCTTCTCTTGGGCCGCCTTTATAAAGTACGCCAAATGAGACCTTCCAATGATAGGAATTGTCTGTCTCGCAGTTATGGAGGCTTGAAGTCTGAAATCAAAATGCAGGCAGCGTCACACTCCCTCCAAGAGCTGTCAAGGAGAATGCCCTTGAATGCCTCTTTTAGCCTCTGGTGATTTTCTAGAAATCCTTCATCTTTCTTGGCATGCAGATTCAGCGCCTCAGTTTCTGCCTCCATTGTCAGGTGGTTTCCCTCCATGTGTATCGTTTCTGTGTTTCTTCTCTTCTTATAAGGACAGGTTACTCCAATACGACCTCATTTTAATTTAGCTCATTACATGTGCATCTGCCCTGTTGCCAATAAGGCCACATTATGAGGTACTAGAATTTGAGGCATCAGCACTTTTTGGGGAGATAGGACTCATAACAGGCAGCTTCTAGAGTCATTTGTGGCATTTTTCATGTCTTATACAGCAGTCTTCACATAGCGTTAGTTTGTGTGCTCTATGAGAATTGGAATTAGTTACTCGTTTTTCTGTCATTGGTTTTGGCACAGTGGCTGACACCTAGTGAAAGCTCAAAACTCACATGGTTATATGGATGTAAGACCTAAATAGTTTGCCCTCTGACTTCACCTTTTGTTCGTGTTTTCTTGTCTTTCCATACGTCATAGATACTAGTAAATGTATTTAGCAAGTCCCCTAGCACAGAGGCATCCAAGAAATAATCAAACGAGGAGTCATGACACCATTCTCATTTATCCTTCATCTCCCTATTTCCAGCACCCAGATCTTCCTACCCTAGTTCCGTAGCTGGAGTTTGCCATCTTATCCACAACAGTCTCCTTTCAAAGTATAGGACGATAGTAGGTGAAGCTAAAATAAAAAAAAAAAAAATAAGGATGTATTTTTACAGTGGAATTAGTGAAAAATCATAATGAATTGGATATCTTTTATTTTATATTAATTTGTGGCTCTTCCTTTGAGAAAACCTTTTTTTATTATTATTGAAATACAGTTGATGCACAAACTGGATGTTTTACAAAGGCATCATTTTTCCCTATATATTCTCTCTGCTGGCTGATACACTTTTTTAAAGATTTTTTAAAAATTTATTTATTTGAGAAAGAAGACAAGAGAGCACAGAAGATGTGGGAGAAACAGGCTCTCTGCTGAGGAGGGAGCCCCACATGGGACTTGCTCCCAGAACCCCAGGCAAAGAGGGTTTTTTTTTTTTTTTACTGTTAAAACTATTCTTTATTAATTATCATTGTTAATCTCTTACAATGCCTGATTCATAAATTTGATATCATAGATATCTACATATAGAAAAAATGCCCCATGATGTACAGGGTATGGTACTACCTATGGTTTCAGGCACCCACCGCAGTCTTGGAACAGGTGCCATGGATGGGGGTGGGGGAACTACTATATATACTCAGGTTGTGAAAGGGTTCCTACCACCAAGTTAATGAACTCATCCATCACCCCGCCATTTTGGGGTGAGAATGCTCCATATCTACCCTCTGAGCAAATTTTTGTTATACAATACAGTATCATCAACCATAATCACCACATTAGATCCTCAGAACTAATTCATCTTCTAGTTGAAAGCCTGTACCTAACTTGGAGGGCATTATGCTCAGGGAAATAAGCTGGATGAAGACAAATGCCACATGGTATCACTTCTATGAAGTGTCTTAAAGCTGAAATCTTACAAACAGTAACATGGTGGCTGCCAGGGACTGGGGGAGATTGGCCAGTTGTCTGAATCCACTCCTTGGACACTTGGCAGCTCAGCCTTCTCTGGCTCTTGACCTGAGCCAAAGGCAGACATTTGCCTGAGCCCCCCAGGCACCCCTGGGTTAGGGTTAGGGTTAAGGTTAGGGTTAGGGTTAGGGTTAGGGTTAGGGTTAGGGTTAGGGGTTAGGGTTAGGGTTAGGGTTAGAGGGTTAGGGTTAGGGTTAGGGTTAACCCTAAAGGTCACACAGACCGTGTTACCATAATGTGAGTCGCTATTCTCATACACTTCCTTGAAAGTGAAGCCTTCTTGAGATCTGATTTAAACATCCCATTTGTGGGAAGAATTGGTTTCGATGGGATGAGGATGTTTGCAGAACTATTGTAATAGTGTAGCAAGAGTAGGCCCAGAACCAAAATACTAGCAATGGGGATGAGAACAGAATTGTTTAGAATTTAGAGTTATTTCCTTTGTAGAGCTTGATGTTGACTTTGTATACGTGGTTGTTTAACAGTGATGAAATAAATAGGGCTAGAACCAGAATCTTATTTGATAGTTATTAACAACATCATCAGTCTGACCTTAGCAAATATTGAAAAATCTGTACTCTCTTAGCGATTTCCAGTGCATTTTGGCATATTAATGGTCTTAGAATTCCTTCAGGGGAAAAGAGAGTGCGTAACTGTTTAATCCAGAATGTCTCAAAAGATTGTGGTCATTGGGCCCATCTACCAAATAAAAATATTTCATGTAGAAGTGTTTGCTACACGTTGATAAAACCCATACATTTTCTGATTACCAACAAGCAGTATGTAATGTATGACTCTAGTACGAACACACTGAGCTGAAGAGAGGCTTGCTGATGCAAGTGTGTCCCGTGAGTGTGGAATTAGAGCCAAATGCAGTTATGTAAAATAATACTGTAAATGAATATTTGTCATTGAAACTTTATTTCACCTTTATTAAAATGATAAAAATAATATAAAATTCTTACTCTCGAGTATAGTTGTCACTTAAAAAACTAATTGCCCTATCACAGCTATGAAGCAACACAAAATTACATAATTAACATGCCTTGGGACTCGTGTATTGTTAATAATAATGTAGCATCTTCTGGTTCATCTAGATCTAATATTGTATAACACAAACTCATTTGCCCGTATTACATACATTAACAGGTTTTATCAGTTTTTGAATAGAGAAAGATTCTCCCCCAAGCAAACCTCTTGAAATTCAAAGACTCATTTAAATGACTACTCTATTATTGATTTTGTATAATTAGAGATTGTATTATATTGCCAGCTTAACACGTACCTGCCCAGATTTAGTTCTAAATTATTAAAGCCATGACATTTGATTAATGTACTAAGAAAGTCGTAAATAATCATTGCCGTTATATTGTAAAGATTCAGTTTACCTGTAAGGTTTTATTCTTGGCTTGTTATTTTCAGTTTTGTCTAGTATTTTACTACCTTAGATCATAGGGTTCTGTACAAAAATGTAGGTGAGATAATTCTTCAGATTCTCATAGTGTTGGAAAAGGACTAATCATAGTCTGGTACAGTATAGAGTAAAACATTTTTTATATATTGATTTACCACTGGTTATCATTATCTTACTTGATCACCTTCTGAGATTCCTGTCAAAGGGTCCCAGAACATTTGTTACCTTTCTGTTGTTCTCTGCAGATTCTGTAGATTGTAATTAAGAGGAAGGGAAATAACGTATAACTCCTTGCCCTGTATTTGGTGTGTAAGGAACCCAGAGTTATCTCAAGTGTTTATTAACAGAAAAAAAATTGCTTTGGGCTACATTATAGGTAAGACAAATACATCAGATGAAAGATAGACTCTTACCCTAAAAGATGTCAGACTCTGTTGGACGTTATTTTTAGAGCAATGCCTTTGCTTTTCCTCCTGCCTCCCTCCATCCTTCCTTCATTTCCTTCCTTTGTTCTTTTTTATTTATTTATTTATTTATTTATTTATTTATTTATTTATTTATTTATTTATTTTAAAGATTTTATTTATTTATTCATGAGAGACACAGAGAGAGAGGCAGAGACATAGGCAGAGAGGGAAGCAGGCTCCCTGGGGGAGCCTGATGTGGGACTCGATCCTGGGACCCCGGCACCATGACCTGGGCCAAAGGCAGATGCTCAACCACTGAGCCACCCCGGTGCTCCTCCTTTGTTCTTTTAAACACATAAGCAAATATTTCTGTGGGCAGATAATAAAACAGAAATCTTCATACTCTTTCTAAAGCCAAACGGCAGTGTGAATCCAGAGTTTCAGAAGTCCATGGGCTTCATGCAGCGCTATCACATCTGGATGCACCTGTAATGGTTTGATAGGGCTGCCTAAACACAGTAGCACACATGAGGTGGCTTAATCAATGGAAACTTATTTTTCTTACAGTCGTATTGGCCAAGAGTTGTCAGGTTTGGTTTCTTCTGAGGCTTCTCTCCTTGAACCACAGATGTCTGCCTCCTTATCGTGTCCACCTACAGTCTTTCCTCCATAAACATGCCTCCTTTGTATCTCTTTTTTGTGTACCTGAATTTCCTCTTTTAACAAAGATACCAGTCAAATTGGTTTAGGTCTCAGCTGAATGGCTTTGTTTTAACTTCATCAACTCTTTAGAGGTCCTGTTCTCCAAATAATACCCATTCTGAGGTACTGGGTGTTAGGGCTTCGACGTAGGAATGTTGAGGGGAAACAATTCAATCCATAGTTGAACTCGAGCAAAATATCACACAAGTTTGGTCCATTTTATGCCAATCGAATTTATTGTATTATTTTTTAAGACTTGATTTCTTTTAGAGCAGTTAAAGGTTTATAGTAAATTTGAGAGGAAGACAGTGATTTCTCATACACCCCCCCACCACAACGTGCATAGCCTCCCCCACTGTCAGCATGCCCCACCAGAGTGGCACATTTGTTACAGGTAAGGAGCCCACAGTAATACACCATCACCCAAAGTCCATAGTTTGTATTTAGGTTCACTCTTGGTGTGCATTCTTTGGGTTTGGAAAAACTTATAATATCATGTATCTGTCACTATGATATCATGCAGAGTATTTTCCTTTGTGCTCTGCCTATTTATCCCTCCCAGCTCCTGTCCCCCACCAACTCCCAGCAGGTACTAACCTTTTTACTGTCTTCACAGTTTTGCCTTTTCCGGCAGCATGTCACATAGTTGGAGTCATACAGTAGGCAGCCTTTTCAGATTGGCTTCTTTCACTTAATAATATGCGTTTAAAGTCCCTCCATACTTTTTTTTTTTCACAGTTAGCTCATTTTATTTTAGCACTGAATAATATTTTATTTTTTGGATATAACACAGGGTATTTATCCATCTTGGTTGCTTCCAGGTTTTGGTGATTATACTCTTATAATCATCTGTGTGCAGATTTTTGTGTGGACATGAATTTTCAACTCCTTGTGGTAAATACCGAGGAGAACAATTGCTGTATCATATGGTAAGAATTTGGCTGATTTTGTAAGAAACTACCAAACTGTCTTCCAACGTGGCCACACCATTTTGCATTCCTATCAGCAATGAATGAGGTCTTATTGCTCCACATCCTCACCAGCATTTGCTGTTGCCAGCAAATGACCATAATCTGGCCATTCTAATAGGTATATATAGTGGTATCTCATTGTTTTAATTCACATTTCCCTGATGGCATATGATGTGGAGCGTCTGTTCATATGCTTCTGTGACATCTTTATATTTTCTTTGCTGTGGTGTCCATTAAGATCTTTTACTCATCTTTGACCTGGACTGTCTTAAGAGTTCTTTGTATATTTTGGATAATAGTCCTTTATCAGATGTATCCTTTTCAAATATTTTTTCGCAGTCTGTCTCTTTTTTTTTTCTTCATTTTCTTGATGTTGTCTTATACAGAGCAGAGCTTTTTAATTTTAATGAAGTCCTGCCTATCAGTTATTTCTTTCATGGGTCATGCCTTTGATATTGTATCTAAAGAGTCATCATAAAATTACCTATGTTTTCTTTTGTGCTACTTTCCAGGAGTTTTTATAGTTTTGCATTCTATATTTAGATATGGGATCCCTTTTTAATAAATTTTTGTGAAGGGAATTAAGTCTGTATCTAGAGTTTTTTGTTTTGTTTTGTTTTGTTTTACATGTAGGTGTCTACCTTTTCAGCACCATTTGTTGAAAAGTCTGTCTTTGCCCAGTTTTCTTGCCTCTGCGCCTTTGTCAAAGGTTATTTGACTATATTTATTAAGGTCTATTTCTGGGCTTTCTGTTCAGTTCTTTTGATGTATTATTTATCAGTGTTAAAACCAGTACCACACTGCGTTGATGACTGTAGTTTTGTGGTAAGGTGAAATCATCCTTCTTCCAACTTTGTTTTTATCCCTCAATATTGTGTTGACTACTCTGGGTCTTTTGCCTATCTATATGAATTTTAGAATTAGTTTGTTGATATCTACAAAATAACTTACCAGGATTTGAGTTGGATTGCATTGATTCTATAGGTCAGGTTGGGAAAAGAACTGACATCTTGACAATCCTGAGTTTTCCTGTCTATGAACATAGACTATCTCTTCCTTTATTTGGTTGTTTGATTTCATCCCAATTTTGTAGTTTTCTTCATATAGATCTTGTATACATGTTGTTAGATTTATACCTAAGTATTTCATTTTTTGGTGCTAATGTAAATGGTATTATGTTTTTAATTTCAAATTCCATTTGTTCATTTCTGGTAGGTAGTAAAGCAATTGACTATTGTATATCAAACTTGTGTCCTATGACCTGTTATTTATTAGCTCCAGTATTGTGAGGGCCTCTCTCTGAGTCCGCTGGGAACTCCTAATACTCATGTTGTCCATACTGAGCTCCAGCATCTTGACAGTTAGAATTCAGGTTTGCCTACCCTGTAACTGGTTCCCTTGGTGGTATCTCGCATGAGTCTCTGCTCCAGAGACTTACCTTGACTGTATGTGTTCACCTGTCTGTTTCTGCAG
This sequence comes from Canis lupus baileyi, assembly GCF_048164855.1. Taxonomy (NCBI): domain Eukaryota; kingdom Metazoa; phylum Chordata; class Mammalia; order Carnivora; family Canidae; genus Canis; species Canis lupus. The sequence goes on along the minus strand of NC_132864.1, from coordinate 45,335,419 downwards.
ACTCAGGGGGATGTTTGCCTGGTCTTGCCCTCTCCTAAGGATCAAAAGTAGTTGTTGATTTTCAATCTGTTCAGCTTATGACTCATTGTTAGGATATTGAGTCCCTTATGTGCAGAACTGGAAACTGAACATTGCAGTATTATTTTTTTCAGGGAGAAACTTGGGAACAAACTGAGTGCCTAGAAATAGATGTAAGTTAACAGAACTTATGCTATAGCCATATGAATCTAATGCCAGTCACTAAAGAAGGTTTAGAAATCATTTTAATTATATGACTGCATGATATATTATTAAATGAAATTGGGTACTTTTGAAAATGTGTATTCAATGTTTCCAAATTTGTGTAACAAATACAAATAGGATAAATATGTCAAGAAAATCTGTCATTTACAATTATCATGCAGCCCTGGTGGCCCAGCAGTTTAGTGGCATCTTCAGCCCGGGGGGTGATCCTGGAGATCCGGGATCGAGTCCCATGTCGGGCTCCCTGCATGGAGTCTGCTTCTCCCCTTGTCTGTGTCTCTGCCTCTCTCTCTCTCTCTCTCTCTGTGCCTCTCATGAATAAATAAAATAAAATCTTTAAAAAAAAATAAAATTATCATTTCCAGTAGGGATGATTATGAACATATTGTAATCTTTTTCTTTATTTTCTGTTATTTTCTAACTTTATACCTTTTAGAATGAAAATATACTTTAAAATATAAGTCTGTGTCATGTAATTCAAGTTTCAAATTAGTGAAGACTTCTAAAAAACTTCTGTATGCCCAAATAAAATATATTATTATAAGAAACTATCAGACAATTCCATAAAATAGTGTTTAGTCCTTCAAAATTGAACTTACTACTTTGTTAAAGTAGAGATAAAAATAGCTCCATGTGAAAAAATATAATTCAGCTGACACCTATAGGCAAATTATGTGCTAAAATTATGTTTTAAAGTTGTCCTTGCATATATGCATGCCTTCCTTCTTTATATCACACCTCTTTTCAGCCATAACAAACTTCACCACAGTGTTGAAAGTTCTAGAAGAAGACCACCAGAGACTAGGATGGTCAGTTAAAAAGTGAGACTGTTGTTGCCTTCTGGCAGTTAGAAATCTTATTACAGTCTTACAGTCTCTTAATTAGTCTTGGTTTGGTCATGAAGAAATAGAAGAATAGAAGTGTGATGGGGATCCCTGGGTGGCGCAGCGGTTTGGCGCCTGCCTTTGGCCCAGGGCGCGATCCTGGAGACCCGGGATCGAATCCCACATCGGGCTCCCGGTGCATGGAGCCTGCTTCTCCCTCTGCCTGTGTCTCTGCGCCTCTCTCTCTCTCTCTGTGACTATCATAAAAAAAAAAAAAAAAAAAAAAAGAAGTGTGAGGCAGGGATAGGACAGTACTTAATCAACATCTCTTGGCTCTTAGACATGACATAAGAATAATTAAGGCCCCCCCCCAAAAAAAAAAAACCAAACAACAACAACAAAAAAAAACAAAGAATAATTAAGTTCCAGAGAAATGTCCTGTGGATCTGGGTTTATTTAAAAAAGGACAGAGGGAGATGATTTAGGTCAGAAACGTGCAGATCTTTTTTACATAAGGGGACCAAAACTATCCTAACTCCTTAAACTGTAACTCAAAAATTATTTTTTTACATTGAAATTGGATAATGCTTCAGTTGTGGTCACTGGTGAAGAGAAGCAGGGCTTAGACTGACAGACTTGGCTTTATTTTCTAGACTCTCTTCTGTTACTAGAGTGTCTTTCTCGCTATTGATCCTGAAATAATGATAAAAGTAATGATTTCCTTCCTAGACCAACCATGCAGTATTTATGACGCATCAATATACAGAGTGACCATAAAGTGTAAAAGCATAGATTGCATTCTTTTATATTTTTGCAGAGTAAAGCTTTTTCTGGACTATAGTTTGTGTATTCACCCTTTTCCCCTGAATTGATGGATGGATTGTAGTAGTATTCTTATACAAATAAAAGGACCTCGTGAACAATGGGAAGAAAAATCAATACTTTGTGTCAATGGGACAGGGACTTAAAATCAAAGCTCTCTATTGAAAGATGGAGGATTGTATAAATGCTTTAGAAATTTCTCTTAGTATATAGTACCGCCTGATATTGCTATCGATTTTTTAAAAAAGAACTTTAGAAACCTAAGGTGCTTGGAGTACACTTCTCCAATTTTCCTAGGCTCATGAAAGAGTTCTTTTTGTACTTTTTAAACTGAAGCTTAAAATTAGAGCAGGTTGACCCCCTATTCTATACATACAGCCCTCTTGTGAGGGGAGTCGACCCTCCACAAAAGAAGAAGGATCAGCACTTTACGCAGAAGTCTGTAGTGTTTGCTGTGCTTATTCGGCAGTTCACAGACCCAAGCCAGGCCTTTCTGTTGGGCCTCGGACCACGTTCCCTTTCATAGAACAAGACTGACAGCAAGAATAATTGGACTAATGAGGATCTATGAAACTGCTTGTTTTCTTTACAATGAGTATGTTCAATCAATCGAAGAAACCTCTACTCCATCTAAGAAGTTCTTAAGGAAACATGTTCAACCATTTTTTATTTGCAACGTGTGTCTATCTGCTTGAGATTTCATCCTTTGCTCCCCACAATTTCCTCACAAACTCCCATCCAGACATTTGATAAAGGATGATATTGCTCTTCTACCTATGACGAGTCAGTAATTACTGTTTAATTAATTGATCTGTTATCTCATTATGTGATCATTAACTTGAGCAAGAGACATTTAATCCAGAAAAATTCTATTTATTTTGGTCTTGAGGCTACAAGTGTATAATGTAATTTGGTTTTACCTGCTAATATAATGACCAATGCAAATTTTTCTTCTTTATTATACTAACTTGAGTAACTCAACCAAATATTTAAAATACACTCAAATGCAACCATCTCTTTTTCTTACTTATACCTTCCAAATGGTTTTTACCAAATAAAATTGTAATGAATACTATACATGAATGCAAATATATTTCATCTTATATTACTATCATTTTATCATTAATAAAATGAATTGCCTTATTTATATTTCTGATGTCCCATCAGACCCAATCCCAGGCAAAATCAAGTTGTAAGGAAATGTTCATCAGAGCATGTGACTGTCAATTTTGTACATCATTTTCTCTACTTCCTTTTGACTGAGTCAAACTCTAAAAATGTCTTGTTTCTACAGAAATTCTACTGTTGGGGCACCTGGGTGGCTCATTTGGTTAAGCATCTGCCTTCATCTCAGGTCATGAGCCCAGGGTCCTGGGACTGAGCCTACATGCCAGGCTCCCCATTCAGCTTCTGCCTCTTTCTCCGCCCCTAGCTGCTCCCAATTGGTTTGTGTTCTCTATCTCTTCCTCTCACATAAGTCAATAAAACCTTTTTTTTTTTTCCAAGAAAAAAAATATTCTGCTATTAAAAGGTACCATTAATATATGTCCTTTCTCTGAAATAACACTTTTTTATCTTGATGGGTGTGCATTCTTTTTTCTCTCCCACACTGTATTTGCTCTAAATATTATACTGTCAGTTTTGTTCTCTGATTTCCAGTTTCAGGTAATTTTCTGTTGGTTTATTTAACTGAAGTTTAAAGACTAAGGTGGTAGTGACTAACTCATTAATATCTTAATTATTTTGGGCTCCATTGACATTTTCACTTGGGACAGCTGAAGAGACTTTAACCTCAAAACTAAAAACCTGAATGATATCAGTTGAAATCATGGACTTCCAACAAAATAATTGTCTTGACTCTCAGGGTCCCTTACGTGGCTAAGATGTTTCCAGTGTGACACATTACACTTGGTCATCCTGTCTCCTAAGGTTCCTTTTTGCTGTGACAGTTTCTCTGAATGTTTGTTTTTGTCACCTTGATAGCTTTGAGGAGTATTGGGTAGATGTTTGGGAGGGTGTCTGGTGGTATCTTGTGACCAGAAGAGAGCTTTGTGTCTTGGAGAAAATAGAAGTAGTGTCCTTTCATCACATCTGGGGTGCACACTGTCAGCGTGACCTGTCACCGTTGATGTAAGCATGCCCTTTGGCTCAGGCCACCTTTGTCAGGCTTCTTCAGAAGGATGTCACTCTGTGCAGCCACACTCAGGAGCCGGGGAGTTGTGCTCCGTCTTCTGTGAATGGTGTATCTTCATGAGTTATTTGGAAGTATTCCGTGTTGGAGGTTTCTTTTTATGATAAAATTTAAGTTCTACTCTATTAGCAAATTTCTGTTATGTAATACAGTGCTATCAACTATAGCACCGTGTTATACGTGAGAGTCTCAGACATCTTTCATCTTATAACTGAGAGTTTGTTCTCTTTTACCAACCCCTCCCCGTGGCCCTTGACACACGGAGGTGATACCATGAAGTTGGTCTATCTTTGTCTGGCTTATTTCCCTTAGCATCATGCCCTCCATCTTCACGTGTATTCATACAAATGGTAAAGTTTCCTTCTTCTTTTTATTTTTAATATTTATTTATTTAGTTCGTTTGTTTATTCAGGTTCTAATACGGGGCCTGAACTCAAGAACCTGATAGCAGGACATTTGATCACGGATCAAGACACTTACCCGACCGAGCCACCCCGGGGCCCCAGGATTTCTTTCTTCTCTAAGGCTGAATTGTATTCCATTTCATATATCTACCACATTTTTCTGTTCACAGACACCTAGGTAATTACCATACACCTTGAGTATTGTGAATAAAGCCGCAGTGAACGTGGGAGTTCAGAGAAGTCTTTGAAGCAATGATTTCATTTCCTTTCGATATATACCCAGCAGTAGGATTTCTATGGCATATGGTACTTCTATTTTAATTTTTTGAGGAGGCCCCTACTGTTTTCCAAACTTGCTGCACTAGTTCACATTCTAGCAAACGGTTTGCAAGGGTTCTCTTTTCCCCACATCTCCGCCAGCACTTCTTCGCTTTTTGGTGGGAGCCATTCTGAAAAGTGTGACGTGAACTCTCATTGTGGTGGGAGATTTTCCCTTTTCCCCAGTTTGTTTATCTGTACAATAATTTGCTGATACCAGCATGAACTCGTGAGTACTTATGTTACATTATAATCCAATGCTACTCTATTTTCTTGCTCAAATTGTTCCAGTTTTAGAGGTAGAAAGCACTTTAAGTTTGCTTCAGAGCCCATTTGACATGGTCTCATCAGTGCGGGGCTCGTTGGATGCTGTTTGGGTCCTTCCTATATTTACTGCCCCACTCTAGAATCAGCCATTTCCTCCCGGCCTCCTGCTTCCTGTTATCAGAGAATTGCATTAAAAGCCACAGTCTAGGGATCCCTGGGTGGCGCAGCGGTTTGGCGCCTGCCTTTGGCCCAGGGCGCGATCCTGGAGACCCGGGATCGAATCCCACATCGGGCTCCCTGTGCATGGAGCCTGCTTCTCCCTCTGCCTGTGTCTCTGCGCCTCTCTCTCTCTCTGTGACTATCATAAATAAATAAAAATTAAAAAAAAAAAAAAGAAAAAAAAAAGCCACAGTCTGGGTACTGGGCATGTCCATTGTTTCTGGAGTGGCGTTGCTTCTAGACCCTCTAAGATGACAGAGCAAGAAAAAACACGTGAGTGTATTAGCCAGGGAATATAAACATTTCTGTATGAATTTTTATGTGTGACTATATCTATGTAAAGCTCCACATGAGTTCACACTGGTGCCTCGGATTCTGATCCATCCACTGCAAGGATGATTCTGGCCTCTTCCACTTGTGCACCTGTAATCGTCCTACTGGTTGTATGGATTTTTGCTCCTCTGTTTTTATTCATACATATTTGTTTCATTTCAGTGAGTGTTTATAGTGGTTCAGAATTGTTACCTACCTCTCTGTGGGAAAGAGACTTCCCTGGAATATGGAATAAAATATGGAGGGATACGTTTGACCTTGCTAAACACACCAATTTATCAGGCAGTCTTCACTGCTGGCAAAGGGTAGTTATGTTAAAGAAGGTGCAGTAGCCCAAGTAGGAGAGAAATGTATACCAAAGCAGCCCACCAAGAGAGCTTTGTGATGCCCAGGGCCGGGGCGGGCCAGGTGGGTCGGGGACTCATGCCCTTTGACAGCTGCAAATCCCTTCCAGGTCTTTGGGGTAAGCTGGAGCGTAAATTAGGGATGGGTTGAGATGTACTCCCAGGAGCAAAACAAATGGATATCTTTATTTATTTTTATTTATTTATTTATTTTTGGATATCTTTATTTTTAACTGAAGATGCCTGCCCACGGGACTTTACAGTTTTTTTTTAACTAATTAATTAATTAATTAATTTATATTTATTTATTTATTTATTTATTTTGCAAGTACAGTTTTTATCATTCTACTGACCTTTCTTTGAGATTTGTTGCGTGCATATGGCAACTTTCAGAAGGATAAAGCCATAGTTCATAAAGCTAGGGATAGATTTATAGAAAGAGACAACTATTTTGTTTCAGTCTGGCCAATGTGAGAAGGACAGTTGTCTCGGGTATTTTTTGAATGAAGGCTATATCTAAGATGTAAGTCTGTGGTGCTAGAAGATGCCAGGAAACTTGCAGGATGGTAGAATTGTCTCTCACTCCTCATGTGTGGCTCCCCCCTACTTCCCATCGTTTGGCTTACCTGGGGTGCGAATTGGCCGTTGATTGACTCACCTGTTCCTCTGCATGGAAACGTTTCTGCTTTGTCTCATTATTATCAAAGAATATGTGGAAGCAAGTTGTGTGCCTTTGGCAGTTATACAGAATTAGACATGTTTCTTTCCCTTTAGAATTTGGTAGGATTGTAGCCTAGGTTTTTAGTGATGTCTTTCCCCCTCTATTGTTGACAAATCTCCATTTTATGAGGCTCTGTTTCTCTTCCTCCAAGTAGAATGGATAGTTAGTGTTTTTCTGGGTTGCAGTTGTTGCATTTTTCATGCTGAAGGCTTTTTCTTCCACCTAAATGTTCTTTTAATGAGACCAGAACTCGAATTCTCTAAGCTCCTACCATTTCCTTGCTTTCTCCCAGTGAATGCAATAATAAGCAGAAAAGATGTGCTTGTTTTGCTTTTCTGTTTTAAATGAAAGAACAGGGTTGTTGCCCAGGCACATGGTGTTTTTACAGCTTAAGGCATTTCTTTGAATGTTTCTGTGTGTTTTCCTCTGGAGTCTTGGTCTATGAACTTGCCCAAATTTCACCACTCTGGGCAGGTTCCTTGTTAAGCTTCTGGGAAGCTCTGATTCCACGTGTAAGAAATAGCCACCAACCGGTAGAAAATAGTTCATTCCAGACTTCAACATACCAGTTTCTTTGTGAGACATTCCTTTAGTGTTGCCTCTTGAAGCAGCTCCTCTACTAAGAGCCCATCTCTTGGGGAAAGAACGAAGTAGAATTTAATTCTTAAAAAAAAAAAAAAAATTCCTCTTGTGTGTGTATGTTTGTATGTGTGCATGTGGATGCATGTATGTGAAAGCAAGAGGAAATTTGTTTAAACTTACTTATTACTCCTCTAAATTCTCAAAGAATTCTTTACTATCTTACTTCACTGTTAAAATCAGAAATTTTTGGAGGAAGGTATTAGCTAATTTTAGAGCACTGAGGTAATGTGATTCCAGGGAATGAGAGGGTGAACATTACTGCAATGTGCCAGAATTATAAAATAGCACTGAGGCCAATTTTCACTTTCAAGAAAAAACAATATTTGTTTTAGGGCCCAGTTTATCAGAGGTATTTGGGAAATGCTTTTAACACCATCCTATGACGTCCTTAGAATTAAGAAGTAAAATTAAATATTTCTAGGACCGATGTCCTATGTGGGATTAGTGAATCAACTTACTGATGCAGATCAATAAATATTTTGTGAGAAACTGCCATATACTTATCAGTATTGAATGATGAGGGGCTCACAAAATGTATGAGATAAAATTTCTTCTTTTAATGAATATGTTAGATAGTTGTAAACGTTGCACCCATACCTAAAGGAAAAAAGTTGCTGCCATCCTTTTTATCCACACAAGTCAAGTTCCAAGTACTACGTGTAATTGAATATATTTCTGCAAAAACACTTGGTTGACATGCCCTATGCTCATGCCCTAGGACAGAAGACAACTACTGTGATGTTAAGTAATTTAGTCCAGGCTGCACAGCCAGTAGGTGGACGTCTGAGTCCTTGGCCCACCTTCACCAAGAGTTCCATTGATCCCAGTTAGCAGACTCCCCCTGGCCTTGATACCCAGTCTGGTTCTTCTGAGTGACCTTCCACCCCCGTACCCCTCACGTCTGTGCTGTGTGCAGAGTCGAGCTCAATTCTACCACAGTAGCTCAAATAAAATAAATCTTGCTGTTCATAACAAGTGTCTGGTGCCAAATTTTCCTTTTACACTATCCTTCCAAACCCGTTTATGGTGATTTTCCCGAACAACCAAGATGGGCTCCTATTCATGGATTTGCTAGTTTTTCTTAGTTTTTCCTGGTACAGTCTCCATAGCTTCCAAATAAATACCTTCCGCCCATCCAGTGGTGTTTCAGCAAGCCCTCGGGTCCCCACTGTCCCTCAACTCAAACTTCTGGTGCTCCTGGCATTGTTATTCTGACTGGAGCAGCACCCTTAACCCTCCATCCTCATGCTGACTGCACCCAGGAGCACATTGACAGGGCCAGCAGCATCCTCCCAATGTTGGGAATTCCTCCGGGCTCCAATTTGCATGCTCAACTTTGATCTCTCCCTCCTTCTAGGTTATGGTCTTTTATTCCGTTCTTTGTCTCATAGAGACAAGCCACATCAAAGGCACGTTTAAATTACTTGCACAAACGAAGCTATACATCATCAGCCATAAAGGAAAAACCTAAAAAAATTAAACAATGAAAAATGTGTTAAATAATGTGAGTAGTTTTCACTCTTGCACCTGAAGCGTTTATAGCCTAGAATGCACCTCTACTTTTCAAATCCAGCATAACTGCTAAGAACAAGCCAACCACTTTATGTGCCGATGCTTGGAGAGGAGTAAAGTGTGCCGGGGCTGGGGGAGAAATAGGCAGTGCTGGATTTATTGAGAGATAGTCTAGACTATTGGTCTTTAGGAATTTTCTAAAGCATTTAAAGAATAGGTTGGGCATATGCAAAAAATTATCATTTCAAAATCCATTTAGAATTTGACCCCATAAAAATACGACTAAATGGTCCTCTGTAAAACCCTGGAAGGGGATGCCTGGATGGCTCAGCGGTTAAGCGTCTGCCTTTGGCTCAGGGCATGATCCTGGAGTCCTGGGGTTGAGTCCCAGGTCGGGCTCCCTGCATGGAGCTTGTTTTTTTTTTTTTTTTTTTTTTTAAGATTTTACTTATTTATTCATGAGAATACACAGAGAGGAGAGAGAAAGAGAGAGGCAGAGACACAGGCAGAGGGAGAAGCAGGCTCCATGCAGGGAGCGTGACTTGGGACTTGATCCCATCTCCAGAATCACGCCCTGGGCTAAACTGCCGAGCCACCCGGGCTGCCCATGGAGACTGCTTCTCCCTCTGCCTGTGTTTTTGCCCCTCTCTGTGTGTCTCTCATGAATAAATCAATAAAATCTTTAAAAAAAGAAAAAAGCCCCGGAAGATTTGGTACTAAATTGGTTATTTCAAGAGCTTTCTCCCCAGATCCTGCAAATGTATTAACCCCTCCCTCCATTCACTGCCGCTCAATATCAGGTGGCCCTCTAAAGGCTCATGTCACATTCAGGGTAGGGGTACAACTGTCCTTACTGTTATCTCAGATTTAGTGACTGACTTTTTATACTACTGGTTCTCAATCTGGGTCATCCAGGAGGCCTTTGGAAATGTCTGGAGATACTTTTGTGGTCAGAACAGGCTTACGGTATAGATGTGGACATCTAGTAGGTAGAGGCCAGGGATGCTGCAGAATGTCCTGTAATGTCCTGGAAAGCCCAGCACAACAAGGAATTTGGCCCAAAATATCCAGGAGTGTTGAAGTTGAGAAAACATGGTTTTTAATGGATGATGTGTTTCCCCTCAGAGGCTATAAGCTCTTAAAAGATGAAGTTAGTAGTAAAAATACGTTTTTATACGTATTTCCATTGGGAATCTTTTATTGTACCAACAGCTCTGTATCAAGGTCATCTTCTCTGCTAGGCAGGTTACTAAGTGCCAGACGCAAAATTGTGTATAGTCCCATGGCGTGAGCAACAGATCTGTAATGCTAGTTGAATGGATGCCCAATGGATCACTTCATACTCTACACAGAAACCAAGGCATGACATTAAAAAGTTGCTATTTAGATTTATGAGTGGTTTTTTTTTTTTCAAGATTAATGGAGGAGAAAAATCTTGTGGTACAGAGCACTCAAAATGTCAAGGGAGAGGGAAGCTTTTTGATAAATAGGTTGAGGGCACCTATAGGGGTTATTGTTACAATCTGTTGATTCTGATTCCTGATATGAAACACATAGTATCTATTTCTAGCATATTCCTCTAAACACTGAATTCTGGTCCTTGCACGAATAAATGAAACGTAATTATGTGGCAGAAATCTCATGTATTCTGGGGAAAAATTCATGAGTATTCTAATTGGTGATTTAGAACACCCCAAATTGATTGGTCTTGGGGAAAAATGTGTTAGAGCATGGTCCTTCAGATCTTTGCCTACCTCAGGTAGCTCCAGCGTAACATATAAAATAGCTTTTAAAAAAATAAAAAATAAATAAAATAGCTTTTAAGGACCAATGTGAGACAAATGATATTTCTTATTATAATTAGAAGGGAATGTTTTGGACTTAATTTCATGATGAAGGCATCTGAACAGCACATCTCACGAGTAGAGTGACCAGTGCATTCCATTTGGCCTAAGACTTTGTTGGATTCAGCCCTGGAGATCCTGGGAACTAGGCTCGCAGTCCCAGCAACATAGGGTGGTTGGTCATTTATAGTACTGGTGACTGGATTCTGGGAGGTTCTTATTTTTAAAGCACTTGGTTCAAGTACAGCTTTGTCCATGTTTAAAAATCTGGCAGCAAAAAAAAAAAAAAATAAATAAAAAAAAAAAATAATAAAAATCTGGCAGCAGTCTTGTAGTCGTAGTAGTTGAAGCTTCCATAAAAAATGTCTAGTACAAAAAAAAAAGTCTAGTACGTTCCTTGATGTAGAGAAATACAGGGTGAGGCATTCTGTTGGATAGAGTCATAGAGTTCTGTGTGTGGTGTGCTCATCGAGGTTTAACAGATAATTCTTGACTTAGATACTCTCTTTCTTGAGTGATTTGATCATAGCTATAGAAGTATCCTTTACGAAGATTAGAGCTGCCAAGATCCTGGATGTAAAATCTAAGAATCTGTAAGGGAAACATTTTATTTCAGCCTCAGTATGTGTGAAGTGAAAAGAAAACATGACCTTACAGAGTATCTGGGAGGATGGAACAAGGAAGCAGTATAGAGCGCCTGGCCTCTGTGAAGAGAACAGTCCATAAGGATGGGGCCATGATGCAGTTGGACATTTCGTCATAATTCTTGTGATTATGATGTTCTCCCATCACAGGTGCATAAACAATTTCACCTGGATTTTATGCAGAAGAACAGAGTTGCTGCATCAGTGAGGGTTCATCGTTGTTACTCCGCACCCCGTCTATGCCAGCAAAACACTTCGTTAGAGTAGAAGCATAGATACTGTGATCATCAAAACAGATGGACTCGGCCTTTATTTGCATCCCAGGAAAACCCAATAAGCCACCTATTTAGCTTTATAAATCAAATAGGTTTTAGATATTCTTTTACAAAGTTTGGATTGTGAGGAGACAGTTAACTTCCCAAAGTGCTCTTGTAGTATACTTAGGTCAAGTCATCTTTTTCTCTCTAGGAGCATATTTATATTTAAACTTCTGGTTGTCAGAAATTCTGGATTTTTTCTGAAAGCCTCTGGATACGACAGAGAGATTTATTTGTCATGCTAAGTGAGCATCTGGTGTCCTCTGCTGGGCTCCCATTAACCTCTTTAAAGAGCCCTTCTGGTGCTGAGGGAAGTTGGTTGGCTGCAGATGAAAGCAGCATCCCTGGGGGGGCTCACATTCCTGGGGCTGTCTCCAGAGCCCTTCTCATTTCCTCAGCATCTACCTCCTCCATCCCTTGTAGTCACTCCCCATTTCCCAGCCCTTCTTCTCACCTCATTTATTCTCCACTCTTGCTTTTTCCTGCCACCTATGATGTCACATGAGTTGGTTATATGCACTAATTCAGGTCTTGCCCTTGTGCTACAGCAAGTCTTCATCACAGATTGATTATTCAGTAACATTTTCTTAGTAATTAAATTTTCAGGGCTATACTCTGAAAGCAGTCATTGATAAACACCTGAGTCCTGTGGCTGAGCTCTGGACACTAAAAAAGTTGCGGGGAGGGATCTTTGTTCTCTTTCTAAAGACACTGAGAATGAGTCAAGCACCAGGCAAACCTCTCCTTCTCCACACATATAAACATGAAAATAGATAGCTTGTTGCATAAAACCTAAAAGACTAAAAAAAAAAAAAAAAAAAAAAAAAGATATGATAGAATGAATCATTTATTCAAGTCCATGCAAAAATCAAGATATTAATATTAGCACGTTTATTAGCTGGTTTCCAGCAGCAAAATTATCATTACCACGACAGCAACAATAGTAGTAACAAAAAAAATTTGCAGATTTGTAAAATAGCGTCCTCTATAAAGCAACTTTTCGTATACCTCTTAAAAACACTGCTATAAGCTTAGGTAGGTACTATCTTTTAGTTTTCTGAGGGAAAACAGGATTGAGAATTGGTGAGAGTAATAATTCAAGTTTTCTAACTTCACAGCGCTGAACTTTACGCAGGAACCTCTACAGATGAATCCATTCAAGGCTGCATCCAAAACTTCCTGAGAATGACAAAGAAATTGGTTGAAAGTTGACTATATCCTTTAGATAGTCTTGAGTTGAGTTGACCTTCAGTTTTTAATCTTCTTATCACTCAAAACCAAACACAGTCCCGAGCTAAAATAAACCATGGCACAAAAGGTTCCACTACAGCATGCAGTCTTGTGGGAACATGGTCTGGTTTTGCTGCTGTTGACTGTTCTTGCTTCGTACTGGGTTCAGGGCCCAGAGACCAAGACGAGCACATCTCTGTGCTTGCAGATGCTGACAGTAATGTGGAGTACGTCGCTGTCAGATGTGATGTTTACAGTATTAGCATCAGTCTCTGTTATGGGTAAACATGTGCTGTTGCTCACTGTTTTGGGGAATAAAGCTGACCTGGGGAAAGTTACTTCCTTTGACCTTAGTCCTGGTTCTGAATTATTCCAATTCATACTTACATTGTGGAAGCTCACAGATGCCTCACAGTTAAGCTTGTGGCTTGGTGAAAACACATTTTGAAATATCTTCTTATTCATTACTTCTCTATAAAATAAATACTGGATAAATATACTAATTATAGTATCCCCAAAGCACAATATTAAACAGTTTTGAAAACAAATGGTATTTCAATTTTAATTAATCATAGTTAAATTTCCTTTGAAAATTGTATATGAATGTCATTTACTAGTGTAATGATAGATGCTTTAGTAAGCTGGAAGATCATTTTCACTTTTTTTAAAGATTTTATTTATTTATTCATGAGAGACACACAGAGAGAAAGAGAGAGAGAGAGAGATTGAGAGAGAGAGGCAGAGACACAGGCAGAGGGAGAAGCAGGCTCCATGCAGGGAGCCCGATGTGGGACTCAATCCCAGGACTCCAGGATCATGTCCTGGGCTGAAGGCAGGTGTTAAACCGCTAAGCCACCCAGGGATCCCCTGAAAGGTCATTTTCAATGTTGGATTTACCTTTTGGCTGTAGGGGAAAGTTGGCTTCTTTGCTATTTATATATTTATTTTTTAAATAGCAGTTTAGCTTAATGTAGAAAGGATTCATGTTTAAATGGAACGTTCTTGATATTATTCCTCTTTATTAATATTCTTTCTTTTTTAAGAGGGAGGAAGAGAGATGGGGGCAGAGGGAGAAAATATTAAGCATACTCCACGGCGCAGAGCCCAACATGAGACTGAATCTCACAACTCTGTGATCATGACTTGAGCCAAAATCAAGGGTCAGACGCTTAACAGACTGAGCCTCCCAGGCTCTCCCATGAATACACATTTTTACTTACCTGAGAGATTTACTTATGTTTGGTTCAGTTCAATCATATTTATATCCAGTTATGGAAAACTTAGGCCATTTGCATGTGGATATAAAATGAAATGATATATTGGTAGCTGTCATGGTTAAAAAAAGTCAACCTGTAATATGTCTCTAAGAATGTGAAAAAATACAAGTTATTGAAGATAAGGAAGTTTACTATAAACCAAGAGGAGTAAGATAATCTTATCTTAACCCAAAAGTGCATCAACCATAACTGTGTAAAAACATGAAACATCCACCATAAAGGCTTTTTCCAAAATTGATTTTCATGGGTTTCAAAGTTGTATTATATTATGTATTTCAAGATCAAATGAACCATATCACTCACAGTGAAAGTCAAGTAAAAGTAATGAGACTTTCCTTCTTTGTGGCCTAAATTGTTCATACCTAGACTAAATTACATATAATATTTGCATTAAGTTATTCTTGCTTTATTGAAATCTTACATTTCTGGATTTGGCTCTCTCAAGGTTCTTAAAATTCATTATGGAACTTTCTTTTGGCATCCGTAGTGTTATAAAATTCAATCAGAAATATTACTCAGTTGAGGCCCTAGATTTTAATAATTCAGAAAAAATATTTGAGCAAATAAATGTTATTTATTCTAAGAATCATTATACAATGCCTAACTTTTAATTTGCATGTGATTATTAGGATAATTCTTAATTAAGTTAACCTGATTCAAACAAAAAATATGTATCTTACCTCCAGTTTTGTTAAAGTATGAGTTATATGGGGTCACTATTACAATACATATATTTTTTATATTCTTAATGATATTTTTGGTTTTCTTTTAAGATTCATTTATTTTTTTTTCATTTATTTATTTTAGAAAGGGTACTAGTGAGTGCATGTGCACATGGTGGGGGGAGGGGCAGTAGGAGGTAGATGGAGAGAGAGAATTTCAAGCAGACTCCCTACTAAGCACAGAGACTGTCACAGGAGCTCAATCCTATGACCCTGAGATCATGACCTGAGCCAAATTCAAGAATGTTTCATCGACTGAGCCACCCAGATACCACAGTGATATTTTTGTTAAGTATATCTGAAATAAAATGAATTAGGGAAAAATTACCTTGGAAGATTTAGCTTTTCTCTAGTCTAGTACTGTCAAATAGAAATATAATGGCAGCTAGACACATAATTGAAAATTTGCTTCTAGTAATAGTAGAAATTAAATATTTAAAATATTATCTTTCAAATGCATTAGTAATATGAAATTATTAGTGAAATATTGTATATCACTTTTTAGACCTAATTTTTCAAAAAGAGCATGTATTTCACCCTGTAGTACCCTGTAGTGTCCTGTGGTACATCTCAGTTCACACTACCCACAGTTTCAGTGCTTAGTAGCGGCGGCACATGGCCAGTGGCTATGGTGTGGGAAGAGCAGCTGCAGGCTCTGAGGGAAAATAGAGAGAAATCTGGTGTGGTCCAAGAACTTCTGTGATTCCACTGTTACTTGAATGTGCCCTGTGCTTTGTATATGCATCTTGCATATTTGGGTTCAGCCCTCCAGAACTGATTTCCTTGTTTATAAGATGGTCTGACTTCTCTACCAGCCCTTCCTTTGAACTGGATCCAGTCTCTTGTCTCTGACTCTCATTCCCTCTCATTCAGGTTGACAAGTATTTAATGTTAATTTAATTGGACTTTTTTTTTTTTTTGACTCTTGATCCAACCTCTGTGTGATACGAGTAGGTGAAATGCCGAGTTTTAAAGACTCCCTGTTAGCTTTATTTTGAAAGGTAAGTTTCAGTTTGGTATTTTACAAATCTGTGTTTGTTCTCATATAAACTCTATAATTGAGTAGTT
Organism: Canis lupus baileyi; assembly: GCF_048164855.1. Taxonomy (NCBI): domain Eukaryota; kingdom Metazoa; phylum Chordata; class Mammalia; order Carnivora; family Canidae; genus Canis; species Canis lupus. The sequence goes on along the minus strand of NC_132864.1, from coordinate 45,319,477 downwards.
AGCTATAGAATTGTAATAATTCTAAAAAAAAAAAGAAAAGAAAAACCAAAGTTCACCCAATATTGAAACAATGACAAGTTAGTATGTTAAGTTCATGTAACAGCAAAAATTCAAAGAGGTTTAGATTATTGATTTTCAGTGATTAAAATATTTTCAAATACTTTCCAAAATGTACATACAAAATGTATACTTTTTAACTCTTAAACTGTTTAAGTACCCTGTAGTTCCAATGTCTGGTGCATTGTGGCTAGTGTCTATTTATTATGATTTGAAGCACATGACATTATTATATGTATCAATAGTTGCTTATTAAATATTACATTTGGCCATTTTGCACATTGATAAAATAATCTGTATAAACAAGCCTGCTTTTGTTGGTGTAGTGGAAGAAAAATAAAGAGGACTTAAAAAATACTAATGGGAGGCAAATTTAATATGAAAAACGGATAATATAGGCATAAAAGGTTATTTCTGGCACCAAAAGACCTGATTGTCATCACAAGTCGAAACTGGAGCTATTTTAAATTTACTTATAATTACTGATTATTTAAATGTACATGAAGAAATAAGATAGGAAAGAGCTCGCTAGTAATTCATTCATTTACTCATCATGTGTTACTTTATCTTTCATTGTTACATATTGAAAAAATGTTCTGGGAAAATTGGAGATTTAAAGATTACAAATCAACTAAATTTATGGAATAGAAGACTTAGAAGAAAGTTTGGTAGTGTTGCTTGATATAAAGGAACAGAATCTTTGGTAATTTATTTTAAAGTTTCTGAGATCACTGGCACAAAGAATTACTAGATCACTAGGATAACTTCAGAAGAACATACTATGGAAGGCATGAGAATCCATAAAATTGAGTAGGCCTCTCGTTTGATGGTGCGGCTAATTTTATGAACAGCACAATTCCTTACTTCTCACACCTCCTCCATCTCTGAATCTACATTCTTTGCCATGTGGCCTCACAGCTTCTTCCACCAGAGGAAAAGTAGATGTTTCCAATCCTTGACTTTGGTTTGACTATAAGATTTGCTTTGGCTGATGGAATGCTAATGGGATGTGTGGTGTGACTAAATGGTGGAAAGTTGCTTGCGGATTTGGGATCCTTCCCTTTTGCTACTGCCATCACCAGGAGATGACATAGCAGGGGTGACTTACTTGTCTTTTGAGAAATGTGAGTGATGTATGGAGCAGATACAACTCTAGGCTAGACCAGTCAACCCTTAAATAGCCTGCAGACTTGTGAGCTAAATGAATGCTTACTGCTAATAAAGGCCAGGAAACCTTATTGAAAGCAGACTAATTTTAGTGATGGGTGAGAAGTCAGTGGTTGGACTTGGGAGGTAGGTTAGTGGTGGGTACAGAGGAGCAGGAGGGAAGCTAGCAAAGAACATGAGGAAACTCTTCAGAGTGATGCATATGTTTATTATCTCGATTGTAGCAGTGGTTTCACAGGTGTGGTCATATGTTGCGTTGATCACATTTTACTTTTTAGATATATGCAGTTTGTTGTTGGCAGCATGTTGGGGCCAAGTGATTACTTGACTCTGTAAGTAGGAGGGGTTTGGATCCTTTCATCCTTTGGTTCCATCCACCCTGATGGCTTTACTACTATAGGAATACAGTATTGCCAGTGTAATTTTGAATACTGATATAATTTTTCCTATTCCTATTTAAGTCCTATTTAGATTTCATTTATTGATTGAACAAATGTTTTCAGGCACTAGCTATATTCCAGGCCCTATTCTAGGCTCTGAGCAGATGAAGTGAATGAAATAGTCCAAAATACCTGCCCACATGGAGCTTAAATTCTTGTAAGTGGAAGAAACATAAACATGAAAGAAATACTAAAACATATATATTCAATTTGATTAGTTTTAAATGAAAAAAAAAAGAAAATAAATAAAAGGGAAAAAAAGGAAAAGAGAGAGGATAAAAGAGTAGTCAGGAATGGAAAAAAATATAATGGTTTTCTAGTTCCCATGCAGAGTATTTATATCGTCTGCAATCCTCTGCAATAGTTAGGTAATCAAGGCATGCTCTCATTGAAACAAAATTCATATGAAATTCTAAACATACTCATTAATAAATGAACATTTATTAAACATGTATCTGTGCTAAGCAATATGAAGATCAGCAATGATATGGGAGTATTCATTTTGGAAATATTTAGTCCATTGGCCTAAGAGAAAATAGTTTCAACCATTAAAAAGAGGATTATAGTCTTAAATTTCTTCAGGAATTATATAGCTAAATATAACCTGAAAAATATAGATATAAGACTCTTGGAGACAGTGTTGGCTATATGATCTTGACAGCATGACCCAGCTGTAGGCATTATAATGTGATTTATTTATTTATTTATTTATTTATTTATTTATTTATTTACTGTTTTTAAAAGATTTATTTATTTTAGAGAAAGAGAGCGCATGAGTGCAAGTTGGTGAGGGGCACGGAGGGAGAGAGAATCTGAAGCAGACTCCCCGCTGAGCACGAAGCTCAGCACGAGGCTCGATCTCAGGACCCTGAGCTCATGACCTGAGCTGAAATAGAGAATTGGCCTCCTAACTGACCGTGCTGCCCAGAAGCCTCTCATGTACTATTATCTGTAAACATTTGACAGCGTCTGCTAAACACTAAAGGTTTGCATGCTAAGTTCAGGTCTTAAACTTCCAGTCTTTAGTTTCCGACTGTATACAGTTGACCCTCTCCACCCTGCAACCCAAAAATCTGTCTGTAATTATGGAATTTCCCCAAAGTTAACTACTAACTCATCCCTGGAAGCCTTGCTGGTAACATTGATGGTGCATGAACACACATGTTGTACATTATATGTATTATATTGCTGTATTCTTACAATGAAGGAACTAGAGAAAAGAAAATGTTATGAAGAGATTCATAAGAAAGAGAAAATACATTTACAGTACTGTATTCATAAAAAGTCCCCATCTAAGTGAACCCTCATAGTTCAACCCCCTGTGTTCCTGGGGGAACTGTATGTTTAAATGGTAGAGTTATTCAAGGAAAGGATAACAATCTCAGTAATTATAAACAGAACCCAAAACACCCTATTTATTCTTCATGCAGAACCCATGGCAGTGCTCTGGTTTGTACTTGAGCCTGAGGGACGTTGCTCCAAGAGGCCCAAAATCCTTTCCTGCACGTGCTTTCCCAGAGTCACTTGGCACAGGTCAGCCACGGCCCCTGCGCATTTAGTCTCTTTCCTCCAGAGTAAGGACAGCACTGCTCTTACCAGGCTGTCTGCACATCCCCACTGCCAGGCACAGACTGGACACGTCCCAGGAAGACGAGGGCACAACTCCAGGGGGGTAAGTACATCTCCAGGGGGGTAAGCACCTTCTTGAGATGTTTTCACCCAGTGAAGCTCTGTGTTGTCTCTGGGCCAGAAGACGCAGCCTGCTTCAAGTGCAGAGGGTGAAGATTTTGTTTATCACAGATTACTCAGGTAAATTTGGGGGGGGGGGTTTGCAGTTCTCAAAACATCCAGCTACATAGCCCATCCTAAGCTGTAAGGTCCGACTTCCTTCCCCCTATTGTCCTGATCTTTAGTAGGACACTTGTATGGGTTGTTCAATCAGTGCTCCTCATATTTATCGTCACACCATGAGAATCACAAGGTTCTTGTTGTCTGCTCAGAGGGTGATCCAGTTCATCAAATCGACATGAGGGTTCTAGTTCTTAGGAGCATTTCTGGTGTGAGCTGTTCTAAGCTTGATCCCCTACCCACCCCCCACACCCAAGTAAGAGACTCTGACCTAAGATTGTGCATTCCAGTCTAGTATTTATTTGGAAGGTGATAAATGAGTGTAAAAGTAATAAAGGTAAGTGATGGTAGCCAATAAAAGGCCTTGTTTAGCGGGTTTACAACTCTAAGCAACTGGGATTTTAGAATTTGTTGTGTTGTTGTCACTTCAGCCAAGCTTAAGTCTAGCTAACAGAGTCAGAGCGCATTTCTGTTGCTTGCGACCAAGAATTATGACTGGTGAGGCACATTTGTTGAATTACACCAAGTATAAAATAGTCCCCACGTATTGAGTGTTCTCTGTTGTAACAGGCGCTGTGCTAAGTATTTTGTGCACACTACTATTTGATCCTTCCAACACTTCCGTAGAAGTATTGGTATCCACCTTTCACAGAGTACGGATTTGAAGCTCAGACCGTTGCCTCCTTTTCCTGGGGTCTCCCATTCATCAAGGGACAGAATCACATCTTACATACATACCTCCCTGATTAAAAAGTTGCATCATTAATGCCACAACACCTTGCGACTGGTTCTACAATAAGAAATCCATACTGCCATTGAGATGAAATCTTTCCTGCTCTAGCTCAGATTCTCTGTGCACAACCAATGCTGTGTCATTGTACCCATTCCTCTGAAGGGTTATGGAGTACTTGAGGGCAGCAATTATTATAGGTTCTGATCCATCAGTATTTTTTTTTTTTACAGGCAAACAAATCTTTAGTTTCTCATTGTAATGTTGTTGTTACCTTAATATTAATACACATGCGGTAGATTGTGTCCTGATAAGTACTGTCCAGAATGAAACACAAAATCTTGTGAATGGCCTTTCTGTCTGGTATATAATGGGATGATCACCTCTCGTGGAATGTAAATCAAGGCAGCCATTGCTTGAACTTTTCATACTTCGGAATTGCATTGAATAAATTTAATTTTTAACCTTTTCGTATGAACTATTGTTTAGCTAGCTCTTCTCCATTGTGAATGTACCATTTTTTTAGAACCAAGTGTAGGATCTTGAACTTATCACCATGTTTATTTTGTGAATATTAATGTGCTGCTTTAGATCTGCCAGTGTCTATTTCAGTCTGTTATCAAACGTATCCAAGAAGCCTTCCCGCTTTGTCTCTTCCTCAAATATAAACCAACAAACTTCTATAGCGTCTCAGGGTTATATTAAATTAAAACAGGCTAAATACAGTATCGTAGTTGAAATATCCAATTTGGAATTGATTCTAAATTATACTGGAGTTTTAGAATTTAAATATTGATTAAAGTTGTATTAGACAAGTACAAAGCCCATGTCTCTCTCACAAAACTGTTTTGGAAAACTTATCAATTCTTTGCTCAAATTCAGCTTTATTACTATAATTTATTCTATTTCCAGAATCTCAAAGTATTATAATGAGTGTATGAAAAGGAAAGAGGGAAAGTGGCTTATTAATTAGTTTTTAGAAACTCACTTCTATAATTGCAGATATGATTGATAAATTGTCATCTTAAATAGTCATTCTAAAAATCTTATTTTTGGCTTACTCTAACTTCACTGATACATATTTTTCAGTATCCTCCTTCATTTTTTGGAAAACTGATTATTTGCCCATCTTTGGCTTTCTGATTCCTCTTCTGTACTTTCGAACTCTGTAATGATCACATCTGCCAAGACTCAATTCATGAGCCATCTTACATTCTGGCAAAGACTTGGGTTCATTTGTCATGTAAAAGCTGCCTAGCAGTTCTGCAATTGTATTGGAATTCAGAATCTTCTCCATAATATTCAGCCTCTCTATTTTAGACAGAAAGTCATGTTCCTAGATGGAGAAGATAAAAGCAAAATAGTAATAGAAAAGTTTGAATCTGTTGTTGTTATTAATCATCTCTGAGCACCATACCTATGGCTTCCTGAGAATTTTGGGACGCCTCCAAAGTTTTGACCTTTTTATTGAACCAATAAAAATTTGAAGCAATGTAGAAGAATTTGAAAATATGTGTCCAAGTACGTATCTGTGTAGATATGTATGAACAGTATGTTAGTCTACTTTTATGGACAGTAAGTATATATTAAATATATTATTGATATTTCTTATATTTCCTGATGGCCACATAGTGTTCTGTTGTGTGCATGTACTACTATTACTTAACTTTACACATTTGGCTGCACATTTTGAGTATTTCCAAAACAGTACATCTTAAAATAATATTTATTTAAATATAAATATGTATTTATATTAATTTTTTTATAATTAAGGTTACTATTTTACTATCCAGAGGATATACTTGTGAAATTATGGCTACAATCAAATGTCAGTATTTTATTTGAAATTGTTCTCCATATTGATTGGCAATGGCTTTTTTTTTCATTAGTTTCAGAAGTAGAATTTAGTGATTCATCAGTTGCATATGACACCCAATAATCATCACATCACATTCCCTCCTTTTTTAAAAAAAGATTTTATTTATTTTTTCACGAGACACACACACACACACACACATACACACACACACAGAGGCAGAGACACAGGCAGAGGGAGAAGCAGGCTCCATGCAGGGAGCCCGACGTGGGACTCCATCCTGGGTCTCCAGGATCACGCTCTGGGCCAAAGTTGGCGCTAAACCGCTAAACCACCCGGGCTGCCCACATTCCCTCCTTAATCCCATCACCCAGTTATTCATTCCTGTCCACCCACCTCTCCTCAAGGGATCCTCAGTTTGTTTTCTATAGTTGAGCGTCTCTTATGGTTTGCCTCTCAATTATCATCTTATTTTAATTTTCGTCTCTTCCCCTGTTTATCTTTTTGTTTTTTTAAATTCCATATATGATGAATTCATATGATAATTGTCTTTCTCTGACTTATTTTGTTTAGCATATAACCCTCTTGTTCCATTCATGTCATTGCAAATGACAAGATTGCATTGTTTTTGATGACTGAGTAGTATTCCATTATATATAGACCACATCTTTATCCATTTATCAGTTGATGGACATCTGAACTCTTTCCATATTTTGGCTATTGTGGGCATTGCTACTGTAAACATTGGGTGCAGGTGTCCCTTCGAATCACTAGTTTGTATCCTGTGGATAAATACCTAGTAGTGTAGTTGTTGAGTCATAGGGAAGCTCCATTTTTAACTTTTTGAGGAAGCTCCACACTGTTTTCAGAGTGGCTGCACTAGTTTGCATTCCCACCAACAGTATGAGGGTTCCCGTTTCTCTGCATCCTCACCAACATCTGTTGTTTGAGTTGATAATTTTATAGATTGGCAGTGATTTTGACCTTGAATTATAAGGCACTTAAAAATGTTCTGTGTAATTAGTAAACAACATTACATTACATACAGCACTTAGAGTCAGTGAATGGTATTTAGTAGAATTTCAAATAATTAAATTTCAGTTTGCTTTTATATTTCTAAGTTATTTTTTTTGCCTTAGTCCATAAAACTATTACAATAAACATTCAGTCTTAATAACTGGAAACCAAAGTAAACAAGAAATAATATTTATGTGTGTTTTTGGTAACTGCCTTGTGTTTCTCGATTTTATGATATAATTCCTTGTGACATCTTTGTCATATTTTTCCCTCATAAGTGACAGATCTTTCTTAGTGGATGATACTAGGTCTTATATCATTTGAGTACATAGTTCTAAATTTAAGAATAGTAGATATCCACCGGCTTAAAGAAAAATGAGCAGCTCAGGATTATGCATCCTGCTCCGTTTATAAAGATATATCCAGTCTTAGGATGTAAATTCTCCACATTGTTCCCACATCTGCTTACATTTTGTTGTAGTGGACCTGAGCATGATTACTGAAAAGTAAATGTAAGAACTAATATAACAGAATAGCACATTGTAAGACCAAAAATTTGATAAAATTGTGTTGTTAGGAGTGCATGGTCCTCTGATTAGTAAACATAAATAATAAAAATGCACTGGGATGCTGGATAATGCAGGAAACTCAAGAATGGTCCCAGGCTTCCTTAGTCTTCTTGGGGGGATCTGTCTTATCTCAATTATGTGACCATGGATAATGTTAATCCCCTAACCCAGGGCTGAAAAGCTAAGGAAAATACACAGTACTGATTAAGTGAGAGGATCATGAAGCTATATAAAGTTGAATGTCTTAAAAATCACAAATGGTGCAGTCTCCTGCAGTAAGAACCAAGTAGATAAAGGAAGAAATGGTCCCCTCAATAGAAAAGCTATGAAACTGAGATAATTCCTGAATACTCTTTGACCTTTAATTAAATATCAATTGGCTGCCCTCGGTTTATAGTGGTTGTTGTAACTGCTAGAGACAGAAAAGTAACGAGTGACACCAAACCCTTTGAGTCTGAGCTTCTAATATCAAAGAAGCTCACCATTTAGTAAGGGAGAGGCTGCATACACAATTAAAACGAAGTCTGGTACAAGTCTGATTCTAAAGCACATTGCCAAGAGATATACAGAGCCTTCAGATAAGTATGCAGGAGTTGGGTAGGGTTTTTTGAGGAACTAGGATCTGAGACAAGCTCTAGGGATTAATGTTTGGTATGAAGAGAGAGTATAACTTTATATGAAGCATTTGAATTTCCGGTAGAATCTGGTGCCTCTGACTGTTTTTCTGGCGAGTCCTTTAAAGGACCCTTTTCATGCAATCTTTTAAAAATTGAACTGGATCTTTGTCTAACCTCAGTAGTTCCCAGAACCTCCATTGAGAGACTTCTGCTGTGAGTCAGGAACTACAACAGCTCCAGACTGAGAGTCTCTGTGCTTCTGATGATGAGGCTTGATCACCCAAGGATCATCCTTTCTGTACTGGAGTTTACGAAGACCCATGATTCATTATGCCGACATCTAATAGACTCACACATTATGTAGAAGAGTGGTTTTGAGAACAATGGGAGGAAATAATGTAATAGAGCAGTGGGAAAGGATAAAATTTGTTTGAACACTTTGGCGGTTATGGTATTTCATTTAAGAAATGAGAACTACTATATCAAACATACTTTTGAAAGAAAATTAACATTGCTTTAATTTATGCAAACATTCTAAAATGGGAAATGGATGTAACATTAAATGAATGTGTTTTCAAAGGTTATTCATTATTAGCTTTCATCCTGACGTTTACTCTACTTAATCACAGAGAATTAGAAAGATTATATATGTGATTCAGCTGAGAAAATACACAGAATAATAAATGAAAAATAAAGCCTATCTGAAAGGCTCTGAAAATATATGATGACATCAAGTTCAGCTCTCTGTGAACTGCAGACATTATTGCTCACATGTATCATTGCTTGATATTGAGCAAAGATACTGTTTTGTATTGAGCAAAGGCATGAGTATGATAAAAATTAAATATCTTCCTATACAGAAACATATGAGGTATATGCTGTTGGAAACCAGTATCTGATAAATATATCACAAGCCCCCATGCACCTATATACTTAACCTTAGTCATAGGTTGCCATAATACAAATGGACGTCTACTTCACTAATATTTTGCTGGAATTATTCTCTACTTTCTCATATTCACAACTGGGGCCAATCTAGAGCTTGACTATAGCTTTGACTTCTTTCCAGTGACAGATATGAATGTCTTCCCAAACATGACTTTAGGTAGGAAAGCAAGGATATTTTATTATCATAAATCTTTTAATAATACACCACTAAAATTGAAGAGGGAAATGTCCAAAGGCATTTTTTTCTGGATATTAGAATGATAATCTTAATTAGTTCAAAAATATAAGAACATTTTGTCAATACAGTGGATGAATCATGTACCAAATAGCCAAATCATATCTCATCATTCGTGAAATAATAACCACAATAATTTCTAACCTTCCTCTTTGAAAAATTTTCAAAAATCATCTTGGAATGCTGCATGCAATTTCCTTCTGATTCACAATACATATTAACATAGGAAAAAGGGTCAGAGAATTTCTGTATCAAAGTATTCCATGTAACTTTGTTTTAATCTGTATACTGTGAAGCTGTTTTCTCTATTTAATTCCTCCTAACTTAATCTTTGCACATTCATATTTAAAATCAGAAACAAAATAAAGCTATTGGATATTTATAAAATCCTTACCCTATTTTAAAATCTTTACAATGGAATGGGTGACAGGCACTGAGGGGGGCACTTGACGGGATGAGCACTGGGTGTTATTCTGTATGTTGGCAAATTAAATACCAATAAAAAAATAAACTTATTATTAAAAAAAATGAGAAGGATCCAGCAAGCATTATCTCATAAATTGTCATTCTGTACAACTTCAGATATCGTAAACCAAATTAAAACATAAGTAGCCTAAAGGAATGACTATATGTCTAGGCCCAAGGACAGTTTTTGATCATACCAATGTAAATAGTGTTTATGTTATTTATATGTTGCTTTGTTATGAAATTCCTTTGCATTGCCAAAAACAGTGTAATTAAGTTTAACTTATAATCTTTAACTCTATGTTTATAGCAAATAAAAGTGTGGTTCCCAAATATAATTCCCTAACAAATGTGCTGCTTTTACAAGCAGAAAAATAAAAATTGAGAAGTGAAAGAGTGGCTCTCAACAGAAAGCCAGAAGAAGTGCAAGACAAAAAAAAAAAAATAATAATAATAATAATTAAAAAAAAATAAAATCTTTACAATGCACTTATGTTACTTTTAAAATCAGAATATACAGTAAAGGTATTTCTTAAGAAAGAGGTCAATGAACAATTCTGACAAAAATATTTTGAAAAACATGAATATTGTAGAAAGAGTTTTTACTATTTAAAAGAGTATGATTCTGGCATAGAAATATATGACTTTTAATTTTTTTTTAGATTTTATTTATTTATTCATCAGAGAGAGGGGGGGGGGGCAGAGACACAGGCAGAGGGAGAAGCAGGCTCCATGCAGGGAGCCCAACTTGGGACTCGATCCCGGGACTCCAGGATCACGCCCTGGGCTGAAGGCAGGTGCTAAACCATTGAGCCACCCAGGAATCCCCACTTTTAAATTTTGTATTGGCTTACAGAAAGAGTAACTTATTTTTATTCATGATTTTGTTGGCTGGGAGTGGGGCTACAGGGTTCACTGGGTGGCTCCTCTACTACACGTGGTAAAGGCTGTAGTGGACCCATTACTAGCTTCCTCTGGTGATAGGGCTGGGCTTGGACTTCCAGGAAAGCTAAAGTTCACACGTTCAACTTCTCAGCACTCTTCTGTCTTCTTCTGTTATTATTGCCTTGCATGATCGCCAGCATCTTGCTAGACCTGTTTTGCAAGGCAGTTTGGTTTTTAGGAATAATATTTTAAACCAGTAGTGCACTTATTGTTTAATTTATAAGTGGTGAGAACATCATTAAGTAGGAGGAAAGCAAAGAGCTCAGCAATTTAAAAGATTTGAATTAGGGTTCAGATGTTGTAGTTCACTTCTTTTGTTAAGTGCAATTTGGTGGCTTTCAGTTTCTCAGATGACTAACTTTTCCTTCAGTATGTCTCTTTCATTTCCATGGGATTTTAGGCCCATCAGATCAATTTTATTTAATAGTTGGATAGCAGGATTTAACCTGTTAATAGGAAATTCCCTCTCAAGGATTGAAATTTAGATTTTCAGGCCTTTTAAAAATTTTGTATATCAAAGATCAGTGCCTTCTCTGGATGACCTAGGGTTCACCTGCTACGTGTACTGGTTTAGGGCTCACTGCCAGGGCTTCTTCTTATTCTTTCTAAAAGATCCCTGAGTCTTGGGATTTATTTAGAGAATCTTATATTCAAATAATTCTTCTGGGTAAAAGGGAGAAATGCCACTTTGGTACATGTATTATTTTGAGCTGAAGGCAATCAAGATCCAGCAGCCTTAGGAAAATCTTTTTACCTTTCTCTAAACTACCTACAATAATTTAGATTGGGGGGCATGGCTCAGAGAGAGCTATTACCAGAGATAACTTCTATCTGAGTGACTGTCTGATTGGCGGGGAAAACATCTGACTACCAGACGTCACCTCATCTTGGTGCCCCATGAATCACCCTCCTGCCCTTTGAAGTCCTGGGTCCTGCACATTCCTTGGCCCAAGATGGCACAGAAGTCTTGATTGCTCCTATAGCTGTTGAGTTTCCTGTTTTTATAGGGCCACTATACATACAGAATTAAGTTTGTTTTTCTACTGTTTGTCTTATGTCAATTAAATTATTAGATTAGCTAAAGAACCTAGAAGAGTAGAAAAAAATTTCCTCCCCTGCATAGACTTCCCTGATACTTAATTTAGGAAGGTTGCTATAGCAAAAGCTGAGATGATATATTTTAGAAAATACAGAACTTTAAAAAGCCTATAGAAGTTGTGTATGTACTTTTATAATGTTGCATATGGTGCAGAGGACATAAGAAGCAGAATTAAGCTTTTTGAAAAACTTTTCCCCATTCATTTATATTCCAGTTTCTAAAATCATCCTGTCCACTGACCAATCTTAATCCAGGTATACCTCGGCTCTACTGTGCTTTCTTTTATTGTACTCCACAGATTGTATTTTTTACAGATTGAAGATATGTGGCAGCCCTGTTTTGGACAAGTCTATTAGCACTATTTTTCCAATAGTATTTGCTCACCTTATGTCCCATTTGGGTAATTCTTAAGAATATTTCAAACTTTGTCATTGTTATTATATCGGCAGTTTCTTATATGGTTAAACATAACATTTATCATATGACCCTGGAATTCCTCCTCTAGAAATGTGAAAACTTTGGTCACATATTTATCAGTATGCAAATGTTTATAATAGCTTTATTCATAGTCACCAGTAACTGGAAACAAACCAGATCTCCTTCAACCAGTTCTAGATAAGCATCCATACAATGGCATAGCACTCACTGATAAAGAATGAAGTATTAATCCATAGAACACTAATGAATCTTAAATGTATTTATTTATTTATTTATTTATTTATTTATTTATTTTTAAAATATTTTATTCATTTTATTAATGAGAGACAGAGAGAGAGAGAGAGAGAGAGAGGCAGATACACAGGCAGAGGGAGAAGCAGGCTCCATGCAGGGAGCCCGATGTGGGACTCGATTCCTGGTCTCCAGGATCAGGCCCTGGGCTGCAGGCGGCGCTAAACTGCTGAGCCAACCAGGCTGCCCGAATCTTAAATGTATTTAAATGAGAGGATCTACACTCAAGAAAGCTACTTGTTGTCTGATACTATAGGAGGAACGCTAGGAGAAGGGGCTGACTATGGGAGTCACGGTGCTGTGGCAGTGATGGGACTCCTCTTGTATGACAGGCTGGGATGGGAAATGCATGACTATGCACTCGTCAGAACTCACAGAGTAAAAGTCATAAATTACGTGAATAAAACTGTGTTAACACCGCTGGGGCCCAAGGGCACAGTGTCAGAGAAATGAGCCAGGGTGGGATGGCGGGGGTCAGACATTGGGGAGGGGTGGGGGTGAGGTGGCCCCACCTGATGCTGCTCAGGGCCTGCTTCTCTCTGCAGGTGCAAGGCTGGCTTCGCAGGTGACAGGGTCCCATGTCTTCTCTACTATGGTGGGACACACCTGGTAGCAGGCAGGGCAGCCACCCTGGGATCTAACTCAGTGGGTGGGAACTTGGGGGCAAGTGGAGGTGAGGCCCAGCTCCTCCATAGGGGAGGCTCTGAATAAGACTTTATGCAAAATTAAAAAAAATAGATCAAGTAGGACTTGAAGAGAATTTGGACACAGTCCATAAGCATGGCGAGGGGTGCAGAGAAGAGAGGAGCTAAGCTGAGTAACTGTGGAAAACTGTTTAACTGGCTGTTGTGAGGCTGAAGACAGTGAACTCTACATAAACATTGCACTCAAGTAGTTAAATGTATTTTTCACAGACCTGTGAGGTAGCATTTCTGGACTAATGTATACGCATACCAGGGTTGATCAAGTCCGTAAGTACACTGTTAACAGTGAGAGGCTGGGCTCTCTGATTGAAAGAGTACATAGGGACAGACGGGGGGCGGGGGGAGTCTAGAATCCACCCCACAATGTTGGATAGGAGGTGGAGGCTACGACATGAGTGTGTGTGTCTCACGTACACAGAATGTACAGACTCTTAGGTACAACATATGCGTGTGGATATGCAGGGCAGCATGTTAGTATACATACATGCTGATATATGTGCTGTATGTGTAGCATGTTTGGGGGGGGGTGTGTATGTGCGTTTGTGTATAAATTTCCCAGAAATAGTTGGAATGAGCAAAACCAGTGGAATAGATCCCAATTTCCGATAAGAACATCTTCTATGGAGACTTTGTTGATTCCAGGACTAGACAGAGCAAATACAAAATAAAAATAAGCTTGGAGACTCTTATGGTTCCTAAAGATAAGGAAGTGATTGGAAGTAAATAAATTAAAGGATGTCATCACATCAAAGGACACTGAACCCAATCTTAAAGGGCTCCCCGCAGCCAAACCTGCAGCAGTCATGTTATTGATTTATTCGTATGTGATCAATTATTGATCACTTCATTCTCCTACATAGAGGAGAGGACACCATGGTGAAGGGTTTTTATTATTCAGCCCAAACACATAAACACTTAGCAACCTCTCTATAGAGATAATACTTGCAAAAACTACCAGGTCATTGATAGTTCCGGGAACTATGTCGTCTAATTTAATCTTCGACAATTGTATTACACAAGTCTCACAACATGAATGAAGACATGGCAAAGTTTAGAGATTTGCTCGTCACATGTTTGAGATGATGGAACAAAAATTCAAATTTTAGATTGCCTCTCTTCTAAAAATGTGCTTTCAACCATTTAAGTTCCAAGATATCAAATGATGGAGTATTTGTCTTATTTGTCTTACATGTGGAGTGAAAATAGCTTTGACATTTTGCTTGCCAGAGCGTTCATTTTATCCACTATGTTCTTCATAATCATTCAAAGGGAGACATAGTCAACAAAGAAGATCGTTTGACAAAGTTAAAACAAATATAATATCAGCAACAGAAATAAAGTATTGAAATTAAGTATTCACGGCTGCTATAATGAATGTTCATTCAACAAATATTTATCATGCGTTCATGTACTTATCAGTGTTCTAGGAAATAGGATGTATGAATTTTAAAAAGAAATTTCTGCCTTCATGAAGCTTACATTGTAGTTGGCATATATGGGAAGTAAATAAACACCAGTTAAATAATGTACCAAATAAGATTATGGTGATGCGTTTTGTCGAAGAATTGGATATAACCTCTTTATAGGATTAAAGTTTTTTGATAGCTCAAAAGCATTCATTCCTGAAAGTTTTTGGGGCATTTTGCTGGGTATAGACTATCTAACTACCTCTCTGAACTTAATGTAAAGAGGCTTTACATTAATACAGGTTTGCAAGATATGCTTACTTTCATCTAAATCTGCATCGTCCAAAACTTCATCCCCAGAAAATTCTGTTTCTTCAAAAAAGCTTACCACCTGTTATTAAATGAGAGGAAGATGTGCACACATGAAACCAACAAGACAAATACTCCATCACTTAATATGGCTGGTGGAATTGATGGTATATAAAAGTAAATATATATGCCGTATTGGGATAGCGTGTATGTCACCCAACTTCCATCAAGGGGAATCTGTCTTTATTTTGAGGCGTTTCTTACAAGGGCTTGACACATGATTTTGGAAACAGGACGGTGACTGATGATAGCGCTTCAGAAAAAGATGAGCATGAAGTATTTTGCATTGAAACAAGGACAGTATTTGAGATTCGGATTGAGAGGAACAGATAGACGGGATGGGGATAGATAATTGCTTGAACTAGTGGGCTGCAGGGTGACCCAAGTGGATGTGAAGGAAAGAGAAGCCTGTGGCCTTATTTGAACTCACTAGCATTACTGGAAAATGGGTGCACACTTAATACACATTGATGACATCAGTGATGTGCATGGCAGTGATATGCATTGAAACAAAGGGAGATGATGGATCTCAACAAAGTAAGAAAGAAACCATGTGTTATGAAGGCAAAACTTGGAATGTAAATTCCAAGCAGCCAGGGCTGTGGCAAGATGTTGGGAATTTGCTGAGCTCTTGGGGTCTTTGGTCTTTCTGGGGCATGAGGCTAGGTGTCAGAGAGAAAGTTAGGTCTGATTTTCCCAGGTAATGAGCGGAAGTAAGCTCACAGTTAGATTATGAATATACAGATACAGAAATCTGATTTCTGGGAAACTTTTTTTTTTTTTAAATTATTCATTTATTTATGATAGTCACAGAGAGAGAGAGAGAGAGGCAGAGACACAGGCAGAGGGAGAAGCAGGCTCCATGCACCGGGAGCCCGATGTGGGATTCGATCCTGGGTCTCCAGAATCGCGCCCTGGGCCAAAGGCAGGCGCCAAACCGCTGCGCCACCCAGGGATCCCTAATTTCTGGGAAACTTTTAAGAATTGTTCATTCTGCCACAGTGCAGACACTTCGGCTAAAGATAGGGAGGCGTGATTCTTTTCACCTAGCAGAGCGGAATAAGAGCAATAGCAGATGAAACCAAATTACAATGTCCTTCTCATTTACTAGGTAATCTGACCCTCGATGCATCTTGGGTACTCACCTTCCCCACCACCTGTGCAGAAGGAGGAGCACATGAGCTTCATACTGCCTTACCGATTGATTTTGGGGGACACTATAATTCTGACCCATGCTCGGTGACCTTCATGACTTTGTTGACTATCATTTCTTATCTTATTCACAGTTTAGTGTTTCCCAGGCTCACTCTTCTGGGAACTAATATATCTATAGCAAGTAGCAGACTGAATTTCAGGAACTAATATATATGCATGCTATCTCCAGGTGAGGAGCTAAAATATATACATGACAGCTCCAGTTACACTAAAAGACTGTTCTGTGACAGTTTTTATTGATAATGATACTGAATCCATGATGTTTTAGTTTTCTATAAAAATATGAAGAGCAACTGCCTGGTAATGTCATTGCAGATTAACTCCATTTTGGAAAACACTGTGTATCTTTTAAAGTCTAATTTATCATGGTTAAGGAAGCAGATGCTTTAAATATCTGGCTCTTGTTTTAGCTTTAATTTTTTAAAAAAATTTTTTAGCTTTGATTTTTAACAACAGAGATGTATTTAATTTTCTATGCATTATTCACCTTATGTGATTTTTTTCTCTTTTTAAAAAGATTTTTATTTATTTATTCATGAGAGACACAGAGAGAGGCAGAGACATTGGCAGAGGGAGAAGCAGGCTACTCGTGGAGAGCCCAATGCAGGCAGGACTCAGTCCCAGGACCCCAACCTGAGCCAAAGGCAGATGCTCAACCAGTGAACCACTCAGGTGCCCCCTTATGTGGTTTTTCAAAAGAGACTTCTATAGGGAAAAGAGACTATTAGTTTTTAATTTTTTTAAAATTTAAAAAAATGTTTTTTTTGGGAGAGAGCACATATGAGCAGGAGGTGGGGGGACGGGCAGAGGGAGAGGGAGATAATCTTACCATGCTCCATGCCCAGCCCCAAGCCCAACTTGGGGCTCAGTCCCACAACCCTGAGATAGTGACCTGAGGAAATATTTCTTATATTGATGCATATATACTATATCTCTTAAATTTGCCTGGAGTGAGATTCTGCAGCACAGGTTCTACTCATCTGCGGCAATGGCACACACTGTTCTGTACTTCTATAAAGACATCTTTTCTTCTGGATCCTCTTAAGTTCAGTAGGAGTTCCTCGGGCACATCATGTTATTCATCATTTCCAAACTTACTAAAGCATCACTCAGCTTTATCCTATGTCTGAGAGTCTCCTTCCTAGAGGTCAGTACAGTGGACTTCCTTTTTCTAGTTCTTCTGACATCATTGTAATAAAGTTGAAACGTACTCTTCATGAAGATGAATTGGAAAGTAAAATTTTAAATGCAATAGTATGTTAAAAGTTTGTTTTAATCTCTGTCTAGAAAATTATTAGACACTGCTTTTGTCTTTAAAAATATCCATTACTTCACCATAGCACTCAACATAAACATGCTTAATTTTTATGTAAGATAAAAGCTTCTCATTTTTTAATGTGCTGGTCTTGATATTTCCATGAATGTGTGTCTCTAAACATCTGTGGTTTATGATTTTGATGTCTTCACCATCACAGAATTTCAAATTTCCAGGTTAGTATCCTTACCACCCTCACCTGCCAATGTACGCATACATTAAAACATGAATGAAAATAAATATGTGGTGAAAACAGTCTCATAAATGCCCCTTTGAAGAACTGGGATCCACCAGATTAGCTAAAACAAGTACACATACCTAATCCCTCTCATGACTTCAGACCAGGAAACAGTTTGTAACTCACTATCATAAACTTTGCAGTGTAGGAGTCACCCAGTTAAAATTCTATGTTTGCTTATTTTCTTCTGCACAGAGTGATGCTACTAGTGGGAGTTCGTTAAACTGTAGGAAGCAGTAGTTCTGACATCGCCCAAAATTCAACATCTCAAACCATCCAGGGATGTCATATACTACTCAAAAGATTTTCAGAATCTACTCATGCTTTCCTCTCATTTCTTAGCCCCACAATGGGAAGTATTCATAGGGACAAGTGGTTGAAAGCTATTCAGACTGGAATAGTGATTTCATAATGATTGTAGGATTTTAAACCAGCATTATCCAGAAAGATCACTAATTTCAGCTACCGTATTTATAAATGCCCTGAAGAATTTCATCACTTGTTTAAAAAACAGAATCTTCCCTAGTGACAGTTAAATGATGAAA
This sequence comes from Canis lupus baileyi, assembly GCF_048164855.1. Classification (NCBI taxonomy): domain Eukaryota; kingdom Metazoa; phylum Chordata; class Mammalia; order Carnivora; family Canidae; genus Canis; species Canis lupus. Next base: position 45,301,003 of record NC_132864.1, on the reverse strand, counting down.
CAAATATTGAGGATTCAATGTGGAAGGGAAAACCTAGGTGTGAGACTGATCTAAGGGGACATTTGCTTTCATGTGAAGATGTGCATGCAGTAGAAGAGTCATGTGAGTTATAGTGGGGACGGAGGCAAAAGGAGAACAAAGTAAATGGGGCTTATCTTTATTTACAGCTTGATGTATGCATGAAAATATCCTCAGCGGTTGTACCAAACTGAATCCAGCCACATATAAAAGGGTTAGACAACATTAAAATGATCATATGGTCCAAGAATTCAAGGTTGGTTCAACACCCAAAAGTCAGCTAGTGTAATTTACTATATAATAGGAGAAATTTAAAGAGCATGGGATCTTCTCAGTAGAAACCAAAAAAAAAAAAAAAAAAAAAAAAAAAAAAAGCTTCTGGTAAAACCAGTAATCCCATTTCACGATAAAAACATTAAACAAACTAAGGATAGAGGGAACTTCCTCAACGCAGTGAAGGGAAGCTGCATAAAACCCACAGATAACATTCTTGTTACTGATGAAACATGGAAGACTTTTCCTGAAATCAAGAACAAGATACAGGTCGGGTAGTCTCACCACTTCTATTTCATATTGTACTGGAGGTTCTAGCTGTAGAGTAATTAGGTGAGAAAAAGACATGTGAAAGGCTTCTAAACTGGAAAACAAGAAGTAAAAATCTCTCTTTCCAGATATTATAATCTTGCATCTAGAGAATTCTAAGGAATCGCTTACAATATGATTGAAACTGATAGATGAGGTTGCAGAACACAAGATCAATGTACAAAGGTCAGTTTTTCTCTAAAACCAAGAAAAATAAAAAATTAAGAAAAACAATTTCTTTTCTAATAGAATAAAAATGAAATACTTAGGAATAAATTTAACACAGGTACAAAATTTATACATTGAAACTAGACCATGTTGTTGGAAGAAATGGAAGAAATTCTAGATAAACGAAAAGACTCCCATATTCATGGATTGGAAGACTTAATATTATCCAGGTGGCACTATTCCTCAATTAGCTGTACATATTCAACACTGTCCTTATCAAAATATCCACATTTTCAAATGACATTAAAAGGTCTTCATTAGTATTTTGAAGGCTGAAAAATAATTTATTTTTAGATTTTCACATTAATTACTTAAGTATGTCCTGTGTAAAAGAACCTTTTTTTTTTTTTCAGATACTTAGGCTTAATCTAAGCTTTCATTATTAATATTATTATGTATATATTGTTAAGTTTTATGATTATTTCCTCTGGATTTTTTTTTAATTTATTTATTTATGATAGTCACAGAGAGAGAGAGAGAGAGAGAGAGAGAGAGGCAGAGGGAGAAGTAGGCTCCATGCACCGGGAGCCTGATGTGGGATTCGATCCCGGGTCTCCAGGATCGCGCCCTGGGCCAAAGGCAGGCGCCAAACCGCTGCGCCACCCAGGGATCCCTCCTCTGGATTTTTTAAAAAGTAAGGTTCCCTGGTCAATAAAGTATAAATATTTTTGATTCTTATGATTCCTATACATAAATTCAGTTATTAACCTGAATAATGTCCATTCTTTAGAGACACATGAAGCTAAATGATTTTTCATGAAACTTGACCATTTGTTCTGTGAATTTTCTGCCCGTTTTCCATTGTGACTTGTTCTCAACACAATTTAGAGGTTAATTTTGAAATATTTTCTTGAAAGTAAACTTTGTTAGAATATATACACTTGGTTGAGACAAGAACGGTTGTCTGCTTGGAAATGATAGGTTACTCTTCTAACAGAACAACCTGACGGTCCTTGGCAGCTGCGACATGAACTTGCTCTGTGTCCTCGGGTCACCTGTGGCTCTTCTTGGACAAGACCCCCGTGGTTCAGTATAGGGAGTGTGGGCTCTGGGGTCAGACTGTGGGATTCTACTGCCGAGGACTGATGGGAGTGGCTCACCTCTCTCCCTGTGCTTCAGTAAATTCATCTGCAAATACAGATAAAAATCCTTGTGAAGATCACCTGACTCAGTACTTGCAGATCACTTGAAACAAGCTCAGGAAATGCTTGCTGTCTTCCACCATGAGCAGGTTTAGTTTGAGGTAAGAGATAAGAATGTTTGTCTCCCACCCCAATCAGCCCTGTCACAGAGCGCTCCTTTGGAGTGAGATGTTGAGCGGGAACACATTTAGGAACAAAAACAGGGAGACAAATTAGATAATCATCGCCAGTGCCAACAGTGATGAAGAGTTACGTGGCCCGTGGATGCGCGTGTGGCCTCCAGATCTTGCAGCACCCTCCTTATTATGGGATGGCTGCATACGATTTTTAGAACTTGAGTTACAAAGTGTTTCATTTCTAATGACATGAATTCAGTTGTACATCAATTTAACCTGAAAATCATTGTTGGGAGTTAATAGTGGAGAAGACTGGGATGGTTTCAAGAGACATTAAACAATCAGTTTGCAAGATATCAGCCAAGCTGGGGAGAAAGGACACGTTAAAAGGAAAGTATTGTTCAAAGGAAGCAAATATTCAGCAAATAAATGGATGACAGAAAATACAGAGTATCTCATAAGGAAAGGTTCCCCCCTTTCTGTGGAGGCTGCTTTCAGGCACACGCATAAGCAGGGGGGTATAGGCCAGGCCCACTGGGTGGCCCAACTCAGAGTATCCACAGGCCCTAACTGACCAGGGGGCTCCTGACACCAGGCACAGTTAGCTGAGAAGGGAAGATTCCAGACTCCCAGACCCCCCATCCCCTGCAACAGCAGCCTCTTGCTCAGAGCTCCTCCCCTGGGATCCTGCCCAGTCCCCTTTGCCCTGTAGTCCGCCCATCACTTCCATCACCTTTGTTCTGCATCCAGTGAATTCTTCACTGCCCCCACCACTGGCTTCCACCTGACCCTTGCTCCACATTTAGGGGCCCCCATCTCATCCAGAGACACCCCACGTAGACACCACACTTGCTAAAAATAATTGCTTTACATGCAATTTTTATCTGATTATGTTTATATTATGTTAATTCACTCATCTTAAAACACTTGTTGAAACTTTGCGCAGCGGTGCCTTAACTTGACCTACAGATAGTTGGATTCAGTCCTAACTGTGTCCGTGCTGTAGCTTACTGGGGTTGTGGCTCCCCTTGTGCAAAGTCAGCGTTCCCATCTGTAAGGAAAGCACCAAGCAGCCACCAGCAAGGGATCCTCAGCCGTGTGCGGGGTGCTACACCAGACTCCTCTGGACAGTGGTGGTCTGAGGGTGGAAATGCACGGTCACACAGTCTCCGTGGGGCGTCCCTCTCCGTGCAGACAGTGGTCCCCCCAGGGTGAAGTAGTACGGCCCCTTGCGACACACAGGCTTGCCCACTTGTAGCCTTTCCCACAGATTCACACTTGGAGTTGTTGGGAAGAATATCTGTGTCCTTGGGCTCCTTCCAGAATTTCCTAAAGTTTCCTTTTTCTTTTTTTAAAGAGGTGTGCTATGAAGTCTATATTTTATGTTAACTAATATCAAATTTAATAAAATCCATCCAGTCTTTTTTTGCATAGTGCAATAACAGACAAAGAGTAGGCAACGCATTTGTTAGTTTATTTGGGTAGGTAAGACACTTAAGATTGTCTTGGAAAATGTAAGGCCGGTGGTTTCTATATTTTTAGGAGCCTGGAGGAGAAATAATGAGCTTGCAAGGTTTCTCAGAAAAGATTAAGGATGGACAGAGGTGTGAGGAACACAGAGTGAGAGGGAGCTGGTCCTACTTCAGACTAGCGAACACTTACGACGTGCCACCAGGCACCAGGCGTTGTGGTGGGGATTGGGGTGCAAGTGGGTCCCCTGCCTTAAAAACACTTTCACTTTAGAAGAGAAGACAAACTGGTCATGACCATGGAATAAAAACTGCAAGTGGTTTCACAGTGCTGAGTAGATAGGAAGTGTACCTACCTTCACTTTGGGGAGGGGCTGTTGAGTTTCTAAAAGAAGCAAGTGAGAGGTGAAATGAATACGCACAAGGAGAGCAGAGCCAGAGTAGACTCACCTGGGCTTAGAACAATGACTGGGCAGCGGGGATACCGTTTTTTCTAGTTACTTCTCTAAGGGAGTGGTTGTCCAGCTTCGTTTTATTTTCCAAGCTTGCCTTTGAAGGCTTCACACCATTATTTTTAAAGTTTTTCCTTATTTAACGATTCGATCAGGAAAGAGAAGCACAGCCATTGTCACCAAGGGCTTTCCGGGGAGACGGCTTCATTCATACTGTACACCTGCAGGGGTCTTTACTTAGGAATCTGATGCCGCTGTAGGATTATTAACTAGATTTCGTAGGACGCTAATCGTAAGCTTTAGTCCACTCCTTAAGGCTCAGTGTAGTGAAGACAACAGGGAACCTTTGATTTTACTCTGTAGTGTGCATATCCGAGTGTTCTGAAGCAAGGACCAGATGTGGAACATTATTTAAATGTGTTCTCTCATGAGTTAATGCACAGGCATCAGGAATGAGGTAGAAGCAGAGATGTTTCTCACTTTTGCATGAACAAGATGCGTACACGCTTAACGTTTTTGCCCCACAAACAAATGGTAAAGTGCAGCGGGATTTTCAAATGTTAAATAAAACATCAGTGTTCAGACCATTGCTTCAAGAGCTAAAGGAAATGATCACTGTGGAAATTTAAGGTGATATTAAAGAATGCAACGGTTCAGCCAAATGGCCCAAAGGATAACCATTATTGCTATTTTCCTTAAAAGTTCCCCAAACTTGGTGCTTTATGGAGATTGGTGTATTCCACATCATCCCACAGTTTGCCCTTTGGAGTAATGTGTCCTCCACACACGGAGCGGTTGATGCGTAGTTGGCATGGCTAGTTTCCATCAGCACAGACTCCTGAGTCAGGGTTGAGACCTGGTTTTCCTCAGGTGTAGGTGTCCCAGTCATCATCACGTCCTGCGATTCTGTCCCCTGAGTGTGTCTCAGGTGTCTCTCCATGCATTCCCACCCCACATGTCCATGCTGCAGTGATCTCTCACCTGAAACCTTGGATATCCACAGCCCGGCCATTAGGGTGATGCCGTCTGCACACAGTGACCTGTGCGATCCCATGTACCACATGCACCAGATGGTCACTTCAGTTCTGTTTACTTGATAAGGGATGTATGCTTGTGAATTAGTTTCCCAGGGCTTCTGGAACAAATTATGATGAAATTTGTTTTCTCATCATTGTGGAGGTCAGAAGTCTGAAATGACAGTGTTGGCAGGACCACACTCCTTGTTGCCTCTTCTAGCTCCTCGTGGAGCAGGTGGTCCTTTGGCGTGTGGCAGCATGACACCAATCTCTGTCTCTGTCCTCACATGGCTTGATCTCTGCGTGTTTTCCCTCATACTGTTCTCTACAAGAAAACTTGACATTGGTCTTAGGGAACGGCCTAAGCTAAGATATTCTGATCTTGAGATCCTTAGCTTAATTGCATCTATAGAAACCATTTTTTTCAAACACGCTCACAATCAAAGTTTCCAGGGGACAATAAGATTTTCATAGGTCCAACAGTAATTATGTGGTGATAACTCATCTTTGTATTCACGTTTGGGAATCTAGCATTGGATGGTTGAAGTACCTCTTATGCTTGGGTTTAAACCCTGCTCAGACTTACATCTTGTATTTAAATTCCTTAGTACCTTACCTCAGAGTTAAGGGTTCAGTATAGTCAGAGAAACAAACAAATAACAACAAAGAAGGTACATCATCATTGCTCTCATAGGAAGAAAAACGAGGGTGGGAAGGCTTTATGAATTTTGGACATTATCCAAGATGGTCAAAGTGTGGGCATGGATAGTTGGGAGAGTAGATGCACAGAGGTGAGCGGGCTGATGAATGAATGAAGCTCATTTTTTTTCATTTGTTCTCTGATTTTGTCCATCCACTAAAACACTTCCGAATGCCTACATAGGTATTTTTTAAAATTAATTTTGAGAAGGCACAATCTATTACAAGTAATAGCTATTCACTAGAGAGTAATCTCGATCATCAGAGATCACCTATAGATTTTCCTGCTAAAAGCGTGATACTAAGGCCTAGATGATACTGGTTTCCCATTTTGTCCACTTTTTTATTTCCTCAAATATCCTCTTGAGGGTTTTTTTTCCTTTATATATACATTTCCATTTATACATTAAATATCCACTTCACTCTAACCTATTTCTTACTAAAGATTTACACTGGATTTCACCAAATCTCTGTTTCTAAATATTATAGGTTGGAATTTTCTTTTTTTTTAAGATTTTATTAATTTATTCATGATAGACATAGAGAGAGAGAGAGAGAGGCAGAGACACAGGCAGAGGGAGAAGCAGGCTCCATGCTGGGAGCCTGATGTGGTACTCGATCCTGGGACCCCAGGATCATGCCCTGGGCCAAAGGCAGGTGCTAAACTGCTGAGCCACCCAGGGATCCCCAGGTTGGAATTTTCTTATTCTTTAAAGTACAGTACATAATACTAACTTAAATATGCAATATAAAATCACATTATTTAAGACAGAGTAAGAAGACACATAGATTAGTGAAAAATGGGTAAACCGCTCTTCATGTGGAAAATTACTCTACGCCATACTGGTTATTCAGATGTTTAACATCTTTATTTTGGGGGCTGTGGGGGTGGAAGTGATGTATAGACTAACGATTGTGAAAGGAGCAAAATGTATAAATTGTACTCAAGGACGTAAAAAACTAAAATTTGAACATATCTTTTTTCTCCTAATTTTATATATTTCCCAGGTAAAAACATTTAGGGAGTGGTTTATAGAATCAGGGCTGTAGCTTGCAAACTGTGCTTGCCCATTACCGAGAGCTAATATATTTTCCCAAAAAGTACAGATTCTACATTTTGCTGTGCACAATCAGCAGTTTTGTTTTTTTTTTAAAGCTCTGATACAAGTTTCTTTTTTAGTGGTAATGTGTAGAAAAACTCAATTTAATTTTGGTTCTTAGGGTGACTTTGCAGTGCTTGTAGGAGAGAGGGTAGTAAAGTAGGAAGCGGCACATCAAAGCCCACTTTGGTACAGAAGTATAGGGTTTAGGGTATTTGCAAGTAAGTGTGGGCAAACACTTAGGTATATTGTCTTTTAGTTAAACTGGAACAAGTTGCTTTGTTTCCTCACCAAAGATTACTTTCCATTAGTTCCTCACCAAAGATTACTACACATATACTGTATTATTTCCTGGAGTTTTGATAATCTGTGCATATTTTTAAGTTCTATTATCTCTGGGATGCAATGTAATGGCAAATTTTAAAAATCAAACAGTTTTTTAAAGATTTATTTATTTATTTATTCATGATAGACACACAGAGAGAGAGAGGCAGAGACACAGGCAGAGGGAGAAACAGGTTTCATGCCGGGAGCCCAACATGGGACTCGATCCCAGGACTCCAGGATCACACCCTGGGCCAAAGGCAGGCGCCAAACTGCTGAGCCACCCAGGGATCCCCTAAAAATAAAAAATTTAATAAAATTAAGATCATAGTATATTTTTGGATTGTGGGCATTAATGATGATTACATAATTACTGAGTGGGAGAAGGTATTTGAAAATGATATATCCAATAAGGATTAGTATCCAAAATATATATGCAACTTATACAGCTCAACACCACAAAAAACAAAAAATCCAGTCAAAAAATGGGCAGAAGATATTAACAGACATTTCTTTAAAGAAGACACTCAAATGGCCAAGAGACATGCCGAAAGATACTCAACGTCATTCATCATCAGGGAAATGTAAATCAAAACTACAATGAGCTATCACCTCACACCTATCAAAATGGCTAAAATCAACAACACAAGAAACAAAGGTGTTGGTGAGGATGAGAAAGAGGAATCCTGCACTGTTGGTGGGAATGCAAACTGGTTCAGCCACTGTGGAAAACAATATGGAGGTTCCTCGAAAAATCAAAAATAGAACTACACTATGATCTAATAATTAATTGCACTACTGGGTATCTATTCCAAAAATACATAAGCACTAGTTCAAAGGGATATATGCACCCCTGTGTGGATAGCAGCAATGTCCACAATAAAGAAAGTATGGAAACAGCCCAACTCCGCATCACCTGATGAATGGATAAGGATGTGTATATTCAATGGAATATTACTGAGCCATAATAAAGGATAAAAACTTATATGCAACAACATGGATGGAGAAAGAGGGTATTATGCTCAGTGAAATAAGTCAAAGACATATATCATGATTTCACTCATACCTAGAATTTAAGAAATAAATGAGCAAAGGAAAAAAAAAGAGAAACTAATTTTAACAGCTAATTTTAATCTACTAGGACAATCCCAGTTTGTTCTGAAAAGTTAATATTTCATAGAATACGCGGCGTCAGGAATGTATGAATATAGAAACATTTAATCCAGAAGTAGCATTTTGTAGAGGAAATACCTTTATCCTGGAAGCACAAGGTGGATGCGTACTCAAACAGCAAACAAATCTATCAGCGGTTCTGAGGTCGAGGCTATCTTCCTCGGTGATAGGAAGAGATTAAATAAAGAAAAAAGAAAATCCCGGAGTTTAGAAACTTCAGGATAATTTGGTTTGCAGACTAAAGACATGAGTCTATGAAAAGCTAGATATTAATGGAAGATCCCCACAGGAACCGTGCAGAAGGGCTGTTCAGACCTCGCAGTCGAGGAGTTCAGATTCTCACATACGAGGAAGAGCAGAGTAGTGTTCCACTGAAGGAAAAGCGTCCTTGGCACCAGCGTGAGAAGCCAGGGTGGACAGTTCACGGTGTCAGACACCCAGGGTTTGTGTCCACAGTGACACTCTGGTGGTTGCACCTGGACGGCTTAGCTGGAGCTGATTTGTTTGGACTTTTTCAGACTCCTTACAGGCTTCCATGAACGAAGCTCTACAACAGAATGTCACCCTTCTGCGTTACGGGACACTCCTCTTCTCTAATAAAGCATGGTTCTATTCATATTCATATTCATATTCATATTCATATTCATATTTAAGCAACTTAGGTATTCATGCAAATGAAATAATTTTATTTAAATTGCCACCTAGAAACTAATCCGTTTCCATGCATATTATTAACAGATGTCCTTGCCTGTCCTCCCAACTGCAAAACGGTATCTGTAAGAGAAGGAGACAACTGGGAACTCGGAGACACGGGGTTTAGCTCGCTCCCGGAGACTCGTTTGCAGCTGGACATTCTAAATGCCAATAAGACTACCGCCGGGAATGAAGACAACACGCAGCAGAGAGAAGATCTGAAAAGAAGTAGGAGGTTGGTGGTCAGCTGACAGTTTTGTCAGAAAGCAAACTTCTCTCCCTTCTGTTAGGGCCTGGGGAATAGGTCCCGCGTCAGCCTCCCAGGAGCAGGGTCTGGGTGGGAAGCAGCCCAACAGGAGAGCCAAGAGGAGTATCCGAGGTGTAGACGGGCCGAGCCTACTGTACATCCCGGTGCTGTTCATCGTGTCTGGACCACTTTCAGCCCTACTGCCCTGTCACCCAATAGCCAAGCACCTCCCTGCTTGGCTCAGAAGATACCTTATTGTGAGGCTCTGAATGCTTCTCTGCATTTTTCCCCAAGTGGGTAAAAATGAACTATCAAGTTTGCAAATCCTGGGCCATCCTAAGAAAGGGCTTGCCATAAAAGCTGGTTACTCTTCAGTGATTGTCCGTGTTAGATTAGCCATTCGTGTACGGGGTCACGATCGCTGTGGCTCTGGGGTGTCCTCTTGTGCATCAGTCTGTGCACAGCTCTGGGCTTGCTCTCTCAGGTAGACAGAGCATCCCTTTTCTGCCCCACGAACGTTTGCCGGGGACAGGGATCAAAATTAACGACTTCTCCTCAGATCTTCGTGTGCACCCATGTTGGCATTACCATTTTGGATGACAAGGGCCAGGCTGGTGAAAGAGCCATAAAACCATGTGGTGCTTTCTCTTTTAAATGTAGGAAGCATTTTTTTTTAAATAAATTTATTTTTTATTGGTGTTCAATTTGCCAACATAGAGCATAACACCCAGTGCTCATCCCATCAAGTGTCCCCCTCAGCGCCCGTCACCCAGTCACCCCCGCCCCCCCCACCTCCCCTTCCACCACCCCTAGTTCGTTTCCCAAAGTTAGGAGTCTCTCATGTTCTGTCTCCCTTTCTGATATTTCCCACTCATTTTTTCTCCTTTCCCCTTTTTTCCCTTTCACTAATTTTTGTATTCCCCAAATGAATGAGACCATATAATGTTTGTCCTTCTCCGAATGACTCATTTCACTCAGCATAATACCCTCCAGTTCCATCCATGTCGAAGCAAATGGTGGGTATTTGTCGTTTCTAATGGCTGAGGAATATGTAGGAGGCGTTTTGAAACAAATAGTAGTATGTCCATTAATGAACCCAGGTGTTTTTATTTTTTTCTCATTTTTCTGCAGCACAGTTCACTATTGCCCATGATGTAATTCATTCTCTCCAGCAGTTGTACATATTTGTGGGATTAAAAAAGAATGTGACTTGGAGCAGCAGAGCCCGTATTGCCTATCGTAGGCTCTTGGTGAATGTGGCGTCTCCCCGAAGGGAGGACACTGCAGTGCAGTACTTATCATGTCCTTTAGAATTGGTGCCCTCGGCGTCTCAAGAGGAGGTTAGCCACAGGTACTTCAAGTGAAAACGTAAGGCGCCTCCTGTGGCCTGGCAAATTCACCGAGTCCTTCAGTGTCGTTATTTTATCACGTTTAAATTTCCACAGCTCATCTTTCTTCTCTGCGAGATAAAAACGCTTTTACATTATAGTTATTATGTTTTTCTTTTCTTTTTTTTTTGTTATTATGTTTTTCTTCGAACATCCCTCATTTGAAGACTGTTTATCTCGTGATATCAAGCCTGCCTCATTTATTCATAAGTATAAATATAAGATAAAGGCCTTCATTCAATCCATTCTTTATTTTCATGATGTTGGCACTCTATTATTTTGTGCCTTTTTTTTTTCAGGTATCTTGTTTGATTGCTCTGCGCGGAAGCCGTGTTTACAGCCCATTTTATTTAGCTGTTTTCTTGTGAAGTATGTTTTCTATGAAGAGCACTTTATGAGTGTGGCATTAGTCACCTTGGCCTAATAAATGTTTTATTGAACGGAGTTCCAGCATTCATAATCCTACTTAGAAAAATAGCACTTTTACAGATTGAGCATAAAAGAGAGTTTCAACTCTACAGTCTTTTGTTTTATATTTTGTTTTACTTTCCTGCTTCTTCAGTTGTAAATTCAGGTAAGGAATTTTGTTATTGTTTGAGAAATGGCAGAGGTATTTTTTTTTAAATTGAATCCAGGAGATTTAACTATGAGATGCACACACATATGAGGGAGATGGTGCATATTTCAAGGATGACGGTTGTCATTGAGCCCCACCGTCCTAATGAGCGCTGTGGGCATGGACTGGCCCAGTGGATGTCTTCCCATCCTGGTCTACCGCTCACATCTATGCCGTCTCCACCAAGTCAAATAATTTCCTCCTAGGTTTTCTCATTTGTAAACAGGCTATCTCTCTCATAACGTTGTCTGTAAAACTTGACATAATCCACGAAATGACTTAGCACAGTGGTTGAAGTGGCGGACTCATCAAGTTAGTGGCTGTGAATATTATTATCACTATTTCTTGTGAATATGTCGCAAGGAAAGGATCCTGGTGTTATTAAGTCCACAGGACTCTGCTTCCCTTTGTGCTGGCCTTGAAGGAAGCACCATGATGACTACTTCGTGGCCAAGAATCGTAATCCACTTTTGATCCATCCGGGTTTTAGAATTGGGTCAGGTTTCCTGTAGGAGCTGAAGTGGGATTATTTCATCTGTGGGACCCCAACAGGGCTTCTTGGGTTGCGCATCAGTGAGGACTGTGCCCGGGGCAGGACTCCATGGGAGCCGGGGAACATAGAGTCACCAGCGTGCACGGTGCCTTGTGCCGCGTGTCTGCAGACCTGGTCCCACACTGGTTCTTCCTCTTCCTGTGTTGTCCCCCTTCCAGGCCATTCTCCTAGGAAGAGGGGAAATTTGTGTTCATCGGCTGAGTAATCACAGATGTTCTTACAAGCTCCTCCTGGAGAGAAAACACACACAGAACAGGGGAAAAGCCAAAATGCCAAGTCACTTCTACGTCTCTCACTTTTTGCATGTGAATTCTCCATTTTCAGGTAGCGTTGCAGCAGACCCCAGAGTTTCTGTGTCATCAGCTGTGAGAGAATCTGAGCAATTAATTGTGGCCTGGAGGTACTCGGACTGTTCATCCTTACTTGTGACTGAGAGTCTGGATTTCCTCTTACACATCCTGAGGCTGTTGGTGATGGACCCCTATGGTGGGGCCAGACCAGGGTTGAAAGGAGGTGGGGTTGCAGGTCCTGGCTTTGGACAGTTCTCTGCTGCTCCTCGGATGACGTTTCCTTTCCTGCTGGTAGTTACCATGACCCTGCTTTTAGCTGGGTAACAAGGAGCCCATACCAGGGAGCAGCCTTCCAGTTCACTTTTTATTCACATCTTCTTCCCCAACGAAAGGGATACCTACTGGTAGCACGTGAGGCTCCACAGAGACATAGTGAAGGATAAAACGATAGAACTTCATGAACTCTAGGTACTCCTAAGGGCAGCTCTGCATTTCCAGAGGAGATTTCAGTGGTTTTATTCCAACCGCAGGGAAGTAGAATTGGGTAGTGACTAAGGCAGAACTGATTATTTGTGCCAGTATTGATCAGGCTTGTAAAATCCACAGGGCCTCAGTTTCATCATCTTTGGAAATGAATTTCGTATTTCCCTAATCATGTTCCCATCAGGATTCAGGGATTACTTATGTGGATATCTTGGTTTGCAGCCTGTCCTGTACCAAACACTCAAACTGGAGCCTGTTATTAATTGTGGTATAGCTTCTAGCACCTTGCTTGAGAGATAGGAAACCCAGTGGCCCAGAGACGTGGGGTGCGTGCCTGGAGGTGCCCCTGTTTTCTCAACATAGTTTCCTGTCTGCTTCAGTGAGTAGTTTTGATTTCTGCATGTTCCAGATCACTGACCTTGTCTTCTGGATTACCTAGTAGCCCATTCACTGACTATGTAATTTTTGGATACTGACATTTTTCTTCTCAAAAATTGCCATTTTAAAATCTTTTTTTTTTCAACTCTTACATTAATGGTTATTTTATCCTATTCTCCTTTCTCTTATTTACTCTGCATATAAATTTTAGTGGCTGTGCTCTCTCTCAAGTCTGACTTCATTTTCTCTCAATCCTGAGAGATTAATGGGTTCTTTTTCTGGTGCCCTTTCTGCTACAAACAAGAAATTGCCTCCAGGCAGGAATTCAGGGAAATTACAAGGTTTAGATCAGCTGTGTCATTTATTAGTGCTGTGTGTTGCAGGTTTTGCCATGTCTGCAACTTTTTTGCATATTTTCCCAGTTTCTTAATTGTTCTTCATATGGGGATAGATTCAAATACTCTGATTTTTGCAGAGACAGAAATCTTATCAGTGTTCTCGTAGCTTGTAATGTTTTCATTATGAATTGAAAATTTCTGTGTGTCTTAGGTGGTCTCCTTTCCTAAGTATTGTCAGAAAACTGACACTCATTGTGGCCGGTACCTATTATAAAAGTCTTCCTGCATAATAAGAGCCCCTAAAGTTTAGTTGCTTAAACGATAAAAACATTTTTAATTTCATGAATATTTGATACTTTATAAAATTTAAAGCTGGGGATCCCTGGGTGGCTCAGCGGTTTAGCGTCTCCCTTTGGCCCAGGGCGAGATCCCAGAGTCCGGGGATCGAGTCCCGCGTCGGGCTCCCGGCATGGAGCCTGCTTCTCCTTCTGCCTGTGTCTCTGCCTCTCTCTCCTCTCTCTATGACTATCATGAATAAATAATAAAATAATAAATAATAATAATAAATAATAAAAATAATTTAAAAAATCTTTAAAAAAATTTAAAGCTGAAGTTAAAATATAAAATTATGAGCCGTAATTCTGATGTTTTCCTTTACCAGTCTTCCAAATGAAGTTTCCATGAGGCCATGGTCCTCTCCCCCCTCCCCAGGTCCCCAGGTCCCCAGAGGCAGCTTTGAGAGAATGTGTATTCACGCACAGTTATAATTCCATGTGCATTTCAATGATAAGATTTTGCAAAATATACTATAAGGTCACAACCAGGATATTGACCTTATACTGCCGAGTACTTGTATGCACATTTCCCTGGTTTTGTGTGAGCTGGCTTGTGTGTTAGCTCTGTGCAGTGTATCATATATGTAGGCTCACATACTCATCATCACAGTTGAGATACGAAACACTTCCTTTGCAGCAATCAGGTCTTGTATTCTCTCTTTTTTTTTAAGTTTTTTAAATTTATTCATGAGAGATAGAGAGGCAGAGACACAGGAATCTTACTTCCTTTACTATCAGTTCTTGGGAAAGAGAATATTGGTGCCAACCTTTTATTGTTATATGAGACAGTTGAGACATATTCTCAGTGTAGGTGAAGCCAAATTAGACTCCCACTCAGCTGTCCACTAGAGGAGCTTTATTTCCTTTCTTCTAAGAAGAAAATATTCCAATAACTCAGGATTAATAAAACACCTCATGTTTAGAAAAAAAAAAAGTAAGTCAAGATATTAGTCAGTGTCTCACTGACAGATCTAGCTATGAGAGAAGACTCTCAAGCCACCAAATGTAGTTGTATAGAAAGTTTTTTTTTAAGATTTTATTTATTCATGAATGAGAGAGAGAGAGAGAGAGGAACAGACACAGGCAGAGGGAGAAGTAGGCTCCATGCAGGGAGCCTGACGTGGAACTCGATCCCAGGTCTCCAGGATCATGCCCTGGGCCAAAGGCAGCACTAAACCGCTGAGACACCTGGGCTGCCCAGTTGTATAGAAAGTTATTGACAGTTTGGTTTCCTGTACTCTAATAAAGGCCAATTGAAATAATTCCTGGGGGTAGGGCCTGTGGGACTATATTACAGTAAGGCTTCTCAGATGGTATAGATAGGTTTGAAAACAAAGAGTTAGAATCCAAACAGACTACAAGTTCAGAAACAGTACATTTATATAATATTAAAAATCCAGGAAAGAAAGGTCAAAATTCTAAGTAGAAAGCTAGAACATATGGTAAAACTACTGTGGTATTTTATAAGTCGGATTTTTTTATAACTTTTATATGTGTCTGGTAGGGTGCTATTATTGGGCCCCCCTGAAATGAATAGAACTTGTTCTTGATCAGCTTTTTATTTTCAAGGATCAGATTGCTCATGGAAGTAAATGAATCCTCATTTGTTATGGTAATAAATGAGTCTTATGAGGTGGAAATGATTTCTTGGCTCCTTTAGTATATTAGGCTTTATTGACCGGAGGGTCACTGGAAGAGGCTTGGGAGGCAAATGATGACTTCAGCTGAAATTACTGGCTTCCCTCCCTCTAGAAATTGCCAAGAAGCAATGTAATTTGCTGAGATGGCTGTACAGTGGTCCCATACCTTTCCCAGAGTTTGTGAATATCGCAGAAGGTCATCTGTCTTGAACACAATGTGAAATAATTTGTTAGAATTCATATATATATATATATATATATATATATATATATATTCTATTCCATGCCACTAATACATACAGAAGATCATTCAGACTACAAATCATGGGAACATAAAACAGCTGAGCAAGACAAGAGTGCATGTACCCAGAGAGAAGTGTTCTTTCAAAACATTTTCATTTCCAATGCAATTTCTATTATACATAAGAGTTCATGGAGTTACTATTTTGAAAAAGAAGAAAATCTTTCAGATGTACTAATTCCTGAAGACTTCAAATATTTACTCTTATACTTAAAGTCAGCACATGTACCCTTCTACCTAGACATTATGCACATTACAAAATACTGAACATAGACATTTAAAAATGAGTGAAAGTTCATAGAGATAGAAGTTAAAATATTTTTTTTTGTTCTGAGAATCCAGTAATAACATGTTGAGAACATGTCTCAACAATTGGGGATGATTGGAAAGAACAAAACAAGGTGGGACACTTTTTTTTTTAATAATAAATTTATTTTTTATTGGTGTTCAATTTGCCAACATACAGGATAACACCCAGTGCTCATCCCGTCAAGTGCCCCCCTCAGTGCCCGTCACCCATTCACCCACAACCCCGGCCCTCCTCCCCTTCCACCACCAAGGTGGGGCACTTTTTGAAGATATCATTGTCACTCTGGGCAGAATGAGACATCCTGATTGTGACTGATGAGTGGCCAGTTTAGGGATGACTGAGCTACAGAATGATGCCATGATCCATATCTTATGATGTGATATTTCCTTTTTTTGCTATAAAAAGTCACATATTGTTAATTTACTTTCTATCTAAATTTAACACATAGCATGAATTAATTCTGTGCCTGTAATGTATAAACTATTTTCTCACTATCTGTTTTTACCACATCCTCTGAGTTTTCAGTTGAATTCAAAAGATACTGGATTACTTACTATCTATGCTTAAACTTTCATGTGAATTTCATCAATCCCATTTATTCCTCTTGTTTATAATGGCAAAATTCAACATTGCCAAATAATATAGCAAATGTACATTATATCCACCCCTAAAATATTCTGTTAGGTATCTCTAATGTGTCATTATCAATAAATTTTAAAGTAGCAATTACTAATATAAAACAGCATCTTCATAGAATTCACAACATCAGTATAAGTCCAAATGCTCAAGCCCTTCCAAAGTTCCAAGAGTGAGGATATGATTGTCTTTCTAGACCATGTACCACTGGGTATCTACTTAATAGTGATATTTGTGGGTTCTATAACCATAGCATAGCTGTATGTTTAGCTTTGAACACTATGGGACACTATGAAGAGTTCTAGAATGTGGTTGTATCATTCTGCACTCACACTAGCAAGTTTTGAGATTTCCAGTTGCTTTACATCTTGACAACATTTAGTGTTGCCAATATTTTTATTTATGCTACTCTAGCAGATTTAAGTGGTATCTCATTATGTTTTTTTTTTAATATTTATTTATTTGTGAGAGACACAGAGAGAGGCAGAGACATAGGCAGAGGCATAAGCAGGCTCCCTGCAGAGAGCCCGATGTGGGACTTGATCCCAGGACTCTGGGATCACACCCTGAGCTGAAGGCAGATGCTCAACCACTGAGCCACCCAGGCATCCCTCATTGTGGTTTTAATGAAAATTTCCTGTTGATTAATCATTTTGAACATCTTTTCTCATGTTTACTGGCCAGTCATTAACTTATTTTGTAATAGTCTGCTCAGCTCCAAGCCCAATTGTTAAATTTATTGTCTTTTTCTTTAATTTTCTCATAAGCATCTTCTCATGGGCTTATTGGCCATCTGTGGATATTACTTGTTGAGGTTCTGTCCAGATCTTCTATAACTTTTTTACTGAGTTGATTTTAAGTTTATAATTTTTTCCAGCTTTATTGAGGTATAATTGACATGTGAAATTGCAAGATATTAAAAGTATACAGTGTGGGGATCCCTGGGTGGCGCAGCGGTTTAGCGCCTGCCTTTGGCCCAGGGCGTGATCCTGGAGACCCAGGATCGAATCCCACGTCGGGCTCCCAGTGCATGGAGCCTGCTTCTCCCTCTGCCTGTGTCTCTGCCTCTCCCTCTTTCTCTCTCTCTGTGACTATCATAAAAAAAAAAAGATGTTTAAAAAAAAAGTATACAGTGTGATGATTTGATATATGTACATCTTGTGAAAGGATTGTGAGCTTATGCTTGAGTTGAAAGAGTTCTTTGGGTATTCTGGATACAAGCCCCTTTGTCAGATACATAGACATTCTACAGATATTTTCCCCAGATCGTGGTTTGTATATTTATTTTATGCAGTTATTGGGTGTCATATCCTACAGATGTTTTTTAAGTCACTTGGTCTTACCTTCAAAGCCTTTATTGATTTTGTTCTGCTTATTCTATCAGTTATTAAAAGAGAGTACATAAATATGCAAATTAGACTGTTAGCATTTCCAGAAGTGTGAGTGTGATGATATATTTACTTTGCCTTCCTGTTGTTAAAGTCAGTTTCACTGGATATAGGATTCTTGGTTGATAAGGTTTTTTTTTTTTTCTTCATCTTTATATGATATTTTTCTTTTCCAGTGTTGCCATTTATTTTGTTTTATAGTTATCCTGTCTTTGCTGAAATTTAATATTTTTGGATAAGTTGTTTACCTTTTTCACTATATCTTTATCAAAGCTACTTTATACTTTTTCTTATACTTTCAGTATTTGAATATTTCCTTGTCCTGACTATTGATTTCTGCTCTCCTGATGGATTGCTGCTTTCTTTCTTTTTTCTGCCACAACTCTTGATCTTTACAAGTGGACCACACTGACACAAAGGTCACATCCTTTCCTCTGCTGGGCAGCTGGAGTGTAGTCTGAGGCAGTCACATAGGCAGTTAAGCAGGATCTGGGTTTTGTTGCAGCTTTAGTTTGGTTGGTTCTGACCTCCCTTCACACATTTGCAAATGGGACCAGTCCTTTCCCCTTGATAGGGTAGAAGAAGTAAGCACTGGTAGCACGTGTTCTCACTGATGAGATGCCCACCTCCAGGACTGTGGGCCCTGATGTTGAGCAGTGTAGCCCTGCTGGGGGTCCTTGTCTTCTCACTGCTGAGATGCCCATCTCCAAGACTGTGGGCCATTCATTGAGCCGAATAGCTCAGGTCACAGGTTGTTTTTGTCCCTGGACCTTCTATCCCTGGTCTGTTTGCAACTTCAGGGGATCTCTTTCAGTTATCTTGCTCCCCCTGGGTGTCTACAGGCTTTGGTCCTAAACTCACAGTATTAGTTCATGGAAGAGTCTGGTAGCGCCATTGTCCAAAGTTGGCCGTGCCTATGCTGACTTACTCTGTGCTCTCTCGCTGCAGCCCTGCCTCTGGAGTGGATGGCCACTCATGAAAGACCTGTGCAGGGCAACATCTTAGCTTTTATTTCTGTAGGGCCCCACATGACACTCAGCTTTGTCCAGACTGCCCTCCTTTGCTGCTCTGGGGGACAACCCATCTGTATGTTTCCTTGGAGTTCTAGTCTGCGATGATAGGTCACATGTGGCGGGTCAAAGCCCACAGCACTTTGGATGATTTTGTCTTTTCCTGTGTCATGACAGATTTATCTTCCTCTCAAGTCTACTGCGAATGAGAACATGAGCTTCTTGTCTCAGAGAAAAGGCTTGCTGCTTTTTGGAGTTTAGTTTTATTTAGTCCTTTGTGTCTGTAATCTCTGATTAGGTTTCAAAACTATGACTTTGTAGCTTATCCAACTTTTTTTTTTAAGATTTTATTTATTTATTTATTTATTTATTTATTTATTTATTTATTTATGAGAGACACAGAAAGTGGCAGAGACACAGGCAGAAGGAGGGGAAGCAGGCTCCATGCAGGAGCCTGATGTGGGACTCCATCCTGTAACTCCAGGATCTCATCCTGAGCCAAAGGCAGACGCTCAACTTCTGAGCCACCCAAGCATCCCCAGTAGCTTATCCAGCTTTTAAAAATTATTAAGGTGAGTACAGTGATCTGTTCTGGATTCCTACATTTGAAGTTAAGCTTGCTCAACTGTGTGTATTATAGATGTGCTATAGGGCATCGGGTTCAGGGGGGTGAATGAATGCATGTGTGCTTGAGCGAATGATGCGTCACCACACACCACTTAATGCGGTCCATTACAGCTTACATTTATACAGTCGTTTTCAGTTTTAAAAGCACTTTTTATGTTTTAATATTCCTAAGTGAGTGATGATAGAGGTCATGTGTATTGAATCTCAGCTCTGTTAGACAGTGGTCAAAGCTCTTCACACAGGCTCTTTCACTGGTCCCTCACAGTCTCTGACTTCATCCTCATTACTGCACAGGGAGATGAAGAGCATGGACATGAAGTGGAAGTAGCAGAGCTAGGATTTGAGCTAAGGATTTTCTGATTAAAAACTACCAAGTCTTTAAGTACTAAAATACTGTACTTCGCTTCTGATTTGCACGTCCTTCTGCTCAGAGCAAGTGAGTGAGCGTGTGTGTCTTTTCACTGGGAAGTAGCTTTCCACATCAGTAACTTGTAATTCAGTCCTAACAATATACCTCTCACTTCTATTCACCAGGAAGCTTAAGAAACAATTATATAATATTACTGGGAGCAGAGACTGACGACCAGCACATTCTAAGAATCTGAGGGGTCAGACTGAAATCATATCTGGGACGTTTTACATTGTAATTACATTTTAATGTTATAACTCCTCTTTTCCCCACAAAAAGAAGTGGAAGAGACTGGAATTGTGAAATGAAGAGTGAGCTTCTATAGATTTCAGCTTTAATATGTAAAATCTGGTAACATGGAATGGATTGAAAGCACTTACTGGGGATTATCTTTTTCCATTCTTTGTATCATTCCAGTGAGAAAAGTGGGAGCTGTAGTAGTAGACTTAACCCACTTTCAGCAGGAGTACTCGGTTATGGTGGGTGGACTTCATCACCTCCTAACTGAACAAAACCTTTTTAGCGGGGGTGATTTAGGGGGCGAGGAAACCCTATAGGAGAATCCATGACCTCTGTGCTAACTTGGAATAGACACATGAGGATTTTCATCCAACACTGTACACACTCTAAGCTGTTAAGACGTTTTATTTTTATTGTAGTGCTTCTCTCTTCCTTATTGGTCACTTATTATTTATAAATCTCTCTCTTCCGCCCTAAAGCAGTGAGCTTTTCCCCTGCCCGGCTCTGTCCACCCAGCACTGTGTCTTGCACACAGTAGATGAGCCCTGATGGTCGCTGCACACATGGATTCTGTGTGCAGAGGCCTTGTCGTAGCACGGTGCATATAATCAGTGTGAAGTTAATGGTAGCTGCTCTTCTTTTTCATATAATATAAAAAGATTCATTTTGCTTTGTGAACTATCACAGATCAAAAGCATATCACGTTATAGAGTGGAGAGCTTTATGGATTGGAAGTTTTAATTCAACATGCCAAAATAGGCCCATGTTCAGAGGGATGGGCCACTGATGTCATTTCACGTAGGTGCTTTCAACTAATTAATTTGTGGGGGATAAAGTGAAAGCCCAGTTGTGAACTTTGAACTATGAGAGTCTTGTCTTATTTAGCTATTTCCTATCACAGAAACTAGGACGTGTCTGAGATACAAAATGTGCTGTTGACTGAGCGAGACATGGCAGGTGTATGTGTGGTTTGTGCACACATGACTGCAGGTGTGACGATGAGGGCTCAGGAGGCAGGTGGAGCAAAGTTATCATGAACTCCACTGCCTTTGTCTGCAGCTGTTTTCCAGCCAGGGACAGAGAGGCTCTTTAACGGTCACTTTCTAGCCCCCACCCCGCTACTCCTAACGCCACCCCAGCAGTACCCGCAAATTCAGTAACTCATCAGATTTGAGATTCTTTACTATAATCTTTGTAATGTGACACCCACACAGCACCAGGACCAAGTGCTCAGGACATCTAGAAAGTCACCATGTGCCTCATATTAGGCAGTCAGCCCTGTGCTTTGGATGCTTCATTGGAGGTTAAAGTTGACAGCATGTATTTCTGCTAATTGATACACCAGAGATGTGCAGATCTCGTGTCCTTAATAAGGACCTGCCGGCAGGTCAAGGCAGGATCGTTAGCAGTCACGGGGGCCACACGAGTGAGCACTGACTGTCCCCGTCAGGTGGTGCCAGCAGGGCCACTCGGAATCGAGGGTCTCCCGGTGGGCAGATTGTGGGCAGACGGCATCAGCGTCGTCGTTGACAACACTGGGCAAGCTGTCCTCTGCCCCCACGGACACAGCTCTGGGTGGAGGCATCCACAACAATGCCAAAGGTGACGAGAGCAGACAGTTATTCTGTTTTCCTGTTCTTTTTTTTTTTTCCAGATGGATCAGGTTAACTAGAATAAACATGCTAGAAAAATCTACAGTAGTCTTCACACTTGGGCAGACCGTGTGAAAGCTTTTCTCAGAAGAGTTGGATTTGGTTGATTTTCCCATTCTTAGGAATGGAGTTATTGGTTATCTGAGGAGATAGATTATCTATAACTAGGAGGATTTACTGGTTTTAGAGAGAGCAGTCACTCGTTAAAGGTCTCCTTTGGCTGGTAGCTTGTGTTTGAAATGCAATTTACTTTTTTGTATAGAATTCAGATTAAGCGGTGTCTCAGCTTCTCAATCTTGTTAATATGAAAATCTATAAATGTAGACATTCTGCTTGTGTTATAATGTCTGCATGAAGTTGTGGACATTTCAGAGGACAGTCCTCATTCTGGAAGAGTGTACTGTCGCTGAGTGTCACCCATGGCTGATGTGAGCCATGTGTTCCCCGCGAGCACGGTCTCCTGTGCCTTGATTTTCATTCCTGTCCAATGGAAACCTGTGACGGTGTCAATTTTCACATGAATAAAAAAGCTCTGTGTATGCTGGTCATGTTCTAGAAGGTATTAACTTCCGCCATTGTGGAGAAAGGGGAACCCTCCTGCACTGCTGGTGGGAATGTGAACTGGTGAAGCCACTCTGGAAAACTGTGTGGAGGTTCCTCAAAGAGTGAAAAATAGACCTGCCCTACGACCCAGCAATTGCACTGTTGGGGATTTACCCCAAAGATTCAGATGCAGTGAAATGCCGAGACACCTGCACCCCAATGTTTCTAGCAGCAATGTCCATAATAGCCCAACTGTGGAAGGAGCCTCGGTGTCCATCGAAAGATGATGGATAAAGAAGCTGTGGTCTATGTATACAATGGAATATTCCTCAGCCATTAGAAACGACAAATACCCACCATTTGCTTCAAGGTGGATGGAACTGGAGGGTATTATGCTGAGTGAAGTAAGTCAATCGGAGAAGGACAAACATTATATGGTCTCATTCATTTGGGGAATATAAAAAATAGCGAAAGGGAATAAAGGGGAAAGGAGAAAAAATGAGTGGGAAATATCAGAGAGGGAGACAGAACATGAGAGACTCCTAACTGGGAAACGAATTAGGGGGTGGTGGAAGGGGAGGTGGGCGGGGGGTGGGGGTGACTGGGTGACGGGCACTGAGGGGGGCACTTGACAGGATGAGCACTGGGTGTTATGCTATATGTTGGCAGATCAAACTCCAATAAAAAATAGAAAGAAGAAAGAAAGAGAAAGAAAAAGAAAGAAAGAAAGAAAGAAAGAAAGAAAGAAAGAAAGAAAGAAGAAAGAAAGAAAGAAAGAAAGAAAGAAAGAAAGAAAGAAAGAAAGAAAGAAAGAAAGAAAGAAAGAAAGAAACTGTGTAAATTCTCCTTATTCTGTAAGGGACACATTTAAATATGTAAAGCTGGAGTTTATTGTCAAGGCTAACGGTTGTGAGTCCTTAACAGTTATCCTGATGTTTCTTATTCTTAATTGCTTGTTCTAACATTAGTTCTCTTCCTTTAAAGGAAATCCTTCTTGTTTTTTTTTTTTTTCTTTCTTTCTTTTTTCCTCCCCTTACCTACGGAGCTCTAGCATCCTGACATAGAAACCAAGCTGTGCACCTGAATAGAGCAGAGTGGACATGGAGAGGGCAGTTTCTGTGGCTTGAGCACACCCTCTCACCGACTCTGATTTCAGGAGCTATCACGCGTGGGAAGGGACATGAGTTCAGCCGCCTGTCATATTTTAGAAAGGGGGACACAGTGTTAGAAAATATGGTTCAAAAAAAAAAAAAAAACAAAGAAAGTATGGTTCAGTTGCTTTGAAAGAGACAGCTTGATGGAAGTTGCATTTATATTATAAAATAAGGAGATCGATTGCTTATTTTGAGGGATTCTCTTTAGAGTATTAATAATTTCCAAAATGTTGTCTTTGTCCTCAGGGAATAGAACAAACTAGAGGGAACAAGGCAGGCTTTCTAATGAATTCGGCGGTTAGTAGGAACGCGCAGGCCATGTGGAGCTGGCGTCAGGGATACAGAAGCACAGAAGGTCGTGACCTTGGAGACCTTTCAGAAACCACACATTGAGCTCTGTCCCAAGCACCCAAGAACAGCAAATGAGAAGGACTCGACGGCTGTGTAGTGCCAATGATCACCATTCAGTAAGTGAAAAAGAGAAATGTGTATCGCCAACTCGTTTTCAAAATTGAAATATGCTTACGTAAAAATGCCCACGTATTAACAGCACCGTGTGATGAGCTTCGCCAAGTGTATACACATATTTAAGCAACGTGCCCGTTAATTATGCCTTCACTCTGGACGCTCCCTGTCCCTTTCTCCCAGAGACAATCACTATTTTGGTTTATATCTCTTCAGATTACTTACGCCGTATGCAAATGGCCTCAATGCATAAAGCCTTTTGCTTTGAATTCTTTCAACATTTAAAATTTTTTTATGTTGTATGAACTAGTAGCTCATTTATCTTAACTCCTGAGTAATAGTCCATTCTATGAATATATCACAATCTTTATTCTCCTGTGAGAGATGTTTGAATTGCTCTAAAATGCTGCTTTCATGACTAAAGTGCAATGACCATTCTTATAATCAATCCACATTTATGGGTATGTATTTTTATTAAAAAAGATAATAACACAGGAATGGAATTGCTGCATCATAAAGAAATAATAATAAATTTATTTTTTTAATATGAAATAATTTTCCAGAGTCGTACAAGTTTACAACTTGTCATAATGCATGAGAAGTCAGACTACTAAGTACTTCTTCTGGAACTCACTTCACTCACTAGTGCTCTCCTGTAGCCGTGGAGGCTCTCGGGCCTTCCTGGGGGGTCTGGAGGATTTGTCTGCCGGCCGGGGGTACCGACCGTCTTTTTCTATGCTTGTTAGCCACTCACTGAGCTGACTGCGTGCGGAGTCTGCACAAGGATTTTTTGTTTGTTTTTTGTTGTGTATGTGTGGGTTTTCTTCCCCCCATTGGTTTTTTTCTTTTCTTTATTGATTCGTTTGATATTCTTGGATATTCTGGGTGCATGGTTATGTCAGAAGTGTGTGTGTAAAATTTTTTCTCTCAGTCTGAGGCTTTTTCATTTCTATTATCTTTGGATAAGCATGTTGTTTTCTATGAAGTTCCTTTAAGCACTATTTTGTGATTGTTATCTATTCTTCTATGCTTTCTTTTGGGACCTATAATCTTGGCTTGCACACTTATGTCTGTGTTAATTCCAGCATATGATGTAGGTTAATAAGCCCCTCCCCTTTAAGTAAGACAGTTGATGCACATTTTCCAAAAGTAGTCTTCTTTCCTGCTTAGTTAAATGATTAAATGTTTAAGGGTGGAATTACTCTCAAGTAATTTGATTAAAAATGTTTTAAACATTAAAAATATTTAAGTGTGGAATTTTTAAAGCCTAATTAAACTTTTTTATTATCTTATGCCAATACCACACTCTGTTATTGCAACTTTACAGTAAGACAAATTCATGTAGTATTAATGTCCTCAACTTGGTCTACCTTTACAGGATTGAAAATATTGTGTTTTTTGTAAATTTTATCATGGCCTTGTAAATATCTAGAAAAAAGCATGCTGAAATAACTCAATTTGGAAAGATAGATAGCTTTACACTATTGGTCTCCTTACCAATGAACTTGAAATGCATTCAAATATTTGCATCATGACATTTTCTATGAGCAATGTTTTGTAGCTTTTAGAGTAGGATTATTTTTATATTTCTTTTGTTGAATTTGTTCTTAGGTATTTGCCATTTTTGATGCTATTGAAAATAGTTTTATACTTTAGTTTTTATTTCTAGATTACATAAATTAATTTGTTCCTAGAATAAAGAAATATGACTGATTTTTTAAGAAATTTACAGTCATTTAAAAAATATTTTATTTATTTTATTATTAGCACAGGGGAGGGGCTCAGGGAGAGGGACTACTGTGTGCAGAGCCTGACGCGGGGCTCCAGCCCAGGACCCTGAGAACAAGACCTGAGCTGAAATCAAGAGTTGGACACTCAACTGACTGACGCCCCCCAGGCACCCCTGACTGATTTTTGATCCTGAGTCTTGAGACCTTGATGACCTTGCTTTTTAAACCTAGCAGGTTTATTTGGTTCCTTTGAACATTCTGTAAGTGCAGTCATGTGATCTACAAGTAAATATTGCCTTAATTCTTATTCTTGATATTTATGTCTATTGTTCCATTGCATTTATCTTCTCTCTTGCCTTTTTCAATCAGTAGAATGCTCCAGAAAAAATATGTAATTAGAAGTGGTAGGAATGGAGAGCAGATTTGTGGTCAGGGGCCTGAACATGTTAGAAGAGTGGAGGTTTACTTGAAGGGTGGATCTCCAGTGAACCTGCTTCTGCACAGATGATCAGATGACCAGATGGAGGGGAGGTCTCTGAAGGCCGCCCTGGTGGTTCATGCAGGACAGACAAGCTGTCTGCCAGCTTCAAATCCTGTTTGAATGTGAGCCTGTACATGTGAAGTGCCCTTCAGATCTCCCTCGAAATTAGCCATTTAGGAATCAGCTGTCAGTGTCATGTGTTCCAGGTGAATTAATTAATGGAAGTGCAGAGCACATTGTTTTTAATATACTCACAGTAATATATTACAATTATTGATTAAAGAAGAAACATCATTTGATTACTTTAGTAGATGCTGTGAGTTAAATTCAGTAACCTTTCCTGAATTTAGAAAATCTTATAATTTAATAGTATGTAATATGTAATGGAAAAGATTCTCAAGAATTACTTGAGAGTTCCTATATTCCTAATCCTTTAACAAGCATTTACCATCACTTGGAGTAGCTTAAAATAGCTGTTCTTAAGTATTTGTCCGATCATTTCATTATCGGTGCTGTTTTGACGTTGGGCTCTGTGGATTGTACACGTGTAAAGTAATTTTTTTTGTTGTTTTTGTAATTTTGGATGGTAGCCTGGACATTTCCAGTCTTTTGTTGTGATTCTGGACACCTTGTACAAATCCTGTGGCTGAACATTGGTATGTCGCTGCCTTTGTTTTATTTAGAAGGCAGTCCACCTGGCTGAGTGTGGCCACACGTTCTGATCAGCTTCCTGAGTGTTGTGGGTCCAGTGTGAGGTCAGTGATCAAAACCCTTGGGGTGCCAGGCAGGTCTGTCCCCATATGTGCCACCCACTGGTCCCCACGACCCAGATGTTCTCAGGCTGTGCGTGCTACATGGGGCCGTGTCCACAGACTCGTGCCCGCTGGTTCATATGCCATTGGAGGGTTGATTCCACGAGTACCTCCCTGAATCCTCATCAGTACTTTCTGGCTCTCTGCTTGTTTCTGCTCTTCTGCCAAGAAAGCTAGTGTTTTAGATGACTGAGTAAAATTACAGGTAATGGGAAGAAATTCCCATAATTCAAATTTAGTAAAAGCCATGCAGTCACATATTGAAAATATTTGTAAAATATTTTAGTAAATATTAAAATATTTGTAAAATATTTGTAAAACTATCACCATTTACCAATTTTTCCATCCATGCAGACCTGTCTGGTCAAGAAAAATAAATAACAGAAATAAATGAAGCAGCTTTGTATATTAGTAGAAAACACTCATTTCTATTAAACACTTTGTTACTTTTCAAATTTTTTGTTTATTTATTTAGTTTTGTTTTATTTAGTTTTAATTTTTTGTTTATTTATTTAGTTTTGTATATATTTACAAACTATACATATACATATATACAAAATATATGTATAGTATATATACTATATATATAACTATACTATATATATTTTGTATATATTGGATTCCAATAAAAATTATATATAATATTTATAAATATATATAAATAATATAAATATTGTATACATATATATGTATAAATAATATATATATAGTGTATATTTTTTATTGGAATTCGATTTGCTAACATATAGTATAACACATTTTAAAGAAAAGAAAGCCATGTCATAAGTCAGGGCCAGGTTGAGTCATTCATAGAGGAATTTGATTCTTTTCAACCAGAAAACTTGCTGCTGTCTTAACTGTCATCAAGAAAGACATCAGTTGAAACAGAGGATATCTGTGTCCATCTGGAACAAAAGGTCTTTAGGAATCAGAAGTTGGCTAATTGGATGATTCTGCGTGTGAAATCCAGAAAAGTTGACATTTCTCAACATGGCCCTCTCTAAACAATTTACATATTACAATACAATTTAATTAGTTTAATGGTTTGTGGTTTCCTAAGAATTAAGCACCAAAATGGACTGTTATTTAAATGTTTTTTCCATATTTCTCTTCTACTACTAGAAAATAAATCGGTTTAGTTGAAAGTGTAGCTCTGGGCTTAATTTTGACTGCTTCTTTTCAGTGGGTTAAAATTGTTAGCAACTTTTGATTAATGTCTGTGTAATTCATAATGAATAATTTATGGAGAGCAATTAACTGCACATTAGTGCTGGAATCGTATGGAAGCTAATTTTCTTTGTGTTATATGAAGCAAAATTCTCTATTGTGATGTAAACTACGCACTTTTGATGGGATGTCTGTTTTAATGCATTGTAATCAATGACAAAATGGTCATAATTTCTAGGAAATATGTAATTTGCCATTATACACAAGTGTAATCTATTCAGATTCCTTGATTCTATTTTTTTAAATTTTTTTTTATTTATGATAGTCACAGAGAGAGAGAGAGAGAGGCAGAGACACAGGCAGAGGGAGAAGCAGGCTCCATGCACCGGGAGCCCGACGTGGGACTCGATCCCGGGTCTCCAGGATAGCACCCTGGGCCAAAGGCAGGCGCTAAACCGCTGCGCCACCCAGGGATCCCCTTAATTCCATTTTTGATGGAATATTAATGAGCTGCAGAAGCAGTAGCCATTGTTTATATTAATAATAGTTTGGAGGACAATTGATACAATATATAATACATATATAATGACTACTCTGAGTAAGTTAATTTCTTTCAACTACCTTTAAAAATTTATGCATTAATGGGAAATTTGTAAATAAAATTGGGAATCTTCAGGTGTTTTATTTCAAGTTTTTTTTTTTGAGTCAAAGAGATCTAGTTGTTTTTAAAATTTCTTTTTATCTAGTTATTTTTTTTAACCATTTGATGGCTTTTATTAAATGTCTAACATCCATGTAGTGATTTATATCAAATATTTTGGGCATGGGTCTGGGCCTTGGGTAGTAAGACCACATGGTATATGTTTGCTTGCTTGCTTAATGATGTTGTTAGAGTGGACTTGCTGGACTTTGGTGTCTAATCTAGCATTTCATTGTCCTTGTGAGATCCCAGTGCAGCATGGATCAGAACCACGGTCTTTAAAGTCAGGTGTCGGGGTGCCTGGTGGGGGGCTGCTCAGTGGGTTGCGTGCCAGACTCCTGGTTTCTGCTCAGGTGCTGATCTCGGGGTCGTGGGATCGAGCCTGGGTCGTTCCATTTCCACACTCAGCAGGGAGTCAGTCTGCTTCTCCCTCTGCCTCTGTCTGCTGCCCCTGCTCACACTCACAGAGACCTCTCTTTCTCTCTCTCTTGCTTTCAAAAAAAAAAAAAAATTCTGTCTCCAGTGAACATCTAAAATCCCATTAAATTATTAGTTTGAAATCAGATATGACAGTCCTGGAAATATAATTGTACATGATTTTGAGAATGAAAATGACAAAATAAAATTAAGTACTCAAGTCTCAGGCGGGGAGCACAGTGCTGAAGGAGCTTAGATGTTGAGACGTAAGGCATGGGGTTGGGAAGGAAGTTTGTTCAGCTCCTCATAAATAAATAGAATAGATCTCACCCACATGTAAGTACAACGTTGCCTCCGTATGTTCTCTTCACATCTGCAGGACCTTCTTCTCTGCCTGAGAGCTGAGCCTGGGCCTTTGGCAGAGTGGATGAAGCCACTGCTCTGTCTTCTTTCTTCTTCACGGCTCTGTCCCTGGGGGTGACTTCACTGCCTGGTACGTAGAAAGAAATCATGAATATTTGTCTAAAGCTTTTATTTAAAAATAACTGCAAGGCCTGAGTTAGATATTCGGTGAGTCTCTTAGATCCTCCCTAC
Source organism: Canis lupus baileyi (assembly GCF_048164855.1). NCBI lineage: Eukaryota > Metazoa > Chordata > Mammalia > Carnivora > Canidae > Canis > Canis lupus. The sequence continues at coordinate 45,271,087 of NC_132864.1, read as the reverse complement.
AGGAGGCATGACACAGGGGTCGCTCTGTGCTCTGTCCTGTGCTCTGCACATGTGCGTTGCTGAGAGAAGAACCTTTAGGAAAGAGAGTGGCTCGGCTGCAGCAAGGGGAGCACAGGCTGTGATCACACTCATCTCAGGTCTGCCCTGGTGAAGCAAGAGGGGACGGGGCCTGTGGCCCATGGCTCGCTCAGGCTCACAGGGCCCCGGCTGGCTGCTGCCTGGGATCCAGGAGCCTGCGGGCCACCCTCCAGAGTCACGCGGATGCCACACTAGCAGCTATGGAGGGCAGGGTAAGAAAGGTGACCTCAGGAATCTTTTTACACTTCACAGAAACAAAACCATATTCAGCATTTTAAAAAATAATGGCATATTTGATCAAACATTGCCACACACACAGCATGCAAAGGGTCAGCATCCTTTCTGTATGCAGACTTTACACATTATTGAGAAAGAGGTGAGCAACCCCATCCACAGTGGGCAAAAGGATGGCCGTTCATTAATGAATTTAAAAGGACAATTTAAAATAGTAGTAGATCTTTTCCATTGTACTGGTTTGGCAGTAGTTCTTTCATTTTTTTTTTTTTTTTAAGCTGAAAGGGAATTTTATTTTATTTTTCCTATTTTTTATTTTTTATTTTTTTGTTAGAGTTCAATTTGCCAGCATATAGCATAACACCCAGTGCTCATCCCACCAAGTGCCCCCCTCAGTGCCCATCACCCAGTCCCCCCGTCACCCTGCCCACCTCCCCTTCTACTACCCCTTGTTCGTTTCCCAGTGTTAGGAGTCTCTCATGTTTTGTCACCCTCACTGATATTTTTCACTCATTTTCTCTCCTTTCTCCTTTATTCCCTTTCACTATTTTTTATATTCTCCAAGTGAATGAGACCATATAATGTTTGTCCTCCTCTGATTGACTTCACTCAGCATAATACCCTCCAGTTCCACCCACGTCGAAGCAAATGGTGGGTATTTGTCATTTCTAATGGCTGAGGAATATTCCATTGCATACATAGACCACATCTTCTTTATCCATCCATCTTTCGATGGACACCGTGGCTCCTTCCACAGTTTGGCTATTGTGGACATTGCTGCTAGAAACATCAGGGTGCAGGGGTCCCGGCATTTCACTATTTGGCAGTAGTTCTAAACTAAAGGGGTGAAATGATTCATGTGAGTAAGTAACTGAGATAAAGGCGTACTTTATAGGAATACTGTCTGGAAAAGATGTGTAATGAGCCCCCCATTCAATCACAAAAAATACACATTTAGGATTAAGTTGTTTAAGCATAGATGTCTTTTTCAGCATATTTAAAGCAACTCTTGTATTTAATAGCCATCTGAAGAATTTAATGAATTATAACAAAAGAATAGTAAAAGGTTTATTTTGTTTTTTTTTTTCTGTTGAAGTTCTATTTCAACATATAGTATAACACCCAGTGCTCATCCTGTCAAGTGCCCCCTCACTGCCTGTCACCCAGTCAAGTAAAAGTTTTTAAAAGAAATAATAAGGACTACTGAAAAGGATGGTGTAACCCTATATTGTTAACGTTGAAAGATGACAAAGCATGAACTACTGGTTTTATCTTGTAAAAGATGCTGTATTTGTAAACATTGGAAGGTATTTGTACACAGACAAAAACAAAAACAAAAAATTTGGAAGGTTTTCTATGGGTGAATTCACAACTGTTACAATCATCTGTGGTTCAAGATGACTGTAAATTTTAAAAGTATGTTCTTGTTATGGCCTATATTTTAAAAACTAACATTATTAAAGCATATTAATAAGCACTTTTTTGTTTTGGAAAAAAGAGTAAAATTAGTTCCAACACAAGAAAATCCATACAAGATGTGAAGGTGCAGGGCAAGCCTGGTCCCGCAGACGTCGCCCGATCCCATCTCCCTGTTGTCCCCTCTTGTGCCCTCCATGTGAGCAGGGCGGAGGGGGTGAGGAGCCACACGAAGGTGGGACGTGGGCTGTGCCATGCATGGCCTGAGTGGTTGCCTCCGAGCCCAGCTCATTCGCCTGATTAATAAGAGCCACACTGGAGCACTCGACACATGGTTGCTCAGGAGGCCTTAGCTGCTCTCTTCACCTTCCCTGATGTCTGGATCCTGAGCGTGCTTGACTCTTGCTCTCACGGCTTCCCTCAGCCTCACCAGAGCTCTGCAGGTGCTGGGAACTGCAACTGCAGACCTGGCTTGCACTTCCTTCTCTTTGCCCATTTGCCCTAAAACAAAGACGTGGGATGAGCACTGGGTGATGTGATATGCTCATGTTGTACATATGTTGTACATATGATATGCAACATATTGACAAATTGAACTCCAATAATAAATAAATAAATAAACATAAATAAATACATAAATAAATAAATGAATAAATAAAGCAAAAAAACAAAAAAACAAACAAACAAACCCAAAGACGTGGGGGTGGTGGAGAGCGCAGGTGTTCTCTAACCCACGGCTCATGTCCTGGTCGAGAGTGACCTTCCCTGGTCTTCTACAGCCTTTCTGATCTAACTCAGAGGTGACGGGAGGAGGGCTGGAGGGGTAAGTTCCAAGAACACCATTTTATTAGGGTCTGTGAATGTTTTCTGAGAACTGTCTTAAAAAAATTATGATGACACATTCAAGTGCAGATGCAATCAGGGGAACGTTGTGCCAGCAGGTGCACCTCACAGAGCCACAGACGTGTCCATATTTATTAGAAACACAACTGTGTTGTGTCTATCGAGCTCTCTTCCATACGTGTTGTGTTTGTTATTTCTTAGAATATCAATATTCAGAAGGGACAAGTGAACATACATGAGGTTTTTTCAAAAACTGTGCAGAAGTGTTTATTAGTCTCTCCTGATGACCTCGACATGTATACAATAGCTTGAGGCCTGTGCCTTCTGCATTCATATGGAGCTCTGTCAAACCAGTGGGAAATCCCAGAAGCCTTATGCTCCTCGTAGAGATTAGGATTGTAGGCACAGACCACCCCCTACAAGGTGCCCTACACATACACATGCACGTACACACCTCCCACACCTGCACACATGTGCACACAACAGGCCCCATGCACCCCGCACATACATGTGCATATGCAAGCAGCTCCCCACATCTGCACACGTACATGCATACACATGCACACTCATACCTAGGCACATGCATGCCTGCATGAACCCCATACAAACGCATAAACCTCCTCACACCTGAACACAAATGTGCACACACACAGACACTCAAACTATATACCTGCAGACACATGTACCCCACACATACATGCATACCTCCCCACACCTACACACACATGTGCACACATGCATGTGCAATACACCTATGCACACACAGGCCCCATGCACCTCACACATACATGTGCATATGTGCATGCAGCTCCCCACATCTGCACACGTACATGCATACACATGCACACTCATACCTATGTGCATGCCTGCCTGCATGAACCCCATACAAACGCACAAACCTCCCCACACCTGAACACAAATGTGCACACACACAGACACTCAAACTATGCACATGCAGACACATGTACCACCACACACATGCATACCTCCTCATACCTGCACACACATGCACACATGCATGTGCAACACACCTGTGTACACACGGGCACATGCAAACACATGCGTGCACACATGTACACACAGACACACTTTTCTATTGAATTTCTAGCCGAGAATCTCCACTCCGAAAGTATGCATGGAATTAAACTAATTTGGGGGAACTTAGGTCATCAATGTTGAGCAATGAATAATAAAGAAAAAGCCTTAGAGATTTCAAGTGCTTCATTTATTTTCAGCCTTATATCTTTAGAACACCTTGAAGAAGTAGTGATCATTCTTTTCTGGTCTCTGTACATAGAGCTCAAGTACCTAGAAAGGGCTAACAGGAGGGTCTTCAAGGACATTAAGTGTTCTGAACATTAAATGCAGATGCAAAGGCTAAGAGAACTTGGGTTAGGAACGGAGGAGAAACATTGAATGTTTGGCAAATAGAGTGTATATTGAACATGGGACAAAGGGAAGCACCATTCCTCCCCGTGACCTCATCCATAACATCTGTCATAAATATAAAAATAAACATAAGAAGAAAGAGAAAACAATGGCCAAAAGGGCTGAGCAAGAACTGAGTTTTTGGTGTTTATGGTTATTTTAGGTTGTGATATGTCAATCAGGAAAATCCACATAAGTAAAGAAGTTGTCGCCGTGGACTGAATGTTTGTACCCCCAATGTCCACATGTGAATCCTAACCCCCAGTGTGATGGGGTGGATCCCCCATGATGGGGTCAGTGCCTTGTGACAGAGACCCCAGGGCGTCCCCTCACCCCTAACACCGCGTGACCTGCTGCAGCCTTGATGTCAGACACCCGGCCTGCAGAGCTGTGAGCTTGAATTGGCCAAGAGGCTGGATCACCTGGTGTTCTTAGGGAGTGGTCTCCACTACTTCTCCAAAAAACAGAATCTTATTTTGGGTGAGGGGAGGAGGAATGAATCTCACTGAAAAAAATAAAAAATAAAAAAAATATGTATAGCAAAACAAAAAAAATGAGAAGAAAACAAGCCAACGACACAAATTCCCGGGCACGTTTGCAGCTAGAAGTTGCCTGTGCCACAGCTCATAAAAAAGAAACACAAGCAGAAACCTAAAAATCAACAAGATGAGATGCATATTTGATTTGAAACTCTCCACATCTCTGGAAATTAAGAGTCTTGCTGGAGTAGCTCGTAGCCACAGGATAAAAGATGATTTCAACTTCTGTGACTGGAAGAGATGAAGGGCTCCTTTACTCTGGGGCCAGAGGTCTCTTAGGGGGAGGAAGAGAGCATTATGGTTTCCTGAGGTGCACGGGATGAAAAGTGGAAGCAGGTATGTGTGTCACTGCCCTGGCAAGTGTCACACGGGGGGTCACCAGGCTGGGGAGCGACACTGCTGGGGACCCGGGGGGCCCAGCGGGGAGGCCGTGGCTGTCCTGCACGCAGGGGCCTGCAGCAGGGGGGCTTGTGCTCACATTCTCACCTCTTGCCATCAGTGTGACCCCGGGACAGGTTCCCGAACTCCTGTGCCTGAATTACTTTGTCTCTAAAATAAGCTAAATAAGTAATGTCACAGATGGTCACGCGTGAGGCCTTGATGACCACGTATCAAGCAGGCATCACGTATGTTCTTGATTTATAGATCTATCCCAGCACTGGCTTGTTCTCAGTGGTGTCTGCGGATTGTGAGTTTGAAAGAATCTGAGGACTTTGAAGGAGGGTTTTTCCCTTTCCCACGGGGCCCCAAGGAGGTGGCACGGAGATACCGAGGAAGAGCTGATCTGAGCTCTCCCGGTGCAGCTGTGAAGGTTTGAGGTTTGAAGGTTTGAGGGGGTCTTCCCACCTCTGTCCCCCCCGGACAGCCCACTATAGATCTAATCATCACAAAGAGTGTTTTTCCTCCATAAAATGTTGGAAGCCACTTGAGCCTGGGAGACCAGAAAGCGGGCTCTCAAGTTTGCAGGGAGAGAATGTCAGAAGACCCAGCGGTGACACCATAAAGCAGGGCCGCACATGCTCTACCGTGGACGGAGAGGGCAGAGGGCAGGGGAAGACCCAGCCCAGGGGGACGGTGGAGACCAGGGACAGCGCTGGGGACACCGCTCTGCTGCAGCAGGAACGCATCCCCGGGGGTCGCCCTGCGGGGCCGGAGCCTGCTGCTGCTGCTGGGTTAGGCCAACGTTGCTTTGATTTTATTTTTTAACTTTGTGTCAAAATGAGCTTTCATGTTCTGCTTGTCAAAATAGGTGATTCGAGTGCTGTGTTTTCATGTTGTCTGAGGAAGATTGAAAACCTTAGCATGATTGATATATGGTTTTCATTGAAATCTTATGAATGTATTAAATGTGTTGCTCTTAAGAGGCTGTGATGCTTCCTATTTTGAGTTAAAAGCAAAAACAAACAAACCTGTTCTTTCATTCTATGAAATGTTGCTAAGTACAGAAAAAAAGTCTATTATGTATAAATTATATCACAGTAAAATTGATTTTTTTTTAAAAAGGTGGGAGATACCGTCAATCTTCTTTATAATTAATTCACTTTTAATCGCCTGTGAAGTGCTTCTATGACCACTGGGTAAATATAGAAACCAAATCTCTTCCATAATATTGAGAAAGACTACTGTCCTGATTTTCAATCAAATGTATTAAAAACAGGTATTATATAAATCTATGTGTATATATATATATATATATATATGAATGTGTGTATATGTTACCATATATGTGTGTTTGCACACACATTTGTCACATATAACAAGTACATATAATATTTATTGTAGTGTATGTGTGCATGTTTGCTAAATTCTAAGAAGTTTACAAGTAAAAGCAGTAAGGATAGGTCTATACATGACACACCTGAAATTAAACTCATGATCAAAATTATTTATGTAAAGTAGCGATGGACTTACTATCCATGAGGACAGTATGTTTTTGTTAATAATATATTAGTGGAATCAGCCATGTTCATCTACGTCTTTCCAGTGGCATAATTAGGTGATGGGAACAGATATCCTGTCAGTCACAAAGCCTAAAATATTTAATATCTAGTGCTTTACAGCAGAAATTTTGAAAACCCCTCATTTAGAATGTTCAAATTCGCAATATTAAATGATACTGATATTTGAGTTGTTGATGGTCTGATATATAACTAATTTTAATCATTGGTGTTAATTTTTACTCCCTTATTCATTTAAATTCTTAACTAAGAAACCTCCTTTCTTGCCTGTACGTTTTTGCAAGTAACATTTTACATCTTACATATTCTGATACACACTGTACACGCTGACACGGCGTCCCCCAGGAGGAGTGCAGCCCTTGTTAGGCTGTGAGGTGTGAGTGTCTCTCAGAAGTCATAGAGGAAACTCAAACGACACCACCTATTTGCCATTGGTGATGATTTTGCTACATCCTTACATAGTGAGGTTTTACTCTTTGTCCTTGTTCCCCTTGATAAAGTCTTCATTTCCATAGTAAATCTAAGAAGAAAGATAACAGTGAGTTAAAATAATCTTTTCAGCAGATAGGTTTTAACGCCCTACCCTAGGATCCTGGGCTCTTTTATCTTCCAAGACAACATGCTAAGCCAAATGCAAAGTTGTTACTAATATTTAATTTTTCACTGTCCTAATGCCTTGGGTAAGTGTCTGTCCAGGCATCTTACTGGCTTTGAAGGTATCCCAGAAAGGTCACTCAGAAATAACACTTTTAAGACAATTGATTTATTTTCCCTTTAAATCTCAATGGTACTAATTTTCTTCCTTTATGTCTTTTATCCTTATAATTTGCATAAAAGAAATGGAGATATATCTGAATCTCTCATTTGAGAGCCAGACTGCTTTTAAAAGTCTATTATATTGAGCCTTGAAAAAGTAATATGTGACATTACAACCTGTATAATGTTTTGATGTTTATTATAGTAAGTCACTTTACCAAGTTCTTAGGTTAGTATTGGTGTGAGTCTCTTACTTATTAACACACTTTTCTTCAGTCGAAAAGCAAATAATAATGCCCAGCCTCCTAAATGGGATAGTATTAAATATGAAAATAGAGTAAAATTTTACATCATTACAGTAATAAATCAGTTTCTTTATTTCAAAATTACCAGCAGCAGGGGATTTTTTTTTTTTTTTTTACTATTCTTTTTTTGTTTGTGTCTGTCTTTACTATTCTGACAATTATCAGAGTTTTGAATAGGAGGCAAGTTGATTGGCTTTCAAATTCCTCTCATCATTAAATATAAAAAGCAGTTACAAAAAGAAGATATGTATTTGTTGGAGCGCCTGGGTGGTTCAGTCAGTGAAACATCTGACTTCAGCTCAGGTCATGCTCTCAGGGTCCTGGGATTGTGTCCCCACATTGGGCTCCCTGCTTGGGGGGGGGGGTTGCTTCTCCAGCTCCTCCCTGCTTGTACTGTCTCTCGATATCTCTCTCTCACAAATAAATAATAAAATCTTTAAAAAAAGAAGGTACCTAAGTGTTAGAATAAAAATGTGCAGATCATTTTGACTCCTTTAATGTTTATGGCACTTAATATAAAACTGAGAAAGTTCAATGTCAAAAGGAGCCTGTTTCTCTAAACAGATCAAAGCACACAATATATACATATTTTTTGTAGCACGTTGTAGAGGTCCTTAGAATATTATTGACTATACCTTCTTCCAGGAACTTTCAGTATGAAGTGTTTGTCATGTACCTTGAAGCATATATTAAATAAAATACAGCTTTGATCTCTGCCAAGTGGTATTTAACATTCAAGTTAGACTCTTGTAAAATTTCAGTTCTCCAGATGCATTTTTCCAAGAGAATGGGATTTTTCAATTTAAAATATTTCAGAATTACATTGTTAATCCTTTTATAAACATAACTAAAAAATGTACCATGCAGCGGGATTCCAAAGTAGAGAGGCTTTGCTTTAGGAACTATAGAGAAATTCATAGAAAATGAAGCCAAAAGGATAATGTCTGGTATTTATAGTTATCAGTGTATATACATTGGTGTTTTAGAACTTTTAGAACTCATGAGACTGGAAGGATGATGGTAACCTAATGAACTACTTAGTTTATCCTTGGGTATGGAATCTTCTTTGTTGGTCTCCTGTGACATGTAGTGATTGCCTTTCTAACACTTCTCCACATCAGACCAGCTTGGTGTCTTTGATGAAGAGCAGGACAATTTTGCTGTGAAAATAATGTTCACTCATATGTCAGAATTGTGCAGATATTTAGAGAAAAAGAAATGCAACCAGAAGGCTAGTGCTTACAGTGAATTTTAAGGGATATAAAATATTCATGGAAGAGTATGGGTCCTTACATTTTATACTCTGTGAGAGAATATCTAAAGACCTATAAAAAGGAGTATCTTTTGGGTCTTGGAGATTTTCTCAAGAATGAATGTGTAGAGTACTATGTTTTTTGAAATAATCCATTTTGACAAATATCTCCCAATTCTACATTCATGTTCAAGATCCAAACCCTGATTACAGTCTGTTTTCTGGATGGAGATTTTAATAGAAGGCAAAGACACACGCTCAGCAAACATGAGAATCCACTGCACTTGAAATCAGTAACTTTTATTTTTTAATTTAATTTTATTCTTTTGAAATCAATAACTTTTAATGGAAGTAATACTTTGTGTATTTCTGTATTGTTAAACTACTTTTCACAATAAGGGCACTTATGAAAACAAAAGTGATTTGAATTGATGAGTGTGTCATCTATTTCTTCTTACTGGACAAGTAGACTATTACATTTTTCTGATAACCATGCTGTCTGGTTTGGTACCACTTTTATTGCCAAAGGCAAACATTAAAAATTTAAGTAATATTTATTGCTGATGAACAAAACTTAGTGCATGTGTCCATAGGGGAGTTTAAACTATACACTTTCCTTATTTTAAAAAAAAATTGTTTTATTTATTCATTTATTTGAGAGAGAGAGAGAGCACAAGCCGAGGGGAGGAGCAGAGGAAGACAGAGAAGCAGACTCCCCACTGAGCAGGGAGCCCGATGTGGGACTTGATCCCAGGGCCCCGAGATCATGACCTGACCTGAAAGCAAAGGCTTCACCAGCTGAGCCACCCAGGTTCCCCTATATTTTCCTCATTAAGTAAAAGTTCACAGTTGTAGAAACAGGTCATTGAGTTGTCTGTACTGGTATTAAGTGTATCAGAAGTCTGCAGAGTTGTTCTCTCTGTTAATGTCCCTTTGTGACAAGAGGGTGGGTATGTTGCAGAGACCCCTCGGATGAGTCACACGATTCACGTTAAATGTAGAAATACCTCAAAGATAGCACAGACTACTCCCTGGGTGAGGTTTGTGACTCAGTAAATTGAGGATGTGTTTCTGAAGAGGTTCCGGAGTATAAGGCCGTCCCCCAGTTGTCCTCTGCCCTTGCAAGGTCAGGCGATCCCAAGGAAAGAGAAGGACTCTTGAGCCGCAGCATACATAGACGTCAGGATGAGTAGAAACTATATTCTATCAGATTTTAAACTATTTTCACTGTCCAGACGTTTACTGGCCTTTAGGTTCTATGTATGCTCGTGTGGATACATTGAATAGTTAAACAAAGTTTTCCAGCCTTTCCCATCAGTATTGTTTTCCTTCTGTTTATAATTTCAGATTATTTTAATTTTCATATACAAGTATATTTAAATGAATTAAATTTATGCTAGATACATAATATATGGGTGATATGCATCTGTATTAGGTACATATAGAGATAGATAAGTACATCTATATATTATATAACAATATAGACACACATTGTACTATATAAGATATATGTATGTATTTTATATGTATTTTTATGTATAACATATGTGTGTATTTTATATGTATGTATGTAAGCATGTGTGTATATAAAATAGACATTATTTTCTAGAGAAGTGTTAGATTCATAGCAAACTTGGGGTGAAACTACAGAGTTCACACCTCCCCCTGCCCCCTGTGCGCACGGCCTCTTGGAATAGTTAGAGCAGTGCTTCCTCAGGAATATTTCCCCAGCCAACATTCACTTGCCACTCTGACGTATGTGATGTCGCTGCTGTTCACCCAAAGCTTCTTTATAAAGTCACAAGATACAGTATTTTTTAAGTGACTTACTACTGATTCCTGTGGTAAGGTTTCCTACAACTGTGAGGGATTTTACTGGCTTTCTGTTCTGAAAATCTACTGGAGATGCTGTCTATAGAATAATATCACCCAGTATATATCTTATGTATTTTGTCGTTTAATAATATCTTAATTTTTCAATCTTTCAAAATCACAGCAAAGTATTTTACATATATTGACAATGGCAATATATTGCAATGTCATCATAGCATCAGTATGATTTAATTTTGAGATTCCCAGAGTCCTGACAAGGGGAAAGGAAAATTGATTTATATTAATATAAGAAATGCTTTAAAAAATAAGTGTGTGCTATTGTGTAGGGTGAGAATCCAGTTGGGTCAGCTGGGTGATTATGTCCCAGGGTCTGTGTCTCATGAGCTTGTCACAGGGATGTTGGCTACAGATGGAGGTATTTGAAGGCTTAACTGGGACTGGAAGGCCTTCTTCCAAGGTGGCTCATCCAGGATGCCTGGCTAATTTGGGCATCCTTGGGACATGGCAGCTGATCTTCCCTAGAGCAGGTGACCCAAGAAAGAGATTCTTACGGGCTGGTGTCAGAAGGCAGACTGTGTCATTTCTGGACTGTCCTGCTAACACAGGCCAGGTCTATCAGTGCGGGAAAGGCTACCCGGAGTGAACAACAGGAAGTATGGATCCTTGAGGGATGTCTTAGAGGCCACCTCCCACTGTCATTCAGGTCGGATGTTCACATCCATGCAGTCTGGTCACCCAACCTTACTTCGTCTGGTTCTGTCAGGCACCAGTTATGTGTTTTCTGGGTAAATCACTTCTCAGAGTTTTAATCTCTCACTCCTGAAATAGAGATGGTAAGAGTATCTTCCTGAAGCAGCTATTTGGAGATCTCAAGATCAAGAAAACTATTAAGTAAAATTGTTATCCAGCAAACTTGATGAACTTTGTAAAAAACCAAATGGGAGAATTTAAGCCAATATCTTCCTCTTCATCCTCCCCAGCACCTTAAATGTATGGAGAGAACTATAATAAATGAAGCATATACGGGGTGATGCAGTAAGTCTATTCGGAGTCATGCGTAAGTAACTGGGAATCTCAAAGACCTGGAAACAAATAAAGAGTAATAAAAAAATGAAGGGGACCTTAGGGCTCAGTTGGTTGGGCACCCGACTCTTGGTTTCTGCTCTAGTCATGATCTCAGGGTCATGAGATGGAGCCTGGAGATCCAGGCTCCACCTGGAGATGGTCATGGTCATGGTCATGAGATGGTCATGAGATCGGGCTCTGTGCTCAGTGCAGAGTCTGCTTGGGATTCTCACACTTTTTCTCTCTCTCTCTGATAAATAAATAAATCTTAAAAAAAAGAAACAATGAAATGCATTTTATGATTTACCAATATTGGAGATGCTAGGATTCAGCCACTCTGTGTATTTGGCCTGCTTTATGTAGCTATTATTTTTCTCAGTGTAAGTTCTCTCTCCAAGGATTGCTGGGAGGCATTTCTAAGAGTAGCGTAGTATCAAAGTCCTCTACTTTTCCTTTCCACAGTTCAGAGAGATTATTTGGGCTTCTACTTGGTTTGTCATGGCTTAAGAAGGACGACTTCACTCAAATTGAGCCCTTTAAATCACAATATCGTAGTATTTTAAAGTAGAGGAAGAAATATAGATGATATTAGTTTTCTCATTTTATAGCTTAGGAAGAACTTTGAGATATGAATACATTTGTCCAGGTCCATAAAGGATCTCCAAGGATCATTAGTCTCCCCAAAATTTGAGTATAACATTCGTATGATGCTTATCCCTTGCAAATATGAATTTCTTTGAATTCCAGTATAGTTAACAATATTATATTAGTTTTAGGTATATAATATAGTGATTGAGCAATTCTGTACATTACTCAGTGCTCATCACAAGTGCTCTCCTTCATCCCCATCACCTGTTTTCCCCAACCCCCCACCCACCTCCCCTCTGGTGAACATCAGAATGTCGTCTGTAGTTAAGAGCCTGTTTCTTGGCTTGTCTCTCCTCTTTTCACCCTTTTGCTGTTTGCTTTGTTTCTTAAGTTCCACATATAAGTGAAGTCATATGGCATTTGCTTTTCTCTAACGTATTTTGCTTAGTGTTATACTCTTTGCTCCATCCATGTTATTGCAAATGGCAGGATTTCATTTTTATGGCTGAGTAATATTCCATTTTACATACATAATACATCTTTTTATCTGTTCATCTACAGATGGACACTTGGGCTGCTTTCATACTTTGGTTTATTGTAAATAATTCTCAAATAAACATAGGGGGGCATATTTTATTTGGTTTCACATTATTTGGGTAAATACCCAGTAGTGGAATTAATGAATCAGATGGTAATTCTATTTTTAATTTTTTGAGGAACCTCCATATTGTTTTCCAGAGTGTCTGCATTAGCTTGCATTCACAGCAGCAGAGCACAGGGGTTACTTTTTCTTCACATCCTTGCCAACACTTCTTGTTTCTTGATTTCAGCCATTCTGACAGGTGTGAGGTGATGTTTCACTGTTGTTTGATTTGTAATTCCCTGATAATGAGTGATGTTGAGCATTATTTCATGTCTGCTGACCATCTGGATGTCTTTGGAAAAATGCCTGTTCATGTCTTCTGCCCATTTCTTAACTGGACTATGTGGTTTTGGGGTGCTGAGTTTGATAAATTCTTCATATATTTTGGATACTAACCCTTTATCAGCTATGTCATTCACAAACATTTTCTCTCATCCCATGGGTTGTCTTTTTGTTTTACTATTTCCTTTGCTGTGCATAAGCTTTTTATTTTGATGTAGTCCCAATAATTTATGTTTGCTTTTGTTTCCCTTGCCTCAGGAGACCTATCTAGAAAAAATTTGCTGTGGTCAATGTTTTCCTGTGCTTTATTGTAGGATTTTTATGATTCCAGGTCTTACATTTAGGTCCTTAATCCATTTTGAGTTTATTTTTGTGTGTGGTGTGCGAAAGTGGTCCATTTTCATTATTTTGCATGTTGTCCACTTTTTCCAACATCATTTGTTGAAGAGACAGTCTTTTTCCCATTGGATTTTCTTTCCTGCTTTATCAAAGATTAATTGACCATGTAATTATGAGTTTATACCTAAACTCTATTCTGTGTTATTGATCTATGTGTCTCTTTCTGTGCCAGTATTATACTGTTTTTACTACTATAGCTTTGTAATATATATTGATATTTGGGGTTGTGATACTTCCATTTTTTTTCAAGATTGCTTTGGCAATTTGATGTCTTGTGGTTCCACAGCAATTTTAAGATGATTTCTTCTAGTTTTGTGAAAAATGCTGGTGGTATTTTGATAGGAGTGTATTAAATCTGTAGATTCCTGTGGTTAGTATGGATATTTTAACAGTATTTTTTCTTCAATGTCTAAGAATGAAATATATTTCCATTTATATCTTCTTCAATATCTTTCATCAGTGTTTTATTGTTTTTAGAGTATAAGTCTTTCACCTCCTTGGTTATGTTTATTCAGAAATATATTCTTATTTTTGGTGCAATTGTGAATGGGATCGTTTTCTTTATTTCTGCTGCTTTGTTATTGATGCATAGAAATACAAGAGGTTTCTCTACATTGATTTTGTATTCTACAAATTTACTGAATTCATTTATAAGTTCTGGCAGGTTTTTTTTTTTTTTTTTTGTAGACTCTTTAGGGATTTCTATATAAGGTGTCATGTTATTTGTGAATAGTGAAAGTTTTACTTCTTCCTTACTGATTTGGATGCCTTTTATTTATTTTTGTTGTCTGATTGCTGTGACTAGGACTTGCAGTACTATGTTGAAGAAAAGTAGCGAGAGTAGACATTCCTGTCTTATTCTTGATCTCAGGGGGAAAGCTCACAGTTTTTCACCATTGAATATGATTGTCAACTGTGGATTTTTCATTTATGGCCTTTCTTTTGTTGTGGTATGTTCTCTCTAAACCTACATTGTTGAGGATTTTTATCATGAATGGATGTTGTACTTTTGTCTCATGAGAGACGCACAGAGAGAGGCAGAGACATAGGCAGAGGGAGAGGCAGGTTCCTTTCAGGAAGCCCGGTGCAAGACTCAATCAGGACCCTGGGATCATGACCTGAGCCAAAGGGAGACACTCAACCACTGAGCCACCCAGGCATTCCTCTTTTCGTTCTTATTCTCTTTATCAGCTTGATTACTTTCCATTACTCTGTCCTCCAGGGCACTGATATATGGTTCTTCTTTCCTTAGTCCACTATTTATTACATTTAGTGTATTTTTAATTTTGTTTATCGAGATCTTTATCTCTGATTTTGTTAAATGTTTCCTGTCTCTTTGTTGAGGGTTTCATGGCATTCCCTACTCTGTTCTCTAGTCCAGTGAGTACTTTTGTGTGCTTACTTTAGATTCTCTATCATGCATATCCCTTATCTCCATTTTTCTTGGATTTGTGCTATAGTTTGGTCCTATTCTTTCATTCAGGATATATTCCTCTGTCTCCTCATTTTGTCTAATTCTCTGTGTCTGTTTCTATTTATTAGGAAAGTCACTTATGTCTTCTACTCTTGAAAGTAATAGCCATATGAAGAAGAGGCTCCATAGTGCCCTGCAGGGCAGTGTACCTTGTTCACCAGAACCTGGTGCTCTAAGGGTGCCTCCTATGTGTGTTGTGTGCATCTTGCTGTCATGGCTGAGCTACATTTGTCTTTAGTCCAGTTGTCTGCAGTGTTTCTTCCTGCCTGATTCGGGCAGTGTTTGTTCCCTGGGTTGTTTGTAGACTAACTGGGGCTGTCTTGAGATGAGTCAGACCAGGTAATTGCCAGAGATGCAGTAGGATGGGGTGCTTTCCCTGTGTTGTCCCCTGACATTTTATTGGTGAGCAGGCCCTACGATCAGACCAGATGGTTGACCCCATTCCTATGCTATATGGTTACCTTCATTTTTTCTTGGGGCAGGAGTTACTTTGAAGTTGTATCCTTTTGGGGCTGCTTGCACAGTGCCCAGCTTGTGGAGCCACTTTGGATGGACTCCTGCTGAGGGCTTGTTGGAGTTATTGGGTCTGCAGGACAGTGCTGAGTTGGGCGCAGAGTATTAGTAAGTTGTGAGCTGGGCAGCTGTGGGAGGGGACCTGTTGGAGGGGCAGGGTCTGTTGGCCAATGTGGGGGTGGGGCATGCATTAGCAAGTTAGGTATGGAGTTTTGGCAATGCACTGGTTTCCACGGGTGTATGTGTGTCTGGAATGGGGGCTGGGAGAGGAAAATTATACCTGACAGTTCCTTTGCTCAAAGATCCCTGCCCCTCCAGCACATGTTCTGAGACTAGCAAATAAATCTCCCTCCCATACACCTGAGGCATTTTTTTTAAACTGCTGCTTCTGTGCTATATCTTAGTGGGGCTGTTTGTTATGCTGGCTCTTTAAGGGTGTGGACTCAGTTTCCTCTCACCCTCCGGACTCTTGCAGAGCTGAACATCTGATTTTCAAAGCTCCAAGAATTAAGCTCCACTGATCATAAGAACTCACACAGGTAAGCCCCACTGGTTTTTGAAGCTAAATATCATGGGAATTAGTCTTCCTAGTGTGGGTCCCCTGTGCCTGAGGTGCCTAGGATGGGGTCTGCTCCATTTCCATCACTGTGTTTTGGTATCTCTCCTTCCCCAGACAGTCTTGGAGGTCATTTTGATTTCCAGCTGCATCTCTGCCCTTCCTAACCTTGTGGCAGTGGCCTTTTTTTCAACATTTAGCTCTCAGGTTTTGAGTTGTTTTCTGGGTTATTTACACCAATTTGGGTGTTATCTACTTGTATATGTGGGTCACTATGAGCTCAGGATCATCCTTCTCCACCAGCTTCCCTGGAAGTCCTATAAATATAAGTTTTTAATGTGTATTATTCTAAAACGTAAAATCAGGAACCCATAAAATGTTCATGAACATTGTTAATTAATGAGAGAATCCTTAAAATGTCCGCAATATTCAAAGAGAATGTGAAAAACCAACTGTTTATAGGCAATGGTAGGATATGATTGCTGGTTACATATTAAACTGGTTAATATTCAAAAAGACCATAAACCATACCATTACAGTCATATGTTCCACTGCACAAAAATGATTTGCATCTCTACTAAATAAAATCTAGAAATTAACTTGGTCCCTAGAGAATTATAGTATAGACCAGACAAATCAAAGTCATATCAGCACCTCACTGAGAGCACCCAGGAATTTATTTTCTTTCATTATATTTTGGATAGTTTTTGGAATAGCCTTTTTAAGAAAGTACATTTTCAAAAGATAGACATTTCTAATTTTGCTGTAAAGGTTTGTAAGAATTATATGAAAGAAGCTATAAGTGAAAGCAGTTTGTAAGCTAAAAATACAGATTCATTGCTTCCTTCATAAATGTAAATACTCTGTGAAATAAAATTTTCTTTTGTTAGTTTTCATTATGTAAATTCTGTTTCTCTGTAATGAATTTATCACATAAATTCCTGTCAGTGAAGCTTTTAGAGCAAGCTCCTATGTTCTGCAGAGATGTACCCATGATCTGAAGCCTTTGTCAAATGGCTTTTTCCTTTCCTGTAAAATTCAAGCGTATCTTCTGTTCCTCTAGGTCTCTGGTTCATGACTGCATTTTGCACAGTGTCAGTTTTGTGATCTGTCTTTTTCAGTCAGGGAACTGTCACATTTATATATTTGTATTGCTTTCATTCCAGTAAACTGTTGACTGTCATATAGTGGCATGTGTGTCATTGAGTACAATATTTTAAGTTATAACTGTAACTTAACATTATAACATTGAGGAATCCTATCACTTTTTTACCAACCGCCTTGGTGTTATATACCAGGAATGGCCATTTCTCATGGAAATACTCTTCATGAGCCCCTGCACTTGACCTTGTACTTGCCTGTTGCTGGATTGAAAGGTCAGGGCCTGAAGGCAGTGTTCACTCTTGATCAAAGAAAGAAAGAATAGAATAAGATACAAGTAATAGTCTAACTCCTTTTTGGTAGAACTTTTCTAAGTTCATTTTAGAGAGGCCCTGTCAGCTCTCTGCACATGTCAAATCCACACCTGATGCTTCCTGACAGATAAAGAATAATAGTTACAAAATTATTAAGAAAGTTTGGGTTTCAATTCTAATCTCTACATGTCCCCTTTGCCAACTTTCCTCCAATTTTGTATCCTTATTCACTGTGGGACTTCAGGATATCTAATATAACTACCAGAAAATGCAAGCCTAAAAGAATCAGGTAGGTAATTAACCACGTGCATGAGTTGTACAAATGATGGGCTTTGAGGGAAATTTGAGTGCACGTTCATGTACATGTCTTTCAAGGCATGCATATTTTCTTCAGAATGTTCTGGTTGTGGTCATGCTGCTCTGTGAGCTATATGTTGCCAGAAATTCCAATTATTCACGAAAAATTAGAAGTATAAATTTGAAGTCAAATATCTTCAGTTTTAAATTGGTCTCATTGGAGTGCCTGTGTGTCTCAGTGGGTGAAGTGTCTGTCTTCTGCTCAGGTCATGATCTCAGAGACCTGGAATGTGGGGCTCCCTGCTCAGCGGGGAGTCTACTTCTACCTCTGCTCCCCCCTTCTCGTACTCTCTCTGTCAAATGGATAAAATCATCAATCAATCAATAAAATTGGCCTGCTTTTCATAAAATGCAAATAATGGCAAACAAAACATGTTTACCAAAATATAGACATGCCTATATTCATCTTAATTTTTTTAAAGATTTTATTTATTTATTTGAGAGAGAGTGAAGAGGGGCAAAGTGAACAGAGGGAGAAGCAGGCTCCCTGCTGAGGAAGGAGCCCGGCCTGAGACTTGATCCCAGGACTCTGAGATCATGACCTGAGCTGAAAGCAGTTGCTTACCCTACTGAGTCACCCAGGCATGCTAAATCTTAAACTTTTATTCATGGCACTCACATGGCCAAATTTAGAAAAAATATTCCTGCTTCAAAGAGCTGCAAAATTCATTTAATATTCAGGTACCAGGAGCAGGATTTAAAGATGAACAAAAATTATTTTATAATGAAAGCACAATATTTTAATGATTAAAATAAATTTATCTATAGAAAATAACTGAGCAAATTTTGCAACAATTTATAATTACACTTATGAAGTAAAATTAAATTTTTTTCCAAACATATTTTTTTTATTCATCTTTCACACATTTATTTAAAAATCCCATTCCGGGATCCCTGGGTGGCACAGCGGTTTGGCGCCTGCCTTTGGCCCAGGGCACGATCCTGGAGACCTGGGATCGAATCCCACATCGGGCTCCCGGTGCATGGAGCCTGCTTCTCCCTCTGCCTGTGTATCTGCCTCTCTCTCTCTCTCTCTCACTCTGTGACTATCATAAATAAATTTAAAAAATTTTTTTTAAAAATAAATAAATAAAAATCCCATTCCATGGAGAGGTGGATGGATGAAGGTATTTGGTGACCATATCTATAAATATAATGTGTCCAACTGCTTTGGCTGAAATGTTCTGTCAATTTAGGCGAAGCTCACATGGCCTGGAATCTGCATTAGCACAGCAGGGTCACTCTGAATTCACGAAGGTCACGGTGACCACTGCAAGTGAGGTGATCATAGGAAGGCTAATGAGAGCAAGGCCCCCTGGATGCTCCTCCTCAAGCTGTGCTTACATCCTCGTGGGTGGTCTGTGGTGTTGGCCTGGCCCAGACCATGGTCACATCTCCCATCACAGTGGCTGGTCCAAGAGCCACGACATCATATAATATTTTAGTACAAGTAATTTTTCCTGATGAGAATCCTGGGCCAAGTCAATTAACCTTTCAATCAGCCACCTCATTTATTTTGTTTTTTTTTTTTAAGTGTCCAAATGCTGGAATTTTTGCTTCTATTTCTGAAACATAATTTTGAAACGTATGTCATGGGAAGTAGATGATGTTTTGGTAGAATTTTGTCACCTCTGGGAAAGTGAGAAATAATATAGTCACAGGCGGGAGGCATAGAAGTACCGAGCTACCAGAGTAAGGAAAAATCAGCCTCCCAGCACGTTTCGTGCCTCAGACCCTCAGACGAGGTCAGAGTTTGCTTGTGTAATAATCAGGCACCTCAGTGATTTAATGGAGAAGGAGATGGAAGAGGCCCAACTGATAAATAACCATTTTACAAACAAGTCTAACGGATGTCCTTAGTCTCTGTTGAAGAATGGCAAAGTGGTTTATGATTTACTATATTATTTAATATAAATAAATACTCATTAAAGGAAAATGGTAAATATGGGAAGATACAGAGAAGCATCACTGTACTGCTCGATTACGAATGCCGTGTTCAAGCAGATATAGTAGATTGTGCCGGATTTTGTGGTCCATCCATCTCTGATGGTTTTTTTTTTTTTAATTTTTATTTATTTATGATAGTCACACACACACACACACACACACAGAGACAGAGAGAGAGAGAGGCAGAGACACAGGCAGAGGGAGAAGCAGGCTCCATGCACCGGGAGCCCAACGTGGGATTCGATCCCGGGTCTCCAGGATTGCGCCCTGGGCCAAAGGCATGCGCCAAACCGCTGCGCCACCCAGGGATCCCTATCTCTGATGGTTTTATCCACTGCTGGCATGCTCACACTTCACCCGGTTTATGTTTCACCAGCTTTGTCACAGAGACATCATGGCATAGAATTTTTGAAGTTCCATTGAGCAGTGTATCCCGACCACAACAACTTCCACAACCTGTAATAAATTACCAAAAAGCTAGTAACTGAAAACAATATACGTATGTTATTTCATAGTGAGGGAAGCCAAAGAGTTTGGGACCTGGCATTTCTTGCAAAGACTGTAGAGAATCCATGTCCTTGCATCTCTGACTCCTAGAGGCTTCCTCCTTCCACCTGTGACCCCTCTCTCGACCTTCCAAGTCTGCAGCCTGGCATTGTTTTGGCTCTGACCTGCCTTCTTCCCCTCTGGACCCTTGTGATTCCCTGAGACCCACTGAGGTAGGATAATCCAGGATAGTCACCTATTTTTTTAAAACTCTTAATGTCACCTACAGAGTTCCTGTTACCATGTAAGGTGCCATAGCCACAGGCTTGGTGATTAAATGTTGTCGTCTCTGGGGCTGTTATTCGGTGCATGACATGACCCTGTATGTGACATTGGCTGTCTTGTTTCCTCGGTATCATAAATAACACTACGTTTCACAGCTGTATGCATGGACTTTTCTTTTTTTCTGATAACTTTATGAAATGATTTGCTTTGCTTTCAGAGTGAATTTTTAGAAGTATATCTATTATAGAAAATTATGACCAATGTGTCCAAATGACTTGAGAAAAAGATTTATGTATTTACTTGAGAGAGGGAGAGACAGCATGAGCTGAAGGGGCAGAGGGAGAGAGAGAGAATCGCAAGCCGACTCTGAGCTGAGCATGGAGCCCGATTTGGGGTTTGATCCCAATCCCTGAAATCATGATCTGAGCTGAATTCAAGAGTTAGACACTCAACCGACTGCACCCCAGGCCCCCCTCCAAATCACTTTTTCAAAAACAAAAGGGATTTCCATTCCTCCCTGCCAGGCGGGAGAATTTCAGAAATGACAGGCCTGGTGCAAATGATGGAAGGACGAGGTCAGCCGCTAGGTGGGCAAAGAGACTGTTGGGTTGGTGGGTTGATTACTCCCTACAACTGTGCCTTTTCCTCCTTTCACAGCTCAGTTTGTGGCCATTGTGATGTGCATGGCACAAAGTGTGAGTCATGGCACATCCCATGCTCGCTTGCTCCTCGAAGCCGCTCCCGGGGCCTCCTCTACTGCTCGCCCTGCGGGTCTGTCTGCCTGTCAGTACAAAATTGGTACTCGTTGGAAGACTTTTTCTAATTTACAGATAGTTCACCTCATGATACTAAGTAATCCTAAATACTAAAATCCATAGATCTGCTCACTTGTACGTGATGTTCCAGATGAACTAACATTTCAATTTAGAATGAGAAAAATTCAAAGGGGATATTAGAAATGACATATTTTTTTCATCCTTCCTTTTACCCCATGCTGATAAAATCCTTTCCATTAATTAATGAAATATTTTTTAAACTTTTTTTTTTTTTTTTTACTTTGAAATAGTTGCACATTCACGGAAAATTGCAACAATAGGGCAGAGATGTTCTGTGTATCCTTCATTTTTATTTTCCCAGCAGTAGCAGCGTATGTACCTGTAGTAGACCATGGGACACAGGAATCATCCCAGTGTTGTGAGCACGATGGCAGCAGAAACTGGGCTGTGTGCTGGTTTTTGAGGTTTTCAGTAGCACATCTTGTGGAGCCTGTGGCGGTAACAGTGCTCCTGAAGTTCTGCTTATCTTCTCTTAGGTTCCCATAGCTCACAAACTGTATTTGGCATGCCAAATTCACGATTGTTATATTTTTTTCCGGGACTTCCCCATAAGCAATTTGCAGGAAGCCAATATTAACTTTAAGGAACCTCATAGGTATTAAAGGTTGTTCCCAGGAAATAGGAAACCTTCAATATAGTAATCATCGTATTTATTTATTTACTTATTTATTTATATCATTTTTTAAAAGCTTTTGAATCTTTTTTAAAAGATTTTATTTATTTATTCATGAGACACACGCACGCACACAGAGGTAGAGACACAGGCAGAGGGAGAAGCAGGCTCCCCGCAAGGAGCCTGATGTAGGACTCGATCCCAGGACCCTGGGATCATGACTGAGCCAAAGGCAGATGCTCAACCACTGAGCCCCCCAGGTACCCCAACTTTTAAATCTTTTTAAAGTATCTGGGTTGGAATAATGCCTCATGAATCCCTGTATTTAACATCTATGACTGCATTCATTCAGCATATGAACACTAAATTCTAGGGGTTTTGCATAGGGTCCGCCTGACTTGACAGTTCTTAAATTACTTGGCACCACTGCTGTCCTTCCAGGAGAAAACAATCCTGCTAAATAAAACTATATCATACTTCATTTATCTAATTAAGACCAGGGATTCTTAGTCCAAAGATAAGCAATAAAATCATGATCTGAAGAATGTAGCCTCCTGATCAGTGAGATGGTATTATTTGATCTGCGCCCTAATGGATAATCACAGGAAAATCTTAATTTATTTGTGACTGTCAGACCACGTGGAGGCTCTCTGACCTCACAGGGCATCTTGACTTAAATATGAGTGTCTAACAAATACTTCTGCATCTTTCTACTTTTCTAAATATACAAAGTTCTTTCTTGAAAAAATATAAAACAGAGGTGAACTAATTGCTAGATTTTCAGATATTTTACATAAAAGCTGTGAGAAGATAAATGATGTACCAGAGGAACAATGCTACGGTGTGAGCAAAACCTGTCCAGCCTTGTAATTCTCTCTGTGATAAAAGATCCATCTCTTTGTATCTTCCTCGATTTCTTTCAGAAGTGTTCTGTAGTTTTTAGGGTATAGATCCTTTACCTCTTTGGTTAGGTTTATTCCTAGGTATCTTAGGCTTTTGGGTGCAATTGTAAATGGGATTGACTCCTTGATTTCTCTTTCTTCAGTCTCATTGTTAGTGTATAGAAATGCCATTGATTTCTGGGCATTGATTGTGTATCCTGCCACGCTGCCAAATTGCTGTATGAGTTCTAGCAATCTTGGGGTGGAGACTTCTGGGTTTTCTACGTAGAGTATCATGTCATCGGTGAAGAGGGAGACTTTGACTTCTTCTTTGTCAGTTTGAATGCCTTTTCTGTCTTTTTGTTGTCTGATTGCTGAGGCTAGGACTTCTAGGACTATGTTGAATAGCAGTGGTGAGAGTGGACATCCCTGTCTTGTTCCTGGTCTGAGGGGAAAGGCTCCCAGTGCTTCCCCATTGAGAATGATATGTGCTGTGGGCTTTTTGTAGATGGCTTTTAAGATGTTGAGGAAAGTTCCCTCTATCCCTACACTCTGAAGAGTTTTGATCAGGAATGGATGCTGTATTTTGTCAAATGCTTTCTCTGCATCTAATCATGTGGTTCTTGGTTTTTCTCTTGCTGATATGATGAATCACACTGATTGTTTTACGAGTGTTGAACCAGCCTTGCATCCCGGGGATAAATCCCTCTTGGTCATGGTGAATAATCTTCTTAATGTATTGTTGGATCCTATTGGCTAGTATCTTGTTGAGAATTTTTGCATCCATGTTCATCAGGGATGTTGGTCTATAATTCTCCTTTTTGGTGGGGTTTTTGTCTGGTTTTGGAATTAAGGTGATGCTGGCCTCATAGAACGAATTTGGAAGTACTCCATCTCTTTCTATCTTTCCGAACAGCTTTAGTAGAATAGGTATGGTTTCTTCATTAAACGTTTGATAGAATTCCCCAGGGAAGCCATCTGGCCCTGGACTTTTGTGTCTTGGGAGGTTTTTGATGACTGCTTCAATGTCCTCCCTGGTTATTGGCCTGTTCAGGGTTTCTATTTCTTCCAGTTCCAGTTTTGATAGTTTGTGGCTTTCCAGAAATGCGTCCATTTCTTCTAGATTGCCTAATTTATTGGTGTATAGCTGTTCAGAAGGGGAGACAGAACATGAAAGGCTCCTAACTCTGGGAAATGAACTAGGGGTGGTGGAAGGGGAGGTGGGCGGGGGGGGTGGGGGTGACTGGGTGACGGGCACTGAGGGGGGCACTTGACTGGATGAGCACTGGGGGTTATTCTATATGTTGAGAAATTGAACACCAATAAAAAATAAATTTATATATATATATATAAAAAAAGAAACCAAAAACCTAACTCAGTTTCAGGGGTCGCAAACTTTGGCACTTGAGCCAAATCCACCCCATTACCTCATTACCTGTTGTGTATGTTTTCTGAGCTAAGAATAGTTTTAAATTTTTAAATCATTGACCTCATTGATAATAATCAAAAGAAGAATAACATTTTATGATAC
Source organism: Canis lupus baileyi (assembly GCF_048164855.1). Taxonomy (NCBI): domain Eukaryota; kingdom Metazoa; phylum Chordata; class Mammalia; order Carnivora; family Canidae; genus Canis; species Canis lupus. Next base: position 45,246,574 of record NC_132864.1, on the reverse strand, counting down.
AAAATGATATAAAATTCAAATTCCAATGTCTATAAATAAAGTTTTATTAGAACACAGCCACACTCATTCATTTTCACATCATCCATGGCCGTTTTGTGCTACAATAACAAAACTGAGTAATTGGAAAAGAAGCCTTATGACCTGCAAAGGCTAAAATACTTGTTATCTGGCCCTTAATAGAAACAGTTTGCTGACCCTTGGTCTATATGATAGTGTTACACAAAGAAAAAATTAAGAACTGCTCTTAATAAACAACCTCATTGGATTAAAAGAAAAAAAAAGATCCACATTGGCTTCTCATCACAACACTTTCTCTTACATTTACTCTCCCCTGTATTTGTAACTGTACCTGAGCAGTTTTAAAAAAGCAATGATGTGAATCTTTTGGGACTTCTTGAAGATATAGATATATACATTTTTTTTACTTAAAAATGTATTTTGAATATTTCGTGTACAATAGGCACTGTGGTTTAGCACCAGAACGATCACTCACCGTGCACTTCTGGTTCTCACTGCTCATGCCTCTCCACTCCTCAGCTTAAGCAGGCAACTTGAGGTTCGGACGTCCATCACATTTCTTTGCAGCCCTCCTGCCTTGGTTCTTTGACGTGCACCTCAAGTCCCAACAGATGCATGTGTGCGTGAGAGCACACACACACACACACACACACCTGTGCACATGCACGCACCCTGTTTCTCTCTATAAAAGTGCTGGAAATGAACCCCTGTTAATCACAGGATGTAAGAGGTAATGTGCCCAGATCGTTTAATCAAGTTTCAGATTCAATGTGATTTCTGTGACAAATGACAGGTATTTATAGTTGATTATTGGTTATGCTTAATGCTTCTCTGGAGGATAGAGCCTTGATAACAAGAAAATAGGGTTCGTCTAGAAATAGTATTGACTTTAGAGAGATGCTGGGCCAGAGATCACTTTTATATAAATGAGCAGATGGCTTTTTAAACTCTAATAATGAACAATTGCCTCTGAGATAACAGACACGTACACGCACACAGTTCTTATAGCATAGCTTAGAAATTAGCACAGGTTCATGCTGGAGAGTAGGAAGTCGGTTTATTAGTTTCTGTGTGTGTTTTAATGCTTGACCACCGGTGTTTTAGGCTCCTCCTGGGGAGTTCAGTACTCTACTAAAAATCTAAAAAAAAAAATTTAGAAAAATATCATGAAACAGAGTTTGTCTTCAAGGTATATATTTAGTTTATTTTGAGATTTAAAAAAAAAGCCACATGAAATGAATAGTGAAAAATATAGTTTATATGAAATAATAAAGAGCTTTTGTTATGAACAACAGTCCCCAGCATTGCTCCCATCCCTGCTCGCACCCTTTGAGCTGGTACCTACTGTCCAGGAGCAGGGTAAGTAAAAGAGACCTTTGAGTTGGTACAACCCTAGCTTGTACCAGCTGCAGGTGGTCCCCCCAACTGGACCTGCATAAATGTGTGAACTCAGCATGGGGTGTCTTCCATGTTGGGGCATGGTTTACGTGAGCTGCTTCAGGTGCTGGTCCCTGGTCCACACTGTGCAGCCCACCCTTACCCACGGGCACAGACTGGCATCAGGGCGAGGGCATGCCCCGTTCTAGGACTCACTGACCCGTGTACCTTGTAGGACTCCTGCTGGTGCCGGTTGCTCCTCCCCATGTCTCTTCCAGGTTACGTGAGTGCACACAGCTTTGCCACCCTTCTCAGCTTCTCTTGTGTGCCTGGGCTGTGCTTTGCACATGGTTGATATTTAATAAATATTTGATAGAATGTAGGAAATAAGCCTACTTCATTCCCAAGTGAGTGCTCTTCAAAACTGTGTCATAATTATTCTCTAATTTTCAAGTTTCCTGGGAGCTGATACATCACATCATCTACTCGTCTGATTGTACTAATGAAAAGTTTAATAACTTGTCAAGGGAAAGCATGATTAGTTAAGTGAAAACTTCACAACTTATTCCCAAGGAGGCTTTCTATTCCTTTTGAGGCTGAATCTTGATTTTCTCAGTGATCATCCCTATAGACCTCTCAAGCCGGACTGATGTTGTTTTCCTCTAGTTCCATCCATTGTAAAGGCTCAGTGTCTGCCAGGTTTTCCTGGCCTCACGACATGCTGCACATACTTAGCTCTGATCATCTGGAAATCTTGGGTCATTTTCCCATGAGATGATGCCACACTTCTCTGTGTTACAGGCTGCAGCAGTTACGTGCTCTGAAATAACACTCAAGAGTGATTAGGTCAAGATCTGCTCCCTGCTGACATTTTGTTTTATTCGGATCATCTGTTCCGCACACAGTGAAGTGAACGTGTTGACGGTTGCCTTCATTGTAGGCGTTGGGATATTAACCATGGATGGTGAACCCTGACCCCACCAGCTTCATGTGGCAGATACCAAGTGGGAAATTCGGTTGGTCTCTGCAGTTCTAAAGATGTTCACTTTAACAGTAATAGAACAATATAAAAATTGTAAAAAAATAAATAAACCATAACAAATTGGGGTTTATTGAGAATAGAATGATTAAAACCCATTTGGCAGAGTTTTAAATATGTGTGTATAGTATATATGAGGTAAACATACTGGTAACGTTATACAATATTTACTTTATAAATCTATTTTTATTTTGTGTGTATTTAATTACTGAAATATTCTTATTCCAGTAATTTCACAACTAGGATTCCACACTAAAAAAAGCCTTTGAAGTAGTATCAGATCTATACAAGTGATGTTTACTGTCACTTAATAAGAGTGAATTTGTAGAAAGAGCCTGAATTTCTTAAAAATAAGATAATATAACAGTTAAGGAAAATATATTGGTCATGAGGTCAAATGAAATAATCTTTTTTTTAATTAAATTTTTTTTTTCAAATGAAATAATCTAATGTAAGTGTTCAGCTTACAAATGAGTAAAAGGGCTAAGATACTTGGAGAACATTCATTATATATTAATTCTTATCAATACTACCATATAATAGCTATCAATATAGTTTTTTAAGAGGAGTTATCAAAAGACAAAAAAATACGACAAAAAATTTAAAATGGTTTTTGATAAATGACGTAAATTTGAAGATAGAGGCATGGTAATTGGCTGGGAGGAAATATATTGAGGTCTTATTAGTGGACATGTCTGCAAGCTCACGTGCTTTTTGTTCTTTTATATATATTTCACCGTGTTCTTCAATATTCCTGAAGAAAAACAGGCATCGTTTTTATAATTAAGGAAAAACAATGCTATGATTAGAACTTAAGAATACCATGGTGGCTACAATTCAGTATAATTTATTGTGTCATATACTGTGGTAACTTTTATGTGGATTTTATTACTTATTTCTTATTCTACAACGTAGCATAAATGCATTACAACACAATATAGTTTTATCTCCTGACACCATTGGGAAAACAAATGATGAAATAACTTGATAATATAATATAATATAATATAATATAATATTATATTATACTATATTATATTTACAGCAGAATTTAAACTCAGGTGGATTGCCAGGTTTAGTAAACAAAAACACATTTTGTTGATAAAAACATAAATGGTGAAAATAGAAAATAGTACAATCATTCTGGGAAAATGTGTGGCAGTTTCTTATATTTTAGTTAAACATATACTTAGCACCTACTCCAGCCATTTCCCCACTGTGTTTACTTATGAAAGATAAATGTGTATGTCCCAGCAAAGACTTGTACATACGTCGATGTTTCTCACAGCCTTATTTTCTCTGGTCAAAACCTGGAAACAACTCAGATGCCCATCAAAAGGTAAATTGATAAACTGTGGTACATTCATACAACAAAATACTTTTCTGCAATAATGAGGAATGAATGGACTGTTGCTATAACAAGGTAGATCAATCTCAAAATAGTTTTACTGTGAAGAAGATAACAACCTCCCCCAAATGCATAAAATCCACAATTTCATTTCCATAAAATTCTATAAATTCTAACTTACAGTGACAGAAAGCAGATCAGTTTAAAAAAAGAAAAAAAAAACTGTGCAAGTGTATTCCGGGATTGGAAATACCAGTTTCCTCTGTTTTCATTTTGTTTTTGACAGGTACAATTAAACAACATTGGTATACTTAGCAGATTATCTTAATTAAACGAAGATGAATTAGTTTTCTTCTGTATTTTTATGGGAACATACTGACTATGCATTGGCTTTAATTATTGCTCCCCTTCAATATAGCATAAATAAAAATTGCTACAGAAAAATAATTTGAAAAAATGTGTCCGTCCAGAAATTACTTCACCTGATTATTAATAATAAAAACTATTTAAAATCAATAAGCATTTTTAAAAAGAGTAGGAAGAAAATGAGAGTGGGCACCTAGAGGCTGTCTGTTACTCAATCAGCCTATACTCAAGCATGTCTTTTTAATCCATTACAGATTACTTAGTTTGAGTGATGTAAGGACTTGCCGAGTAAATAATTTATTTTCCCACTATTGAGCATGCTGCAAATGAGGAACACATTACATATATTTTCTTAAGATTTTATTTATTTATTCATGAGAGACACAGCGAGAGAGGCAGAGACACAGGCAGAGGGAGAAGCAGCCTCCATGCAGGGAGCCCGACGTGGGACTCGATCCCGGGTCTCCAGGATCAGGCTCTAAACCACTGAGCTACCCGGGCTGCCCCACATTACATATTTTTAAATGCAGTTTAATGACTGGTTTTAAGTCATGCCAAAGACAAATAGAATCTACAGAGCTGAAGAGAGCAGCACAGTAATGAAAAAGTAGAGAAAATTGAAGTCTTCCTTACAGTAAGTGTGGTGGCCAAACTTTACAAAATGCTCTCCTGTGACCCCTCTTTCTTAATATTTACAGCATTATGTAATTGTCCTCAAGTTGTTTTTGGGCTTTATGTCAGCACTCACTTCTGTCCAAAAAAAAGAAGTTATAAGGTAGGGAGCATCGCTGTCCTGGTGAGGTTGCAGAGCTGTGGTTCTCCTTACCTGAGTGCCTTCCCAGTCTTCCTGGTGTCCCCTCGCCCTCGTGCTTGCTCACTCACTCACTTGCTTTGATGAAGTTCTATTCCATCTTGGAGATACTCCACAAAGCTCCTGAAAGAGACCTCTGTCCTGTAGATCCCGAGGAACTGAAGCCTTCATCCAGCAGCACGTTGGAAACTGAGCCCACAGCCACCATGTAACTGATTTTTAAAGTGGGTCTTCTGCTGTGGGGACTTCAGGTGAAGCTGTGTCCCTTCTTCCCACCTTGACTGCAGCCTTGTGAGCCATAGGCATCTACTGAGCAGGACTTGGTTCCTGACCCACAGCAACTGAGATACTGAATTTATAAATATTTGTGGGGTGCCTGGGTGGCCCAGTTGGTTAAACATCCAACACTTGGTTTTGGCTCAAGTCATGATCTCAGGGTCTTGGGATGGAGCCCCGTGTTGGCCTCTGTGCTGGGTGTGCATCCTGTTTGAGATTCTCTCTCTTGCTCTACCCCTCCCACTCACACACTCTCTCTTCTTCTAAAATAAATAAGCAGATATCTGTTATTTTAAGCCTACATTTTTGCATGATGTGTATTTGCTGTATATTAGACATACTATGGTATCTGTTAATAGAATGCATAGTGGCTAAGTATTCCATTAAGGAATCAGGAAGGCCATGAAAGCGCACCTTGAAATGCATTACTTCCCCATTTTAATTGAGTTTGCAGCGTGTTTTCATCAGCCCTGGTTTTACTTGATCGGTCCTGAAATGGAAGCTTTGCCGTGCTGCCTGCATGGTCAAACAGATGTGATTTTCGGTGCTAGAGCTTGGCGGCTGCCTCTTGGAGACTCTTATGAGTTCCTCAGGCCAAGCAGGGTGAACCTCCTAAACTGGGAGGAGCTATGAGAGACCCCTTCTGCTGGCAGAAAAGGCTCATTAGAATTTCAGAGCTCATCAACCCCAGTGTCATTGTGTCTTCCCATAACTCCCCATTCCTACTTTCAGGATCCGATTCCCATCTGGTCATAGGCAGCCTACGAAACTGGGAATGTCGGTTGTCTGCTAGGCCAGCCTCTCAGAGGATGAACCTGTGTTCTTGTTTTCAGCACTCTCAGCCCTGGGGCCATGGGGAGATGAGGGGCCTCCTTCAGTGTAGACATAGGAGCTTTAGGTGCTTCCTGTGGCTCTCGAGCTGGGAATTCCAGTCCCTGACTCATCCTTTTCTTTCTCCACTTTGTCCAGCCGTGTTAGAAGCAACCATGCATTACCCTTGCTACTTTGACAGATACCTGGGAAAGTGTCATGAACACAGTCACCAGGCCATTGTTTCGTGTAAGTGTTGGATTAGAAGCATCCAGTGGCGATACTTCGTGTTTCTGCTGCCAGATCCCACAGTAGACCTACGTCAGTGATCTCTTTACTACCGAGTGACTTTCCATTTAATCAGATTAGAAGGTCCATTCCAGAACACCTAAGACTAATTTGGAAATTCATCCTTAAGATTTTGTTCCTTGGTAACCAGTCTCTCAGCACCAAGCCTGCATTAGATTTCTCCAGAGAAACAGAATCAGTGGGAGACACACATATTTTATTTTACTTATATTTAATAGCATGTTTTATACTTAAATATATAAAGACATATATGATTTCCAAAATCGACTTACCCAGTTATGAAGCCTGGCAAGTCCAATGGCTGCCCAGCACAGCCGATGTTCCAGCTGCAGTGTGAAGACTGCCTGTGGTGGGGACAGGAAGCCAGTGCTGCTCTGAAGTCAGCTGAGAGCCTGCTAGAGAGTTCTTTCTGTGGCTCCGGGGAGCCTGCCGTCTTTGTGATAGACGTGCCGCTGTTGGGGATGAGGCCCACGTATGGGAGGCAGTCAGCTTTTCTCAAAGACTCTTAACTTCAGTTTTAGTGTCATCTGAAAATACCTCACAGAAACACCCAGAATAACATTTGGACAAATATCTGGACATCTTCCACGTACCTTAGAAGGTGAGAGAAACAAATTTTTCTTACGTTTTCTTGGATTGGACCTTTCATTGGGGGCCTACTTAGGGCCAATGTGTAACTCACGCTATGAACTGGGGATGAACTGAAGAAGACATTGAATCATAAAGACCCAATTTTCAAAGACACGTAAAACACTCATTGATATATAATCAGGAGCTTTCATGGGGCTTTTTCAAGAATAGATACAGATTAAATGAGATGGAAAGGATTTAGGTACTAAAGTGTAGGTTTTAAACTTAAGCCCTGAAGTTGAAAGAGGACTGTTGAAAAGTTTGAAGACAAAAGAACAGAACTAAAGTTCAGATAAAGTATGTCACACGAGTCACCAAGAACCACCAAAGGACCTCACATTCAGATTTTTACATTTTAATGAGCTTAGAATTTTACTACTTGGAAAGGCCCTGACGTATGAAGAAAGTAGAGCAAGATTCAGTGTATCAGTGTAGCTATATTCATCTCTTCCCGTCTCTAAAGTAGATTCATTTAGACTAACTTAGATGATCACTTTATATGTTGGACTCCCTTACTGTAACTATCTCAAGGATCAAGATTTTCACTACTTCACCTCCAGCCTTTTGGACACAGCACTGACTCTATTCAGGGACGCCTGGGTGGTTCAGTGGTTGAGCATCTGCCTTTGGCTCAGGTCATGATCCCTGGGGTCTTGAGATCCCGGTAGGGAGCCTACTTCTCCCTCTACCTGTGTCTCTGCCTCTCTCTGTGTGTCTTTCATGAATAAATAAATAAAATCTTAAAAAAAAATCTAGTCAGTATCAAGAAATTAACTTGACCAAACTTACCACCTAAAATCTGAAATGTTCTCAGGGTGCCTGGGTGGTTCAGTTGGTTAAGAACCAACCCGTGATCTCAGCTCAGGTCTTGACATCAGGGCCATGAGTCCAAGCCCCACGTTGGGTTCCATGTTAGCATGGAGCCTACTTAAAAAAAATCTGAAATATTCTTATTTTAATTAGATTGACTAAAAGATGAGATATTATTGTTCAACTCCATTCCTATTAGAAATGAGTAATTTCCCTCTGTAAGAGCTGAAACAGTGACTTTTCTAAGGAAGACTCTTAACAGACCACAGATAGAGCCCTTCACTTTTCAGAGGACGTTACTGAGATTCAGGGAAGCGCAGTGTTTGGCTAGATTAAAACTCGAATGGTCAGAGTATAATCCTAATGCTTTTTAAACTAACCTGAGATTTTTCTTCTCATAAATTTTTAGAATATGTCTCAGATCACTGTGATTACTCTATTGACATTTTACAAAGATAAAAGCATGCTTTTAAGCCTAGTTAAATATTTTTTCATCTTAAATGACAATATAATAGATTTTCAGATCTAAAAATAGATTGTGCTATTTGTGAAACATAATTATTGAGTGAAGTTACTGGATATTAATATTCTACTAAATTACTCAAATTCAATGTAGTACAGTCTGGTTTTTATTTTAAAGCCTAATCAATTACTAGAATTTTAATAACAGTCTTTAATATTTACTAATGATAATTCTAAATATAAAAACTGCTGCTTTGCTAACAGAGTGGTTACATTTTCTCAGACATGAAGTTGCTGAAGCCTGACCTTGGACAAACCCCTCAGTGTGGTGGACTTTCCTCACCACCTGCCGCCCTGGTGCTCTTGTAGGGCTAAAGGCTGTAATCCCATGATGCCAGCGGTGATGCACCTGATGCTGGCACGTGAGCATGACGTGCAGGGTGGATGTTCACCCACCCCCCTTGGTTATCAGCAGTTGTTACCACGATCACTGAGCAGTCAGGGTGCCATGAAGCCACTCAGTATATAGACATTCAATATATGATCTGCCTCTGTTCCCCACTGTTTCCATTTTGGAGTTTTCCTCGGGGTTTAGAACTGATTCAGAGGCTTCGTGAGGACGTTCTTCAAATCAAGACAAGTGTTGAAGAAAAAGAGCATTGCTTTCACGGTATAGAAGGGTAAGCCATATGTTAATATACATTACTTAATAAAATAATAATAATAATAATAATAATAATAATAATATACATTACTGATTTGTCCAGTTTCTTTGATTCAGAGTTTCATCTTTTTGACACTGTCTCACCATTGACATTGGCAGGGCAGGCTTCAGCTGATATACGTGTATATATAAAAACAAATGGAAATTTGAAGGTCAGTCCTGTTTAAGACCTTTGTAAAGAACAACCCTTTTCTATGATAACTTTAAAACATTTTAGCTAAATTGGAGATCGAGTCAACTGTCATCTTTTTACATGTTCCAGGTGGATAGTGTCTCTACAGTTTCGTTGGTAATTCCTGCCACTTCCTGTCTATCTACACACACATCCCATCTCTCTCTCCCTGTTTCTCCCTCTCTCTTTGTCTCCTTCTCCCTCCTCTCTCTTCCTCCCTGCTTCCCTCTCTCCCTTTTACCCTTTCCCTCTCAACATTATCATTTATAAAACAGACATTTCCATACATCCACAGTCACACAAGGAAAATACTTACAATTGCACGGTAGCCTGTGTGCACCTGTCAGTTAAAGGTACCAACCATCTATCTTTTTTGGGACAGATTGTGTTAAGATTGTGCCCTTCCAATTTCTTGGAGTTAACGTCTGCTTTGTGAAAACGTGGTGATTTTGGTGGTATTTATTTTACTGTAGTGTTTTGTTGGCTTGATGTTTTCTGACAAAAAGTCATACCATTCTTTCCGCCTCATTTTTTAAATCAGTTTCTGAAACTTAATAGGAAACCACTGCATTGAATCTTTATCGTTCTTCCTGGCTTTAAAATACTGCTTAGAATTTTAGAACCTCTATTGTAATTGGGAGTTAGAATGACAACTTCGCAGTCATAGGATCTGGGCTCAATTTGAGTTCCATTACTTCCAAGTTTTACGACCTTGAGAAAGTAAAAGTCTCTCAGAGTAGGAATAAAACGATAGAATATAGTTGCAGTTGGCCTATTATCTTACATAAAAAATTCTAAGAAATTCACTAAAAAATCCATTAGAAGAGTAAATGAATTCATCCACGCTTGGGATACAAGGTCAGTCAACGTGCACTAATCCGTTGTTCCAGCAGAGTAATAGCACCGATAGATAGGGAACCATCTTCATCTGAATTGTCTGAATCACATTATGAAAACAGACCCTTCAGAGCCTGCAAATAATATACCCATAATTTCCAAAGAGTAAACGTCCTGAAAAGTCAGTTTCTGATTAAGAATATGATAAGGGGCACCTGTGGGGCTCAGTGGTTGAGCATCTGCCTTTGGCTCAGGGCTTGATGCTGGGGTCCAGGGATCAAGTCCCACATCAGGCTCCCCACAGGGAGCCTGCTTCTCCCCCTGCCTGTGTCTCTGCCTCACTCTGTGTGTCTCTCACGAATAAATATATAAAACATTTTTAAAAAGAATATGATAAAAATTAAAAACAAGTTGAGAAAAGAAAATATCTCAACCATATGAAAGAGAAACAACAAATAAGCAAACAAAAGTACTGTCTCTTAATTCTTGGATCACAGATCCAATCCAAACTTGAATAGTTGAATAGTTCTAAGATTATTTTTGTCAATAATATACATCAGAATAAACTGAAAATATTTGAAATCATGCTTACAAAGGAGTTCACATATTTAATTTTATTTAAAAATTAAAGGATAAGAAATTACCAGAAAAGCATAAAATGTAGTAAGTTAGAGAAATCTAAAATTGAATTTAAATCTTACAGTGAAATCATCTAAGGAGAGAAGAAAGGGATTAAGGAGGAAAAATGCAGAAGATAATAATTTAAGAATAACAAGATAATCAGATCTTAGCTAACTGAATATAAACGGGGAAAGATTATAGTTGTACAAAATAAGAATAACAAGAGGGAAATAACCACAAATAAGAAAAAAGTAAAAATATCATAAGATGCTTTTCTCTTATACTAAAAATAATTTAGTTATTAAAATAACTAATAATAAATAATAATAAAAATAGATAAAATATAGTATTTTCTACAAAATAAGAATTTTATTATTATTTCTTATTTCTTATTAATTCTTATTTTCTACAAAATAAGAATTTATCAGAAGGGCTTCTCACAAGAAAGGGAAATCAAGAAAAGATTAATTAGCATAGTAGCATCAGAGAGAAATGTCACCTAAATTCTATCTGTATATAAAACACCAGTCCTGAGGTAATTTACACAGCAGTTCTTAACAACCATAATGATAGGTCATTTTATTGTATTTTTTTTGATAGGTCATTTTAATGTTAAGCCAATCCAGAGCATAGAAAATGAAAAAAAAAAAAAGAAAAAGAAAAGCTAATATAATATATTTAGAGAAAATAATATTTGTACCAAAATTTATTTAAAAAAAAAAAAAGAAACTCCAGATAAAGCTGATTTAAGTATACCAATTTAAAATTCTTGGTAAAACAACTGATGTATTATGGAGAAGAAAATATAGATGAAAGAGGTATTTATACCACCAGGTACTGATGCAGTTGATGAAACCACGTTGATCAACAGCTGTGCAGTATTAGCCCATGGATGGAAAGTCCCCAAATATATTAAAATGATTAAATTGCTTAGTGTATTATAATGATATTGGCCACTTGCAATAACTTTAAAATACAGAAAAGTTGTGGTTATATCAATAAATAGTTTTAGAACAGTTGAATGGCTGTCTGTAAAATAAAGTTGCAGTCAAACATCAAACTGCATACAAGGATAAATTTCCAAAGAACTGCAATTTTTTTTAAAGCAGAAGTAATTATATAATACAAGAGGAATATACATAAACATTCTCTGATTTCGGGAGCTATTTGGGAGCTATTTGCAGGTTTGTTTATATGGGGGGAGCTATTGCACCTTTATTTGTTTTAAAGATTTTATTTATTTATTTTAGACAGAGGGAGAGAGAGAGAGAGACCATGGGCCTGGGGGAGGAACAGAGGGAGAGGGAGCCTCTCCACTGAGCAGGGAGCCAGACATAGGACTCGATTCCAGGATCCCAAGGATCGTGACCTGAGCTGAAGGCAGACATTTCACTACTCATTCCTTGTTGAATTCCAATCACCATAGGGAGAAATTGTGGATGTCCATACATATTCCACATGAAGCCATCATGCAAGGGTCACAGTGTAAATTCTTTAAAAAGGGCCTATATTTACATTCAGCATAGTACAGAGAGCAGGTTGACGAGAAACACAGATGCAGGGAAATTGTAAGCTGAAATTATCACCTTCTAAGATGGTATTTCAGCTGACAATCACGAGGGTCGCCTAACAGTCAAGGGCTATATGACTCTAGAAGTCTTTATATGACTTTAAAAGAGATAAATCATAGAGTGCTGAAGTCAGATAACTTTGGGTCTGGGCCAGTCTTAGCCACACAACTGCTCTGAAATTTTGGCCAATCAGTTTCCTCCTTGGACATTTATATTTCTGCCAGTCAATTGATGATTCTAGTGGTGAATATTTGAATATTTATGAAAATCTTTGTAAACTACTTACAGAGTATGAATTGAATATCATAAATTCTGAGAGGAGCTTTCCTTTCCACATGTTTACTAACTGAAATTCGGTTATGCCGCAAATGCTAGTTTTTCTAAATTGAAAATGAAATCGAAATAGAAACGGGATTGGCGTCTGTTTTGGTTATGTACATTAAAAATGGTGAGTCTTACAACAAATGGTATTAGAAATATCTATCCATTCAGGGACACAGGCTAATAAGAGTTTATGCCTTTGTCAGTTGTCTTTCAAGAATACTCATGAGGTCACCTCTGTTCCATCCAACCTAAAGGAGGACATGGGAGCATCGAGGGAGACATATATTTGGATCAGGCCATTTTAGATTATGTGCACATGGCCAGATCTTATTATGTGACCTCATAAAACTCTAAATTAGGTTAGGAATCGTAGTTTCTGTATGAGCACTCCCTTGGCAGAAGGGGTCCCCGCAGGCTACACCTCTGAGCCTCGGCCTTCATTAATGATCATAGGTAGTACCTGCTGGATTTCTACTTGCTCCAATGTTGTTTGCTGAGAAAGCTGTCTATTTCTCCACTGCATTGTTTTTGCACTACTGTCAAAAATTAGTTGGCCTATTTCTGTGGATTTATATAGCCATAATAGTCAAAATTGGATAGTAATGGCAGAGAGACACATAGACCGATGGAACAGAATCTTGTTGGTGCTTATGATTATTTTAAATTGTGATGTTTCTATCAGAAAAGTTTATGCAAGCAGGGGAGTTGCTGGGATGCCTGGGTGGCTCAGTGGTTGAGCACCTGCCTTGGGCCTAGGGCCTGATCCTGGAGACCCAGGATCGGGTCCCGCATCGGACTCCCTGCATGGGGCCTGCTTCTCCCTCTACCTGTGTCTCTGCCTCCTCTCTCTCTCTCTCTTTCTCTGTGTGTGTTTCTCTCATGAATAAATAAATAAAATCTTAAAAAAAAAAAAAAGCATGGGAGTTGCTACCGTGGACTGAATGTTTATGCCCCCGATGTCAATCAATATTTGTTAAATGAAGAAATCAATATGTAATAGAGGATTGACCTAGAAACTTCTATATTTAGAGTAGCTTTCTTGCTGTTGTTAAATCTTTTATTTTGAGATCATTGTGATTAGGAAGCCATTGTAAGGAATAGCACACAGAGATCCCATTTCCCCAAGTGATATCATCGTGCAAAACTATATCGTACAATATTACCACTAAGATATGGCTATTGATACAATCAAGATAAAGCACATTTCCATCATGAGAAGGGTTTTTCATTATTATTTTGAGTATGTTTCTTGATATAGCTTTTCTTACATTAGCTCTAGGTGATAGAGATGGAGACACAGACATCACAATCTACAGTGGAATCATTCCCAAGAATGAGTGAAATGTGGAAAACTTACCTGTTTCCACATCCCTTTACAACTCCTCCCACTTATAATTATCTCAGATGTTTCATCTACAGTCATTTAAAACCACATCAGAGGATATTATACGTCTTGCTTCAACTGTCAAACATAATTTAGAAAATTTAAGAGGAAATTGTATTTTTCCATGTTTTTTTTTTTTTTGTTGGTAGCTGTTGTTTCTTTCTCAACTGATATTCTAAGTTTCCTTAATTTATCACTTTCTGTTTAGTTACATAGGCCTTCATTTAAGGTAGGTCCGATGATGGCAAATTATGTCAGGTGTCCTCCATCTGATAATGCTTTGATTTCCCATTTATCACTGAAGGTCATTTTCATTGCATTTAAGATTCTGGGTTGACAATTATCCCTTCCTTCCTCTTCCTTCTTCCTCCTTGAAAAATGGTGTGCGAACTCCTCTACCCTCCATGGTTTCTATGAGGAAATTCCAGTCATTCAGGTCTTTCATCTCTAGATAAGTTGTAATTTCTGTCTTGCAGCTTTCAAGAACTTCCTTTTGTCTTCAGTTTTCAGAATTCCAGCTATGATGTTACGTGATTTTCTATGGGTGCATTTTGTTTGTGCTCACTTATCTTGAATCTGTAGATTTATGTCTTTCACCTACTTTGAAAATTCTAGCCATTATTTCTCCTCGTGTATCTCAGACACTCCCCACTACCCTCCCAAGACTATGTTGGATATTTAGTTAATAGTCATTCACTTTTTCCCACTTATTTTCTCTCCGTTTGAGTAATTCCTATTGTTCTGTGTCCAGAAGACAGTCATTCCTGTCTTCTCCATTGTGCTGAAGCCCATTCACTGAGCTTTTATTTCAGTTAGTGTATTTGTATTTGGTTCTTCATTTGAACTACTGTTCCTTTACTGAGATGTCCTATCTTTTCATTTGTTTCAAGAGTGTTTATAATTGCTCTTCTTAGCAATTTTGTGATAGCTACATTAAAATCTTTATCAGGTTATTTTAAGATCTCTCACCTCTGTATTGGTTTCATTCAGTTGTCCTTTTTCATTTAGTTTGAGATTTTCCTCTGATATGATTTTTGTAAATTGAAAATGGCATGTTTTGGGTGTTAGCGTCTCTGGATCTTGTTTAAACCCTCGGTTTTAGCTGCTTTCCTCTGACACTGCCATGGTGCAGGACGTAGGGACCCCACCTTCTTACTCTGGAGGGTACAGAGTACCTTTCTCTTGCTCAGCCTCCACAGACCTGGAAGGATCCTTGTTAGTGCTGGGTGGGGGCAGAGTTTCTGGCTGCCCCTGGGCATCAACTATCCTTCAGGGACACAGGGTTTTTACCCCTGCTGGGGACTAATCTTACCAGGTCCCTACCTGTCTGTCTCTGGCATCATCCTGTCTTGTGTGATGGGCGCTCCGTTACATCTTTGTGAATCTGAAAGCATAGGCACGTATTTAGCAACCAGTCAACTTCAGCTGGTATAAAACAACTACACTTTCTGTATATTCAAAATTTTTTTATAAAAAATTAATTCTAGAAAAAAGAGAATTTCCTAAATTAAACATATTTAAATCTGAAGATCTCAAAAAAAAAGAAATCTGAAGATCTCCAGCTCCCATCATGTGGTGACGTCCTTGGTCATAGCTGGCTTTGCTGTGTCTCCGCCATCTGGAGAGTGTGTGTCCCATGGCTGCCAGAGTCCTGCCACCGGGGCTGCCACCCAATTTCAGATTTCCTCTCCTCAGCAGTTGTAGGAGAAGCTGTACCTGTGTTAGTGTGTTGCTCTTGAACACTTCCTCTTACCTTTGTTGAGCTGGTCCTTGTGACTCCGTGTGCTGTGTGCACATACTGCTGCGGAACTCCCATTATATCCAATTGCATACCTAAGCCAACAGGTGCTCTTCATCAGGGGGCAGTATCTATGCTCAAAGAGATGTGAAAGTATACTTGCACCTTTCTAAAATACTTGTATTCCTTTTCACTAAAAAAAGAAATTTTTTTAGTAGTTTATAATGAAAGTATTTTTAGGCTGGAAGTAAAATGTTCAGCTTTTGGGTACTGACATTCAACATGCTCCCCCAGTGTTTTATTTTACATGAAGTAGACATGCATTTGTAAGGTTATAAATTTTGAGAACTGAATGGTTGAGAAAACTGAGTAAAACCTGGATCTTGAAAAACCCTATACATAATGATGTGGGAAACAAAGGCAGAAGAGAAATGATGGACTGTCCTTACTCCCCACAGCTGACTGATATGTCCTTGAACCAGGCAGAAGGACCTTCCTCTAGGGGCTCAGCGGCCTTGATGTGGACACTTTGCTGAGGGCAACAGGCAGTCTTTGCCCAAACCCCCAGGATCCTGAAAGTCTACTTTAAATATAAAAATCCCTTTGGAAACTTCCTTTATCTCTAAACCCCTCAAGATACATGTTGGCAATCATCCCCCAAGCATATGACCCACCAATACACATCTGAAAGGTCTCATGACTCAGGTTTTATTAGAAGGTAATAAATGACCTTCTCCCAACAACAAGTAACTGCCTCAAGGTCCTGGAAACCTTGCTTCCCGAATTCCTTAGAGACTTATGCTCTCCCTAACCCCCTTCTAACTTGGAAGTAACTAATGGACCACCCATCATGACCCCAGGACAGCTCTTCCTGCCCACAGGTCCTGTCCTGGGGCTTGAATAAAACCATCTTCTTGCACCAAAGACGTCTCAATTAATTCTTTCTTGGCCATCAGCTTCGAACCCTAAGGTCTTTCCTACATCACATAATACCAGTTTTTCAACACTTTTTATGTTTCTTTTTTTTTTTTTTTTTTTTTTTTACTTTTTATGTTTCTTGCCTTTGCTTAGAAATTTAACAAACCCGAACTACTTTACTCCTCCACAAATCCTTCCCAACAATATAAAAAAAAATTGCTTTCATTTAAAAGAGCTTCTGTTCTCAAAGTAGTGTTCAGTGATGTGAGCTTTGTTTCCTTCTGCATCTTGGATGCAGTGTATTCAGCAGGAATTCACTGTTTGGCTTTCAGACCAGTAGGAGGCATCATTATGTTGCCCTGCAGGAGATCTCAGCTGTATGCAAGGAGGGATTGTACTCTGGCCTTACCAACATGATGCTACAGGGAGGAGTTTAAATTTCCCCTCTGAATCTCAATATGACCAGCTTCATAGGTGACACAAAACAAGTATTCTGGACGCAAAAGCACAGAGGGTCTTATCCAATTTGGTGAACAGCTTGTGAAATCGTGAATTATAATGCCACATCTGAGGCTTAGCACTGTGATCTTGTGCTAGCTTTTGATAGTTCCTTTTGTATTAAAAAAAAAGTTCATTTTAAAACAATCAATCATAAATGCTTGAAACTATTTTAAAATCAACATGGGAATGCTGAAGAAATGAAGAAATAGTGATAGAAATTGTTTAAATAGCATGGTTTCTGAAGTAACAGCCACACATTAGCTATATATGAAAACAGAATCTCCCCCTGAAACCGAGAAAAATTAAAACTATAAGATATAAATTATAGAGAGAAACCCAATTTTAAATAATATCAAAAGCTCTAATAAAGATGCTTTTAAAAGGGGTAGGTTAATTAATTTTTGTAAAAAGGGGATTGAAAGTATGATTTAACTTTAACATTTCAGTAGTGCATATAATTTTTAAATTTCTTATTTAATTTCTGATCATTGATGATTCATTTAAGCAATTGTAAGCCACACTTTAAAATTTAGGTACTATTTAATGTGTTAAATACTACAATATCATAAATTATATGTGTGTGTGTGTGTTTGTGTGTGTGTGTGTACACGTGGGGTCAAACTCATAACCCTGAGATTGATATCTGACCTTTGATCAGGAGTCGGACGCTTAACTGACTGAGCCACCCAGGCCCCCACAAATTGTATTTTATTACCATCCTCAATGTAGAAAGTTTATTTAGGCTGTGCAGGCACGTGAATATGCAAAAGGCAAGTCGCAGATTGATTGCAGTATGAAATATTTTAAGGACAAAAACACATTGTTGTCTTATAAATTGACCATGTGGGCAACAAGTATCATTAACTCAAACACTTGGATTGAAAGAAAATGTTTGGCACTGGAATTTACCTTCATCTTTGAGACAGATGGTCTTCATACTATTGGTTGTCAGATTATATTTAAGGAAAAAATTGTTTTATGTGATTAGTCTTTAAATTTCCTAAAACACATTATGTCATATGACCAACTGTCTAATGTTTTGAAGTAACTGAGTTTGGAAGAATCCCTTAAAAAATCCAGCATATAGGACGACTAAAACTATGCTTTCATCGCCAACAAAGTAAATGATGAATGAGCTAATAAATTGATTTCTAAATCAAATTCTTTTTAGAAGTTCAATTAATTAGCTATAAGTAAGAAAACATAGTGTCAAAGCCGAATTCTGATTTTTAAATCCAAGTGTTATAATTTTTTAGCTCTGTGAGTCAAGTTGAGGAAATTATTTAACTGCCCTAGGGGTCTGTTTTGTGTTGTTATAGTTGTTTAAATATATAAAGTGAGAGTAATCATATTTAGTCATCTCAGATGTTCCTTGGATAATAAGACAACATAGTCATATAAATTAGGCTTATTATAAGATATCACACTTGGTAAAAACTCATATTAGTTAATATCTTATTAATGTTTTATAACTGTAGTATGATTTGTACTGGTATTTAGGAAATCCTAGTTATAACCCAGGCTAAGGCTTGTTTAGCAAAAATTTTTTTCAGTGTAGAAACTTTATTTTTACAACCATTTTAGCGTACTGCTTGTGATCATCCATGCTGTTGCTGGGAGTTACCATGCATTTGTTTGATAATCTGCTTGACGAGTAATCCAAATACATTTATTCGTTCTACTAATAGGCATTTCTGAAGTTTACCCTTGGAACTACCTTGTGTGGTGATAACATGGACATTCATCATGCACCTGTGCACGTATCTGTCTTAAATGTGTGTAAACGTCATAGGGGGCTGTATACCTGGGAGTGGCACTCTTGCATTGGAGGGTATGGATGTGTTCATTCCTGTCATTACTGGATGTTTTCCAAAGTAGATTTATGAATTGACTTTTTTTTAATAAAGATTTTATTTGTTTATTCATGAGAGACACACACACACACAGAGAGAGAGAGAGAGAGAGAGAGGCAGAGACCTAGGCAGAGGGAGAAGCAGGCTCCATACAAGGAACCTGATGCAGAACTTGATCCTGAGACTCCAGGATCGCGCCCTGAGCCAAAGGCAGATGGTCAACTACTGAGCCACCCCAGACATCTCAACAAATTGAGCTTTTTGTCTGCAGGAAAAGTGTTCCTGGGTTGCTTTAACTTGTTGCCAAACTTGATATTGGCCAATTCCTCTACTTTGGTCATTCTGTCTTCCACGGGGTGGCATTTTACTGTAGCTTTATTTTGTATTTTCCTGATGCCTAATGAAGACGAGAACTGACATAGTCATTCATATCGATGACCAGCTGGCCCAGGACCACTTGTTACTATGACCATAGTTTTTATTACACTGAAGTGTCATGTTCATTGTATTTATGTGACTGACTGTAGAAGGTCCAAGTGTGAAACACCTGTGTAGTTTCACTGACGTATGCTCTCTATCCCCCATCAGTCATGGAGGGGTCAGTGGTAAATAGCTTCAGACTTGGACTCGATACCAGGTATGTGGTTTATTTTTGTTCTTTTCTGTGTAGTTCTGTTTTTACACTATTAATAAACCCTTTGTTTTTTCACATGAATTTTAGAAACAAAGTTACATGTTCATAGACAAATATATTCACATCCTACTGAACTTTATTTGGATTTCACAAAATATATAATTTGGGAGAGGGGAATGATAAACCTAGAGTCCTTTAATCCACGAATATGGTACCTACCTTTTTAAGTTTATTCTTTGAACAATTTCTTTTTTCAAAAAAGATTTTATTTATTCATGCGAGACACAGAGAGAGAGAGGCAGAGTAGAAGGAGAAGCAGACTCCCTGTGGGGAGCCTGATGCGGAACTCGATCCCAGGACCATGGGATCACAACCTGAGCCAAAGGCAGATGCTCAACCACTGAGCCACCCAGGTGCCCCAAACAATTTCTTTAAATAATTATTTTTTTTTCACATTTTTGTGTATAAAGAGCATATTTGTTAGATTCATTCCTAAGTATGTGATAGTTTCAACACTATTATAAGTAGTATTCTCTTTCTTTTTAAAAATATTTATTTATTTATTTATTTTAGAGAGAGCAGGTTGTGGGAGGAGCACAGAGAGAAGGAAAACCACAGTCTCCCCACTGAGCATGGAGCCCAACACGGGGCTCGATCCCACAACTCTCAGATCACGACTCTGAGATCATGACCTGAGCCCAAACTGAAAGTTAGGTGCTTAACAGACTGAGCCACCCAGGAGCCCTGGTAGCGTTCTCCTTAAATGTTTATATTTGCTTTGAAATCATGATGATGGGCATCCTTATTTGTCCCTATTTTGCAGAGGAATGTCTTCATAATTTCACAGGCTAATTGGGGTTTTCTGTACATGTTTATAGATAAATTTTTATTCTATTAACAATGTATTATTATTCCGAGTTTGTCAATTTAGAATTTTGTTTAATACATTTTTGGAATCTACCTACTGATTAATTAGCTTTTCTTTTTTTTTTTCTTTTACTAACATTGAGTCACAAAGATTAATTTTCTAATGTTAAACCACTTGTACAATAAACTCCGCTTGGTCACGATCCATTAACTTCTTTTTGTATTTGGTGGAATCAATTTTTTTATACTCCAAGCAAGATAGGATTTTCCATCTGTATTCATGACAAATATTGTTCTGTAATTTATGACTTTTATAATCTCTGTCATGTATTCATTTTGTTTTGTTGGATTTCTCTCCCTTTATGAGAGTCAACATTTATAACACAAAAACTCCCACTCAATTAATAGCAGGAAAAAACTTGAACAGATGCTTTATAAGAAATAATTATATAAAATACTAAAGTAGACAGCACCTGGAAATGTGCTAAATAAACATCATTGTCGTAGATTTGCAAGTTAAACTGCAATAGGATGGAACATTCTAGTCACTGGTTCAGACTGGTAGGTGACCAGACGGAGGGGTGGTTGGAGATCCTGTTTCAGGGTACCCATCCTTCTCCGTGCTGGCACCTGGAGGCTCTAAGGCCACTTTGTTTTTCAGAGGCTTTGCCTTAATTCTCTGGAGTCCAGTCCTCCTGTTTCCCCAGCTCATTCCATGACCAGAGAGGCAAGCCAGCTCCAGATCGAGGCCTCCAGCTGGTGCCCAGGACAGCCTCATGCCCACCAGGTCAGCTCTGGATCCCCAGTGCTCCTCTGAAAGCTTCCTGCCTCTGCAGTTTCTCTCCTTTGCAGCACCATTGTTTCTAGAGCAATGGTGCCTTTGAATAGATGTCTGCTGTTGAAGGGGGAGCATTGTCCACCAGGTTGGTATCCAGGCCTCCCAGGTGCTACCTGGAGGAATCATTCATTCACAGTATATATTTTTCACGTAAAAAAAATGTTTTATTGTGATAATATAGCAAAGTTGAAAAAAATGTCCATCCCTCCTCTGAACCTGACCCTGTGTCAGGCCCTAGGGGTACAGTCATGATCCTGAGACTCTATTCCGGTCTTCAAGAAGCTTTGCCGTCTTGGAAGACAGAGATGTCACCAAGTCAGTCACAAGACAAATACTTGATAAAAATGGAATTAAACATTCTGACCGGGTGAGTATCTCCTCACTTTTAGTAGGAGCAGATTTAGTCTTTTTATGAACCGACTTGTGCCCCATCTCTCTTACGCGGTAACTCCTTCTCCCAGGGAGGAAATCTCAAACATAGAAGTTTTAGTGTATAAAGAATTTTTGTAGAAGGATTAAAAACCCTTAAGAATTCCTTCTGTTAATAGTGACTGCAAAAATTACCCCTGGACAAGAATGTTCAAGCAGGTTTGTGTATATTTCTAGCATCTACTGTGGTTGAAAGCTCTATGTGAGAATCCACTGTTCCTTCTCTTCCTCCCTGAGTATGTGCAAGGAGCAGATGGCATAACTCCATCATTAGCAGGTGGTACAGCAGGTAAGAAATGAGAAAACTTTAAGGGCTATTGAACGCCAGGGAGCAATATACATCCTGGCACAGAGGGAATTAATCGTGAAGGTCTCGTTAGCTCTAAGGAGTCTGTGTGGCCAATCTGGAGTTTTCACATTGAATCAGCACAAAGCTATGTAGCACAGGTGTTTAATTGTCACTGGATCTAACATCTGATCTGAGTGGATTAAAAGACCGTAGAGCAGAAACCTCTCGTTTGCAAAAATAGGCCTGGACCACAAAATTACATTAAATTGGAAAAATTTAAGAAAGTTTGAGGAGTCCACGGAGCAAAACCCTGCTCCAACTTATGTAATACAATTCAGGTATAGATGTGTGATTTTTGTATGCTTAGCAGCAACATGTGAAAATATTTAAAATTTTATGACATCAGTATTTTTTGTGTGTGCAGATCAATTTTTAATGCTATTAATTTTACTCAGATATACTTGACAGACTAAAACTCAGGGTCTGATATCTAAGCACTGAGGGTTCTTCATTAATGTGTCTGCAAACATGTCCCCAGTTTGCTAGCAGATGCTTCAGTGCATGTGATATGTTTGTCCTGTTCAGGTAAAATTGCAACTCCCTTACCTTGCTGTGTAGCCTGCAGGCCTGGAGGGGTTGGGGTGCGATATGGAGCATTCATGGCCTATCTGTTCTAGTCGCATTTATCTACACATTTTGCTCTTTTCATACAGCAGATTTGCAGAGACACCAAAAAAAAAAAAAAAAAAAAAAGAAAAACTTGATATGAGGTCCTGGCAACTCCAGAGAGTTGTTTCCTTCAGTTTGTTTTTTACAAGATACTGGAGAGATATCTTGTAGCGATTTTACTGCTTTGGAATTGACCACAATATGGTTATAGCTATAAAAGTTCTTTTGGTTTTAATATTTAGAATTTATTTCATTGGTTTTGTTGCCCTCCTTTGTCTGCAAAGTTACTTTACATGTGATTTACTATCTTTTAAAAAACCAAGTGTTCAGCCATTCTTTAAAAATCACATTCTTGGGAACCCTGGGTGGCGCAGCGGTTTGGCGCCTGCCTTTGGCCCAGGGCGCGATCCTGGAGACCCGGGATCGAATCCCACGTCGGGCTCCCGGTGCATGGAGCCTGCTTCTCCCTCTGCCTGTGTCTATGCCTCTCTCTCTCTCTGTGTGACTATCATAAATAAATAAAAATTAAAAAAAAAAATCACATTCTTTTGAAGATTGCAAAATCAGCATTGAGGATGTGTGATTAGCTTCATGAGAGGAAAGTTAATCTGTGGGTTAAGTCAAATGTATGTTTACCCAAGATGAAAATTCCTATGACTGTACACTGTGCGGTTCACTGATACCTGTAATTCTGTAAACAGGATTCTGGAGAACTTCTGTGTCCTCTCACACCGCATAGTGTCCTGGGAGGCTCTTGGCCTTCTGGACATCTGACTTCTGATGGATAATAGAAATAAGAATGTTACCATTCGCTTCGACGTGGATGGACCTGGAGGGTATTATGCTGAGTGAAATAAGTCAATTGGAGAAGGACAAACATCATATGGTCTCATTCATTTGGGGAATAGAAAAAAATAGTGAAAGGGAATAAAGAGGAAAGTAGAAAAAATGAGAGGGAAATATCAGAAAGGGAGACAGAACATGACAGACTCTTAACTCTGGGAAACGAACTAGGGGTGGTGGAAGGGGAGGAGGGTGGGAGGTGGGGGTGACTGGGTGACGGGCACTGAGGGGGGCACTTGACGGGATGAGCACTGGGTGTTATTCTGTATGTCGGCAGATTGAACACCAATAAAAAATAAATTTATAAAATTAAAAAAAAAGAAATAGGAGTGTTTTCAGGAGAAGGAAGACAGAGGATGAGCTCATGAATACCCCGTCTTCTTCTATTTCTCCCACCTGGGTGGAGTGTACAACATATATCGCTCCAGTGTTCCCATAACACGTGTGTGATGGGTAGATCTGTGGTAGGGTTTCCCATCATTTGCATCGAACACTGCAGATCAAATCAGTGGTTTGAATGGAAGTGGGTGATGTCCTAAAGCCTGGGTGTGTATATGCTGGATTGATTGTTGTCCTGGAAGAGTCGTCCTCACTACTACCGTGTTGGGCCTGTATGTTCTCACTGTGTGAGAAATGTTCTTTCTTCAGCTGGACTCCCTGTTCTTTCCTCCCCACAGCCTCTTCCCTTCCCTCCATGCAGTCCAAGGAGCCTGTGCTGCCTGCCGCCCACCCCGCCCTGAGCACCTGGTGATGGTCCACCAACTGTGCTTCCAGCCAGTGATGCGACTGATGTCCTTCTAGCTGAGCCTCACGTCTCCTGAGACACACTCAGAACTGACCAAACAGATCACACATGTGTGTGCAGCTCCTTCTGCCTGGGTTCCACTTAGGAAGGTCTCAGCAGGGGCACCTGCATGGCCATGCTGTTAGGCTCACCACTCTCCTCTCGCTGACTCCCCCAAGTTTCTATCATCCACCCTGAACATTGTGAAATGCTTGGTGGAGGAAAGCAAACAAGGGACGGAAGTTAACACCCTCTACTTTACATTCAGTTACCATTCCCCCTCACCACGTGTTCATAGGAGAAGACTTGGAATCCTTGCAACGTCTGCATTTCTGATGCCACCTCAGCGTCAAAAGCCAGCCTTGTGTTTACGCTGTGGTTTTGTTCCTGAACGCAGAGGGGGTTAATGATGGGGTATACCAGTTGTCTAGTTTAATACAACAATAGTTGACTGTCAAGCTTATGCTAAGACAAATTTATGTAATTTCCATTTATCTGACGTCTTTTTCTACCCAGAAAAGTCTTAGCTGTTTATATGCAACCAATATAGGAGTGTATTTGCTGACTTTTTGTTTGTTTTTATTTTGGCTTACACAAACACAGTTTATTGACAGAAAGCGATAATTGAGGAGTTGGGTTCACAGACAGTTGACGTCCCATCAATGCTACAGGTGCAGTCGGAAGGGATGGAGATGACATCCTCCATCTGCCCCATCTTCATTCCCAAGCAGGCACAGGCTACAAGGGTTGAGTGCACCTCAGGCCCAGGGGTGACCCATGGTTTGATGTGCAGAAAAGTGATGCCCACCCAACTCCTTGCCCCTCTGAGCCGCACCCTGGCTGGCCAGAACGTAGGCACATGGCCAGGATTCATTTAGGTCTGCCTTAACGGTCTTCCCCCTGACCACCGAGCACATGGTCTCCTTGCCAGAGAGATTGGAGCCACAAGGACAGAGTGTCACCAAAGGTTGAAAAATGCAGCCCCCTCCAGTACATCCTCTCCTCCAGGCAGCTGAGGTTCAGGGCTGATGACCCGTTCCTTTCCTCTCCTGATGAGATGTCCTTTCTGTGTGCTGTCTCCAGACCGCCAGGCAAAGCTACCTGCTGGTGTTTATTTATAGGGACGCAAGCTCTCAGGAAGTATATTAGGCCAATTTTGAAAAATATTAAAGAGTTTAGGTGCCATTTTAAGAATTGGTACATTTAAAAAAAAAGAATTGGTACATTTAACTGCTGGGAAGTAGGTGTCACATGTAAATTAGAAATTAGATTATACTCACCCCACAGATAAACTTCCAGAGTAATGTTCTCAGTTGCCCTCCAAAGAAAAAATTGACAAATACATCACTTTTAAATTAAAAAAAAAACAAAACAGATTCATTAGAAAAAGTAACTGAGTATATGTTTCTGTATAACATCAGACTATATTTTTTATTTCACTTATTTTCAACTGATTTTTTTAACTGGCCACATGCAGACAGAGCAGAGTATGTGGAATCCATGTCATTTTGCTAAATTGGTTGAATATTGCATCTGAGGCCAGTATCACCAACTGCATTAAATTTATCCTGTATGTCTGTTTAAATAATGGTAATTTACTTATGGGATCATGTTTTGTCCTAGGCTGTCTTAAAATAATTGAGGGATACAATCGCCAGCCAATGACTACTTTCCCATTAACAGGTGGACTATTTTTACCTCTACATGCAGTAGTGAAAATCCTATGCAACCGTGTTGAAATATACCATTTTCCCAAGTTGTCATTAAGGAAGTGAAGATTCAGTGTTAAGCCATTTTTAAAAACATAATTTTAAATAACAAGTCTTACGGAAATCAAATTTTCTGTGCACCAGACTGGTTTTAGCATACACAGTGAACCTTAGGGAAATCTCCAAGGTCTTTGTGTTAAGTTGCTATTTACCTCTTCTCAACACAGCATTGACAAATGCATCAGTGAATTTCATAGGAAAAATATAAAATGACATTGTTTTATGCCCACATTTTGTTAGTGGACACACTAATCTGCTTTTTAACAAGAAGTAACCAATGACAACAGAAAAAGCAGAAGCTCGCTCTCCCGATGCCATGTGCAAATTATCTTGGGCCCAAGAACACGTGGGGCCTCATGCTTGGATCACTGTCTGCCCTACAGTCTCTCGAGGAAGCTGAATCCACTCTGAGGGGAGGAGGAGGAGGAAAGAAAAACAAAATTACCAGCTGCTGTGCATTATCCCTGCAGCGACACTGAGTCAGAACACTCAGCTGGCATCATGAGGTCCCGAACACCGCAGGAGATAGGAGCAAACAGCTACCGGGACACGCACACCCACACACACGCCCACACTCACCCACACTCACCCACATCCATACCCACATGACACACACAACACACGTGCACATGCAACACGCACACCCATCAACACCCACATACAACACACACAACACATACCCACACACACACATGCACACCCACATAATACACTCACTACAGATACAACACACACACCCATACCAACACACCCATCCAACACAGAGTCACACCGCCACAACACACACACAATGCACATGCACACATACGCAACACATACAGCACACACACATACACTCATAGACCCCACAACATGCATACAATACGCATGTGTGCACACAACACGCACACATGCCCATACCCCCCACACCCTCCACAACACACACCCACAATGCACACACACACACAATACATATACACACCACACCTATACACACACACTACATATTATTATATTGTCAGTTGTTAACTGAGTTTTCTAGAGAGCAAATAAGTTCACACTGTTGAGAATTTTGCCAAAGTGTTATCTTAATGGGGAAGAAATACTAAAATCTAGGTCAGCTTATCTCTGAAGTTCATTCTCTTTTTTTTTGAAGTTCATTCTCTTCTGATTCCATCCAAAATACATGTGTATATGTGTGTATTGTATATAGGCATATGGTTGTTCCCTTAAAGAAGGACAACAGAATATGCCTTTCATTAATAAGAGTTGTTCAGATTCCTAATAACTAGGTTATTATTTTATATATATATATTATCCCTAATAATAAGGTTAAGTGGACTAAAATCAATCACATCAACTGCCTGTCAAAAATTTCTCATTTTAAAATTGAATATATTAGAAGATTATCTTCAGAGTTTTTTAGGAATAAGGGATGCCTGGGTAGCTCAGTGGGTGAGGGTCTTCCTTCAGCCCAGGGAGTGATCTCAGGGTCCTGGGATCGAGTCCTGCATCGGACTCCCTGCAGGGAGCCTGCTTCTCCTCCCTCTGCCTATGTCTCTGCCTCTCTCTAGGTCTCTCATGAATAAATAATAAAATCTTTTTTTGAAAAAAGGAAAAATATTTCAAGCACAGAGTGATATGGACATGGCATGGATGTGAGCACAGCAGAAGCCACTCTGAGCTTCAGGGACACCTAGAGGGCTCAGGGGCCTAAGCACACCAGATGTGTCTGGAATGTTCTCTGGATGCTCCGCAGCCCATGTCTCCACTGGCTGTGTTGGACTTTAAGTGCTTGACCCATTAGGTGAGGAAGAAGTGTGTCCATGGAAGAGCAGAAGTAATCTATGTAATAAGATCAATAATGAGAGTAAAAATAGTAAAAATTTAAGTCAGGTTCCCATTATATAGATATTAAAATTAATGAAGATGAGCACAAGTTTTGCTGTGTTGAATTCTATTATTGATAGTGAATGTAAGATTACCAATGATGATTGATAAATAATTGGATCCATTATGAAACCTTCACTGAGTCTTTTTTTTTTTTTCTTCACTGAGTCTTATTATAAGTGGTGAAAATATGTTATTGGCACCTTTACTCATATTTTGAATATCTTGTGTTTTGTGAAGATTAAGGTAACGTATCAATACATATCCCAGTGTACAGAAGGTATTAAATGCTCAGTAAGTATGGAAAATGAGGGTACTAAAAAATAGGGTAAGAAATTTAGACTTCTTGGGACACCTGGGTAGCTCAGTAGTTGAGCATCTGCCTTCGGCCCAGGGTGTGTGATCCTGGAGTCCCAGGATCGAGTCCCACATCGGGCTTCTCCCTCTGCCTAGGTCTCTGCCTCTCCCTCTTTGTGTCTCTCATGAATAAATAAATAAAATCTTTAAAAAAATGTAGACTTCTTAAGAATGCACTTATCCCTCATCCTCCACTTCTGTTCCTTCTCTTTTTCTTTATACATTTTTACCTGATTTGAGATGTCTTCTGACCTGCCATAACAGAAATATGAATTTTGTATTTCAGGCATTTGGATTAAGAATATCGAGATGCTTGACTAGTAGGCGATTTGAAGTAATGATTATCATACTTGACAGTTTTCATCCCCCCAAATAAAATCAAGGAAAACACAGTTTTTTCATTAAAGGAACTGTACTCATCAGGCACACTTGCTCCTGTGGTCATAGGGGTTGTAGAACTGTCCCAGGAATGGGCTATAGTCTCAATTGGATGTGTGTTTCCTCTACCAGCTACAGATACCTCAGTTGTGAAGGGCGCAGCCTTGGCTTCATCAGTTTTGATGCTAATTCTAATTTGTGAACACATACTACAAGGTAGTTTTTAAAGGAAATGTATCTTTTATTTCAAAAGAGACAAAATCAAGACATAGCATTTCATGTTTTAGAATGAATACCAAAAAGTATCAGTAAGGAATCATGTGGGAAGGTCCAGGATGATTATTTAGAAGAGAAGACAAGACCAGTGGTAGGTTGTTTTCCCAGGGTTGGTCATAAACATCACAGCATCCCGTCCTGGGTCTTTGAGGTGATGTGACACATCCCACATTGAGCAACTGATCCTGGCTGATGTTTGAGTCATGCTAGAGGGCGCACGCTTTCATGTCTCATTCCCAACCCAGGAGCCAATAACTGGAATTAGGACAGAAGGCTATTTAGACAGTGTTACTGTTTTGAGTCTAACTTATTGCGCAGAAACAGATGCATTTCCATAGTCTTTGCCATGTGGTTTTTAGTTCTTCCCGTAGGTTCTGTAGTGGTTTGCTTCAGTCAATAGGAAAAAGGTGAGAGTGACGGTGTGCCATTTCTGAGCCGAGGCCCTAAAAGACTTTGGTATTTCTGATTTCTCCCATGCATCTCTGTCGTCAACATGAGAAAGCATCCTGAGATTAGTCCACTGGTCCCAGGGCCCGTCACTTTCCATCTTGGTAACTTGCTAATCTCCCTTGCTGGGCATGCCAGGGACTGACAGAGCAAAGTGTGAGGCGAGTGTGTCCTTAGTCATTATCGTAGGGCTGGGTGCACCACTCTAAGTGTTAAATACACTGAAATAAGCAAAAATTTAATATGTCTACTGATCATCAAATGCCAATAACTTTGTACTTAGGCCCAACTTTAAGAAAACTTGGTAAAGAGAAGCCAGCATATTTCAGTGCCACTACCTCCTAGAAGAAAAGGATACAATACAGCTGCTTTTTAGTTGATCGATTTGTAGAATTTTAAGCCATCTGACCCACAATTTCTTTAAAAAAAACTAGAACCCTTATGAATAGATATCATCCGTAAGTATCAATAGGAAATCAGCACAGATTTTATTTTCATAGTCACATAATACATCAAAAATGCTATTTTGTTTTTTGTATATCCCAAGCTCCATCTTTTTAATCCTGGCTTTCCATATTTTTTAGCAGTTTGCCCACTTTCCTCCTAACCTAACAATCAGAACATGATGATCATTTGTCAGTTGAAGTTTTTATAGTCTCAGATATTATATGATAGACCTCCCAAACCCATCATAACATGGACCTGAAATAACTTTAGATCTCCTGTCTGTTCGACTGATTTTGAAATTGTTTTTTTTAATTATAATAACTATATCTAACTTAGTTGTAGAAAGTATTTTAGTTTGATTTATTTGTATGCTTCATCTTTTTCCTGGAAAACAGTTCTTTTTTTTTTTTTTTTTTCTGTGAAAAAGTTTTCTAAATTAGATAAACCGAAAACTTTGCTCAACATAGATGGAAGGTATTGTGAATGGTAGGCAATTAAAGCACATAAATATGTTTAGGAAAATGTTATCAAGTTCAAATTGGACAAGACTGGTAGAACTTGACCCATTTTAATCATTTTCATCAGTATCGGTACCACAATTACTGGTCGCTCCAACTGCTGGTGCTGCAGCTTCTACTGCTGTGTCAGTGGGGAGTTAATTATGTTCAATTTGGAGATCCTAGTTTCAGGAAATGCCAAAATTATTTCAGAACTAACTATATTAGGCAATTATCGGATAATTCTATTAAGATTATTTATTGCTATATTTTTTAAAAATTAGCTTTCTGCAATGATACTGAGCAGTATTTTTGTCCTATTGCTCTGTATGTCGTCTAACAAAATACTTGAGATGTAGCAGCCACCAAACAAGCTATGGTTAAATAAATGGAAAATAACTACATTTATATACTATTTCTGAAACAACACTCTAAAGACTAGTTAAGATCCTTTTTATCGCACCAGTTTTTTGAAAATTGTGGAAAGTAATATAGACTGTGTAACACAGACTGACTTTAAATTTTTATTGAATGTCTCAGTTTCCTATAAAGGGACAATATCCTTAATGTATCAGGTGTGTTGATCACATTCCATTTGTGTTTCATGGACTTGAGTGAATTTTATTTGGGTTGTAATATGAATTTATGTCTTTAATATAGCCCTTTTTTCAAGGTTAGGGTTATGGTTGCCATGGAAACAACTTCTCTTTAGTATGTATGGAAACAACTTCTCTTTAGTATGTACCAACCCTACAACTGTACCTACAACATTTCTGCATATAGTCCTTAAGTTTAAACTAAAGGAGAAATTCTCAATGGGTATGTACAGTGTGGATTCTAGAATCATTTTTCTTGATCAGCTCTGGAGATTTAATTCTTCATGTTTAGATCTGTTTCAAAATGTTCCTATCATTTCCCTCCTATTGTTTGAGGGAGAAATTATTAACCAATCATTTGTATGTAGGGTGATTGTTTTGATTTCTTTTATGTTTTACACGAACAGTTATCAAAACTTGTGATATTATTCATATTGCTCATAGAATAGATTTATATCATAGATAAGGGATCCCTGGCTGGCGCAGCAGTTTGGCGCCTGCCTTTGGCCCAGGGCGCGATCCTGGAGACCCGGGATCGAATCCCACATCGGGCTCCTGGTGCATGGAGCCTGCTTCTCCCTCTGCCTGGGTCTCTGCCTCTCTCTCTTTCTCTGTGACCATCATAAATAAATAAATTAAAAAATAAAAAAAAATAAAAAATAAATTAAAAAAATAGATCATAGATAAGTTATAAAAAATATTTCTTCTAAAACTCTAAGTTGTAATTGGGTGTTATACTTAGCTATCCATCTTTTCTTCATAAAGTTATATAATTCTTCTAAACTCCATCACATACTTGGGGATGTATGTCATCAAGTACATGATTTTGTACAAAATAATATCATTGGTTGTCCTGGATCAGGCCACTAGAAGCAGATGAAGTTGTATCTGAGAATGATTTGTTCAGAAGGTGTTCCCAGGAAAAACTGGTAAGGGCTGATGAGAAGCATGATAATACAGAGAAAGAAGAAAAGCAAAGGTGTTATTTCATGTAAAGTCCCAATCTTGACTCAATTTTGAAGAAGCTCTGAAGTATCATTTTGACTACAGGGTTTATTCTGGCCTGAAGAAAGGAGGTTACATTTTCATATTCTTCTATTAGCCAGCGATTGACCACGAGCAATCGTCCTATTTATTATGTCTCTCTAGGTATTTTTTCAAAGTGGTTCTACTTATCCAGGTTTACTTTCTGATAAATTTTGAAGCTGTGGGGCATTAAGGAAGAAGCTAGCAGGAGTTGGGGATAGACCTGGCAAACCAGGAAAAGGAACAAACATCTAATTTGAATAGTAGCACATTTCATGGTAGTTGACCCTTTGCACTCATCAATGTCACCTCTCAAATTAAATATGCTCCATTCAGCCCCACCATCCATGTGAGTATTGTTAGAGTTTAGGGTAAAACCCACCACAGGAGATTTTGTAAGATAGCTAGAGCTCTTGCTGCTGCAGCTGGTCCTGAGGCTGTGACTAATATTCATAATCTTTCTATCTATTCTAAGGTCTCCTTATCTTGAGTCAGCATTTCTTCAGATCTAGGTGTCTTCAACTGGGGAGGGGATGACCCAGATTTTTATCCCTGAAGATTATCAGTGTTTGCATGAAGCACCAAGAAACACCACACAGATCAGTACTTTACAGCAACATTTCTTATCCCTGTCTCTGTTGTGGAACAGCAAGTCTACCTCGGCCTAATGATCAGTGTGAACCACTCCTTCCAGGAGAGTAACTCACTTCTTTGCTATTTGAAGTGAGGGAATCACCACTGTCTCCAAATATCAGAAGGTAGTTCTAGTTTTATGTTTAGTGGGAATCTTAACTTATTCTTCGATGGAAGACACACTCTGTATTCATTCTGTGATGGAATTAATGAGGCCCTTCCCAATAGTATCTTCTCATTAATGTGGAATAGACCTTTCTCTGATAAAAACAGATAAATGGAAACTTTTAAGAAAATATATTCTACCCATAACATGTGTGTGTGCGCACATGTGCTTACGCACACACGCACACACACACACACACAAAAAAAAAAATTTGAAGCCTTAGAAGAAAAGAGAAGAAATATTTGAAAATATAGTGTTCATAGAGTTTTAAGAACTGGTGAAAGTTAGCAAGAAGGATTTATGTAAACACTAGAAAGAATAAATACAAATAAAACCACAATTGGGATCTTTATAATACAACTGTGAGTAGGAAATGGTAAAGAGAAAAACTTAAAAGTAGCCAGTGGGTGGAAATAGAGATAAACACAATATATTCAAAGAGCAATGATTAGACAGATAGTTTATTTCTTAAAGGAAAAAAAATAAAAAGAAAATGGAAAGGCATCTTCAGAAATCTGCCAGAAGATAATGCTCAACCTAGAATGTTGCACTTATAGGAAAATACTTCAAAAATGAAGAAAATATAGGCTTTATATTATTCTACTGTGGTAAAAATACATGTAATATAAAATTTGGCATTTTAGTTGTTTTTAAATTGTATTGGACAGTAGCATAGATTACTTTCAGAACACTGTGCAAATATAACCACTATGTATTTACAAAAGATTTTCATCACTCCAATGAGAAACTAACTGTTAAACAAACTGTTAAACCATTTTTTGCTCCCCAACCTCAGGCAACCAACAGTCTACTTTATATAATTTTCTTATTCTAGACATTCAAATAAAAAGGATTTAAAAATATGGGATCACTTGTGGCAAACTTCTTTTACTTAGCATAATGCTACCTGGGTTCTTCTATGTTATACATATATCAGAACATTATTTTTCATAGCCAAATAATTCTCCACTATATGTACATACTACATTTTGTTTATTCATCTCTCTCTCTCTTAAAAAAAAAAGATTGTATTTATTAATACATGAGGGACACACACAGAGAGAAGCAGAGACACAGGCAGAGGGAGAAGTAGGCTCCATGCAGGAAGCCTGATGTGGGAATCGATACCAGGACCCCAGGATCATGTCCTGAGCCGAAGGCAAATGCTCAAACGCTGAGCTACCCAGGCATCCCTGTTTATTCATATCTTGATAGATAACTCGGGTTGTTTTCATCTTTGGCTATGCTAAATAATGCTGTAATGAGCATTATCATATTTGTCTTTATTTGAAACTTCCTTTTCAGCTTTTTAAGGAACTGCCAAACTTTTTCCAACAGCAGCTACATTATATACACATTACAACAATATATAACATATACAACAATATTATATTGTTGTATAATATATACAACAATATATAACAAATTCTAATTTCTCTGTGCTTAATCCTTTGTGTTATTTAATCCTTTCTTTTTTCTATTATATCTATACAGGTAGATATATTGTGAAGTGATATTTATTTCATTGTGGTTTTTATTTGGGTATCTTTAATAACTGCTGATTTTGAAGATTATTTTGTTTTTTTTTTTAAAGATTTAATTTATTCATGAGAGATACAGAGAGACAGAGACAGAGACACAGGCAGAGAGAAAAGTTGGCTCCAGGCAGGGAGCCCGAGGTGGGACCCAATCCTAGAAACCCAGGGTCACGCTCTGAGCCAAAGGCAGGTGCTCAGCCACTGAGCCACTCAGCTTCCCTTGAGGATTATTTTGTATGCTGAATGACAATTTATATGTCTTCTTTGGAGAAAATTCTACTCAAATCTTTTACTCATTCTATAATTGATAATTCTTTCTGTTTGTTGATGAAGTTAAAGGAAATGTTTCAAATATTTCCCAAGGGAAAAAAAATATTTCCCAAGAGCTAAAGATAAACAAGATAAAACAACTATAAGGAATCAGCAAAATGATGTATGATTAGAATAGGACTGTCCAGAAAAAAAAGATTATTTTTTTTAAAGAACCAAAAAGAAATTCTGGAGCTAGAAACTATAGTAACAGAAAGGAAAAATTCTCTGTAGGGAGTTTCAACAGATTTGAACAGTCAGAAAACAGAATCAGTGAGCTTGAATATAGGGCAGTTGAATCATTTGGTCTGATGGACAGAGAGAAATAAAGAATGAAGACAAGTGAATAGAGCATAATGAGCTATGGAATACCATAAAGAAGACTAACACATGCATTAGAGGAGTAACAGAAGGAGAAGAGAGAGAGGGGAAGAAAGAATATTTGAAGAAGGCCAGAAATATCCTGATTCTAACTGAAGACACGTATCTGCAGATCCAACATGCTCAGTGCATTTCAAGTAGCATAACTTCAAAGAGATCCATGCCAAGACATATTATAATCAAATTGTCCAAAGACAAAGACAAAATTCTTGAATGTAGTAAGGGAGAAACAACTAGTCACATACCAGAGGTCCTCAGTAAGATGAAGAGATGATTTCCCACCAGAAATTGAGGATAAAGACAGTAGGTTGACATATTTAAAGCAGTATGGAGAAACAAAGATCCCCAATAAAAGAAACCACATGGGCAGCTATAAAATATAGTATTATGTGTTTTTTTTTTGTAACTCCACAATTTATTTTTCAAATTATTTAAAAGGCAAATGCCTAGAAATAATTATAAAGCTCTTTTATTGGGAAGACTTTATTTATTTATTTATTTGAGAGAGAGGGAGAGCATGAGAGAGAGCATGAGCATGGGGGGAATGGAAGGAGAGGGAGAAGCAGACTCATTGAGTAGGGAGTCTGATGAAAGACTCAGTCCCAGGACCCTGAGACCACGACCTGAGCCAAAGACAGACGTTTCACTGACTGAACCACGCAGGTCCCTATAAAGCTCTCTTATTGGTCATACCATGTCAAATGATGTTAAATGGTCAAAATGATACATTTTATGTTTTTATAATTTTCATGATGAAAAATAAAATGCCACAAACTATGAGAATATACTTCTGCTATAATGAATCTAATACACAACTTACATTCACAACGTATTTAAAAACTCCTACAAGTCAGTAATAAAAAGCAAAACAACCTAACTTAAAAAAATGAGTAAATACTTCAATAAGCACTTCACAATATATATAAATATATACCACTTATGCAAAAGTCAGTAACCATAGAAAAGGTACTCAACATTATTAGTCATGAGAGAAATTTATTTATTTATTTATTTATAATATTTATTTATTTATTTATAATATTTATTTATTTATTTATGAGATTGAGAGAGAGAGAGAGAGGCAGAGACACAGACAGAGGGAGAAGCAGGCTCCATGCAGGGAGCCCGACGTGGGACTCAATCCCGGGACCCCAGGATCACACCCTGGGCCAAAGGCAGGCGCTAAACCGCTGAGCCCCCCTGGAACCCCCATGAGAGAAATTTAAATTAAAAGTATATTTGGAGAATCTGGGTGGTTCAGCAGTTGAGCATCTGCCTTCAGCTCAGGGCGTGGGCCTGTGGTCCTGGGATTGAGTTCCACATCCGGCTCCTTGCAGGGAGCCTGCTTCTCCCTCTGCCTGTGTCTCTGCCTCTCTCTGTGTCTCTCATGGATAAATAAATAAAATCTTTAAAGTATATATATTTGGATACTACTTCATACCCAGTATAGAAGGCACAGTTAAAGAACTAAAAATAACCATGATATTTGGCAATGATGAGGAGCAAGTGGAATTTTCATTCATTGCTTTTGGTAATGGAAGATGAGGAAGCAGCTTTGGAGAACTTTCTGGCACTTTATTTTAGTGTTACATATACACTTACCTATGACTTAGCAACTTTGCTCTTAAATTTTTACCCAAGGAACATAAAGCTATATGTCACAAAAAGCATACACAAAGATGTTCACAGTGGCCTTACTTATAATGGTACAAACTACAAATATCGCAGAATTTCATCAAGAGACTGATTTAAAAATTCTGATACAGTTACACAATATCATGCTAGTCAGCCATGTGAATGAATGAACATTTACTGGCATGTGAAAAAACAGTGGTCTCAAAAACCTCCTGTTGGAAAACAATGTCAAAGGCAAAAGAGTTAATTCCCTATAAGTTTGTTATATAAATTCAAGCACAGCCAATACTAATCAATGGTGAGACATGATGTTTTGGGATTGGGGGGGGCAGATTTTCTGAAAAATTGCACAAGGAAATTTCTGGTGGATGAAAACTTCTATATCTTGACTGTGTGGTGTACAAAGCTGAAATATCTGGTTTGGTTTCATTGCTGAGTTGTTGGAGTTTCTTATAAATTCTGTATATTATACCTTCAAATATATCATTTGCTAACATTTTATCCTTTTCATAGGTTATCTTATCACTGTATTGGTAATGTCTTTTGATGCATATCAGCATTAAATTTTGATGAAATTCAGTTTACCTATTTATCTTTGTTGCTCATGCTTTTGGAGTCCTAAGAACTTGTTGCTAAGCGCCAGGTCATGAAGACTTATTTCTATGTTTTCTTCTAACAGTTTTATGATTTTAGCTCTTATATTTAGGACAGCAATCCAATTCGCATTAATTTTTATATACGGTGTGAATTAAAGATGTGATTTTATTATTATTCCGGTGGAAATCTAGTTTTCCAGCACATTAAAGAGACTGTTCCTTCCTGGTTGAATCTTGTCACCTTTGTCAAAAATCAATAGGCCTTAGATGTGTGGGGTTATTTCTGGGATCTAAATTTTTTTACATTGGTGTAGATGTTTATCTTTATGCTGGTACAACATCATTTTGATTACTATAATTTATAGTCAGCTTTGAAATTGGGAAGTATGAGTACTCCAACTTTGTTCCTTTTCAACACTCTTCTGGCTCCTCTGGGCCCATTGCAGTTCCATGCTAATGTAAAAATATTTTTTTACATTTCTGATAAAAGGCTGTTTGAATTTTATTTTATTTATTTATTTTTTTTTGTTTTTTGTTTTTTTTGAATTGTAATAGAGATTGCATTGAATCTGTAGATTTTGGGAGTAGTATTGATATATAAGTAGTAGTAAGTCTCTAACCCTTGAACACGGGATATCTTTCCATTTATTTATATTCTTGATTTATTTCTGCAATAAGTTTCAGTGATTGTACAAGTCTTTCATTTCTTCGCATAAATTTATTCCTAGCTATTATATTCTGTTAGATATCTTTATAAATGGAAATTCTTTCCTAATTTCATTTTTGGATGATTCTTTGCTTTGGAAATAGAACTGATTTTTGTGTATCAGTCTACCCTAGAGCTTTGCTGAATGTGTTTATTAGCTATAGTAGCTGTGTTATGGATTCTTTGGGATTTCCTATGTGTAGGATCATGTGATTTGTGGATTTGGTTATTATTTCTTCCTTTCCAAAGAGGATGCCTTTCATCTTTTTCTTTTTTCTTTCAAAAATTTTATTTAAATTCTAGTTGGTTAAAACATACATAGTATAGTGTTGGTTTCAGGAGTGGATATGGTGATTTATCACACAGTGCTCATCACACCGAGTGCTCTCCTTAAAACTCATCACCCATCTAGCCCATCCCCCACCCACCTCCTTCCATCTTCCCTCAGTTTGTTCTCTATCATTAACAGTATCTTATGAGTTGCTTTTTTTTTCCTTTCTCTTTTTTTCCCTCCTTTATGCTCGTCAGTTTTGTTTTTTAAATTCCATGTATGTGTGAAATCATATGGTATTTGTCTTTCTCTGACTGATTTATTTTGCTTAACATTATACTCTAGTTCCATCCATGTTCACTGCAATTAGCCAGATTTCACTCTTTATAAGGGCTAAGTCATATTCCGTTGTAGATGATATACTACGTTTTCTTTATCCATTCATCAATTAAGGGTATTCTGGGCTCTCTTCATAGTTTAGCTATTGTTGATAATGCTGCTGTAAACATGGGGGGGGGGCCTGCGCCCTTTCAAATCTGTGTTTTTGTATCCTAAGAGTCAATACTTAATAACACAACTTCTGGGTTGTAGGGTAGTTCTAGTTTTAACTTCTTAAGGAATCTCAATACTGTTTCCCAGAGTGAATGCCCCAAGTTACATTCCCACCAACAGTGCAAGAGAGTTCCCCTTACTCTGCATCC
Source organism: Canis lupus baileyi (assembly GCF_048164855.1). Taxonomy (NCBI): domain Eukaryota; kingdom Metazoa; phylum Chordata; class Mammalia; order Carnivora; family Canidae; genus Canis; species Canis lupus. Next base: position 45,207,724 of record NC_132864.1, on the reverse strand, counting down.
TCACCAACAACTGTTGTTTCTTGTGTTAATTTTAGTCAATCTGACAGGTGGGAGGTGTTCTCTCATCACAGTATTGATTAGCATTTCCTTGATAATGAGTGATGTGGAGCATCTTTTCATGTGTATATTAGCCATCTGGATGTCTTTGGAAAACTGTCTGTTAATGTCTTCTGTTTATTTCTTAACTGGATTATTTCTTTTGGGGTTATTGAGTTTGAGAAGTTCTTTATAGATTTTGGGTACCAACCCTTTATCAGATATGTCACTTGCAAATATCTTCTTTTATTCTCCCGTTCCATAGGCTGCCCATTAGTTTTGTTAGTTGTTCCCTTTGCTGCATAGAAGTTTTTTGTTGTTGTTGTTTTGTTTTTTCATTTTTTTGTGTGTGTTTATTTTTGTGCATAAGCTTTTTATCTTGATGAAGTCCCAATAGTTCTTTTTTGCTCTTGTTTCCCTTGCCTCTGGAGATGTTTCTAGTAAGGATATGGCCAAGGTCAAAGAGGCTGTTGCCTGTGTTCTCCTCTAGGATTTTGATGGGTTCCTGTTTCACAGTTAGGTCTTTGATCCATATTGAGTCTATTTTTGTGTATGGTATGAGAAAGCGGTCAAGTTTCATTCTTCTGCATGTTACTTTCCAGTTTTCTTGCACCATTTATTGAAGAGATTGTTTTTTTTTTTCCCCATTGGATATTCTTTCCTGCGTTATTGAAGATTAGTAGACCATATAATGGGGGGTCCATTTCTGGGTTCTCTATTCGGTTCCATTGATCTATGTGTCTGTTTTTGTGCCAGCACCATACTGTTTTGGTGATGACAGCTTTGTAGTACAGCTTGAAGTCTAGAATTGTGATGTCCCCAGCTTTGCTCTTCTTTTTCAGGATGACTTTGGCTAATCAGGATCTTTTGTGATTCCATATAAACTTTAGGATTGTTTGTGCTAGCCCTGTGAAAAATGCTGGTGGTACTTTGATCACATTTCATTAAATGTGTAAATTGGTTTGGGTAGCATAGACATTTTAACAATGTTTATTCTTCCAATCTTGAGCATGGAATGTTTTTTTCCTTTTTTTCTGTCCTCTTAAATTTCTTTCATAAGTATTTTATAGTTTTCAGAGTTCAGATCCTTTACCTCTTTGGTTAATTTTATTTCTAGGTATCTTATTGTTTTTGGTGCAGTTGTAAATGGGATCAATTTCTTGTTTCTTTTTCTGCTGCTTAATTATTGAAGTATAGAAATGTAACAGATTTCTGTATGTTGATTTTGTATCTTGTGACTTTGCTGAATTCATATGTTAGTTCTGATAATTTTTTGGTGGAGTCTTTAGGGTTTTCTATCTAGATACTATGTTAACTGCAAATAGTGAAAGTCTGACATCTTCCTTACTGAGTTGGATGCATTTTATTTCTTTTTGTTTTCTGACTGCTGAGGCTAGGACTTCCAATACCATGTTAAATAGTAATAGTGAGAGTGGACATCCTAGTCTTGCTCCTGACCATAGAAGAAAAGCTTTCAGTTTTCCCCCATTGAGTATGATATTAGCTGTGGGTCTTTTGCATTTGGCCTGTATGATGTTGATGCATGTTCTTTCTATCCCTACTTTGTGGAGGGTTTTAATCAATGGAAAGTGTACTTTGTCAAATGCTTTTTCTGCATCTATTTAGAGGATTGCGTGGTTTTTATCCTTTCTTTTCCTAATGTGATGTATCATGTTGACTGATTTGTGAATATTGAATCACCTCTGCATCCCAGGGATAAATCCCGCTTGATGGTGGTGAATATTTTTTAATGTATTATTGGATTGGATTTGCTAGTATCTTGCTGAAAATTTTTGTATCCATATTCATCAAGGATATTGGCCTACAATTCTTCTTTTTAGTAGGGTCTTTGGTACTGGAATCAAGGGAATTTTGGCCTCATAGAAGGAGTTTGGAAGTTTTCCTTTCCTTACTAATTTTTGAAACAGCTTCAGAAGAATAGATATTGACTCTTCTTTAAATGTTTGATAGAATTCTCCCGGTAAGCCATCTGGCCCAGGACTTTTGTTTGTTGGGAGATTTGAGATTACAAGTTCAATTTCTTTGCTGGTGATGAATCTCTTCAAATTTTCTATTTCTTCCTGATTCAGTCTTGACAGTTTGTATGTTCATATGTTTGTGTGGTAGTTTTTATGTTCTAGGAATTTGTCCATTTCTTCCAGATTGCCCACTTTGTTAGCATATAATTTTTCATTACAGTCCCTTATAATTGTTTGTACTTCTTCAGTGTTGGTTGTGATCTCTCCTCTTTCATTTGTGATGTTATTTATTTTGGTCCTTTCTTTTTCCTTTTTGAGAAGTCTAACTAGGGGTTTATCAATTTCATTAATTCTTTTAAAGAACCAGCTCCTAGTTTTGTTGATCTGTTGTACTGTTTTTTGTTTGTTTGTTTCTATATTTTTTATTTCTGCTCTAATCTTTATTATTTCTCTTCTGCTTTTGGATTTAGGATTTATTTGCTATTCTTTTTCTAGCTCCATTAGATGTATGTAAGGTTAGGTTATGTATTTGAGACTTTTCGTGCTTCTTGGGGTAGGCCTGTATTGCAACATACTTCGTTTTACAACAGCCTTTGCTGCATCTCAAAGGTTTTGGACTGTTATGTTTTCATTTTCATTTGCTTCTATATATTTTTTATTTATTATTTAATTTCCTGTTTAACTCATTCATTCTCTATAGGATGTTCTTTAATCTTCATGTATTTGGAGTCTTTCCAAATTTTTTCTTGTGGTTGACTTCAAGTTTCATAGTGTTGTAGCCTGACAATATGCATGGTATGATCTCAGACTTTTTGTACCAGTTGAGGCCATATTTGTGACCCAGTATGTGGTCTACACTGGAAAATGTTCTGTGTGCACTTGAAAGGAATGTGTATTCTGCTGATTTAGGAGAAATGTTCTGAATGTATCTCTTAAGTCCATCTGGTCCAGTGTCATTCAAAGCCTTTGTCTCCTTGTTGATTTTCTCGTTAGATGATCTGTCCATTGCTGCAGTTGGGGTGTTAAAGTTCTCTACCCTTACTGTGTTATTTTCAAGGAGTTTCTTTACATTTGTTATTAATTCATTGATATTTTTGGGTGCTCCCAAGTTGGGGGCATAAATATTTACATTTGTTAGATTCTGATGCATAGGCTGCTTAATTATGATATAATGCCCTTCTTCATTTCTTGTTATAGTCTTTGGTTTAAAATCTAGTTTGTCTGGGCATACTTGGGTGGCTCAGTCGGTTAAGCTTCTGACTCTTCATTTTGGGACAGGTCATGATCTCAGAGTCTTGGGACCAAGCTCTGTTCTGGGTTCTTCGCTCAGTAGGGAGCCTATTTGTATCTTTCTCCCTCTGTGTTTCCCCCTCTCACGTTCACTCTCTTTAAAAATTTATTTATTTGACAGAGACAGAGAATTTGTCTGATGTAAGTATGGCTACTCTGACTTTCTTTTGACATACATCAGCATAATAAATTGCTCTCTATACCATCACTTTCAATCTGTAGGTGTCTTTACGTATAAAATGAGTCCCTTGTAAGCAGAAGCAGCACATTGATGGTCTTGATTTTTTTTTAATCTATTTGGCTATCATATGTCTTTTGACTGGCGCATTTAATCCATACCGAGACATATGAATTTAGTACCATTGTGTTATCTGTAAAGTCAGTGTTTCTGGTGGATGTTCTCTGTTCCTTTCTAATCTTTGTTACTATTAGTCTTTTTTTCCCCACCTAAAGAATCTCCTTAGTATCTCTTCCAGTGGTCAAAACTCCTTTAGTTTTTGTTTGTCTGGGAAACTCTTTATCTCTCCTTCTATTCTAAATGACAGCTTTGCTGGATAAAGTGTTCTTGGTTGCATATTTTTCCCATTCAGCATGTTGAATATATCCTGCCACTCTCTTCTGGCCTGCCAGGCTTCTGTGAATATATGTGCTAGGAACCGAATTTGGCTTCCCTTGTAGATTAAGGACTTTCCCTCACCTTGCTGCTTTCAGGATTCTTTCCTTGTGTGTGTATTTTGTGAATTTGACAGTGCTATGCCTTGGTGATGGCTGGCTTTTGTTGAATTTAATGGAAGTTCTCTGTGCTTCCTGGATTTTGATTGTCTGTGTCCTTCCCCAGATTAGGGAAGTTTTCAACTATAGTTTACTCAAATGAATCTTCTGTCCCCTTTCCCTCTCTTCTTCTTCTGGAACTCCTCTGATACGAATGCTATTATGCTTTAGGGAGTCTCTGAGTTCCCTAAGTCTATCTTCATGACCCAATACCTTTTTTTCTCTTCTCTTTTCAGCTTCATTATTTTCTATCATTTTATCTTCCATATCACTGATTCATTACGCTGCTTCATCTATCCTCATTGTCATGGCATCCAATCATTTCTGCATCTGTTATAGCATTCTTTATTTTTGCCTGACCAGTTTTCAGTTATTTTATCTCTGCAGTAAGGGATGATTTTCAAGTATCTTGTATGTTTTTCTCAAGCCCAGCTAGTATCCTTATGATCATTGTCTTAAATTCTGGCTCAGGCATCTTACTTATTTCTGTATTGACTAAATCCCTGGTGTTACTTTTTCCTGCTCTTTCTTTTAGGGTGAAATCCACTACTTTGTTATTTTGTCTGGGTTGCTGGTTTTTTGTGTCATTGTTAGGAAAGCCTGTTATATTCCTGCTGCTCAGAGTAATGGTTATATTAGGAAGAGGTCCTGTACTGTCCTGGGCCTGGTCCTCAAGAGGTGTTTCAGAGTGTGTTCTCTGCTGTTGTGTTATGGCTGCTCCTTCCCTCAGGTCAGTCCTCTGCAGAGTTTCTCCTTGCCTGCAGTGGGTGGTGGAGTAGCCATTGTGTGGCATGTTTTAACTGGATGTGCTTTAGTCTGCTTGTTAGAAGAAGCTAGATGCTATTTCTCTTGGAGTTGAAGGTTTATGGAACTCTATGATCAGTAGACTTGGTGTGTGTGAGGGTTTATATTCATATTATGGGAGAGGGGACTGCTGTGCTGACTCTCAGTTGGACTTGCCCTAGTGGAGGTGCACCTGCTGGGCACAGCAGGGCAGTGCTTGTTGCCAAGTGGCTTCAGCCTCCAATGTGGAGCATTGCGTTGCTCACTGAAGTGGGTCAGTGCTGATGGCTCTTGACTCCAGAGGTGGTATTCATGTCTGCTACTCTTCAGGAAGCCCTCACGGAAGAACGGACAATCACCTCTCTTGTGTCCTGGACTTCTGCACCATCCCCACCTTTACTTTGACGATGTTCAAGCATTCTGCCTGCCAGGCAGCTCTGTACTCCTGTTTTCTCTCAGGTACAGGGCTGGGTTTCAGAACTCCAAATTTTAGGGATCCACATAGTGTGGACTCATGTTGATCTTCTGCGGGAGGATCTTATGGCACTACAGCCCGTGCCAGTCCATCTCAGCAAAATGATTGTATGGTAAAGTTGCAGCAAAAAGCTAGTACCAAGGCTTGCTGCCCTTGGCAGGTGTCTCTGTTCCTATGCAGGTAACAGGGCAGCTCAGTGATGCCCACCAGGTCTTTTGTCCTTAAAGAGACTGTGCCATCTCTCCTAAATGCATTCCAAGAAGATGAATCATTTTTCCCTGTGTGACCCAGAGTATCCTCAGACCATGCTGCCCACTCCTGGGCCTCCACCCTCCTTCTCTGCAGGAGCACTGCTGAGCCTCCCAGACATGACCTGGGCGATTGCATGGGTGTCTAGAACTTCAGATTTTGAGCTCTGATGCTTATAATGACTTTCGATATTCAGCCCCTCTCCTTTTCCCGGTCAGTGGTTTTGGGGAAGAGTTTTTCTGGTACATTCTCCTCACCACTGCTTCACCAGTGAAGGGCTCACTCCTCACCAAAGTGCCTGCAGTTCTTTTCTCCCCCAAATCAACTTTCTGCAGCTTCTACCTTTCCAGAAGGTGCCTGTATTTCTACCACTAGTTGTGCAGTTTATGTTCTCAGTCCTCAGATTAATTTCTTGAGTGTTGAGAACGATTTGATATTTATCTAGCTGGGTTCAGGGGATTAGGCAAGCCCAGGGTCCCCCTGCCCCTCCACCATCTGAACTCCTCTCTCTCATATTTTTCTTATCTTCTTGTTCTATCTAGAACTTCCTGTACACTGTTAGCTAGTTGTGGTGAAGTGGGCATCCTTGCTTTTATTCTTTCTCCCGTTATAGGGAAAGCTTTTAATCTTCCACCACTGAGTGTGATGTTAGCTGTGTCATATTAAGGAATATTCTGTCTACCCAGTTTTCTGAATGAATTTTTAATCATGAAAGGATGGTGGATTTTGTCAAATGCTTTTTCTGCATCAATTGAAAAGATCATGTTTTTTTTTTTCCTTTCATTCTATTAAGGTGACATATTATATTGATTTATTGTCTTACTTTGAACCATTCTTGCATTTTTTTTTCTCCCTCTCTCCTCCATGTGGTGCTACCACAATGCATATGTTGATTCTTTGCTGTTACTGTTGTTGTCCTACATATATCTTAGTCGCTTCACTTCCTTTTGTTCTTTTTTTTCTTTCTGCTTCTGTGGCTCAATTTCAGTTGTTTTGCTTTCATGCTTATTGATTCTTTCTTCTTTCTGTTCCATTCACTTTTGAACACTTCTACTATTTTTAAAATTTCAGTTATTTTACATTTCACCTCCAGAATTTCTATTTATTTCTTTTTCCTCCTTTATCTATATCTTTATTATTATTTTATTCATATACTGTCTTCTTTATTTCTTTTACTTTTTTGAGTATGATTTCTTTTATCTCAGAGTATATTTAAAATAGCAATCTTAAGTGTTCTTCTAGTAAATTTAATGTGTAGACTTTGGGATGGTTTCTGTCAATTTATTCTGTTCTTTGAATGGGCCATACTTTCTTTTGTTTGTATGCATTGTGATTTTTGTTGGAACTCAGTTAGTTTAATATAAGTATGGAAATTATACTCACCCCTTTTATAAAAAATTGATTTTTTTTTATTATTGAAGGTTGTAATATAATTCAAAAAATTTTTGTAGTATAATTTTTTAGAGACTATACAAACTATCTTTTGCAGAGATTATTTTTTTTATTGTGTTTAGTCTCTGAAGATTCAGTTCTTTAGCCCAAATTTAATTAGTATTTTATCAGATTTTAATGAATGCAGGAACTAAAAACCAAACAACCCAACAAAAACATTGTCTAAAATTTTGAAAATTGTGTTACAGCACTTCATTGACACTTACCTGAGCTTGCTGAGCCTATAGTCCATCTAAGATGAAAGCGTAGGATCTTTTTAGAGCTTTTTTAAAGCATGCATATTACTTGTGGTATGTGCATGATCATTTCAATTCCCTAGGAAACATGGATGCTTTTGAATGAGAAGGAGCAGGGTAAGAGCTTTTGTTTGACCTGCTCATATTCCTTTTTTTTTTATTTCGGTGTTGATTATGTGAGCTTGTTTATTTGTGATAAATTAATCCTGTTGTACAATAATTATATATATATGTATACATATATATAAATTTCTACTTGTTATCTATATTTTATTAAATATTTTTGAAAAAAAGATATGATGTATATTTCTAACTGTGCTTTATCACAAGAATTCAAGAGTGCTACAATTGCAGGAAATATTTTCTTGTAAACTGTTATAGGGTGATATAGAATAGAAACAGCATATGATTATAGTAGTTTAATTAAAACTCCAAGTGAAAAATAGAAACTACATAAATAAGATTGAAACACTTTATCAGAAACTTACATCAATTCTCTTTTAAAATATAATCCACATTATGAAAAAAGATGAAACTACAGATAGATATTGATGCTATCAGTTCTCATTACTTATGATGGTTATGGCCTCTATAGTTGCTAAAATTACTGAATTAGCAAATAAGGAATAGTTTCCCCCAGGGGAAATAAACATAGCGTTAGATTCTGGAGAACCGTTGGCCAAAATATTTTTGTTATCCAGTCAACACATAACTTATTTTGTGTGTGTTCCTGTTTAAAGGCATTATATTTACTATACATTGTTGATTCATTGTCATTGAAATCACAACCAACAGCACTATAGCTCAGGCCTAATGAGGTTGATCTAATACACATATTTTCTCTGAAAGGCACATCACAACCTTCTTGGACTTACAGTATATCAGTACTATACTTGGTACCATTTTGATGAGCGAAATCAGCAACACAGAGAACAAAAATGCAAAGAAGCATGGACTAACAAGACTGTAGAAAGGACCCTGGTTTGTCTTGTGATAGCAGAAAGAGGGAGACTGAGCACCATCTTTTGAGCCTCAGCAGAAGATATGGGTTGGGGGGCTCAGAGCTCCACTGCTCTGTGCATGCCCAAGAGTGACAATAGATGTGCCATGGATTGCAGTATTTGTTTTTTTTTTTTTTTTTGGATTGCAGTATTTGGAGGTTACAAATAAATTCTAGTGAATGGGGGTATTCCCAGAAATGGAATCCATGAAAAATGAGAATAAACTGTAAATTGATAAATATATACACACATATTTTTGCATATATGTATTCATATATGTATATGTATCTATCTATCTGCTTGTGTATGATTATATAAATATAGACAAACATGGGAGTTTTATTAAGAGGTTTTAGCTTCAGTAAGTTAAGGCTGGAAAGTATAAGGAAACAGGAAATCTTCAGAAAAAAAATATACATCAAAAAGATTAATGATGTGTGATTTTATATCGAACTATTTTTTTAAAATTCTGAGCATTAGATTATTGAAAGTTAGATGTTCTGAGTAAAGTCTTCCAAGTTTATATGTATATTAAACTGTTTAATTTACCAACTAAACTTCTGTACTTGTAGAGAACGATAAATGAGCACATATTTTTATAGTTGCAGTTTTTGGAGAATAGAATGAAGGGTGATTCAAATATCTCTACATCATTGTTTATTAGAAATAAGTAAAAGTGAAAAAGAAGAAATAAGTAAAAGTCAAAATAATTGATATACTAAGATTACATTTGTATTATACACATACACATATATATAATCAACAGCTAGCAGAATACGCACTGTATAGTAATTAGAGTCCCACTTAAAGGTATGGAAACAGTGAAGTTGGTTATGAAGGGAATATTGCCATAATCTACTCAACTGTGTATTGCCTGAATGGCTTACGATGGGAATTATGTATATTTTGTTACTTACCTAATTTTTAAACAGACAAAAGGATGCTAAAAAACAATTCCTCACAACATGCCCAGATGAGAGCTGAAGAAACATATAATTTAATCATTGACATCTTTAATAAAAATTTCAAAAATTGAGAATGCATAATTTTCTAAAGACCTGTTTAGCTTTTATAAAAAATTTAGAAAAAAGCACATCTGTAGATATTTTGTTTTTTAAAGTAAATCTTAAACAGAAGCAGAATAACCGTGTATACAGTGAGAGTTATGAAAGTACACAGCCACGGAGGAGCAGCGTACTACTCACCCATGACTTGGAACCTCTCTAGGCAGCTGCTCTGAACTTCTACATCTGAGCCCTGACTGGCTTTGCTTGTCCATTGCCTTAGATAACTTGCACGTGATTCTTCTACTATAAATGCACTTTCACACTTCCAACGTATTTACTTCTTATTTTCCTGGATTTGAATTCTCCATCTCTGGAGGCCTTCTGGGTTCAGCTCAGGTGTCACTTCATGATTGCTCTGTAGTCTCTGAATCTGGAATTACTATTTGTGTCAGCCCCTTACCACTGCTTTCTTTTTTATTTTATTTTATTTTATTTTATTTTATTTTATTTTATTTTATTTTATTTTTTTTTACCACTGCTTTCATTCCCACTATAGGTCATTTGTATGAACTTTGCCTCCATTGTGCAGTGGAACAGGCTCTGTGTTTCTTCTCACTGAGTTTTACTCCGCACCTAGAAAAACCCCTGGTACATAAAATGCTCCATAGGTGCTTGTTGCATTGACCTGACTGTGAAATTGTTAAGTTTTGGTTCACTCTGACCGCAGCACAGCTTCCAGATGCATGCTGGTGATCGGTAGTGATTTTCTGCAGATTCTTAATACTAAATTGTCATAGATGAAAGGATGGCTCAGATGAACTTCCATGTAGTTGTTCAAAAGGTATTTTTAAGTGTCTTTGAAGGGGTACAATTCTCAATGTCTTAGCAAGTGAAAAATTGGGAGTACACCTAATAAAACTATTTACAAATGGTGCCTTTTCAATAGATAAAAAACCTAGAAATTATATTTATCCAAATCTCCAATGCATTACTTCTCTACTTCTTTCTTTCTGACATCAACTTCCATGTCTACATGACACTTTTAAATTACACTATAGAGGAGAAATTCTTAAGCATGAAGTTAGATATAATACCAAATGTATGAGACATCAGAAGGCTTTCTCATTAGGTGCTGAGACTCCTGTACATTTTAAAAGCAGAAACAACCACTCCCTTGGTACCAGAGAAGGAAGGTAATTGCCTGAGTAATACATAGTTAGAGATTTTATTGTACGGGAATCTAGAGAGAAGAAAGGAAACCCAGTTGCCTCCAGAACAGAATCCCTTGTTAAGGGGTTGAGGATAAGCTTTGGGATTTGGGAAGAAGGAGCAAACCACAGAAAGTAGATAATGGTGGGTGGGAGATGAAGAGACATTCTAACATCAGGAATCAAAAGGGAAAGAACTCTTAAATATTAGACCAACTAAAGCAAACTCAAATTTTACTTACAATGATTTATAAAAAAGTATCAACTGTTAAAGTAGATCTAAAATTCAAAGTCTTTTCATTTACCCCTTTCAAAATCACACCAAAATGGTCTACACATTGTGGGATCTCTTTAGGCATAGTTATAGCTGTTTTACCTTAGCATGTTTTCTTAGATAAATTGGAAAACAGACTGGAATTGAGAGACAAACATTATCTCCTATTGCCAGACATGAGATGAGGGTAAGGGATGTGACCAGTCCGTGCAACGTTAGCACTTCTGTGGACAGAAGTCATTCCCTGGACATGGGGCGTGCCAATGCCATTTGATGTAGGATGGGCTGCGCTCCATGTCTAATCTCTTGTATGCCCCAAATGTGTATCATGTAAGGGCAGAAGATGACAATCCTATATAAATAAAATATATAATGATTTATTTTAATTAGTGTAGCGTAAGTAGGCAGCATATGGCATAATGTTTAGAAATCTTTTCTACAATGTGATTGACTTTGTTACATTTATGAGTATATACCATTTAATATCTTTGTAAACCTCAAAGAATATGTGTCAATTTTTCCATAGAAGTAGTACCAATTGTATAGATTAATTATTTGAATTAGGTGTCACTATTTATAAAGTACTTAGCCTAGAAACTGTCCCAAAGAGATGATTCATAAATGTGCATTACTTAAAAAATCACAAGTGGATATAACATGTTTCGTATGTTTAAACAGGCAGTGGGACTATTAGAGAGTCAAAGCTTAAAATGTTTAAAATTAAAGGCCTCTTATAATTATATTTTAGAAATGCCAAAAAATTTAACACATTTGATATGTCAGCCACGATTTGAAAACAGAAGCAATGGAGACAGGCTGAGTATTTAATTTAAGGCAATGTGGTTTTTTTTTTTAGTAGGTACTATTCTTGGTCATGAGAAAGGTTAGCTTTGGTAGTTTTCAAATTCCATGTCATATAAAGATGCACATTTTACATTCAGTGTAAGGGGATATTCAGAGAATTCAGGAGCATACAGATGCCAGGGGAAGCAGGCTGCTTCCATTTCTGATCTACGATGACTGGGACATTTGAAAGGAGAGAGAACATGGTGGGGGAACAATGAAAATAGCAATTTTATTGCACATTCACAGTCTTATTTTATGTAAGACAATGAAAGAGGGTCATAATCAGCTGATCTGCTGATAAAACAATGCTTTACAATTGAAATACCTACAAGACCGTAAAACCAGCAGCCCCAAATGTGAATATATGGCAGGATGGTTACATCAATAAAAATCTCCAAGGTTGTCTTTTAAATATCTCATTAAAATCGATGACTAAGGGTCTCTGTATGGGTGTCATGATAGGGATTCACAAATCATCTGGCACTACCTAAAGCTCTGTCCTTCCTGAAGTGAATTAGTTGCGATGGAAAAACTCATGCAAGGAAAACCCATATGACGAAAAATAAAAAGAAGCTGCCCTGGATATTCCAGACTCCGTATTAGTACAGCGGTGAGGTAGGTGAATTCACACACTGATGATCTTTCATATATTTGGTGACTTTTTCTTTTCCTCTTATTAACAATTATTTACTATGTTAACAACTGATTACACATTCACACCAAAAAGGTAAGTGTGTTTGTGAGAACGTTAGCTTTATTCCAATACTTTAACATTTTTTTCCCAGATTCTACATTTACATATAAGACGTGTTAAAAGGAAAACTTTCTCTATAACAAGTTTACGTAGAAAAGATGCACATAGGGACTCCTTGGTGGCTCAGTCGCTCAGGTCATGATTGCAGGGTCGCTCAGGTCATGATCATGGGGTCCCATGTTGGGCTCCCTGCTCAATGTGGAGTCTGCTTCTCCCTCTCCCTCTACCTGCCCCTCCACCTTCTTGCTCTTGCTCTTAAATGAATAAATGAAATTTAAAAAAAGCCTCTGCAGATGGATGGCCTGAAGGATAAAGCTGCCAGGACAAAACAGCAGAGAACATGCAGCACACTGGAGACTTACCTGGAAGTGCCAAGCCCTAGTGAATGGGGGACACTGCACTCCAGGACACTACAGGACCTCTTCTTCATAAGGCTGCTACCCTCAGGAACAGGAGACATAGCTAACCTTCTTAACACACATAGAAACAGGCACAGAGACTTAAAATGAGAAGACACAGATCAAAGCAAAACATTTAAGTAACATTCCTGAGAGGCTCTTTAAAGTAATCATCATCAGGATACTCACTGGAGTTGAGAAATGAGTGAAATGCATGAGTGAGACCCTTAACAGAGGAGATAAAGAATAAGACCAGGACCAAATGGCCTCACAGGTGATTTCTAGAAACATTTAAAGAAAACTTAATACCAAATCTTCTCAAACTAGCCCAAAAAATGGAAATGGAAGGAAAACTTTTTTTAATAATAAATTTATTTTTTATTGGCGTTCAATTTGCCAACATACAGAATAACACCCAGTGCCCATCCCGTCAAGTGCCCCCCTCAGTGCCCGTCACCCAGTCACCCCCACCCCCACCCACCTCCCCTTCCACCACCCCTAGTTCATTTCCCAGAGTTAGGAGTCTTCCATGTTCTGTCTCCCTTTCTGATATTTCCTACCCATTTCTTCTCCCTTCCCCTCTATTCCCTTTCACTATTATTTATATTCCCCAAATGAATGAGACCATATAATGTTTGTCCTTCTCCGATGGACTTATTTCACTCAGCATAATACCCTCCAGTTCCATCCACCTTGAAGCAAATGGTGGGTATTTGTCATTTATAATGGCTGAAGAATAAATCTTCCATTGTGTACATAAACCACATCTTCTTTATCCATTCATCTTTCGATGGACACCGAGGCTCCTTCCACAGTTTGGCTATTGTGGACATTGCTGCTAGAAACATCAGGGTGCAGCTGTCCCAGAGTTTCATTGCATCTGTATCTTTGGGGTAAATCCCCAGCAGTGCAATTGCTGGGTCGTAGGGCGGGTCTATTTTTAACTCTTTGAGGAACCTCCACACAGTTTTCCAGAGTGGCTGCACCAGTTCCCATTCCCACCAACAGTGTAAGAGGGTCCCCTTTTCTCCGCATCCTCTCCAACATTTGTGGTTTCCTGCCTTATTAATTTTCCCCATTGTCACTGGTGTGAGGTGGTATCTCATTGTGGTTTTGATTTGTATTTCCCTGATGGCAAGTGATCCAGAGCATTTTCTCATGTGTTTGTTGGCCATGTCTGTGTCTTCCTCTGTGAGATTTCTGTTCATGTCTGTTGCCCATTTCATGATTGAATTGTGGACCCTGAACTTTATGGTCAACTAATATTCGATAAAGGAGGAAAGACTATCCATTGGAAGAAAGACAGTCTCTTCAATAAATGGTGCCGGGAAAATTGGACATCCACAAGCAGAAGAATGAAACTGGACCACTCCCTTGCACCATACACAAAGATAAACTCAAAATGGATGAAAGATCTAAATGTGAGACAAGATTCCACCAAAATCCTAGAGGAGAACAGAAGCAACAACCTTTTTGAACTCGTCCACAGTAACTTCTTGCAAGATACATCCACGAAGGCAAGAGAAACAAAAGCAAAAATGAACTATTGGGACTTCATCAAGATAAGAAGCTTTTGCACAGCAAAGGATACAGTCAACAAAACTAAAAGACAACCTACAGAATGGGAGAAGATATTTGCAAATGACGTATCAGATAAAGGGCTAGTTTCCAAGATCTATACAGAACTTCTTAAACTCAACAGCAAAGAAACAAACAATCCAATCATGAAATGGGAAGGAAAACTTTTAAATTCACTCTGTCACATTAGTATTACCTTGATAAAGGCACCATTAAAAAAGAGAACTAGAGGCCAATATCCTTGATGAACTTAAATGCAAAAGTCCTCAACAAAATGCTAGCAAAATGAATCTAATACTACATTAAAAAAAATCATTCACCGCAGTCAAATGGGATTTATTCCTGAGTTGCAAGAGTGGTTCAATATTTGCAAATTTGCAAGTCAATCAACATGATACATCACAGCCATAAGAGAAAGGATAAAAAAAAAACAACAATCGTATGATTGTTTCAATAGATGCAGAAAAACCATTTGACAAAGTACAACATTCATTCACGATAAAAGTTGTCAACAAAGTAGGTTTAGAGGGAATATATCTCAACATAATAAAGTCCATATATGGAAAAACCAAAGCTAACATCATCCTTAATCAGGGAAAAACTTAGAGATTTTCCCTTAAGGTCAGAAAAAAGACAAGGATGTCTACTCACACCACTTTTATTCAAGATGGTATTGAAAGACCTTACCACAGCAATCAGACCACAGAAAGAAATAAATGGCCCCCAGATTGGTAAAGAAGAAGTAGAACTTTTACTATTTGCAGATGACGTCATACTATATATAGAAAACCCAAAAGACTCCACCAAAAAGCTGCTAGAACTGATAAATGAATTCAGTAAGAAATAGGATACAAAAGCAATCTACAGAAATGTATTGGATTTTTATACAACAGTAATGAAGCAGCAGAAACAGAAATTAAGAAAATAATTCCACATATGATTGCACCAAAAATAAAGAATGTTTTTTTAGTTAGGAATAAACCTAACTAAAGAGGTGAAAAAATTGTACTCTGAAAACTATAAAACACCGATGAAAGAAATTGAAGATAACACAAAGAAATTGAAAGATATTCCATGCTCATGGGTTGGAAGAACACATACTGCCATTTTTTTTTATTTCTTTCTGTCAATTTTGTTTACAAGTGTCTATTAAGGATTTTGTCCATTTCATTAATTTATGAGATTTATTTCATTTATTTCACACTTCTGCCATTTATCCTTTTCATGTCTGCAGAATCTCGAGCGATCTCTCTTATTTTGAACTAATATTGTTAATTGTGCTTTGTCCCTTCTTTCCCTGAATATGATGGAAAAAGTTTGTCAACTTTACAGATTTTTTGGATGAACTGTCATTAGATTGACTTGATGTCTTTGTCGTAAATCTGTTTTGTTCTTTTTGTTTGTTTGTTTCTCTTCTTGTCTTTATTATTTATTTTGGGATTTTTTTCAGTTATCTCGCTTTTATTTATCTCTATTTGTGTTGTGATCAGGATATATATTACGCATAAGTACTATCCTTTTAAATTAATGGAGAAATAATTTGGTTCATTATAAAATTATTAAACAATAAATATCCTATCTTCATTATTTCTTGGAGGCTAGAATAAATATGAATTCTACTTTTGTCTTGAACAGTGGTTCACAAATATGAATTATGTCAAGTTGATCGTGGTGTTCAACTATCATATGCTTACTTATCTTCTGTCTACTTGTCAGAGAGAGGAGTGTTGAAATAAATATATTTGTGGGATCATCTATTTCTCTTTTCAGTATCCTCTGATTTCATTTAATTTAAAGCTCTTATGATATTTATGCATTTTCTGTGAATTGACCTATTATTCTAAAATGCCTCTATTAGCCCTAGAAAACTTACTGTGAATCTACCTTGTCTGATATTAATGTAGCCACTCCAGCTTTAATACGCTTAGTGCTTACATGGTTCGCTTTTTCATCCTTTTACTTCTAATCTCTCAGTGTTTTTGTATTTGATGGGGATTTTTTTTTCCTATGGCTATGGAACGTACTTGCATCTTGAATTTCTATTCCACCTAAATCCTCTGCCTTAATTGGAAGGCATAAATCCATTAGAGTTAATAAAATTAATGCTATGGTTGGCTTACGTTTGTCACCTAAATGACTGTTTCTCATATGCCCTATATTTACTTTGATCTTTATATTCTCTACACCTATCTTCATTTAGAATAACTGAGTAATATTTTTAATATTTTATTTTGTGTCCTCTGCTGGTTTATTACCTATTGTTAGGCATTTTAGTTATGTATATCATAAACACCAGAAAGCCTTTTAAAAATAATTTTACATTAAGCAATTATAATCCTAAATAATAACGGCTCAAGAAAAGCACACTTGATTCTTCAATATTCTTCCTTTGTGACCCTTTTTGCTTCCTTTCTTAGATCCAATTCCCAACTGGTTGCATTTTCTTTCTGTTAAATAATGTTATTTATCATTTCCTGCAGTTCACAGTTGTTGGTGAAAAATCTGCTCAGCTTTTGTTTCTTTCAAAAAGTTTTTATTTCATGTTCATCTTATGACTAGTTAATCTGTGCTCATAAAAACCCAGCCCTCATACCACAATTTGGGAAAACCTGTCATAGCCAGCCCTCCTGCACGCATCCTGTGGGATTATGAGTATATACGGACCTTTGCTGTGCTTACGTCACTTTCATTCCTTTTTCTCCCCTATTCTGTTCCTTCACTCCTGCAGTTTTTTATTCCAAAGATATAATGTTCTATAACTTTCTGTACTTAAATTTCTTACTCAATTTCTGTTGCCAAAGGAATTCAATTTAAGATGATTTAAAAAAAATGCCAATGCTTATGGGTTTCGGCATCCAAACATATAGCCTCAAAGATTCATTCATACAAGAATAATAAATAGCCACACACACACACACACACACACACACACACTTTAAATTTTCATGAATTCTTGGTTTGAATCAAGCTTAATCCAAACCACCAAAAATAAAGGGGTATTAAATTTCTGTTCCAGTTTTAGCTTAATTTTATGATCAGCCCCTCAAGCCTTCCCAACCTACCCAGTATCTTAATGATGTCTTAGAGGCAGACCTCAGATTCCACTAGAATTTCAAGGATGGGTAATAGTGAATTCTGTGCCTCCATGAGCCTTCCTGAGGATTTTCAGTTGTTACACTGAAGTGTTCTGATGGCCACAAAGTGCTTCCATTTAATGGTCTCTGATAAGCTTTACCTGAAAGCTTAACTTGTATAACTATAATTTTTCTTCGCTCATTGGTATCCAAATAATTTTTACAAAAATGCTTCACATTCGTAGCTGGTTCCATATACATTAATTAGGTATGTATATATTTATGTTAAGTTTAATATAATGAATATAAGCAGAATGGTAACGTGTAAGTTGTCATTATGTTAAATATGCCCGCCAGTGTCCTTATTTTTGTTCATTTCTATTCTGGATATTATAATTATTTTATAATTTTATCAACCCTGCTAAATTATAACTTTCATATTAATTACAGATTTATTATTAACATCTTACTGCTCCAAATATTTTGCAAAAGGAGGAAGAAAATGGTGTCAGGAAGATCAAGTAGGAGACTGATTCATTCATTAGATGGTCATGGTAAAGGTAAACAACAAAGAATTGATCAATTTAACACATAGATGGCTGTTATACTTTGTAATAAATACACGAGTTTCAAGATTCCTTTAACATCCAATCACACACAGGCTATTAAAGGGATCACCACCTAGCTAAGCTCTAGAAATAGAATTTGCTACATCTTTATATTGGCGTGCAGTTTTCCTAAGGTGAACCTGACCCATGGCCAACAGACCAGGGATAATACAGTCATCCACACGGACTCTCAGGAGGATAATCCCAGAAGGGTAATATACTTGGGGAATCGTCCACTAAGAAATTTATCTTTGTTTGCTACAGTCTTGTGGGTCCCATGACTGTAAGGTCTGCTGGTCAGCAGAGCCAGGCAATCCCGGGCATTTCTGTGGGTGGCAGCCACCAAACGCATACAGCGATATCCTCCTGTCTTCCCTGTGCAGCTAAGCTCATCATTTCTACCAGGGAGGGTCCCATGAGACAGCACCAACACTGAGCAACAGGGCCAATGCTGTTCCCACCGTGGACAAGGCTCAGAAATGAGGGCGCTGGTGGCTGTGAGAGCTGGGGAAGGTGGTACCAGGGGCTGCCCAGGTCTGCAGTGTCAGGGTCCACACTGTCCTGCTCACAGGTTATGGACAAGCACCCATACAGGAAACGGTCTGTGGTGATGAAGGCCTCTTCCCCTTGGGGGTGCCCTATGCCATGGGTACTAACTCATGGCCCTGGTATCTTAGCTTGGCCCTCAGCTCCCTTAGCACTGTTGTTGAGGGCGTTGTTATTCACAGAGGCAACAGGACATAAAATAATGACTTCCTAGCCATGGTAATGGCGGATCTTAGGACTCATGCTTTTTGAAAGAATGTGTTCCTAGAATGACACATAGTATCTTTAATATAGTTAAAAATCAGATAATCTGGTTTACGGATTTTCTTTTCCAAGCAAAAATTTTGGCCTCCAAAACATTGAACTTTTATTGAATATCTCCAAAAAGACCAAGTGAAGAGACCAATTTTTTAATTTTGTTTATTTTTTTGAAGAGATCAATTTTATAAAATTTTGGTCAACAGTCTGTATTAAAATTAGGGTTAGACGGATAACACTTAATAAAGCAATGCTTAAAGAGAAGGTACTCCTGGGGCCCCTGGGTGGTTGGTCTGGTTCTTGATTTCAGCTCAGGTCATAATCTCAGGGTCATAAGATCGAGCCATGTGCAGGGCTCTGTGCTGAGCACGGAGTCTGCTTGGAATTCTCTATTTCCCACTCCCTCTGCCCCTCCCCTGCTCATGCTTTCTCTCTCTCTAAAAAAAAAAAAAAAAAAAAGGAAAGAAAGAAAGAAGAAAGGAATAGAATAGTTATTCATAGATCTCATTTCCCGTATGCACTACAGATATAATAGAAATGACATGACACAGGAAGTCCATGTTGAGCTTATTGGAACTAAGTTATGTTAAAGATCTCTGATTAAAGATCAGGAACACGCCCCCAGGGCCAGAAGCACATGGTGGGGTATAAGCACAACACCACCCTGGGTCTTGACTCCCTGCCCTGGGCCAATAGTGGGTGAGCACCGGGATGGATGACCTGGTCAGCATCTACAGTGCACCCATGAGGACCATGATGCTCCAGGTCCCGGATCTCCTCTATCCTGTGCTTTGAAGTGTTCCCCAGCCCTGATGGTCACGAGGTCCAGGGGCTATGCCTCAGGGTACTGGGTCTCCTACCGATGTATGGCACTGCCATACCTAAACCTGTGATCCTTTATTGATCTTTTTTCCCTAACAAGGTAGAGGCGTAGTGGTGGACAGTTTTCTTTCACTTTGCACAAATAGGGCCAGGATCTTTGTCACATGTAATAAAGCAAATAGTAAAAGAAAAAAAAATCAGTGAGTTTCCTTCATGCTTACCATTATGCAGTGTTGCTCTAAATATGTGAGATTCTTAGAGAAATCATAATTGAATGAATATACCCTTGCCGTTAGTTTTTGCTTTTACTTGTGTTAATTTTACTGCAAATTAGAAAATTTGTTTTTCTGACCATAAGGATAAAAGCATAACCTACCTTATCTAAATTTGTAAGACAATCTTATAAAAATAAACAAACATTCAGGCTATTATTTTCATTGTAGAAAAGCAGTTATGATCTGGATAATCAGGTCCGTATGTGGTACATTGTTTGAAGGCAAAATGACATGAGATGATCATGCATTTAAAAGCATAAGTGAGGGACACCTGGGTGGCTCAGTGGTTGAGGTCTGCCTTCAGCTCAGGGTGTGATCCTGGGTCCTGGGATCAAGTTCCACATCAGAGTCCCTGTGAGGAGTCTGCATCTCCCTCTGCCTGTGTCTCTGCCTCTCTGTGTGTCTCTCATGAATAAATAAATATTTTTTAAGAAAATAAATAAAAGAATAAGTGATCATTGTGGATATACAACCTCTAATGTCAAGATTATTAACCTAATGTCTGAGAACCATTAAGCCATGAATTCACATCAAAGAGCCTTCAAATATATCCTATGAAGTTCTGCGGATACGTGCCTTTTTCCTCGGGAGAGGATACAAGAGTAAATCATTCTGAAAAGGGCCACACATCCCTAAATATTTAAAAGGCTTTATTCTCAGCAATCTTGATTAATGTAGCTGGGTTCCCTTTAAATATTCATTTCAGAGAGAGAAATTTTGATATTTTGCTCGTGTAAGATTTATTTCACCACTTATTCTTTAAATGCCTTAAAAATAAAGCAATCCTTTGATTTCAAATAGATTTTGTTTTCATACAGTGAAGTCCCATTATCAAAGAACCTGGTGAAAGGGAGCGACTAGGTCCTGGTTCTTAATGTGGCTGCATTCTTCTTGGTTCTTGTCACCTCACTGACTTGGATTACGTCTGTGCCCGTGTGTCTGTGGTGTTTCAGGTGAGAAACACGCATGGTGTAAAACCGTGTCCCCTGTATGAAGTATTCAGGAACTAGAGAAAGTGATGTGCAAGAAACAGCTGATTTTCTGGTAATTATAAAAAAAAATCTCTCCCCCATTTGGCGCATCCTTCAGTTAGAGAAACTGTACCATAATGTGGCATTTCTCCTTTATTGGAGGCCACCCACAAGAGGCCACCACCGGGGCGATGGAAATGCCACAAACACATTCAGTCAAACAAGCCGTGAGCAGGAGCCATTGGAGGGGCCTCCGGTTCCCAGTGACCAGGAGGGGAAAGCTGAGTGTCAGGCAGGTCAGGGTCACCCCACAGGAGAGTCATCTAGAATCCTTCCCTAGATCCCCCGAATGGTGGCTGCTGAAATAAACAACTATCGGGAGAGATAAGAATGTAAATACTCAAGAAACCCAGTGGGAGTTTCAGTGTTTCTCATTCTGTTGGGTCTCCATTAGATTTTTTTCAAAGATTGATTGATTGATTTGAAAAGAGAGAGAGAGAGAGCAAGCACACGTGTAGGGCAGGGGAGGGAGAGAGGGAGAGAATCTCAAGCCAACTCCCCGCTGAATGTGGAGCCCCACACAGGGCTCAATCTCATGACCTGGAGACCATGAAACTGAGAGTCGGTTGCTTTTAGCCCAATGTGCCTCCCAGGAGCCCTGGGTCGCCACTAATTTGTTTCGTTTTAGCTATTGCTTTTATTTGTTCCAATACAGTTACATGAACAAAGGAGAGAGGGAGAGGGGAGAGAAAGGTGTAACCCTCGTAAAAGGGAAGAAACAGTCTGAGACTCACGTAAAGACACAGAAATATCCATTCAAGAAAACCCTAGCGTGAGACAGTGTGTTTTACACTGAGTTTTACAACCCGTGTAGACCACAGGGTATAGGGGATGTAGATCCAGACAGAGCATGCTTGGGGTTGTTCTGAGCATCATCAGAAACCTCCCTACGTGCGTCCTACTCAGACACCTCACTGAGGCAATGACACAATGATAGAAAGGCAATGAGGTAATGATGGAAAGCAGAACAGAATTTACCAAATAGGTCAAAGGTCTGGAGGGATGCCTGGGTGGCTCAGCAGTTGAGTGTCTGCCTTTAGCTTGGGCGTCATCCTGGAGCCTTGGGATCGAGTCCCACATCGGGCTTTCTGCATGGAGCCTGCTTCTCCCTCTGCCTGTGTCTCTGCCTCTCTCTCTCTCTCTCTTTCTCTCTGTGTGTCTCTCATGAATAAATAAATAAAATCTTAAAAAAAAAAAAAAGGTCTGGAGCACAGCTTACCAAGTTTAGTCACCTTTAATTTTTTGACTGCATGGTATCAATGCTATTTTTTAGATCATAGCTTTTGATTACTCTTCAGAACTCAGTCCTTCAGGGGCACCCAGCTGGCTCAGTTGGATGAGCATCTGACTCTTGGTTTCAGCTCAGATCGTGATCTCAGGGTCGTGGGATCAAGCCCTGCATGGGGCTCCGGGCTCAGTGGTGAGTCTGCTTGAGATTCCCTCTCTGCCTCTCCCTCTGCCAGTCTCTGTTCTCTCTCTCTCTCTCTCTCTCTCTTTGTCTCTAATAAATAAAAAAGAATCTTCAAGAAAAGAAACCCCCAAACCTCCCTCCTCTGCTTGGGTTGAGGAGTCAGCAACAAGAGTAACGTGGACAATCCTATCAATGCAGATAACAGGAGAGGCTGGAGGACACAAGGACACAGTAGCACTTGCCAAGGAAGCACTGAAGAACATGCACAGATTTCCAGGGTGTCCCCTGGTGTATTTGTGCTTCTGTGGCTGATGTGTCTGGTGTCCCATCCGAGAAACCATGGCCAAGCCCCGTGCTTTCTTCGAGGAGTTTTTCACTAAGTCTTTAATCCATTTGCTGAGTTTCGCACATGGTGTAGGCATGGGTCCCATTTCACCTCTGCAGGTGAATATCAGACTGTTGAAGACATTGTCCTTCTCCCCTTGCACATTCTCAGGACCATTGTCAGACATCAGCTGACTCTGTGTGCGCTTCCTTCTGGGCTCTCTGTTCAATTCCCACAGGTCGCTATGGCTGGATTTATGTAGATACCTTACTCGTGATTACTGTGCTTCTCTAATTTGTCTTGAAATCAAGTGCGATCCTTCTAGTTTTGTTCATCTTGCTCAAGCCTGCTCTGACAGTTCTGGATCTTGTGTGGTTTCCTATGTATTTTAGGACATTTTTAAAAATATATATATTTCTATGAATAAAAGCCACTGGGATCCTGAGAGCAGTGAATCTGTAGGTTGCTTTCAGTGGTGTGGTCATTTTAACAGTATTACGTCTTCTAGTCCATGAACATAGAATGTCTTTCATTTATTTATATCTCCTTAATTTCTTCCATCAGTGTTTTCATTGTACACACCTTTTATCTCTTGGTTAAGTTTATTCCTATTTTCTTCTTTCTGATGCTCTTATAAGTGGGATCATCTTTGTAATTTCCCTTTCAGATGGTTTGTTGTAGGTGTATAGAAATAAAACTAATTTTTGTATGTTGATTTTGTATACCACACCTTAGAGGATTTCCTTTATTCTAAAATATTTGTTTTTAATATTTAATATTAAATTAATATTCATATAATATTAATATTAAATATAATTAAATTTAATATTAAATTAATATTTAATATTTGTTAGGTTTTTCTACATATAGGACTGTGGCATCAACAGAGATCATTTTACTTCTTCCTTTATGATTTAAATTCCTTTTATTTATTTCCCTTCCCTATTGCTCTGTTGTGCTTGGTTGAATAGAATTGGCAAGAGTGGGCATCCTTTTCTTGTTCCTGACCTTAGGGGAAAAACTTTTAGTTGTTTACCACTATGTTGGCTGTAAACTTGTCAAATATTGGGTCATCTGGGTGGCTCAGCAGTTGAGCCTCTGCCTTTGGCTCAGGACGTGATTGAGTCCCTCATTGAGCTCCCCACAGGGAGCCTGTTTCTCCCTCTGCCTATGTCTCTGCCTCTCTCCGTGTCTCTAATGAATAAATAAATGAATAAATCTTAAAAAAAAAATCACTTTCCAAATAGTACCCTGATGGTATTACAAATTAAATTGAATTTTGAGACAATCTTCATTCCTGGGAAAAACCCAACATGGCCTCAGTATATTATCCTTTTTATATGTGGCTCTATGCAATTTGCTAATATTTTAAAAACACTTTTTCATGACGAATATTTTTTTTTTCTTTGTAGTTTACTTTCCTGTAATGTTTTTGTCTCATTTGGGGATTCCTTCACCTTCACTCTAGGTTCCCACGGCACAAATGAGAGATGATAAGTTTTACTTTTAGATGTATCGTGGATGCTTGGATAATGACTTTCGGCTGCATATCCGTTCTCAAGAGCCACTTTTGGGATCGGTATGGCCCTGCTGTTTGTCCTTTACTTCATCACAGTGGTGCTTTTCTGTTCAAATGATATCATCAAGTATTTCTTATAAAGTACATGTTGCCAAAATGTAGCTGTTGTGTTGCTCATTTTGTTCTCTATCAATCATTTCATAACTTACACATTTCCATCCTATAATATATGTTTAAACGTATTTTGGAATGCCGATTGTAGACTTGTGTATCTTTTTCTTTGTGTTTCCATCATTTTCCTTATGGAAGCTTTAGGGTAAGATATGGCAGTTAATTAAATGTAGAAAGTATATTGTTTAATTAACAAGGAGCAAAGAAGGTTTTGAGAACAATTGCTTTATGAAATGACTGTTTAAACTCAACACTGTGATTTTGTTTAAAAATTAATGGTGTTGCTCTCTGGTATCTGATATGGTTAATGTTTTTAGGACACAAGTAGACTTACCCACTAGCAGATGACCAAAACTCCATCCAAATCATGTAGTTAATCTTACATTAGAAGGTTTTCTTACATGAAAGTCTGTATTTATTTCTCAATGACTCACTTTTAGGAAAATGTAGAATGTAAGAGGTTCTTAAATAGATCAACATATTTTTCAAAGACAAGAGAAATAGGGCAGCCCAGGTGGCTCAGCGGTTTAGCACCACTTTCCGCCCAGAGTGTGACCTTGGAGACCCGGGATCGAGTCCCATGTCAGGCTCCCTGCATGGAGCCTGCTTCTTCCTCTGCCTGTGTCTCTGCCTCTCTCTCTTTCTATGTTTCTCATGAATAAATAAATAAAATCTTTAAAAAAAGATAAGAGAACTAACTTTCTTTAACAAAAATTACAGAATGAACTTCTATGCCATCTCCCGCACGTTGCAGATATTTGATCCTGTGTTCACCATTGCAAACTGATATTTAGATTGATTCCTGATAGGGATGTGCTATAGCTAAAAGGAAAGCATGAAAAAAATATATATATACACAAACAAAGTCTCCATAGAAGATTCTCACCCTGGCCTGCATCTGTGGGGCTCTGGGTCCCATGGGGAGACCATGCCCATCCCAGCTACTTCCCAGTAGCAGTTGAAGCCAGGGAGTCTGGATGGAGCTGCCTCAGGTGGGCCAAGCCTAGACTTCACCTGAGTTAGATCTCCAGCATCCCTAACAGACTTTCAGAATTGACCATTCAGGAATGCGATTCAGAGCTTGCTTTCTTGGTGAATCATTCATTGGATTAAATTTCATTCCATTTGTCCTAATGTTTATTATTTTTCTTGCCCTGCATATTTATCCCTAGTCTATAGCCTTATGTGAGTTATTTCACAGTTTGATAATGTTTGATGTTTCTATATATTTCACAGAGTATTCAACATGATTCTTTTTTTTTTTAATTTTTATTTATTTATGATAGTTACAGAGAGAGAGAGAGGCAGAGACACAGGCAGAGGGAGAAGCAGGCTCCATGCACCGGGAGCCCGACGTGGGATTCGATCCCGGGTCTCCAGGATCACGCCCTGGGCCAAAGGCAGGCGCCAAACCGCTGCGCCACCCAGGGATCCCTCAACATGATTCTTTAGGAGGAAAGCATAACCTTCAGTTTAGAAACTGATCCATTTTTCTCTGAATTATTACAACTTATTTTAGATTGCGAAGGCTTCATTATAGGAAAAAAAACATACCTATCTGCCTTAAGCAAATATTGCCTTGGGATTTTAAGAGGTAGTACAAAAAATAAAATCTTCCAAGTCTTCAGTAGCCCCATCAAGCCCAGTAAAAGCACCTCTGATTTTTATGTCTAACTTTAATCTCTCATTTTGTAATAACTGAGACAAGAATTTACAACCACTGAGTGATTGCAAGTGTTCTAGACACTATGCTAAGCAACCTGTGCACACACATCTCTTTAATTTCCCATAACAAGCCTGAGCAGTAGATACTATTATTATCTTCAGAAATACAGAGTGATATTCGGAATTCATGAAGTTTATAGGTGACACAATCAAGACTTACACCAAAACAGCACACTCTCATGAGATATGTACTCTGAACAACATGCCCAGAGGCATTTCTACAATCATGAGGGAAAAAATACTGTTTTGTGCAGTAAAATTAGGTAATTAAGTCAACACCATTATTTTAAAAAGTCTAAACATTACAAAGGTATTTAAAATAAAAATGGAAATGTCATGAAAAAGTGAGAATATCTTTCTTCCCATGGTACTTATCATCTATTCTGAGGTAACTATTTTGAATAATGCAAAACCAAAAAGTTCTGCGGTTGCCAAGGGTTCAGGGTAGGAGAAGGGTTAACAGATGGAGCACAGGTACTTTTTTAAATGTTGAAACTATTTTGTATGATATGGAGATTATGGAAATATGTCATTATGAATTGTACACCGCTGTACAACACAAAGAATGTCCACTAGTTAATAATAATGGATTGATGCTGGTGCATGCTTTGTAGTAAATGAACTATTGGGATGCAATATATTTATAACAGGGAAGTACGTGTGTGAGAGGAGAAAGGTGTATATGGGACTCTGTACTTTCTCTCAAATTTTCAGCAAATCTGAAAAATAGTCTATTATCCCCAACAATGTAAAAATCTTCATTTTCTGACCTTTCTCCCTATAGGTTTGGCTACACAATAGTCAGTGACATCCAGGTGTCCGCATGGCTTCAAATGGAGCTCTTTATTTTTTTCTTTTAAGATTTTATTTATTTATTCATGAGAGACACAGAAATAGAGGCAGGAACATAGGCAGAGGGAGAAGCAGGCTTCTGGTAGGGAGCCCAATGTGGAACTCGATCCCAGGATGCCGGGATCATGACCTGAGCTGAAGGCAGATGCCCAACCACTGAGCCACCCAGGTGCCCCTCAAGTGAAGCTCTTGAAAATGAATGAGAGATGGGGAGTGATGCAAGGCAGCAATGTCCAATGACATTAAGGAGAAAACTGGAAAAAAAAAAAAAAAAACCTAGGGTCCTGGAGAAGAAAGTGGTTAAGGCATATTTTCAGACATTCTCCTTATGTGAAAAAAAATTAAGCTATTGTTGAAGTCTTTAGAGTAGCTCTATGCATTTCTTAAATATGGAAAAGTCAAGTGTACTTCAAGACTGATATCATTAAATCATCAAAAATAAACTATATCAATACAGAGCTCAACATCATTAAGAAATATTTGTTTTTTCACAGATTCCAATATCAAGTATTATGAATTTTTTATTGTTTTTATGAGAAGAAAAAGTGTTTTATTTGCCTTTTACAATATTATCTTGAATTATATATTCCTGATAATTACTCAGAAAGAAAACATTCTTAAGGTTATATTGGCCATTTATATTCTCCTTTATGAATTTTCTGCTTGGATAATTTTTTCTATTAAATTGTTTTATCTTCTCACAAATTCAACAAATATATATATTTATTTGTCTGGATACTGAAGTCAATTCTATTCTCCTTTTCACGACACACTAACATCATTAGCCTAGATGAGGTATTTGTCTCTTTTCATCTTATTGAACTTGTTTTCACTTATTTATTTACCTCCAATACCCCTCATGCCTTCTCTAATGCATTTACTGCAGGTTCTAGATGTGTGTGCCAATATATCATGGAAAATATACAGCAGCTGATTATGTCTTTTTAAGTTAAAAATAGTATGACACAATAAATCTCCTTATGTCTTACTTAATTTTCAATAAATTAGTGAGCTCTGATGACGATGCAAAGGAGAATACCTTACCTGGAATTCCTGTTGAATCTATTAATTTAATCAATGACTTAGCTAGCTACCTAGCTACCTAGTTATTTCATTAAATAATTATTTACCAATAACAAAATGGTAGGTTTTGACAACCATGATAAACTACCATCCATGGGAAAATATGAGCCATCATGTCACAAAGTCTTGACCTGCCCCTCTGCAGTCAGTCTTTCTCATGCAATGGTGTCTGGCTGACCTACCATAGCTCAGTGGTTTGTAGCATTTGTGATCACAGAAAATACAATCTATGCCTGAATTTATCACAACATAATGTTCAAAGATTCATCTTTGCTGTTTCATGTTTAAGTACAGCCTTCACATGTATTGCTGGCTAGTATTTCCTGTTCATGGGTATTTGGGGTGTTCTCCATTTATAAGGATTATAAGACTACTATGACATTTTTAAAAACAAAGTTTTTTATGGACCCATATTTCCTCCTCCTGAGCAAAAAACTAGGGGAAAGATTGCTGTATCAAAGGAGAGATTTATTTGTAATCTTATTTACCACTTTTCTTCAACACTGTATTGGAAGTCCTAGCTGTTGCAATCACCCAAGATGAAAAAAAAAAAGGCAAATTAAATTAAAAAAAAAGAAGTACAACTGTCTTTATTTGCTAATGGTATGATCTTATGTATAGACAGTTCTAAAGACTTAACCAGAGTCTCTTGGAACCACCTGACAAATTCAGTAAAGCTGCGGTATATAAAATCAACATTCAGAAACCAGGTGTATTCTTACACACTGTCAATGATATGCCTGAAAGTGAAAATAAAGATAAACTACCTCCTTCATAATTGCATCAAAAACAATAAAATACCTTGGAATAAATTTAACCAAAGAAGGGGGAGATCCTTACAATGAAAACTGCAGAACAATGGAAGAAGGCACAGCCAAATGAAAAGATATCCCATGTTCATGGACTGAAGGAGTCATGTTATTGGACTATCTTTACCACCCAAATGCAATCCTTACCAAAATACCAATGACATTTTTCACAGAAATAGAAAAAAAAAAATCCTAAAATTTGTGTGGAGCCACAAAAGGTCCTGGATAGCCAAAGCAAACCTGAGAAAGGACAAAGCTGGAGCATCACACTTCCTGACTTCAAAGTACACTACAAAGCTACAGTAATTAAAATAGCATGGGGGTGGCAGAAAAATAGACACATAGAGCAATAAAACAGAGCCCAGAAATAAACCCAACTTATACAGTCAACTAATACTTGACAAAGGGGCCAAGAATACTCAGTGGAGAAAGGATAGTCTCTTCACCAGATAATTTTGGGAAAACTGGATAAACACATGCAGAAAAATGAAATTGGACCTCTGTCTTACAGCACTTACAGAAATTACCTCAAAACGGATCAAAGACTTCAACGTAAGACCTGGAGTGTAGTGTGAGAAATAAAACAATCAATATTCACCTCCATATTTAACTTAAGAGTATGCCACCAAAGAACATAAGAGGCCAACTACAGTGGGCCTAGATATTCCAAGCTGAGTTATTTAATCTAATCTATGAAGAAACACTCTGACAAAATCTCCTTTGGATTAATAAAAGGTAAGAGTAAGTTTCTCAAACATTTTACATTGATGAAATCTGATAAAAACTTTCAATTATTCCTTCAACTATGGCATGTCTCACATTTCTTTTGAATATAATTATTATAAGTATTATAAAGATATATCTCATGAATTAAGAACGAGTCTATCTAAAGTTTTGTCTCAGTAAATAGAAATATTTTATTTAGGTACATTAACTGCTACCACAGAAATTAATCATGAGTATTCTATGTAGTCTCAAAATAAATCTTATATTTAAAATAGATTAAATGTAGATCATCTGACTACAATAATCATAGGTCAACACTGCAGGAAAAAAAAATTCTTAAAATTAAACAAAGTTCCAAAACATTTTAGGCAACACTACCTAAATGAATCTGGGCATCATCAAACACCTTTCTTAGATATAAAATTAGAAACAGTTAAAATATGCTTCTTCTCATTTCAGAATTCTAACATTTGACTATATTATAACTACCTTAAAGAAATAACCTTCTTTTACTTATTCCCCAATTAAGTAGTGAGTACCACTTGAAAAAAAAGCTAGACTACACAGATCATGTAAAAACAGACCTGACAATTTCTCTCTGTGATGAACTGGGAGTCTGTTAGGGCTGTTAGGATGCATGTAGTTAAGAGACTATCCTGCACATAGTCAAAAGTACTGTAGGAAAATTAAAAAAAAATAAATTTCTGTAGTAAATTAGAAGAGGAATTCTTCCTAATTGTGAGCAATATAGGTTACAAGAAAATCAGGGACAAGAGTAATAGTATTGGGGGACCCTAAGCAGACATATGATGTTAAAATTTGTGCAAGTGAAGGCATTGTAGGAATAGTAAGTTTGTAAAAGAGGATAGAGTCAGGAGTACCTGGGTGGCTCAGTGGTTGAGCATCTGCCTTTGACTCAGGTCGTGATCCCAGGGTCCTGAGATCAAGTCCTGCATTGGGCTCCCCACAGGGATCCTGCTTCTGCCTCTGCCTATGTTTCTACTTCTTTGTCTCCGCATTTCTCATGAAAAAATAAGTAAAATCTATATTAAGAAAAAAAGGATAGAGTCAGAAAAGAGAGTATATGAGCCACAGAATAAAGCTATAGATCTATATATGTCTCTATATAGCCTAGATAGATATAGCTCTATAGATAGGTATTTAAATATTTAGGTTTTAATATGACATATTATTATATTTTATAATATAACTATGTGTAACATGCATTATTCATGTGCTTATTATATATTTACTTATAGATATATTTTTCTAGGCTATATGTGTATATATATATACATATATATATGATGCTTTAGGCAATATACTATAAACAGATATGCATAATCAACTATTTAATAATAATCCTGCATTTGAAGTTTTGTAAGCTATAGTGCTGAGCTATTTCTTCAAAATGCACAGTAATATCTTCTTCTATTTATACAGTTTTTCCCAGGCTTCCTTTAGGATTTATTGACTTTATGCTGTTATAAGAAAGAAATGGCAGGTCAGCTCAATCTCATGAATTATGGTCTAAAACTTTATGACTTGTCTCTAAATCACTCCAACAATTTGTTACACCAGACTTTTAATTTTCATTTTATAAATAGAAATCCTAAAATGTATATTAAATGGGATTTTGATCTGTGTAAAAAACACTTCATTTCATGATGTACCAAAAGAGGAATGAAAGCAGTACTAGTAATGAGCCAAACGGAATCTGGGAAGATGGCTGTTCAAGAGGACACACCTGTGAACCACTCTCCTTGCCATGGATGCATCTTTGGAAGTGAGAACTACCTAGAAGGAGGCAGTAAGTGACATCCCTGGATGGAATGTAAAGGACAAATTCTGACGCACTGCCACAAGGCAGAGCCTCATTCCTGGTGCTCAGAGAACCCAGAGAGTCATCTCTGCCTCTGTTTTCCTTCCTGCCTCTCCTCCTCTAGAATCAATTATTGTAAGATCTTTCTCGAAGTGTCCCCATCAGGGGGTCTCAAGAATTGACTAAAATTTCCTTAATAACATCAGGGATTTGACAAAAACAAGTACAGGAGTAGCATTGCTTGTCCTTCTAAGTTGTTTTCCTTGTACCTTAACATCCTTAATCTCGAGGGCATAAAAGGAGCATTGAACTCTGCCAACTTCTTGAGAAGAGAGTTACGGGATAACAGAATTTTCCCATTTTCTAACAACACTTTATAAGAATTTATCATTCTATGACAACAGTTTTTAATATCCACTGATCTCCTAAGTGAAGGTTTTTGCATTACTATAGTTTACTGAGAGGTCTTCAATAATATTTTGAAAAGTCTGTACTCAACACCTAGAAAACTTGCACATTTTTTAAGTTTTTTTTAAAAGATTAATTATTTATTTATTTATTCATGAGAGACACAGAGAGAGGCAGAGACACAAGCAGTGGGAGAAGCAGGCTCCATTCAGGGAGCCTGATGTGAGACTCGATCCCGGACCCCAGGATCATGCCCTGGGTGAAAGGCAGGAGCTAAACCACTGAGCCACCTAAAGAGTTCCACATTTTTTTTTTTTTTTAGTTTTAATTATACAGCATACAATTAGACTTCTTTTTTAAAAAATGTTTTATTTATTTATTCATGAGAGACACAGAAAGAAAGGCAGAGACATAGACAGAGGCAGACGCTCAACCACTGAGCCACCCAGGCGCCCCATAGATTTCCATTATTCTTTAGAAGAATGCTATTTATGAGTGTTCCAGAATTCTCTTGGGTTAGCTATGATCTTTATCTCTTGTTCTTTATTTTGTTTTAAGTTAGGAGATTTAATCACCAATACTGATTGAGCCTGTCCTAATGGTGAGGTACATTTACATGAAACCGCATCTGGCATGTTTCCAACAATGAAGACACCTATACCTTGAAATTTAAATATGAATCATAAATACATTATAAGCAGTAACTTCCAAAATTTCTTATACACAAAAGTGAGCCTCAAAGATGATACACTGATCTATTTTCTATTAATTAGACACGACAGATACTGTTAGGACATAATAAAATAAATATGGCAACATGAGGTGTCCCTGTGATGTTGGAAAGGTTTATTTTATTTTATTTTTTATTTTTTTTACTTTTTATATTGGAAAGGTTTAGTATATCGGCTGTCACAATGGACAGCTGGACCTACACAATTGATGAAATTGCATAGAATTCAGCGCAAACACACAACCATCAGTAACTGTGAACCTCAGGGGATCAAAGTACATATTCCACACATGAAAAATGCTCTCACTAGAACATTGATACTGAACATGAAGGACTATTATTACGACACAAATACATGATTTAAAATCCCCCTTTTTATATTGTTTCCAATTACAAAAATGAAATTTTCCACATGTGCACATACACAGATACAGACACACACAACTCAGGCAGCAAAGAAAGAAATTTTTCAAAGGATTGATGTTCACTCAATAATTAGTATTATTTTCATTCCAAATATATTGGCAAATAAATGTACCAATGTTTTTAAAGGATGCATAGCAGAATTCATAAACCCTTATTTCAGAGATGGGGAAAAGACCCACCTGTGAGCTTTCAGATCAGACCTCCTCTCCAAGCACAACTGTGCATTTCTCTTAGTCCCTTTCCTTAAACGAGTTTCCATAACCTCAGGTAATAAACCAGTGATACAGTTTACCAACCTCACTAGTCAATAATTCTGATAAGTCTACGTAATGAACACCTTAAAAAAGACAAACACAAACACAAAAACAAAACTATGTTTTTTGATATGACTAGTGCAGGAAATTCTAAGATTGATTACTGAGTGCTTACTGATACTGGTATTTACATCAACTTATAACTAATTAAATGCTCTTGGTCAAAGAGTGCTGCCTAATGTATTAAAATTTGTGGCAGATTCCCAAGGGATTAAGAGGGATATTCACACACTGTCAGACTTACAGAAGAATGAGGATGGAATTATGACTAGTACTCAAATCCACCTGAGGTGAGCAAACACCAGTGGAAAGGCCTAAAAATGCTGAGCACAGACAGGAAAAAAACAGGGGAATTAAGACAGATTGGTTCAAATGATCTACACACACACACACACACACATAGATTTTTATAACTAAATTTCCACACACATTTGGGCATAATTACAGCTACTTTTGCTTTAAT
This sequence comes from Canis lupus baileyi, assembly GCF_048164855.1. Taxonomy (NCBI): domain Eukaryota; kingdom Metazoa; phylum Chordata; class Mammalia; order Carnivora; family Canidae; genus Canis; species Canis lupus. The sequence goes on along the minus strand of NC_132864.1, from coordinate 45,173,989 downwards.
TCACTAGAACAGTATGCATTATGTTCTACGTTTTTCTATGTTCTATGTTTTTCTACTAAAATTAGCTTAAGTAAGGATTTAGTATGAGTTGTTTCTGTTTAGACACATCCCTCCTGAATACTTATAGAGCACTACTTGTGTGTTTTTCAAACCACTTGACTTAGTGTTGATCAATATGAAACAGAGTAATATAAATTATTATTGCTTTTGCAATCAATTGTTGACTGTAAAAGATGTATTATACTTGATTGCAATTTAAACAAATGGACATAATCTACTTCTTAGTAGGGTATGCCATTCAATAGAGTTAAAATATTAGAGGCCTGTTATTAAACATATTCCTTGATAACCAGCTTTCCACCAACAGGATCACTCTATTAACACAAAACATCACAACTGCCAAGTACTAGGTTAAGTGATTGTCCTCACGATTGCTCTGAGGTCCTACAAGACCTTGTGGTCTTTCTCAAACACACAAGAAAATATCATTCATACACTATTTTAATGTCTATTATTATATTTCCTTTTTACAATTTTATTTACTTATTCATGAGAGACACAGAGAGAGACAGAGACACAGGCAAAGGGAGAAGCAGATTCCCCGCAGGGAGCCCGATGTGGGACTCGATCCCAGGACCCTGGGACCATGCCCTGAGCCAAAGGCAGACGCTCAACCGCTGAGCCACCCAGGTGTCCCATATTTGCTTTAGAATTTGATACTTGAACTGTGATATTTATTAACTAATCAAAGTATTTCATTATTCGATGAGGCTAAATACCAAAGAGTTGTCATATGTACTGATTATTGATCTGGTTAGTGATCTTAGGACATATATTTGTACACATGCTAAAAATTAACAATTTTTACATGCTTAGATATTCTGATTTTTTTTTGCAACTCTGGCTTATTTTTGCTTCATGGATAGATAGACATTGATACATAAACAAATGAAACCCTTCCACACCTTAAACTCAACCCAACACATGCAAACAATGTGAGGTTGCAAAGGTTTAACGGGACTCTTATTTTATGTGTTTTCTCATTTTAATAAGTGGGTATTTTAAGAAGTAAAGATGGTGTTTCGATGATATATCATAGTATTTCAATAGTTCTGCCTAAATACTCAAGTTCTCCCCAAGCTTTAAAGGTAGCCAAATACAGAGAATCATGGGATAAAATGCATGTTTATGTTATGTCCTCATATAAACACTCATTACTATCTCTACACCAAGATCCCAAGTGGATTTTTTTTCTTTCTCCTGTGCTGACTTTATTTATTTATTTATTTATTTATTTATTTATTTATTCATTCATTCATTCATTCATTCATTCATTTATATTGGAGTTCAATTCGCCAACATATAGCAGTGGGTTTTGCAACTGGTTCTCAAACCTAATGCAATTATGGCACGTGCATATATATGACATACTGTAACAGGTAAGTAGGTGGATGTGAAATGGAAGAAGATGGATGGAAAAAGGGAATCAGGGTCCTGTTGCCAAAAAGTAGACATTAAATCAATGTGGTTGTCTTGTAAGTTCATTCTCACATCAACTATAAATACAGAAGAAAGGGCAGAGAGAGAAATGAAAACAGGGTATTTATACTCAAACTCCTGTCTCACAGAATCTGACCAGTCCTAGTTCTATTTCCCATTCATAGAGAGACTGAAGGAAGTCAGGAGAGAAATATCCAGGAGGACCAAAGTCTCCCTGCCCACCCCCCAAACTCAGCGTGTTGAGTTGGTTCTGTTGTGTCATATTTGGATGCCACCTCAAATTTCCTCTGTAGTTTTGATCCAATTTTTTTTAAGAATTAATTTGTTCATCAGAGACACAGAGAGAGAGGCAGAGACACAGGCAGAGTGAGAGAGGCAGGCTCCATGCAGGGAGCCCGACGTGGGACTCGATCCCAGGTCTCTAGGATCATGCCCTGGGCCAAAGGCAGGCGCCAAACCGCTGAGCCACCCAGGTGTCCTTCCAATTTGAATTCATGTTTCTTTGGTGGAGATTGAATCAAATTTACGTCAAAGGGAATATCAAAATATTGTGCATTTCCTGGGATCAATTCACAAATTCATAGTAAATTCATTTATTCTAATATCACCCGTTCTAGAGAGATTTTTAAGGCTCCAAACTATCACGTTATACATGGTACTTGTGGGACCTAAAAAAGTACTTGTGGGACCTAAAAAGGCTTAGGATCCCTAGAGCCCAGGTTTTAGATTTTTAATCCTCTAATATTTCCAGTACACTTATACTCTTATAGAATGAATGTTTAATTTCCAAGATCTTTATTTTATACCACAATTCAACAGTGCAATATTTGGCAAGGGTTTTTATTAGTAAGACCAAAGATGTATTTACTCTATTAGCACCTCATTACTTGGAAAGAAAACTGAGTATTTTTTTTTACTTATTTTAGGATTTTGCAATACTTTTTTATGGAATACATGTGAAGATCCTTTTTGTATGCCAAGCGTTAATGATAATTAGTTTTTCCCAGCATCTTAATAATTAATTGCTAGCAAATTCCATTTTTTTCTTTCTTCTAACCCTCACTAATTGTTTTGCCATCAAGAGACTGCAACACAGTTGATAGGTTGTTATTGTAGTTTCTGAAGCACACAGATTTATATATGGGCATTTTCCATTGCCAATAATTTATTATTTCAACCAATATCTATTCAGCATCCACTAATGACATAATTCGTGTCTAGGCCACTTAGGGGGTACAATGGTTTAAGTTGGGCTGCTAGAATTTTGAGTTTTCGTATTAGGAAATGACATGAAGCCGTTTTCTTCAATCAGTACACAAAAAGGCAGTGGCTGTTGTGTGTGATCTGACCAATGACAAGCTATTTTAGGAATTTGGAAAAGGTTTTTTGGGGGAATTTCTTCCATTTCAGAGGAATAAAAGGGCTCTGGAGAGGTGGATAGGGAAGTTGGTTTTCAATCGCGTGTGATTATATTAGACAGAGGTGAGCAGAGAATGTGTTTTGGAGCTTTAGGTGGAAGGCTGACGGGAGAGGTGTCACCAATGGAAGGGTTTTTACAAGTGTGGGTGGTCCAGCAGAGCTAGGGATGTGAGCTCGCGGAGCAGGGGACACGGACCCAGGACACATGGGCTGCTTAGTGTTAAGGGATGCCCGTTACATCCTTTTGATAGGGAAATGTTTTAGTCAATGATGCTGTCAAATAAAGGACTTATTATTCACTAGCAAAATGATACAGAGACACAGCCTGAAGGTAAAAATGAACAGTATCTGAAGAACAGATTTCAGGGGCACCTGGGTGGCTTAGTGGTTGAGCGTCTGCTTTTGGCTCAGACCTTGATCCCAGGGTTGTGGGATCTAGTCCCACCTCAGGCTCCCCGCAGGGAGCCTGCTTCTCCCTCCGCCTATGTCTCTGTCTCTCTCTCTGTGTCTCTCATGAATAAATAAATAAAATCTTAAAAAAAAAAGAACAGATTTCATATATGCTTCCCTATTTGTCCTGTGCTGGACTGTAACTTAAATCCAAATATAAAGCCAGCGTGACAATGCTCTTTTGAGTTTGAAACTGAGATATGCAAACAGGTAAAACCAAAATGCCCTGAGTCTGTGCGCCCCACTGTCCACATCTACACTTTTCCACTGGTTTGCACATAGATGCCCACGCTGCTCTTCCCCTCAGCACATACGCGCTTGTTATTCCAAAAGGTTGTGTTTTTTTGTTTTGTTTTGTTTTGTTTTGTTTTGTTTTTTCCCCATTAGGAGTTAAGGAACAACAATGCAACCTAATTTCTTATTTGTAATATTTTTTTTTATTTTCAGATGTGTATAGTCTTTAAATATCTGACTTTTTAGGAAGATATAGGAAAGCAGAATTTAAAGATGGGTTCTTTGCTCCTCATAACGTTTTTTAACATGTTGAGAGAGAATTTAAACGTTAGTCACGCTCCAACCTTGTACTTTGGAAACATCAATTATTCTAGAATAAGAAGCTTAATTATAGACAAAAATATTGTGATCAGAGAGAAACTGTGATCAAACTCCTCCTTATTCTAGCCAGGAAATAGACGTGGGAAATAAGAAATGCCTTCAATCTTATTTCTCATTCTGTGTTTTTAGTTTGTTTCGGGCTAAAGAGAAATTTCCTTGGGAGAATAAACATCAGGGTGTCCTCATTAATTCCAAAGGTAAGAAACACGGTTCAGGTAATAAAAGGGCCCAGGGCTTTTCACTGCCTGTGGCTTCTAGACACCAGACGTCCTGGACCATATTTATTGGGATAATAAGAGGCTCGTGGCACAGAAGCAGTGAAGGAAGGAGAATGTTTTCGAGATTGAAGATTTGTATCCTTTAAGTTTGTATTGCCTGCTTCTTCCACCCAGAAATGTCTGTGCCTCATAGAAGTTTAAATCCGCCTGCAGTGATATCAAAAGGAGTATTATTTATATTACTATTTTCCTCTTATGGCGCTGAAGATGTATTTGATGACTCCTTGATTCAGTAATTTGGAGCATAATTTTATATGAAATATAAATCATTCATATAATATATACATATATATATGCATGTGTGTGTATGTGTGGGTCCTAGACTTACGTGCACACGTATATACCTCTGATTTACTCAGGATTCATAGCGGGTTAGAGAAGAGAGAGAACAGAGTAGACAAATGAGGAGAATCGATAATACCAGCAACCTGCCACATTTTTGATACTTATGTAGACCCCATTTTATTCTATAAATAATTTATTTGTAATGCATTCAATTAATTAATTTTATAAGGGAGTATAATAGTTTCATTTTGGAAAGTCTGGAGAGGAGAAATAAAGAAAAAGAAGCTTATTAAAATAGCCTAAAATCTTAACAGGTAGATATAGACTAATAAAAATTAGTTCATATGCTTATAACTTGTGTATGTGCGTGTATGCATGTGTGCACGCATGTGTGTTTATGTGTGTGTCTGCGTGCATGTGTGTGTGTTTGTGTGCATGCGTGTGTGGGTGTGTCTGCCTGTGTGTGTCTGCGTGCAGGTGTGTGGGTGTGTCTGTGTGTGAGCATGTATGAGCATACATGTGTGTCTGCGTGCATGTGTGTGAATGTGTTTGTGTGCATGCGTGTGTGGGTGTGTCTGTGCGCGTGTGTGCATGGGTGTCTGGGTTTGCATGCATATGTGGGTGTGTCTGCATGCGTGTATCTACGTGCAGGTGTGCGGGAGTATCTGTGTGCAAGCATGTGTGCGCATGCATGTGTGTCTGTGTGCATGTTTGGCTGCATGTGCATCTGTGTGTGTGTTTGTGTGCATGCATGTGTGGGTGTGTCTGTGTGAGTGTATGCATGGTTGTCTGGGTTTGCATGCATGTGTGGGTGTGTCTGCATGCGTGTGTGCATGCATGTGTCTGTGTGCATGTGTGTGCATGTGAAGCTGCATGTGCATGTGTGCGTGTGTTTGTGTGCATGCGTGTTTGCATGCATGCGTGTGGGTGTGTCTGCGTGCATGTGTGTGCATGTGTGTGTAGGTGTGTGGCATGCATGTGTGTGCATGCGTCTGTGTGAGTACATTCATGCGTGGGTGTGTGTTTTGAAAATAAGTCCATAATCACAGGAGTGGAACGTCCAATCCCAAGACCCTCGGTGTGTCCGCAGGGAGCCGCAGAATCTCTGCGGCTCAGCGGGGGGAGCACTGCGGGTTCAGGCTGCCGTCCGGGAGAGACGTGCAGGGAGGTGAAAGAAAGAGAAGTCCTTGTTCACATGTTGACATTGACATTATGAAAAACTAAAAGCAGACCAAAGCAGCATGCACATCACTGGAAGGCCTCAGAGGGCAGGCCCCCCACAGTCTGAGCTGGTCCCTGAGAATTGCGCCCTCTGACACCTGCTGAGGTCCTCACGGGGCCGGAGGGCCTCTGAAACTGCGGTGCCCTCAGTGACTTCCCAGGGACTTAGCTCCATCGCCAGAGGCCAGGTGACTTAGCAAGATAGCTGGGGTGCCTACCGGTACTTCAGGGGCACCCTATTTCCAGCCCAGCAGCCTGAGGTCACAAAGTGTTTTTTCTTTATTATGGTTTTACCTAATCACAGAACATCCCCTCTGCATTACCAAACCCCTAGCCACTGATGATGTTTTCCAATGCATAGAGCCCAGGTATATTCCAGAACCAGTCGACAGCAGCCTGTTCCTTCACTTGGGTATTTGCTCTAATGTTGATAATCCCAGTGGCCCTCTGACGGCGGGTCTGAACACAGTTTCCCAGTAAAGACCTACGCCAGCCTGGCTATTCTAGAAAGCACAGCTCAAAATAAGTGTGATGGTTGGGCAGCCCGGGTGGCCTAGCGGTTTAGCGCCACTTTCAGCCCAGGGTGTGATCCTGGGGACCCGGGATCGAGTCCCACGTCGGGCTCCCTGCATGGGGCCTGCTTCTCCCTCTGCCTGTGTCTCTGCCTCTCGCTCTCTCTGTGTCTCTCATGAATAGATAAATAAAATAAAAAATAAAAATAAGTGTGATGGTTAACAAAATGTATTTGAAGTATTGTACAAAGGGAAAGAAAATATCCAAAGTCCTTTAAAGCACACCTCCGTATCAGGGGCCGTGAAACCCAACAGGGTTCTGCAGTTGAGAAAGGTGACTCCTTGGGGTGGGTATCTCAACCCTCAGGAGGTGGGTGCTCTTGGTGGCATAACACCTCACGGTCCAGGCCAGAGCTCTGTCTTGGTCCTGGGTCCTGTCCAGTGTATTTACCCCACTCAGGGCAGCTCCCACAGGCATGTTTTGTCTCTGTATCGTCAGAGATAACTGTAGGAGGAATTTGCCAAACATTCACATCCTCAGGCTTACATAGGCCCACGTGCAAGACACAGTCAACTTATTCCAGACAACACCCGAAATGCCAACCCAGCACCCTATATATTTATATATATATGCAGCAGGCAGACACACACCAGCCCTTGCGGGGCTCCTGTGGCAGGGCAGCCCCAGCTTCCGAACCCTGTAAGGGTTCCACTTTCACAAAAGCACAGCACCAGCACATGCACAGCTTCACCCCCCGCACACTCACACACCCGTTGTGAGAACAAAGCAGACTCTCCACGCAAAAAGCGCGGAAAGAAAACAGGGAATGGGGGTCAAACCCTAAACTTTCACTGTCACAGTTTGCTGATCCATATAAAACATGCTTTATGGAAGAGAAGATTCCAGCCTATGCATGTGTTTTTTTTTTTTTTTTTTTTTTCACACAGTTAAGGAATCAACGTACTGGGAGGAGGGATTGGCCGCCTACCCTCATAATCGAGAAGGTTCGTTTCCAAAAGGGTGGTCTCTAGGCCTAGGAAACAGTTGCGCAACTTTATATACAATCTTTACATTTAATTTTTTTTCTTTTTTTGCTTTTTACTACGAAACACCATGATGTGTGGCTTTTCGTAGTGTTCAATATTTTATCTTCAAAATACGTTTTCGGAGTAACATAGTGAATGCACCACGCAGAGGCCTTTCCGCTGTCTCTCCATGAAGTTTAAATATAGTGAACAACTTCTCGAGTTGTCCCACGGACGCAAAAATCTCTTCCCTGGTACGTCGCTAGGCCTTAAATTTGTTCTTTGTCAAATGATCAAGCAGGAATTAAGTGCTTTGGCTGAAGCTCTTTTCCTGGTAGTGGAGCTTTATGCTTTGCAGCAGGAACTTTACCAGGCCTGAGCCTCTATTTTTCTCCTGAATTCATAATTTCCTTTGGAGGGTGAGTCAACATCCAGGATAAATGCCAACAGGTGAACTGAATACAAATGATATCACAGAGATAAAGATTACTCACTCAAATCTGGGCAAGCGTAAGATCTAGCGATCAGCATTTGGCTCTTGGTATTCATGCCCTGAAATAATATGCGGATATAAATAGTGTTCATAGATGCCAATCACATCGGTATGGAAACCAAAATGCCGTATAAAATGTGACTATGCCTTTTTGTCTTTTACTTTAAGGGACAAACACCACCGCACTCTTAAAAATTTCTAAAGAATCTATATGATACCATCTTTATCAATGTTATACCCTTTAGAAAATTCAAATTTTTACCTCTCAAAATTTTTTTAAAGTTTTTTTTTGAAGATTTTATTTATTTATTCATGAGAGACGCACAGAGAGAGGCAGAGATATAGGCAGAGGGAGAAGCAGGCTCCCTGTAAGGAGCTCGATGGGGGACTCGATCCCGGATCCTGAGATCACGCCATGGGCCAAAGGCAGCCGCTCAACTGTTGAGCCACCCAGGGAGGGGTCCCACCTCTCAAAAATTTTAAATAAGTATAGACTATGTGATGAGGAGAAAGTAAAACTCTTATTTTGACTCACAAATCTGAAATATACAGTCTGTCTCATATCATCTAAATAAGTTTTATTAGGCGTGCAATTAACTTTTTATCTTTATTTTATTTAACATGATAGGCCATCAGCTCAAAATGATTTCCTCTGCTTACTGAGCTCAGATATTTGTGCTTCTTCCAACACTGAATCAACCTGTCTTCTTAAAGGTCAGAGTTAACCAATACATAGACTCTTGGATTCCATTTTAATGTAATCCCTGATTCTAATTTATTTGATGTCCCCATACACTTCATAATCTAATTATTATTTTCTATAAATGTGGCATCCTAGGTGGCTCGGTCAGTTAAGCGTCTGCCTTCAGCTCAGGTCCATGACCTCAGGGCCCTGGGATCGAGTCCCACATGGGGTTCCCTGCTCTGCAATGAGTCTGCTTCTCCCTCTGCTCCTCCCCTGTGTGTGCACAGAGTGTACACACTCTGTTATCTGCCTTTATCTGTCAAATAAATAAATAAAATATTTTTTTTAAAGTGTGACACCCTGCCCCCTCTTACATATCTGATATACGTTCCTTGTAAATATATGGCAGTTACATGATATACGTACGTGTGCATGAGGCCCAGTTACATGAATCATATCAGAAAATAATTCATCTAATCCTACATTAGTCTCACTTTTTAAGGGAAAATATGTCGGCTAAACACACACATAAAAATATAGCACAATTCAATTGTCATGTTAAAGAAGGTATAGCTGTCTTATCCTAACCTCAGCAAACCAGCTCTTGTTGCGCAGACAACTGCCAATTCTTGGAGAATTTCCACACGCTGTGGGTAAGAAGTGTCCTGTTAGACATGAGCATGTCCTGTGGAGCAGCACAGGAGCGACTACAGAGCACTGCCTGGGAGATCATCCTACGGCTGTAGATGGAGGCAAGGGTGAAAGCTACCGGTTAATGACTGGGAAAGAGTCACCCCTACCACTTCCCCTCTTACAGTGCAACCAGGGATCAGCAAGGAAGTAGCATGGAGTGAGTTTACTCAGGGGAATTAATTTGCTATGACCTACAAGCTGCCCTCATCTTTTTCTATAAGGGTGACCGTGGGCAAAGCCCTTAATTTCTTTGAATCCACCTCCATGTCCCCCATTTTGAAAAAGGGAAGAGTAGAAGTTATTCATTCCCAGGACTGCTAAGATGACTATATAATTGACTACTACTGTCAATCAAATCCTCCAGTGACAGGTGTCAAAGTAAACATTTCATCAAACAGCAAACAACAGGTAGAGAAGGTTTTCCATTCAAGGTTATTGTGATAGGAGAACGAGGCCAGATTGGGGTCTGAACTCAACTCTCTGGGAAGAGGGTGGAAACTTTCTAGCTTTCTTGGTGATGGGATTTCTTTTTTCTTTTCTTTTCTTTTTTTTTTTTTTTGGTGATGGGATTTCAAAGCGACATCCTAGGATCCTTGAGAAAGACAGTCGTGGGCTGTAAAACTGACAAGATGTTTTTTAAAGACTTACTTCTTGAAGGGGAAGAGGAAGAGTTTACAAGTTTTTTTAAGTAAATGGTCTCAGAAAAAGGGAGGGGAGGCACCTCATTGATTGGGACACAGGTTCTATGGTGGCTAGAGTGAGAAAGAAGTTGAGGTGGAGACAAGTTTAACCAAGCTGAGGGGAATGGGAAGCCCCCTTGGTCACAGGTAATCAGCAGGCACTCAATCAGTGCAGACTGCTATTACTACTATGGTTACAGCCACTTCTGATATGGCTACAACGGTCACTCATAAAGACATCCAGCCTTTTGTAGCATTTTCAGGAACATACACAACTCTATCTGATTTGTTTGTCTTCCCGCTTCACTCTGTACAGAAGGTCTCTTCCATGACCACATTCCATCAACCAAAATTCTGCATTCCATGGAGCCTAGAAAATTCAGTTTAACTACCAGTATGGACTGAACTGCCTCCATGGTCCCTACCCATGTGCACAAGTCCTAACATCCAAGGTGATGGTATTTGGAAGTGGGGCTTTGGGGAAGTGATTAGGTCTCCAAGACGTCATGACAATGGGGCCCTGGTGATGAAATTGGGGTCTTTATGAGAGAGTCTGCTCACTGTCCTTCCCTGCCATGTGAGGGCCCAGGAAGAGGGTGAGGAGCCACCACAGGTAAGAGAGGAAGAGGACCTTCCTGAAAACCCAGCCCTGCTGGCACCCCAACCCCAGGCTTTCAGCTCCAGAACTTCTCTGGTTGAAGCTACCGTAGTTTATGTCTATGGTGTTCTGTTAAGGCAGCCCCAGCAGGATGATACAACTGGCCACTCCAGAGAAGTCTTTCCCAATCTCCTCAGATCGAAACACGACAATATCAATGTTGTTAGTGGTGCTGTTACAAGGACTAGTAAGGCAATGGGAAGGACAACCCCTTACAGGTGTTTCCTGCATACTGGGAACTGTTTGAGGCACTTTGGACCTATTTCTCACTTACTCCTCATAACAATTTTGTATGACAAGTGTTCCTTTTATCAATAATTTACAAATGTGCAGAGTTTCAACATGGTTAAATAATGGGGTATATAGAAAATTCTGATTTCTCTGAATTATAATATGTTTTATATATATATATGTTGATTCCCTTATAGTATTATTGCTACCCCATCAGACTTTACCTTAGGATTTTTAACTATTTTCAATAGTTGCCAGCCGTTTAAGATAAAAAGATGAATATACAACACAAACGTCTTGAGGTGACTCAGATAACCTTGTGATCAAAGAGAATCGGAGACCTGTGAGCACTGTCAGCAATAGGAATACAGAGTGATGGGGGAAATGGCCATCTGGCCAGCATCTGTGCTCTCGATGAGGCTATTGAGTTGCACGCATTGTGTCCTCAACTATTGAAATTACTCCATTGTTGGAATAACAGAAAAAAAAAATAAAAGCAGAGCAAAATGCACAAATTATTTTTGTACATATTGTATAATCATTTTTGTACATATTGTAACTCTTTCATTTTCAGATAGGACAGGAAAGTGCAAAGACCTCAAAAATAATTAGATGAAAATTACACATTATTCAGTTAATAAAGTCATAAAAATATAGCAAGAAAATGAGTTGGAAAATAAGTTTGGTGAATTTATTCATACATTATAAAGGATTACATTATAAAGGATTCATACATTATAAAGAATTGTTAAAAAGAGATGGAAATTTAATAATTGTCAATTTAAGGTAAAAGCTACAATGGTGTAGCATGCGCACCTGGGAAATTTAATGACTTCATTACCAGCCTGACCAAATGTCACCTGGGAACTACTATAACCATACTGCATATTGTTAATGGTCACCCAGTACAAGGACTCAAGGTAAACAAGGAGGCAGAGTGTGTAGGGATTCACAGCCTGGATGTGCAAACACTTTGGAAACTGTTTAGCATAACCTGCTGAAGTTGAATAAAAACCTCTTCAGTAGCACAGATATGCACATAACAGAAATAAAAACACAAATTCATGTAAAATATGCACAGTAATATTTACATCAGCAATATTAATGTTAACCAAAAATGGGAGGAAATCTAAAAGCATATCCACAGTAATAGAGTTAAATGTTTTGGCACAGTCATAAAAACGGAATGTAAGAGGTGTCTCATTGAATATGCTAGTAATTAGTCATGTGTAGCTATTTAAATTTTCAAGAATTAAAATTAAAAGCTAAGTCATTCTGTCTACTAACCACACTTCAAGGGTTCAACCAATAGCCATGGGTCACTAGCGGTTGACACATGGAGAGTGCCCCTATAGAAAATGTCTATTATTGCAAAATAGTCTGTTCAAGAGTGTTGCTTATAGCAAAGAAAATAAAAGCATTATTATGTACTTTCATAAAAATCTCACAAAAACGATGAGCTAAAACATTTAGATGTGGGGTGACTGAGTGATGCAGTAGAGTGAGTATCTGACTCTTGGTTTCAGCTCAGGTCAGATCTCAGGGTCGTGAGATTGAGCCCGCGTCCTTACAGTGTCTCCTTCCCTCTGTTCCTCTTGCCTGTGCTCACTCACTCTCTTAAAATAAATAAATCTTTTTTAAAATATAAAATAATAGATTTAAAATTATATACTGTAAAAAATATATACTGTATGGTTATAATTATTTTTTTAAGAAACTCAGGTTGTTTTATAATAGGACTGGACAATTTAGCCAGTTCATCTCAGGGGCAGGATATGAAAGTTTTAGCTCCTCTACATCGTAGCCAACACTTGGTATGCTCAGTCTTTATTTTTAGTCATTCCAAGATAATCAGATATACAATGTGCAAATGTTTCTACTTCCTAGGGTCCATTAATTTTCATATACAGTATGTGGTTTGAATCAATGTTTTTCTTTTTTTTTTTTTTAATATGGACATCCAGTGGTTTGTAGCAATGGCTAGCCTTCTTCCACGTGATCACTCAGTACTTTTCACTTCTGTAAAAAAATCAGTTGACATATTTACTAGGTCCTAAGACTCGACTTTATTAGATATGTTCTGCCTACAGCCACCATATTAGAAATGTGATTTACTTTCAAGACGTATAGGGGCAGACGGGCAGGGAGGTAGGTAAATGTATAACTAGACACATCAGTACATTTGGAAAACTGTTAACGGCTGGAGAGTCTGGGGGGAAAGGTCCAGGTGTTTTCTGGACAATACTGTCACATTTTCATGCATTCACAGTTGGTCACACTAAAGAGCTAAATGACAAGAAAAAAAATTCTAAAACTACTGTGATTTTGCACATAACAGTAACTTTTTACATAAGGAAGGGATGATTCCAAACTTGGTAAGGTATATTTACTTAAATGTGCTTTATAAACCCGTTGATACTATTTTTAAAATTTTATTTATTTATTAGAGAGAGATAGAGAGAGGGCACACGTGTACACGCTGTGGGGAGGGGCCGAGAGAGAGGGAGAAGCAGACTCCCACCTGAGCAGGGAGCCCGACGTAGGACTTGATCCCAGGACTGCTGGGATCATGACCTGAGCCAAAGGCAGATGCTTCACCAAGTGAGCCACCCAGTGCCCCAATGCTATTTTTAAATGTTTGGAAGCGGCATGGGAAGAGTACATTTTAAAAAGCTTATATTGACCATATATTCAAATAAATATTTGATCTCATGTCATGACTATCATTGACATAGATTTACATGTTGACATATTTATTGTTAAGTGACTAATATTATATATGCTATTTTTCTAAAAAGTGAACACAATTCATGAAGTAACAGGTTTTCAACAATTCAGTATCTTCAAGGTTTTTTCTTTTTTCTTTCTTTTTTTTTTTTGCAATACTCATATTCCTACGAGAGACGTTAAATCTATATTCTAATTTCACGGCACAAAAGCACGGACATTGTGAGTGGGTACTGCATTCATGAGACCATCAATTCCAATCTTGAGATTGTTTCACAAAGAAGATGGGTTCTCTTTCCTTATACTGGCTTTGCAGATCATACCAGCCCTCAATTATTTTCTAGTACACTATAGAGTCTCAAAAAGTCTAAATAATGACCTGAATTCTAATGACCTTCAAATTTGACCTATCTGTATACAAAAAGAACAAGCTTGATTTGTATTTTTGTTCTTTCTGTCTATATAACAGTTACATCCATATAGTGTGTTGCTATTAAAATTTAAGAAAGATTAATAATTATTCTTTCATTGTTGTGTCAGAAAAAAATATTTCCAGTATCTTCCTGGAAATCCTACTCTTCGAACTTATCAAAAGTCTTGTTTCAATTTGCCAAAACCATGTGCTGAAGAGCAACGGGAAGTTTTAGAGATCTCTAAAATTGGGTTATTGTAAAGAAAAATCCTAAGGAGATACTAAATATAAATACTAAGCCAATTTATTTATACTTTCCCCAAATTGTTGACTGGGTTTTACCCAGTAATCTGAATATCCACATCTAAACACTAGATCGGAGAGAGGAATGGTCACAAAGATATGGTTATTGCTAAGCCTGTTGATTATTTTACAACAACTTGGGGAAATGTAACATTTAACCTCTTTTGTTCACTCAGCATCAGAGTAGTCATGAGCACCCAGAAAAGTGGTCATTCTGCTCAGGAATAATATCAGAAACCAAATGAAATGATTTTTAAAAAATGAATGAGGAGAACGATTTGGAGAATAATGTTTTATGTAGTCAGATAATGCTCTATAACCGTATCTTACATGAGCATTGAAAATATAGCTTGGAACAGGGGCAAATTAGTGTTTTCAGGAATGGAATGTATAAGGACTTGATAAGCATAATTATCATCTGTTTAAAAAAAGGAAAGAAAGGGAATTTAACTAAAAATGGTAAGTACAGGCACAGTGATTATAGCCAGCAAACACTTGGTACTGAAGTCTTTCATAGTCTAGACAGTTTTTAGGCATACTTCTATTTTAATGACTACAGTTTAACTTTTAATGATTAAGTATAAGAACAGAACAAATTGGCAGTTGATATTTTCAATAATAAATCAGTTTAAAGAATAAGCAAATTTATGGAACACCTTACTCGAATGTATTTTTTAAAAATATTTATTTATTTATTCATGAGAGACACAGAGGGAGGCAGAGACCCAGGCAGAGGGAGAAGCAGGCTCCATGCAGGGAGCCCGACATGGGACTCGATCCCGGGACCCTGGGGTCACTCCCTGAGCCAAAGGCAGACGCTCAATCCCTGAGCCACCCAGGTGCCCCTGAATATGTTTTTGCAAAGCTTTTCATACACTGATATACCTAAGGTCACAAAAGTGCTCCCGTAAGACTTATTTAAAACTTTAAATCATAGAGTTGAAATAGTCTGGCCCTGAGTTAAATAAAAATATTCTCATGAGACAAATGACTCTTTTTTTTTTCTTTTTTGGCCTCAGAATATTTATCCTCTGAAATGCTGTGAGTTTTTTAAGTGAACACACTGCCGGAGGAGCTGGTTAGGACTCACAGCACCGTGGAGCCCAGTGTACAGAGAGCTGCCCCACACCCCGGCCCTGCACACAAAGCCTCCCGCGCTGCAACACCCCCCAGAAGACTGCTGCTTTGTCACAACCCATGGGCCAGGACTGGCATCATTATCACCAATGGCCGGTAGCAGACACCTGTGTTCCCTCCTATACAGTCTGTGGGGTTGAACATCTGTCAAGACACACGTGCATCCTTACCATGTCCTACAGAACCTAACCCTGTGCTTTGCCCTGTTATCCCTCCCTCCCCAGCCCCTGCCATTCACTGGTCTTTTACCGTCCCCACCACTGCATGTCTTCCAGGAGGTCACATAGTTGAGATGCACAGATCTTCCCAGGCTTCCTTCCTTCCTGAGCCGGAAATTCCTGCGTGACTTCCCCTGTATGGAGGCACCGCTGAATCACCTGCTAACCTCCTGAAGACTGTCTTCCAAGTCTTGGCAATTCTGACAAAAGGCTGCATAATTATGACAAAAGTCATAATCCGTATGCAGACTCTGCATGGACATGTTTCCAACTCCTTCAGGAGGTGCCAAAGAGCACAGTCGCTGGATTGTGCGGCAAGTGTCTTCCCAAGTGGCTGCACCACGTTGCTTTCCAAACCAGCAGCCAGGGAGAGTCCCCTTGGTCCCCCATCCCCTATAGGGCTCGCTGTGCTCAGCATTCGGACATTTGCCCCCATGCTAGGTGAGTAGTGAGACTTTCTTTTGAAAAATACTTTGGATACCTTCTAAAATTGAGTAGAAACCCCCCCACCTCCAAAAAAAATTAGTATCCTTGATGATGGAGTATTTCTACCCATTATCTAGCACAGAAACACACTGGCAAACGTGTCCAGTCTCCTTCCTTGTACTTTCTGTAGAACGTAACATGTAGAGCATTTTTATTTTCCTTCCTTCCTTTTCCTTTCATTTTTTTTTTTTAATAACCTGAAACTTTTGCTTGAAATAAGATAGCCAGTCTCTACCCACACAGCAGTTTACTGTGGGAGTTGTGGACCCTGACTTTGAACAAGCGCCCTGGTGGCCTAGGCAGTGTGACCTGACTCTGGGCCTCCTCGGTCTACACCACTCACTCTCAGAGTCCTGGAACGCTGGAAATGATTACACGGGAAGGGCCCCTAGAGGTAAAAAGCACATAAGGGAGATTGGCGAAGATACTCTTGAAAATTGATGAGGGATGTAAGCACCATACTTCTGGACAGAAAGGAGATTTTAGAATCGGATTTGTAAGTCTGTAAATACTTTAGACATCTGGCTTTGGAAGGGAAAACAATCTGACTTTCCAAATTCTCTCTCAACTGTCCAATCACATATGCCAAGTGGTTGGATTTCAGACAGAAGCTCAAAGCTGACATTCTCTTCGGTAATAATTAGGCATAAGTCATACCAATTTCCCAGTGATTTCTCAGATTGTTCGTTCTTCCTCTTTTTAACCCACAAGAGTTCCTATTTTTTATGGAAAGGAAAATGGATCCATTTTTTCAAATCCTAAAAACAACTTGAGGAATGCATTGCTGTCATCGCTTTCCTGAGGCTGATTTGTATAACATGTACTTCCTGGCTTCCTTTTTTTTTTTTTTTTCCCCCAAAATCTCTCTTTGGATTACAAAGCAGATACTCTTTTTTTTTTTTTTTTTTTTTTTTACAAAGCAGATACTCTTAAGTTTATGTCATCTCTTTGAACTTATGAAGCTTATTACTGCTCCTGGGCATGGAAAATTTGTACAGAGGAATGGATGCACTTTGGAGAGCCCGGGTTTAACTTGGAGCACTACCATTCATCGGCTCTACCATGCTGAACCATCAGATTTCGTGAGTAACGATCCTTTCACGTGCAAACATGAAGGTTGCAGTTTCCATCTCACTATCCTTGTCACTTTGCTAGGACTATCGATGGAGATAAAAGCATAGTGTGAACTCTTCAGAGTCACCTGCACATCAGAGGATAAAGAGTAGGGACGATGAGGAACATAAGGAGTGGTCACTTCACTTGTAGTTTCAAGGTCAAAGTGCTCAGGCAATTTGTTGTTATTTGGTTTTTTTTTTGTTTGTTTTGTTTTGTTTTAACAATTTATTTATTTATTTATTTATTTATTTATTTATTTATTTGAGACAAAGAGAAAGAGAGGCAGAGACATGGGCAGAGGGAGAAGCAGGCTCCATGCAGGGAGCCCGATGCGGGACTCGATCCCAGGACCCCACCATCACGCCCTGAGCTGAAGGCAAAAGTTCAACCGCTGAACCACCCAGGAGTCCCTGTTCAGGCACTTTGACATCAGAAGTGCCATCTGGTCAAACAGATGCACCATCCTAGAGAATTTTTACATGGCCAGGTGTTTAAAGTTTAAATTGCAGGCTAGCAGTTGGTATCTTGTTAGTTTTTATTCTCGAATAGGTCCTTGTTAGTGTCTACCCTCAAATAAATTCTTAACATTTATCCTCAAATAAACTCTCTAAAAATTCTCAAGATAATTCACATGGATTCTGAATTCTCCCATAGCTGAGATATGACTGTTAGCTGCATTAAAGGGATGACTATTTCTTGGACTGTTTTTATTGGCTCAGAATGGATCAACTTAGATTTATGTGAGTAAGCGGTAATTACGGACCTTTTGAAATTAATTTGAAGGGTTATGGCTAATGAAAACATTTACATAAAAATTGGATTTGTGTTGCAATGAAGTCAGATCAGAGGTATTTTGTTCTGAGTTACTCAAATGTTTTTTCCCATTACAATTTTATTATTTCATATTAACGGTAGTTACATAAATTCGCTTTCCTCGTCCCTGGTTGGTTGTGTCCTGCCATCATACTCTCACAAAGACATTCCTGTACACTTTTCAGTTGACTCTACCCTCTTGGACAGATCGAATTAATGTACAACTCTCTTTTACATTGAGCTTCTAAAAATACAAATACTTGGCAAAATTGTGATTAACACACGTCTTTGTCAGTTCAGGCTGCTATAACAAATCATCTTCTTCCTCCAAGTTCATCCAGTGAACAATCTCCACTAACACAGTTCGATGCAACTGCCGTGGCTTTTTCTAAGATCGCAGCAGCTTTACCCAGTATCGTTTCGTACCATCAGTGAGAACAGCAACAGAGAAAAAAGGTGACCAGCATTCCATATTATTATACAAATAGCATTTATGTTAAGGAGAGACACCTCAGAAAGGTCTCAGGGCCTCTCAGGAGTCCACAGAGCGCTCAAAGCTTGCTGCGCAGAACCCTGAGAAGATGCCGTGGCCCTCAGATGAGAACTTCTGTCTCCGGTGCTTAGCAAATCGGGCTGTGCTCTCTGTTTATTGAGACAGAGAAACAAGCATTTGCCAAAATGGTAGCTGCAAATAAATGTGCCCACCCCCACATGAACCCATCTGGAAGAGCACCTGCACTCTATGCCAACCTCAGTCCTTCTCCAAGGCTTGTCCAACTTCAGCAGAAGTCCAAATGAGATGCATTAAGACTCATTCAATTTACACTTTCGAAGTCTTTGAGAGCAAAACTAATGCTGGTGACTCCCCAGGAAATATGGCATATCTTTTGGGTTACAATTCTAACATATAGGGAAAGTTGTAGGAACTCCCACGACTCTTCCTTCAATTTTAGTCCTCAATGCACAGATTCTATCACCAATGTGAAGATGCCGTCGAAAGTATGCATTTAAGGACAGGACAAATGACTCCAGATCAAGAGTAATTTTCTGTTAAAAATATTAACTAAGATATAAAGATGCTTGCCATCCACTTCAGTCCGACAACACATCATGATCAACTAGCTGTCTGTGAAGACCCTTGTAGGTCAAACCAAAACATTATTTCTTTGGTACCATTACCTGCTATGGAGACCACACTCTGTCTCTTGGTTAAATGTCCCGGCCACACCAGAATCTACCAATTTCTAACGAACTGAGAAGCCCATTTCAACAGCAGTGGCTCCTGTCTTTGTTCCTATTTCTCAAGGACATCCATTATTGTGCTTTTGAAGGATGCAAGCGTTCTCTTCGTATCTTTCTCCATGCCTTGGGGAAAGGACAATTTCCAAGGCCCAGAGGGGATGCCCAAGGAATGTATTCCACGCCAGAGCAGAATTCCTGCCCAGGTGCATTTTATAGCTTTTCTGGATTATTGCTGCTGAGCATTTTCCATTCTTTCTTTCTAAATAGTAGTTGTGTGTGTGTGCGTGTGTGAGTGTATTCATCAGCTTGCGCCGCATAACAAAATACCACAGCCTAGGTGGCTTAAATAACATAAGTTAATTTTCTCACAATTCTGGAGGTTAGGAATCCAAGATCAAGATTCCAATGGATTCTGCTTCTGGTGAAGATTCTCTTCCTGGCCTGCAGGTGGTCACCTTCTCGCCATGTCCTCACATGGTCTTTCCTGGTGTGTGTGTGGAACAGAGAGCGAGAAAGTTCTCTGATGTCCCCTCTTATGAGGATAATAATCCTCTTGGATCAGGGCCCAACCCTTGTGACCTCATTTAACTTTAATTTCTTCCTTAGAGACCCCACCTCCAAATACAGCCGTCCTGAGTATTAGTACTCTAACATATGCATTTGGGAGGAGACACAAACATTCTGTCATAATTGTGTGTGTGTGTGTTTTCTAGGGGGAAAAGGGTAAGAACAGATACTTGGGAAGTCAGAATGTGGATATATGTCTTTTAAAATAGGGTAAGGCTTGGGCCTATAGCCAACCAATTAAACATTACTCATTCTAGCCTTTCTTATAGCTAGAATAATTTCTCAATAAATAGAATATGAGCAGAATTGTTAAGTGGGAATTTCCACACTGCTTTCTTGAAAAGAAGTCACTTATCTTCCAGACACTCGTCCCTCTTTCCCCAGTCTGGAATGTGGGTATGGAGGTGACCTGGCTCCACAAGCAGACGAGGACAAGTGTTTCAGGGAAAGTGTCAGAGAGATAGAAGAAATCTGTCTCTGAATGACCTCATGATCAGAGCTGTTTTAGGAACCTGTTCTTGTCATCTCTGTGCTATTACGTGACAGAGAAAGAAACTATCTTGTTAGAGCTTTTGCATTTTGATGTCTTTTGGGTTCTAGCATTTTAGGCTCATCCCTGATTAATACCATGGAAGAATACTAATTATCAAGGATTAATATTCCTCAGCCTCAATTAATATTTATACTTTCTACCATCCATGCATATTCTCAAATATCATTTGCTTAGAATTTTGAAAATTGTTCATATTTCTCATAGAACAAAGTCCTGCTCTAAGGGTTCTGGTTCTTCAATCCTATTTTTCAAAGACTGATATTCCAGTCATTCCACGGCTCTGAATAATTGATATAAATTGTTGCACAGTTGATTTGCTCTTAGCAAAGGCTCTGAAGACTGCAATTGATCGCTAAGACAGATGACATAGTCTGCCCAGTTATGCTATAACATGGTTGGGGGCTGCATGATGATAATGGTCTCAGGCTCAATTTCAAGAGCAGTATTGAAATTATTGGCTCTTCGAAAAATAATGTCATGTTGCAATTTGTTCTACATCCTCTCCTTAAAACTCTACATGCTTTGTGAGTAAAATATCTATTATGTGACACTATATAAATGCAGTTTGTGATGAATAATCTATTCCTGTTAAATTAGAATTTACATATGTACTGAATATTGTCTCAACGTTCTCTACCATCATAATTTTGCTTATATTATCAATTCATCTACTGTTTGACAAATAGCCATTAGGTGGCTGCCACCTGTCAGCCATTTTGTGAGGCTCTTGGAGACGGTTTATTGAATAAGATAGTTTCTAGAAATGCTATATTTAAACCTCTGTCCATAACTAAATCCCCTCTGATATTTCAAGTCCAAACGTGTTCTTTACCAATTTCTGAAAGTCCATTTCATGGCAGTAATTACAGGCAGTAAACCACAGTGGCAATAAAGCAGATCTCAGAGTCAGAAAGACCCTAGTTTATTTTTTATTTTATTTTATTTTTAAGATTTTATTTATTTATTCTTGAGAGACACAGAGAGAGAGAGAGGCAGAGACAGGCAGAGGGAGAAGCAGGCTCCACGCAGAGAGCTCCTGCAGGGAGCAGGTTCCATGCAGGGACTCGATCTGGGGTCTCCAGGATCACACCCTGGGTGCAAGGTGGCACTAAACTGCTGAGCCACCCAGGATGTCCAAGACCCTAGTTTAAAATGATACATACAACTCAAAATCATCGAATGGAACTGGGAAAATTAATAAAGCATTGTGAAATTCAGTTTACTTAACTGTTAAATGCAGATGGTGACACTTGATAATATGGTTGTTCTAGGGCTAAAGCACAACAGCCTCGATTCTCTACATCCTCCTGGCTGCTGCCCTGGTGTAGGTTCTGAGCAGAACTTCCCGCAGGCTTGTTGACTTCTACCCACTTTTAAACATGGAATATCTCAACCTTCAGTCTCAAGTCCTTTTCTTTTTCACCCTATGCTTGCTCCCCCAAGTGACTTCATCCATATCCGTGACTGAAGCATTGACCTAAACACAGAAGTCCCCTAACACTGTATTACCAGTACAGGTGTTTCTTCTACATTTAAGCAATTTACAAGTAATTTCTATTGATTTATCATCAAATCTCCTCTTTTTTGCTGCTGTCAAATGTCTCTTTTGAAGACGTTTCGCTGATTTTTTTTTTCCTGTTAGTATATTTTTCACCCCTTGATTTTCCATTTGTTCTTTCTAATTTTGGTTTTCTCCAGTCTGAGACTGTTGATCTGCTTGTAGGTCACTGTCATATATGACTTTAACTCTCTAAAGATATACTTTTTAAGAGTTGTGTTAAGATCAAATCTGTTAATTCACACATCTGGAGTTTCTTGACAAAGCTGCTATGGAGTGCCCTTTTTATCCGTGTTTCCAATTTTTATTCTCTTCTCAGCTCTAGTAGTTTTTATTGTATATTGGATATCAAGGAAGAAATATTATAAAGACTCTGGTCTATGTTCGCTTTTGCAGTTTGTTGATACTGTTTTAGGAGGAAGTTGGGTTGGTCAGCCTCTAATTGCAGATTGCTTCCTTTGCGTTGGTTAATGGCTGGAATATCTGCTCAAGTTCTTTGAGCTCTCTCATGTGTGCCTTCTACTTGGAGTCATTGTTTTTTTTTTTTTTTTAAGATTTTATTTATTTATTCATGAGAGACACACAGAGAGAGAGGCAGAGATATAGGCAGAGGGAGAAGTAAGCTCCCCTAGGGGAGTCAAATGCAGGATTTAATCCCAGGATCCCAGGATCATGACTTGAGCTAAAGGCAGATGCTCAACCACTGAGCCACCCAGGTGCCCATGCTTGGAGTCATCTCTTTTATGAGTGGTTCAGTGGTCTTCTAATGCTGTGTTTTGAATCTATAAACAGATTAGGAGGCCTTCCTCTTTACAGAGCCCTCATTTCCAGAACTCCTCATTCATTGTTCAGCAACTTTGACACCATAGCCTAAAACTCATTATTTCACTCCTTGGTCCAGTAGCACCATGGCTTTCTTCATGAAGTTGAATGGCATTGTAGAGCATGGACCGGAATTTGCCCTCAGGTGACATTTGATAATATGGTTGTTATCCCAAATCTCTTCCCTCTTTTCAAGAGTCAGCTTTCCCCTAAGCTTGGCATACTTGTGACCACACTCTAATGCTTTCATATATTTGTAGTCTTCAAAAACTGAATCAAGAAGAAACAGAAAATCTGAACAGACTAATTACTAGCAATGAGATTGAGTGGGTAATCAAAAAACTCACAACAAACAAAGGTCCTGGGCCCGATGGCATCACAGGCCATCTACCTATCATGCAAACAAGCATCAATAGTTATTCTCCTCAAACTGTTCCAAAAAATAGAAGATAAAGGAAAGCTTCCAAATTCATTCTATGGGGCCATCATTACCCTGATATCAAGACCAGATAAAGATTCTAGAAAAAAGAATATAACAGGCCAACATTTCTCATAAACACAGATGCAGAAATCCTCTACAAAATAAATGATTGACTATATATTACTGTGTATTATATACTATAGATATGAGTTTAGAAATGATGTCTTCTTTCCCATGCTACTTCCCTTGAACACCTAGGAACACAGAGTCCTATGTGACCTTTACCAACTGGAGATTCCAATATTTACAGTTTGTTTTATTTATTGTGAGGCCTGAACTACTTTCAATACACCCTTAGTGTTTGGTTGTGGTGTTCAGAGTTCCTTCCCAAAGATCCTGAAGCCTTGTGCCCGTGAGTTTTTAGAAAGCTTCTACTTAGTTCAAGAGTCTCTCCTAGAATGGTCAGAAATGTTAACGCAAAAGACAGTTCATGCCATATATTAACAAGAACGTATCAAAAACCCACTGACACATCCAAATTGTCATGAATTCTAATCTAATATATGGGAAGAAGATATAAGAGATTAAAAAAAAATGCCTTACCGGCCTACCCAGATAGTGTTATTTTTCCACTCTATTCTTTAATATTCTCTTGTGAATTCAGAGGTTTGGAAGAATTCTAGAAGGGCACCGCAAGGGCTGGGATTATAAAGTGGGGACACGCTCAGGGTTATATTCTTAGGTGAAATTAAAAGCGCATTATTTGGAGAAGACACTGTCAAAAGGTAAGGTGAGAACATTACATTCTCGGGAGTTTATGGGAGCACACACAGATTTCAATTGAGCAGTCCCAGACTAAAGGTGCCCAGGGGCTGGTGGGGAGGAAGCTTACAGAGAAGACGCAGAAGCAAAGCTAGGAAATCGGCCACAGTGTATGCAGTTGCCCTACTTGGGAAAGCTTAGTTAGCTGATTGTTTGTGGTTGGTTTCTCTTATGTATCATTTTCTGGGATTTAGTGCGTTGATTCTGGCTGGGGTTTTGGTTGGCTCACGTAGGGCGCCAGGGTATCAGAGCCACCTCAGTGCACTGGCCTCCTTGTGTGATTGCTTTAACCACAGAGAGGCAGAAATAGTATTGCACAGAGCAAGGGTAATAAAGCCAAAATAAGGAACAGTTAAAAGTAAATCCATGAGAGGGGCACCCGGCTGGTCTAGTGGGTTGAGTGTCAGACTCTTGATTTTGGCTCAGATCGTGACCTCAGGGTATGGGACTGAGACCCACATCAGGGTCCATGCTCAGCGAGGAGTCTGCTTGAGATTCTCTCTCCCTCTCCCCACTCCCTTGCTCACACACATGTGCTTCCTCCCTTTGTCTAAAAATTAAAAAAAAAATAAGTAAATTCATGAATTTAGTCAGTTGAGTAAACCATTCCCTCATTCCTTCAATTTTCCACTCACTCACTGTAGAGAGCACACTGGTGCCAGCAGTTAAAGGGACTTCAGGGATCCCTGGGTGGCGCAGCGGTTTGGCGCCTGCCTTTGGCCCAGGGCGCGATCCTGGAGACCCGGGATCGAATCCCACATCGGGCTCCCGGTGCATGGAGCCTGCTTCTCCCTCTGCCTGTGTCTCTGACTCTCTCTCTCTCTCTGTGACTATCATAAATAAATAAAAAAAAAAAAAATTAAAAAAAAAAAAAAAAAAAAAGGGACTTCAGACAGGAGATTGCTGAGACCGGCACCAGCTGACGACACCCCAGAACTGATGATGAGCAGAATCAGCGGAGGTCTGCAGGGGCCCAAGGCCCACTGCATCCCTTTAAACAGGGAACAATGTTGGCCTTGAACTGTCAGACTCTTCAGACCTGACTCCTCCATGTCTGACCACTTCCAAAAGACAGCTCTCCCCCAAGGCTCTGCCCAAATCACCTCTGAACAGAATTGAGACCCCTCCCTGCTTGTGCATGAGAATCAGTAAGTGTTGAGAGCTGGCCCAGACCAGAGGAAGGCCTCATCTCAGCCGTGTACCACAGACTAACTTCGTGTTTGGTTGGATAACGTGTAACCCCCTGTGTTATCGTGTTTGTTGTGTGGTTTTTCTTGGGTCTCACTCTGTGTGCTGTGTAAGAAGCTAAGTTAAGCACATGGTGAAATACCCTTGAATTTGGAATCCTGAACCTGCGTTATGGTTATGGTAGCCTTGCTTCAGGACTGAGTACACCTGATGCTGTGAAAGACACGACTTCGGTGTGCACGTCCTGAGCTGCTCCTGACACTCACGCATTCGCAGTCATTCATGCACCACGCATGCACCATGTTGCTACTCATTGCTTCATTTGTGCCAGACACGCTAAGGGCCAGGCTGCGTGGAGGTAAAATAAATACTTTCAATCCTTGCATGAACGAAGCTCATATTTTAGTGGGACAGATTCAACAAGGTCTATGGAGGCTAGCGCATTGAATTTTGGGTACAAAAGTCCCATCTTATTTTTCCTTACTTTTCTTCTCACTGTTTTTCATTTCTTTCCAGAGTTAGTGCACATGGCTTGGGTGTAATATTTTTCTGTTTTCAGATCTAGATAATGGCATCTGATATGCCCAGCAAATTATTGACTCCTTTATGAAATTTTAATATTTTTCCTGTTAATGTTTTTCCAGCACTCTAACAAACTATAAACAATTCCAAACAGAAGAATATGTTTTCTACCTTTATAGGATCTTCTATGTGAGAAGTAATTTTCTGTATATAGCATTTGCTTGATAATTACCCGGCAATCTATTTTGGCAGACACAGCCACCTGAAAGGAACTGAGGGGGAAGAAAAGTATCTACGTGTTTCTCAATGTTCTTTTGGTTATGATGCATTGAGAACTGCCTATAATTCTTCCTTTCCAAGAATACAACCCCTAGTTTTGAAATTCAATAAAAGTATGCATTTGAGTGATGGTAGTTGTTCTTATTTATTGAGAGGCGAAATGTTTGCAAACTTTGAAAATTCGCTCTGAGTAACACATTTTCTGTGTCACATTTCAAAAATAATCTGGACATTCTCCTGTCTTAAAATATTGAAATTCAGAATCTATGAACCATATAGGACAGTGTCTTATAATTTTCCCTTCTTTCATTTTTATATGAAGTTTATATTTCAATAATATATTTCGCACATAAATGTGAGCATCTATCATTTTCATTCAAAGCCCACTGCATTGATTTAACTGAGATCTTATTAACAGGGCTCTTTTCTATGAGACAAGCTCTTATTGACTGTAAGGTGAATATGAGAGAAGCAAAATTAAACCAAGGGAATAAAAAGTGTTTTCTCAACCTACCTAATTAGCAATGGGTCAAACAGATCCATCGTCTGCTAAACATTTTAAAAATCCATTTACTTGTATCATCTGAAGCTTAAAGGTATAGTCTGTAATATTTATGATGTGATAATTAAAAGTCCTTGTAAGCTCAGGTCCTCAGAGTCTCTGTAACCCTACTCAGCATTCTGCAGTAACATTTTATTGGACATAATTAATATTCTTCCTGCAGTGGAGGCAGGAATTACCAGTACAGTCATGGTTGAGATGGTCCCTAAGTAAATATTTTGCACCATTTAGCTACACATATTTCACATATTATGAATCAGCAGCTCATCACAAATGGCCATCTTTTTTTCAGTAAATGTGCATTTGTTGAGTACCTACTGTATACCAAGTTGCATTTGGGACTGCTAAAAAGAGTCTGGTTCTAGAACACAAAGGGATTTACAATCAAGAGGATGCCTCAGACTAAAATGCATCAGAGTGGTTACACGAACAGACATGTTCTACTAGACGCTTAAAGCAACTGCTGAGGAAGCCGTGTGCATTTTCACCACGAAGGGTCAGCACAACCTCTATCACGATGATTCTGGCCTGGGCTTCAAAGGACAAAGAAGATGTTTGTTCGCAGATGGAGACAGGTAGAGTGCAAGCTTCCTGCCGTAGAGACAGCATGCAGAGGTGAGGAAATAATGGCAGGCTGGATGGGTGGAACCCTAGGCTGTGCCACAGGAGGCTGCGTAAGAAAAACTTAGAAAGATGATGAATCTCAGGCTAAGGGATACAAATTTTACTCGAGGAGCTTTTGAAGGTTTTTGAACTGGAGGATGACATGATCCTAAGTGAACTGTAGGAAGCTGAGTACAGTGGCCGCACATGTGCTCATAGCAGTGGTGAGACTCAGAGGTCAGAAGGAATGTTCAGACGTCCCGGACGTCTCTGAACTGGGAAAGTGGCTGTGAAGTGCAAGATAAATTTTCTTTGGAAATGAAGCCACAAAACTATCTAATGTCTATAATGCAATAAAGCCAAACCTCTTTTCCCCTGTAGACCAGGGAAATTTCCCTGTAAATGGCTTCTCCTCTGTCCCCACATTCGCTATCAATAGAAAACCACATTATTTACCCTCCTTACCAAGCCCGTGTCTACTGAAAGCATCATCAGCCCCCAGAAGTCTGGGTCTTCTCATCAATTCTTCCATCAGGTCTCTCAGCACCAAGGAACA
The DNA here is from genome assembly GCF_048164855.1 of Canis lupus baileyi. Classification (NCBI taxonomy): domain Eukaryota; kingdom Metazoa; phylum Chordata; class Mammalia; order Carnivora; family Canidae; genus Canis; species Canis lupus. Next base: position 45,146,336 of record NC_132864.1, on the reverse strand, counting down.
CAATGTACGTCACCTTTACTCCGAGCAGGTCAGGTCCACTGGGAATGTCACAAAATAATTAGCATTATGGGATCTGCCTGTAAAAATCCAATTGAATATATCTGCGTCTACCATTGCATGAATTATTAGTATATCAGTAGACCCTATAGTATGAATGTTGGTACCCCCCCAAATTTGTATGTTGAAGTCTTAATTCCCAAATGTGATGCTAATTTGGGGGTGATGCTTGGGGGGCGCTTAGGTCAATGGTAGCTTGGAAGTCTTTTTTTTTTAGTAGTTTGATTTAATTATTGCCTTCTTTAAGTATTGAAAAAAAAAGATAATAACAATAAATATTCCAACTCAGGACAAATTATGTGCCAGATAGTTTGATGCTCTGCTTGAGTGATCCCTCTTAACCTCAAAGCTACTTACTGAGTGTGAACTATAATTATACCCATTTTGCAGTTAAAGATATTGAAAATACAGAAATGTAATTATCGCTACAAATCACAATGCAGGGTAAGTGGCAACGCCACGCAGGAACTAGGACCTTTCTGATGCTAAATCTCAGACTCTTAGGCACTCCTTGATAGTGCATTTTCTAATACTTGATTATTTCCATGCAGGGACCTAAATGTCACTATGCTACCCACTGCAGTATTTGCACAGCTCTTACGATCTGCACTTCCATGAAACTAATGTTAAGCTGAGTCTTTGCTGTAATTACCCAGTGGGAAAGGAATTCTGGACTGTTAGCATTCCCTCTGCTTAAAGATGCACATGATTTTAATGATAAAGACACTGATGATGATGAAAACAAAAGTTAACACTTACTGAGCAGTTAACACATAGTAGGGTCTGTCCTCTATGTGGTCCCAATACAATTCAGAGAAGTTTAAAAATACAGAAGCAGGAAAGAAAAGTCTGTGTAAGAATATGAAAGTTCTGTCCCTGAACAGAACCCATCCCTTCCCTGAATTCGCCTACATCATTTCAACTAATTTTTCCCGTTTCAGTCTAGAAGTCACTGCCCCAGATATACTTCCCAGCCCCTATGTCAGTGCCCACCTCTGGGTGGGGATGCACCTTGTCTCTATGTTCCCTTCACCCTGTACCTTAACATATGCATGTTTTCATGGCCTGCAGACTACGGACTCTCCAGGGCTGGGGCTGCTCACCATCATATCTTGCTCCTATATATCCTACACAGACACATAGCAGCTCCATATATTGAATGAATGAATGAATGAATGAATGAATGAGACTCTATTGCTCCTACCAAACACATCTGCTGGCTTTCAAACTGGATGGACTGTCACACCTGAGGTAACTAGATACTTCTGGTGACACGACTGCTTTGGATGAGTCTGTGATCTGGCCAGCAGGAACAGACAGCTCCTGCTCCTGCTGACAAAGACCTACTCCACTCCCCATTACCACTTTTTTGACTCAAGGCTTTCTCCAAAGCCTCACAGCTAATCAGCTTATGGGAAAACACAGCCTGAAAATGAGGGAGAATTAACATCCTTGGAACGGTTCTCCATTAGTGGGGAGCGGGGGGAGAGTCTTCAGTAAATGGCCCAGCCTCCCCCCTTTCCCAGACGATGCTAGCAGGTATCCTCTAGAGTCCTCTGAGGCCCTGGAGCAAGTGTGTTGGGGTCTGAAATGGTGCCTTTCAGTGGTTTTGGCTTCCTCTCGTTTTGCCCCCCAAACCCTTGTCTTTGGGACCAACTTCTGAGTAGACTACGTGCACTCCAGTCCTGTTTCAAAACGAGACACTCAGAAGTGTAGCAGGCTTCTGGTTTATTTCCTTAGGCTCTCCTGCTGTGACCACTGCTGCTCATGACTCCCTCAGCCTGAGTCCCCCCGCTTCCCACCTTGTCTGAGATTACTATGACATCTAACAAGGGAGGTGGGGAAACCAACGCATCAAAGACTGGGTGTTGTGCTATATGTTGGCAAATTGAACTCCAATTTTTTAAAAAAAGTACGTATTGATCAAAGCTAGAGAACTTAAGGTAAGGTAATAAGATGAAGAAAAAAAAATGGGACTCACTGCTGGGTCTTCTCGCACCCTTTCTCCAGCTCCTACACAAACACTGCATCCTTGTCTTCATTCACTGTCTTTATGCCCCTTTAGCTCTCAGCCTGCTCCTTACACTAAATCCCTTTTGTCTCCATCCTGAGATGAAGACCTGATATACTTAGGAAAGGCTTTGTTGGAATATGTCCTTGAATTGCAATAGAGTTTTAGTTCAGAGGGATATTTTTATTTCTTTTTAAAAACATATCTTCCTTTTTTTTTTGTATGGCTTTTTCTTCTAATACATTAAAAAAAAAAACTATGTGTAAATAGATATTCAGTACCTTGCACACTACAGCTGGCCCTTCAAAAACAGGTCAACTTACATGTGCATTTTGCAGTCCAGGACTGTAAATGTACTTTCTCTTCTTCATAATATTCTTTTTTTTAAGAAAGAGAGCACACCAGGGGCAAGAGGGGCAAGGGGAGGGAGAGAATCTCCAGCGGACTTCACGCTGAGCACAGAGCCCCACACAGGACTTGACCCCATAGCCCTGAGATCACAACCTGAGCTAAAGCCAAGATTTGAGTGCCTGACTGACTGAGCCTCCAGGTACCTCCTTTCCTTAAGATTTTCTTAATAATCTTTTCTTTTAAAAGAATATAGTATTATTACATGTGATATACAAAATATATATCAATTCACTTTATGTTATGATAAGGCTTTTGTCAACAACAGGCTACCACCAGTTAAGGTTTGGGGGAATCAGAAGTTACACGTGGATTTTCTTTTTTTTTTTTTTTAATTTATTTATGATAGTCACAGAGAGAGAGAGAGAGAGAGGCAGAGACACAGGCAGAGGGAGAAGCAGGCTCCATGCACCGGGAGCCCGACATGGGATTCGATCCCGGGTCTCCAGGATCCTGTCCTGGGCCAAAGGCAGCCGCCAAACTGCTGCGCCACCCAGGGATCCCTACACGTGGATTTTCAACTGTGTGAGGAGGTCAGTACCTTCACCTCTGTGCAGTTCAAGGGTCAACTGTATTTCCAACTATTGTATTTCTTTTTTTTAAAAAAATATTTTATTTATTTATTCATGAGAGACACAAAGAGGGAGAGGCAGAGACATGGGCAGAGGGAGAAGCAGGCTCCATGCAGGGAGCCTGACGTGGGACTCGATCCCAGGACTCCAGGATCACGCCCTGGGCCAAAGGCAGGTGTGCTAAACCACTGAGCCACCTAGAGATCCCTCGACTATTGTATTTCAATTATTATAAGCAATATATCCCTTCATCTCAAAGCATTTCTGCTTTTCGAACAGAGGAATTTGAGAAAACTATGTTATTTCTTTATTGGTGCTGTGAAAATATAAAGTCCATTCAGAAAAAAATATATAATCATGGACATTAAAAAAATGCAGAAAACTCATTTCTGAAGTGGAGGGAAAAAGACAACAAATAACTATGGAATCAGCCAAGATGCATGATCTGCCTAAGAGCTTCCCACCTTAGGAAGTGCTAATTCCAGCCACTTCTCATCCCCCAAGATGTCAGATTTTTTTTAATAGTTTTTCAGAATTTGTCCAAATGTTTCTTTCTCTTTCTTTTCTATTAATGTATTGAATTACAACGATTGATTTTTCAAGGAAGAATCAGTATTGCAAAACTATTTGGGAAGTGCTTAATATTTTCTACCATGAAGAAGATTTAGAGTAAAATTGGTGCTAACTTCAACTTAAATGTCAGAAGAATTTATCAAGGAAGATTAAGATCACAGAGTGGTCTCTGTGGGAAGACTTTTAGTAAGAAAGTAAGCTATTCTAATTGATACAAAAATAAATTTTAAGTTTTTTAAAATTTAAGTATGTTTAAATTTCTATTCTTTTTAGTATGTGGTTTTTATATTAAAGAAATTCTTCCATTCCATCAAATTGCTAAATATATTGACATAAATATGTTAAATATTTACCCATTCTCACATAATTAAGTCACAAGATTCAAAGAGAGAGAAGTATTTTGAAGCGAGAGATTTTAGAGAAGGAAATACTTGTTATTAAAGGATTCCAGAAAGTATAAAAGATAACTCACTGGTTCAGCAACCACAAAAGTATCTCTTTTTTTATTTCATTTTTACAGCAACATGGAAGAGTACAGTACGAAATGGAATCTGATGAGATACATGGCATATTTTTGTTGTTTTATAACTAAGACGTCTGCAATTAAAATGAAGAAATCACTGACATGGATCTGTTTGCATCATGAAAAAGACCAATTTAAAAAAAAAGAGAAATTCTCAATGCTAATTTTGGTAATATAGAAAAAGTACATTCTCACCCACAAATCTGCAAAGTGAAATTAGCTTTAGTAAAAACAAGCTCTTGGGAATATGTGGAATCTCAATTACAAAATTAAAAAAAAAAAAAAAACATTTTCTTTGAAATATAAACTCATTTTAGCTGAGTAGCAAACTCATTTTCTTACATACTTTAAGCTAACATTATAATTTAGAATTTCAGAATTTCAAACAGCTCCTTTTACAGATGGAGAAATCAAAACCATCAATGAAAATAAGAGGAAAACTATGTTTTCAAAGACTGGGGCTGTTTCTGTAATTCCCCCCGGAGCCAGAATCAGTTTAATGGTATGCAAATAGAACAAATCCCTTGAAACGTATTCCTTCCTCATCCATCTTTCCTATGAGTTGACTGAAAAGAATCAATAGGACCTCAAGAAGGTCACAGGGCAAAATTACAAAACAAAATAAGCAGCCAGCCAGGGAAGCTAGGGGATTTTCACCTCCTTCTTTTACTGCTCATTTATGGCACCTCCCATGGGTGACGGGGCACCGTAGGATGGACCACACAGGGTGCCCCCCAAGTGTGCCACCTGGACGCGGTGTTTCCACCCACTTAATATCATTTTAGATCATTGGGCTGGCAAAACAAACTTGTAAATGTATGGAAACAGGCATTTTTTTTCCATGTTAGCAGTGAGTGCACGTGAGCAAGGTCCTATCATTTTACTGACTAACACGGTAATACAGGTGGTATTTTTTTAAGTCTAAGACTTGTTACAGATTTGAATATTCTTATTACAGCACTTCTTATGTTAGAAGTATTTTCAAATTTGAATTGCATATTTTTAAACAAAATATATATTTATTTATTTATTTATTTATTTATTTATTTATTTATTTATTCATAGAGACACAGAGAGAGAATGAGAGGCAGAGACACAGGCAGAAGTAGAAGCAGGCTCCATGCAGAGAGCCTGACGTGGGACTTGATCCAGGGTCCCAGGATCACGCCCTGGGCTGCAGGCAGCACTAAACCGCTGCACCACCGGGGCTGCCCTATATTTTTATTTCTTTACTGCCATTTTGTTTTAAGGCTATTTGTACAAATACAGAACTAGATTTAAACTCCTTTTGCGTATGTGCTTATACAAGTATAAACCGGAGACAAATCTACAAGTTAATAACAAAATGACCAAAGTAGCAAAATTCTAATGAATAACTATAATGAAGTATAATAGATGATACTGGGTTAGAAATAAATCACTGATTTCACTTTTAAATTAGAAATATGTTGTGCCAAGTCTTGCAATATATATAATCTATTTTTCCTCTTTTCTTTCAATAATACTTATGCAGAGTAGATTGTTTACAAACTGCTTTATAAAATACAGATTTGAAAATATTAAAACTTCGTTTTCTGATTATAGATAATAAGATTCCATATTTATACAACTCTTCACTAATGAGCATTTGCCACTTTAAAGGTATGCCGTTTGATTATTATAATGCTATCTCATTACCTTAAATATAAGATTAACCGTGCAGTTTAATGAGCTCTGAATTGAATGAGCATGCAATCCAATCATTGTTAGAACAGAAAAATACTTCTGGCATATTTATTGCTACTTCATAAGAACACTATTCAGCCCATGCAAATATCCTCAAATATTAGAGGGAGCCTGTTCAAAATGTGAATACAAAGTCACTCTAGTTGTGAATTCTGCAGCCGGCACTGGAGTGTGTGGCAACCCAGTTCCCCTGGACAACTTAGTTTGCAAAAGGCTCTAGATTTGGCTTTTCCTTGTCAAAAACAGGATTGAAAAGACACAAGTACCAGTCATGAAATCTTGGCGATCTTTAGTTGCACAATGGTTAATATGATGTCAAACCTGATTTTAGTATTTTTTAAAGAAAATTACAGAATAAAAAATCCAAAATGTAACAATCTTAGAATCAAGAGTCCCAAGGCTATCTCTGAACATGGCTAGGTCCCTCAGTTTAAGAAATTATGCAGCTATTCTGTCTCCAAGAAGAGTCCGGTAAACAATTTTAAAAGAAGGGGACAACATTCCTGTTTCTCATCATCATCATCATCATCATTTCTAAAATTTTAATTTCTTGGTGAGTATTCTGTTCTTGAGAGTTCTAATTTCAGAAAAGTGACTTTTTTTTTTCTTTTTTGAGGAACTGATTTTTTCCTACTTGAATAAATTATTTCATTAATGCTTGTAGATGTATATATTCTCCAGGAACATCTTTATTATAATTATTATAATTATACTCACCCGAGAAGCTGGCGACCAAAATATTACAAACTACCTTCAGAGTGGAAGATCAAAGTGCCATCATGTCTCTTTTCTTCCAGAAGGTGGATAATTTACAGAATCACATAATTTGAAGAAATGGTCCTTGAAGTAAAGTGTTTTGGAAATAAATACACATATTAATAGATAAATCCTCTCATAGGAATATCATAATTCAATAAAGTGAGTTTTCCAAGAAAACAATTTCACTGCCTGGTCATTATTTTTGAAATATAATACAGAAGTCTGATAATCTTTAAGAGAAAGATGGGTAGTAAGTTGAGTGTGAAACTCCAGCATAGTAAGAACACAGTGGGTAAACTTTTCTAAGGTTTATAAAGAATGACTTAGGACAGATGATTGATCAAACGTATGTTAAGTATGCCATACTTTTAAAATAAGTATTACAACATGAAAACATTGATTAAAATTATGATATATAAATATCATGAAGGCAAAAAGCATCAAGAAATGACATAATAATTAGAAAAATCTAATAAATTGAGATTCTGTTGTCTTTAGAATGGTTGTAGCATCAGGAATATTTACAAGTGGGAACATCTTTAGGGATTTGTTGATTTTTTAGGTAAGTCAAGGTGTCTCAGTCATAGACAAAGAGGCAAGATATTAGTTACACCACTATTTTTCAGCTGTTTCTTCAGTTGAGTCTGACAAAATTTTCTACCAAGAGCCAGAGCAGCTAATTCCAGTGCTGTCTGGTGTTTGAGCATCACGCTATTCCTAGGACATGCTACTTCCCAACGTCTTAATCTTAAAATAGGAAGATAAATCTATCTCTGAGAGTTGTAAGGATTAAAGGAGATAACATACATAAAATATGTATCAGAGATCCTGGCGCAGATTTAGAATCTATGAACGGTGACAATAACAATAATGTCATAATTTGACGACACAAGCCTACTTGTAGGTGCTGTGCTCAATCATTACAGCTTTCTTCACATGTTTGAAAGTCTTCGGCCACTATGTTACATTAACAGACATAAAGAATGGAATTCGTTCTTTTGCCAGACGTATTTTATGTGATCGTGTGTGTGTTTTTCCTGCTACAGAGGTCATTTCACTCAATTTCAGGTATTCGGGGAAACTTAAAAAGTGGTTTAAGACATTTGTTGGTCAGGGACAAGGGAAATGGGCAGGATGGATGGAGGGAGAAGAGAAGGACAGGCAAAGGGGCCAGAAAGAGAGGTTTGGGCAGAGGTCACGGGAAGAATAGCAAGAAGACAGCACAGAGAACACCTGCTGATGGCCGTGATTTCTGACCTTCAACCCAAGAAGTCTGTGTTCTGAAGCATCAGGGATGGGGACTCTAGTGGCTCTGCCTCAGGGACTCAGCCCAGACGGGCAGGCCTCCTGGGGGATTCTCAGGCCTTGGTTACGGCCCCCTGTCCCCGAGGGACTCAGCCAAGCTGCCCCACTGCTGGTGGCACTGTCTCTCCACACCTTCTCCATGGTTCTCAGCAAGAGGACATTTCTCAGAAACCTGCAGACCACCAGGAGATTTGCATCTAAAATGCATGCCTTGGAGTAGTTGTTAAGACCTACTGAAGTTCCCATGAAGGCTCCAGGACAGGCTGAGTTCACACGGGCATGGAAAAGCGTAATCGTCTTCAAACACATTTTCTAATACTTCTCTCCTTACTTGCCTACGGATAACGAGAAAATCCTATTATGTGTTTGGTACTTGCAGACATTGAAAGTCTGACTTTGTGACATTAAAAAGTCCGAGCTAACTATTACTTTCCTCTTGTGCTGTGATGAATCACCAAAAGGGAGCAGCTCACACTACACAAATCTGCTGGCTCCCAGGAGTGTGGGTCAGACGTCCAGGCTCTGACCTGCTCTCTGCTCACTTGAGTTCTTGGCAGACCCAGTCCCTTGAGGCTGGAGGAACAAGCTCCCCATCTCCCCAACTCGGGCTCCCTCTCAGCTCTGAGTCCTCCGCTTAGTCTGGCACATGAGCCCCTTCAAAGGGAGTGAGAATCAGGATGTCCATTCCTCCCCACCCTGGGAAGCCCTCGAATACTCTCCTGCTGCATCCCTGTCCTGCCTCCCAGTGAAGAAAGTTCTCTGCTTTTCCAGGTTTATGTGGATGGCATTGGGCCTTCTCAGGTGGTCTAGGAAAACATTTTCTTAGTTGACTCTGCATAATATAGTCCCAGGCTTTGGAATGAGGCTATGGCATCTTTGGGTGACACTGAACTTTGATCAAAACTTCAATTTCTCATCTTCCCTATCTCAGGTCACCCCAGAATTCCACACTTGGGGTGCAAGTGTTTCAATCTGTTCCTTCCTCTCCCCCATTCATCTATCCCAGCTCTGTGAAACTTCTGGCTTTTCTGGGTTTTCAGACATGGGCAGGAGCCTGTTTCAGAATAAGTATGAAGGAACCAGCACTGGGGAACTGGCCTGGTGGTCCCTTTGTGAGTCATGCCCATGTCACCTCTCTCCCGCGTGGACTGTGTCCACTTCCTTAGTACACCACCCACCCCCGGAGAAACTTAGCTGAGAAGAAAGCCAGATGGCCTGTATTCATCGAGCACTCTTCCCTCACTGTTACTGGATTATAACAATAAGGGTGACCCAGGGTCATGTCTAATAATACTGACCATGTTCGCTTTTTATCAAATAGTAACATAAATCTGTGTTGTTATATACAGATCTGCCTAAAGTACGGATGATGGCTCAGCCGTGGGATTCCACGTCCTGACAGCTCCGGTGGTGTGACTCTGGGAAAGCTTTAAACTGGCTCCTCTTCCCTCTGAGGCCTCATAAAAATACGTGGGTATTAACAGTGCCTAACCCACTGCACTCCTGCCAGACCTCATTACCTAACAAACAACCCAGGCAGAGATGGTGCTCGTGAGGCACTCATGCTCTGCCTTCCTCTGCCTCTCCCCATCTCTCACTCCCCCTCCCTCCCCACCTTCTCCCTCTCTCTCACATACACACAGTTCATAACTTTTTCCATGGTTTATTTCTTTATTAACATTTTTTTAATTTAAATTCAATTAGCCAACATATAGTCCATCATTAGTTTCAGATGTAGTGATCAATAATGCAGCAGTTGTGTATAACACCCAGTGCTCATCCCATCACATGCCCTCCTTCACACGCATCACCCAGTCACCCCATCCCCACACACCTACCCCCCACACCCTTTGTTTGTTTCCCAGAGTTAGGAGTCTCTCATGGTTTGTCTTCCTTTCTAATTTTTCCCACTCAGTTTCCCCTCCTTCCCTTAGAGTCCCTTTCACTATTTCTTATATTCCACATATGAGTGAAACCATGTGATAATTGCCTTTCTCTGACTGATTTATTTCACTCAGCATAATATCCTCCAGTTCCATTCATATTGGTGTAAATAGTGGGTATTCGTCCTTTCTGATGTCTGAGTAATCTTCCATTGTATATATAGACCACATCTTCTTTATCCATTCATCTGTCAAAGCACATCTGGGTTCTTTCTATCCTTTGTCGATTGTGGACATTGCTGCTATGAATGTTGGGGAGCAGGTGTCCCACCGTTTCACTACCTCTGTATCTTTGGGGTAAATACCCAGTAGTGCAATTGCTGGATCATACGGTCAATCTATTTCCAACTTTTTTGAGGAACCTCCATACTATTCACCAGAGGGGCTGCACTGGTTTTCATTCCCACCAACAAACAGTGTAAGAGGGTTCCCCTTTTCCCACATCCTCGCCAATATTTGTTGCTTCCTGTCTTGTTAAATGGGTCAACCAGGAAAGTGAAGAAGAATTTTTAAAAATCATAGAAACTAATGAAAATGAGAACACAACTGTTCAAAACCTTTGAGATGCAGCAAAGGCAGTCCTAAGAGGGAAGTACATTGTATTACAAATCCCTCTCAAAAAATGAGAAAAGTCTCAAATGCACAAGCTAACTTTACACCTAAAAGAGGTGGAGAAAGAATAGCAAATAAAGTCTAAACTCAGCAGGAGAAGAGAAATAATAAAGATTAGAGCAGAACTCAACTCAATAAAGATTAGAGACCAGAAGAGTAGTAGAACAGATCAACGAAACTAAGAACTGGTTCTTTGAAACAATTAATAAGATTGATAAACCCCTAGCCACACTTCTCAAAAAGACGAGAGAAAAGATCCAAATTAAATAAAATCATGAAAGAAAGAGGATGACATGATACTTTATGTGGAAAACCCAAAAGACTCCCACTCAAAATTGCTAGAACTCACTATAGGAGTTCAGCAACATGGCAGGAAATAAAAATCAATGCACAGAAATCAGCGGCATTTCTGTACACTAACAAAGAGGCAGAAGAAAGATAAATTAAGGAAGCGATCCCATTTACAATTACACAAAAACCATAAGATACCTAAGAATCAACCTAACCAAAGAGGTAAAGGATCTGTACTCTGAAAACTACAGAACACTTCTGAAAGAAATCGAGGAAGACACAAAGAAATGGGAAGACATTCCATGTTCATGGATTGGAAAAATAAATACTGTGAAAATGTCTATGCTCCCTAGAGCAATTTACATATTCAACGCAATCCCTATCCGAATACCATGGACTTTCTTCACAGTGTTGGAACAAATAGTCCTAAAATTCGTATGAAACCAGAAAAGACCCTGAAGAGCCAAAGGAATATTGAAAAAGAAAACCAAAGCAGGGGGGCATCACGATTCCAGATTTCAAGCTGTATTACAGAGGTGTGATCAAGACAGTGTGGTGCTGGCACAATGGACACATAGATCAATGGAACAGAATAGAGAACCCAGAAGTGGACCCTCCACTGTATGGTCAACCCATCTTCAACACAGCAGGAAAGAATATCCAGTGGAAAAAAAGCCTCTTCAACAAATGGTGTTGGAAAAACTGGACAGCCACGTGCAGAAGAATGAAGCTCTTACATCCACACAAAGATCAACTCAAAATGTATGAAAGACCTAAGTGGGAGAGAGGAACCCATCAAAATCCTAAAGAAGAACACATGCTGCAACCACTGTGACCTCGGCCACAGCAACTTCTTACTAGACTCATCTCCAAAGGCAAGAGAAACAAAGGCCAAAGAGAACTAGAGGGACCTCAGCAAGGTAAAAAGCTTCTGCACAGCAAAAGGAAACAGTCAACAAGACCAAAAGACAACCTACAGGATGGGAGAAGATATCGCCCCTAGTTTATTTCTTTTTTTTTTTTTTTTTCATCCTAGTTTATTTCTGATTATAATTCCTTTGTCAATATCACCTGGCCAAAGGTCACTAGGAAGACAGGTGTAGCTGAGCTGGTTGGGTTTCTGGTTCGGTGTTGTGAGGGAGAACCCACACGTGGGGAATCACGGGGTTCGAGTAGGAGGGTTTTAGGAAAGACTTATATATTAGGGTTTCAGTTTCCGCTAGGGGATTTGGGGGACGTTTATGGAAATGGGGGTCTTGCTCTGGACTGGCACCTTTCAGGCTTGGTATCTTAGGGGGTCTGGGCTGTTAGAACAAAGCACTGCCCACCAGGGGCTGGTGAACAGGTGGAATTCCTTGCTCCCGGGTCTGCAGGCTGCCAGGCCAAGACGGGGTCATGTGGTTGGGTGCAGGCCCCGCCCTGGTATCCTCTCATGTCAGAAAGGGACAAGGGTGCTCTGTGGGTACCCTCCATAAGAGCCCCCCCTCATGACCTTGCAAAGGCTCCACAGCTTCATCCCATCCACTTTGGGCTTAAAATGACAACCTACAAATTTGGGGGAAAGACATAAACATTCCTATAGTAGCAAGTGGGTTGGGAATCTTGATGGCCATCACCCGTAGGGCAGGCTAGGGCAAAGCTAAGTTTGTAGGTGGCAAAGAAGTAGCGGCTCTTCACCTCAGCCAGAAGAGGGGATGTTTGGGATTGTAGGTCTTGGACTGTGTTCATGATTATCTGCGTTCAGCCATGGGGACACCGTGGTCTTCCGGAATTTGAATCCGTCAGGGTCACAGTAACTCTGTCTGCTGACGTTGGTGGTCTGTGAATTCTCTGTGTGTAACAGAACAGCGCGACTCTGGTCATGAGGTCACCCAGCAACCCCAAGGCCTGCTCGTCTTCTGACCGCATGAGTTTAAGTCTCTTTCCTATTAAAATTATATACCTCTTGGATTCAAGGATTATTCATTCTTACACCTAAAAAACTTGCCACAGCACCAGACAGGTAATAGGAACACAATGGATATTTGTTAAATTAACAGCTTATGTAATCAAAATGTGCCTCGTTCTTTTAAAGAAACATCTATAATCTGAATGTTCACCTTTTATGTGGACTGGTTTAGAGATATAATCAAACCATAAATAGTGGATTGCTTATCAAAAGTAAGTGTTGACCCCAGAAGAGTTTTTTTCTTAATTAGAAGGATCACGGTTTAAATCAAATATGTTTGTGATGACAGTTTTTAGGTAGCAGCTTTATAAAGAAAATTTAAATCACAGTCTATTTGCCAATGGACGTCTTTGGCAAGGTTCGCTTCCGCACGACAATTAGGACACTTTGACCTTGACAGGCCCTATAAAGGCCGTCGCTTTATCCAGTCTGGATTCAAGGATTACTGTTTGGGAAATATGAGCACAGCAGGGCCTGTCTGGGGTCCTGTGCCCGAGCACCAGCTGGGGAGGCTGTGATGACCCACTGTGGACAGAAATGGTTAAGCTCCCCAGCGCTCCCGGCTGATGAGGCCAGACAGTACGTCCTCGCATTCCAGCGGAAGCCACCAGAGTCCTCCCTCCAAGTGAAATACTGCTCTGTCGCAGGATCTTAGTGATCTAAGCACCCATCCCCAATTCCAGTCCAGGGGGCCAACCTGAGAAATAAAATCGGTGGTTTTCAAAATTTATTTTTTAGTCATATCAGAAAAATGCAATGCCTGCGCATGCGAGCTGGGAGCTCACGCAATGCACACTCATAAATAATGCATGCTCCATTGCATGTACGTGTGTATGTGAGAGGCCAGCTCAGCCCCTGAGGAAAAACGCTTCAGGTAAAGGTCAGCACACCGAACAACTCTCTCCAGGAGTGAGGAGATTCCGAGCCTTGGGGTCTGCAGAAGCAGTTCCCCCCAAGGGTGCGGACCCACCGTGCATGAGAAAATTAGACAGTGAAAACTTTGTGCTTTCCGAGAAGCCCTCAAACCCAAAGCCGAAGCCACTGGTGTCAACCCCAGGTACTGAAGTGATCGTGAGCAGAGCAGGACATGTGAGGGCGTGGGGGCCGCTGTGCAGGCTCAACCACAGAGGGAAACCGAGGCTGAGGAAGTGCCCTGGCTCCTGTATTTCCTTCTGGGTCGTCAGCTCCTGCCTCCTCACCTCCTGCAGCATCATCACATCCTGTATCATCATCACCTCCTGCACCATCATCACCTCCTGAACCATCAGCTCCTACACCATGATCACCTCCTGCATCATCACCTCCTCCACCGTCATCACCTCCCTACCCCATCACCTCCTGCACCATCATCACCTCCAGTACTATCAGCTCCTACACCATGATCACCTCCTGCACCATCATCACCTCCTGCCTCCTCACCTCCTGTACCATCATCACCTCTTGTACCATCATCACCTTCTACATCATCACCTCCTGTACCATCATCACCTCCTGTTCCATCATCACCCTCCTGCACCATCACCTCCTGCACCATCATCACCTCTTGCATTATCACCTTCTGTATTATCACCTCTGCACTGAAGAAACCATGAACCATAGTCAACAACCAAAAAAATGGTGTAACATTTCTCATCAAAATTCTGCAGGCCTTACAGCTGAAGCCAGGGCTTAGAGTCTCTTGTTTTGCCAGAAATTATCTATTTTGCATCTGAATGCTGGACGTTTTGAGGTTCCTGGAGGTAAATGGAGCACTTTCGACAGCAAGCAAATGGGCCATTGAAAGATTCGGCATATGACCATTTACGAGGTAGGATGGACAATATTCTAATAATTTAACACCTTCTACAGCTGTTTCGGGGCATATGGGCTGAGTACCAGCCTGGGTGAGACCCACTTGTCTTCTACCCTAACCTATGTCTTCCTCATCACAGCACACACCCAACTCTCACTGCCCCTCTGCTGACTGCCATCTCAGGTCCTGGCAGGCTAAGCCTGCTATCTCATAAGTGGATAGATTCCTAATACTTCCATTGTCAGAAGTCATTTTTCTTTTCTTTGGCTTGGCTTATTTTGAAATTTCTTACTCTGCAGCTGAGGGAACACTAACATAACTTCTTATACCCTCGGTCCATTAGTTCTTTGAATAGATACTTTATCACTTATATCTTCAGCCTCAACGTGTCCATTGATTCCTTACATTGTGCTTACAGAAAAATCAAATTGCCCCATCTTAACCGGCTTCCCTGGATCTTCTTCTTTCCTTTAAACACCAAAATTCTTAGAAGTAGAGTCTACTTTAGTTCCTCATATTATTTTGCCAGCAATCCACTACACTATGGATGTTGACATAACTAGTCTAGTAAAGAGGCCCCGCTAAGATAATCACTAGTGCGCAAGGTTCCAGTTCATTAGGGTTCATTCTCTTATCTTCCCAAGTTACCTTCTGCCTCTATTACAGAGTCTCCTCTGCTAACATTTGTCCTCTGCCCACCCTCTGTATTTTCATGCTCTTTACTATTTATTGTCAATCTTTTTCTCTTAGTTCTATGTAATTTTCTGGGTCGCCCTACCCATGACACTCATTCCCTATATTACTATGGCTCCTAAATCTTTATTTCTAACTCTGATCCATTTAAGAACTACAAACCTGTGGTTTCCTTTCCTTCCTAAAGATCGTTCTCCGACGGCCAGTGCTACTCGACATGCAATGCCTCTCAAGTCCGACTTCCTTTCCATCCTCCCTCAAAGCAAGCCTGCTTCTGCTCCTGCTCTCCCACACTGGCTTTACATGACTTTTATCCACTGAGAATGACCTGCCTCCCATCTAGGTTGCCTCCAAGGCTTATAAATCATGGTGTCTGCTCAACACATGGCCCCACTGTATGGGGTGTGAGTGTGTGTGTGTGTGTGTGTGTGTGTCTACTGCCTTCAGACTTAACCACTCTAGTGTGTGTGTCATCTGTCACTGATGACACATCCCTCACACTACAGCCTGTCACATCCTTCAAATCTCATTCAAACAGGATGATCTTAAATATCTTTCCATGTCACCCTAAAAATGCCACTTATTAGTGGTTTATATGTTTTCCCTACCCCCATTTCTTTCAGCCCATAGGACTGTCTCCTCATCTAATCTCATCCACAGCAGAGGAGGGTTCATCTATGGGGCTGCAGGGGATCCAGGGCCAGTGTGTCCCTGCTGCCCCAGCAGGTGGCCCAGAACACCCCTCAGCCACGCGTCTACCTCTGCACCCCAGCATCATTTTCAACTGGAGAGTTAACTTTTACATCCTGTTGTCTCTCACGCTTTCTTTGAAATGTCAAAAAGGTATCAGGAAAACCGAAAACACATATAACTAAAATTGGTAGGAGGCATTTTTTGGAAAAAAAAAAGTTATTTTCACAACACAAATAATAAAGTAATGGCAGCAGCAGGGTTGATAGCTCAGAGAAGGCATATTAAAGGAAAAAAAAATGAGATCTTGCATCAGAATTACAAGTACCCCATTTTAAACTGCCACGCAGAAGAAGTAAATAGACCTAGAGTAAACAAAATGCAGCTTACAAGGTTCGGCTGTTTGAAATTGTACTGCACCATTTCACAAGAAAATGAGCTGCTAGGAATTCAACACGTAACCTATTATCCTCACTTCTATTTATATTTACGATTTTTACAGTACACGCCATCTATTTCTGAGGAAGTTGAGCCACCTGTAAGATTCGTGTGTTCGCCAAGGATGCAGTCGGACACGAGGTATTATTCAATTTAGTTTATGCCCAACTAGACAAGGAAACTGAAACAGTGCCCATGGGCACCACTCACCAATGCCAAGTGATCCATGGAGCCAAATAACGTATTTTCGGAATCGCTGCAACAGACCGTGGGGGAAATGTTGCTGAGCACACGTGTGTAGCACCTCTCTGGAGGTGTCACTGTTGACACTGGCAGGTTCCACACACCTCCGGCTGGTGAGCTGGTGTAGTTAGAGGGCCTGTCCCATCAGAGCCACTGTCACCCCATGGGTGCGAGGCCTCTACCTACCATGTCTAACCTGCGTTCTCTCTCCTCAAGTCACACTGCTTTATCCCCCACTACCCTCCACTTCTGTACAGGTGGCACCTGTGATGCCAAAAATGCCTGACACAGAAAACACATGTGTTGTGTTGGGAGTTTAGAGGGGGAGGTCCCAGGTCCAGCCACACTCTTTGAGGGTGATCGTCACAGTAGTGAACTGGACACTCAGGATTGCCAGATAAATAGAAAATAAGAATGCTTTGCTGATACTAAAGCTTACTTTGTATATGTTTGCCATCCATCAAATGTATTTTGCTTATAGGATTTTTTTTTTTCACTGAAAGACCTACTACACTTTTAGAATGACTTACCTATTTTCATGAATGGAATTAACCATTTATTTTCTGAAATACTTCAGGGTCTTAGGCCAGTCTTCTTCACTGCCCCAAATATTCTGAATTGAGTTTACAGATAACAAAAACAAAAACATTTGTGCATATATGTAAGTCACTCAGGATTCATCTAAAAATTCAATTTTTCAGAGACTTTTATTTTTTTATTTTTTTTTATTTTTTAAAGATTTTATTTATTTATTCATGAGAGACACACACAGAGAGAGAGGCAGAGACACAGGCAGAGGGAGAAGCAGGCTCCATGCAGGGAGCCTAATGTGGGACTCGATCCTGGGACTTCAGGATCACGCCCTGGGCCGAAGGCAGGCGCTAAACCTCTGAGCCATCCAGGGATTCCCTCAGAGAGTTTTCATTGAAAATTGCTGTTTTAAAATTTTAGTCTTTTCTCATAAGTAGTAACATGTATGGTTAGAAAAGTTAGGCATTATAATTAAGCATAAAAACAAATCGGTTAAAAATGTTGACTCTTACCTCTAGACCTTGTGTACTGAATGTATATGAAATAACCCTGAATCATTCCAAACTCCCATTTCTGAAAACTGTTTTTCTTACAGAACAACATAGGAAGAAAATAATTTAATGTCAATTTCTCTTCAGTTAAAACAACATTTTTAAAAAAAGGACTGTTTGGGAACAAAAAACGTGATCGTGTTAAAACACCCGGATAATGTGAGGTACCCTATTACCCTTTCTATTGAAATGAAGACTGTTTCAATGGACTCTAGTTAGATGTAATTTAATATTTAGGATATTTGATTCAGAGTGTTAAGATTTTTATTTGGAAATGTGTTTTTAATTACTTTGAGGAATAATAAAAATGTCTTAGAGGAGCTAACCCCCAAGAAGGGTCCTGCAGTGTCGGCCTGCACCTGCTCACCGCGGCCACCCTCAGGAAGCACTCGGTCGCCTCCCCTGTGCCAGTCAGCATTTGCCCTGTGCTCAGCAGCTACTACACGTGAGAGGCAAACTTTTGATTCTACTAAAAGCTCAGCCTGTGCCTAAAGCTTAGGCAGTCACTCAGATTCTGGGGGAAAGAAACATGATGACCTGTCAAATACCTATTTGTTTTAGCAACATGCTTGAGCGCACGCGCACACACACAGGATTTATGGGGTACTGAAGACTCAGAAGGTGCTCCAGCCAATCCTATCTGTGCCCTTCCCCACACTGCTTCTAATGACCATTCTTTGTAGTCAAACACAGCAGGGCTCCGAGCCACATGGACCGGCCAACCCGCCCCCCGCCCCCAGGGTCTTGGGCTGGCTGGAACCCAGGCCTTGGAGCTGCATGGTACCTCCAGAGAAAACAGGGAGCAGCCCATCCTCACCCAGACTCCTTTCCTGCCTAAAAAAATGCACATACCCACACGAAATTAGGAGTGACTGCCACAACTCAAAGTACCCCACAAGGTTTCTGACTACTTGGCATGAGGAAGAGAACCACACCATGAATTTGTTTTCTTTTCTTTCTTTCTTTTATTATTATTTATTTATTTATTTATTTATTTATTTATTTATTTATTCATGAGAGACACACAGAGAGAGAAAGAGAGAGAGGCAGAGACACAGGCAGAGGGAGAAGCAGGCTCCGCACAGGAGCCCGACGTGGGACTCGATCCCAGGACTCCAGGATCAGGCTCTGGGCTGAAGGCTGCACTAAACAGCTGAGCCACTGGGGCTGCCCATGAATATGTTTTCTATCATATTTTCACACCCTCTCAGCTGTGTCATTTCATGAAGCTCAGGTCACTGCCTGGTGCTTATGTTTGAGTTCCTCCCACAATGTGAAGGCAGTGGGAGATGAGCACTTAGGGTGAGGTCAACCACCGTTTGCACCTTTCTCGTTGGCCGTAATCATCATTTGCTCACCAAATTCATCTTGTATGGCTGCTACGTGTTCTTGGTCAAAGGGCAGAGGACCAGTGACCTAAGCAGCTGGGCTGTGCTGTCCGCCTCAGCCCAAGTGAACCTGATATTTCTTCCTGAGTGGAGGACCCCAGCTCCCCTTTTCCCATGACATTTGCCTCAGAAAACCACAAATATACACTCTTTCTCTTGCTCTCCTTGAGAGCTTCTGGCCACCTCTATGACACAGGACTGTATTTTGCGTGGACCTGAGGGTTTCCATGAAGAGTAGGACCCAGAGCCCAAGGAGCCCTGAACAACAAGCTCAGGTGGCCCCATCTGTGGACCGATTCCCTTGCTCTCCTCCAGAACCTTCCATCGGACATGCCATCCCTTAATAAATCTCCTCCCTAAAGCCTGTCTACTTTGTCTCAGCAGAGTGACTTCAAGCACTGTCCACAGCAGCATCTTGAGTAAAGCGTCCCTTGCCTGTTTAACCCTGTGAGTGCAGTTCCCTTGTCCTCACACAGTCTGTATGTACATGAGGGGCAGAACCCAGTACAAAGTAAACCAATAAATACAATAATTTTGCATTTTCCTAGTGTGATCAAGAAGTGAATGGTGATAATAGAAGTCCTGGTCTGCACACAAAGTGGATCAGTGAGTGTGATAAACTAAGAGTGGAATCTGGACAGGTGGGGTAGAGAGGAACCCCAACAGGTAAGAGATGAGTTCCTGACAGATGTGCAGGCCGCTCTGAGGCTCCAGTCAGAACCAGGGAGCAGGGCAGGAGGGAGTGAGTGCAGCGGATGACAGGGTGGCAGAGAGTATGGAGAGACACAGGCAGTGAATGTCCACTCCTCAGACAGGGATCTCCGTGGGCCAGACTCAATAGAGAGCCTTGGAGAGCCCCTGAAGCCCCCTAAAACTACTTGATACAGCTGAGCCGACAATATTCATTTTATATAATGTATGTAACTCAAGGTACACTATTATAATATCTTATTCTTTTAATTTTAAGTATATATTGACTAATTTACTTATATTTCTCTGATGCTATGTCGGCTGATATGAAAAGCTAGAGGAGAGATGTCTATTTACTTATTAAATGGAAGACAATGTCTCCATACTGAAAAACATGATGATTATTGCAAAATTACAAACACAATGGCTCTTACCACCCAGGAGACTTAACGCACAGACAGCAGATTATGCTTCCGAACACACAGTGCACGGGGGAGAGACTCTGTATTTGGAGGGAGTGAGAACTTCCTGCAAGAGAGATCTGATGCTAGGCCTTGCCATGCATCGAACGTGCACAGGAATACTGAGTAAGAAAAATTAATGTCTCAACCATGTGAGAGAGCAGAAGAAGATGCTGTTTGGATTGCAAGGCTAGAGACTTTTAATGTGACCCCACAGGTGGTGGGGAGCTAGCAAATTTCTGGAAACAAAACAAATCAGGTCATGATGTACGAACATGCACTTCTGGGTGGAGCAGCCACATCCAGGGTGACCCTGAGAACGGAGGGATGAGTTCAGGGACTCTACTCGTCCATGAATTACTCAAGGTCGTGGACTCAAGGTACTGCGATGACATGTCTAAGCCCATCTTGTGTTGTCTGTCCTCCTGCAACCGTTAGACTGAGATTTCCTATGACTTCAATTCACACCTGTGCCTACCCATTAATGTATGGGCCCTAACCTCTTCTCAGAGGTGCCGACCTGAGTACCAAACTGCTTATTTTGCCTCTGTAAATCTCCTGTAAACTTTTCCTACTGTACATATGCAAATGAGCACTCCATCCCTGTGCTGGTCCTGAACTCACATCGAGCCCCCCAAACCCTAGTCTTCTGTGTTCCCCCAAACAACCTATGAACTCAATACCCTTTGCTTGAAATGTGGGTTTCATTTGTCTATCTGACCACTGTTTCTAAGACTTGCTCAAACATCACTTTCTCCACCAGGGTCTGTCCAAAATTTCCGTAGCAGCATTAAGTCCCTTATCCTTTGTATTTTTATCTCATGATTTCCTGCCTAGTTATTATTTTTTCCAAAGCACATCATAATCAAGTTGTATAAAACCAGAAAGGAGGAGAGAATCTTAAAAAGCAGCCAGAGGAAAAAAAAAAAAGACATTTCATACAGAGGGACAAAGAGTAGCAGCCATTTTCTCATCAAAACCATACCAGTTAATAAAATATGCAACCTATTTCATTTTTCCCCATTTTGCTCACAAAGATTCCTCATCTTGTCTCTAATGAGAGTCATCTCAAATCAACGTGTCTGCAACACTCTGTCAGCCAATGTCTCAAGGTTCTATGAAGAAAACATCCCCCAACAAAGGAGAGTCATTAGGCTGCTGACCTGGCCCTGGCCCTGGCCCTGGGAGGCCCCCTGGGCTGGTCTCCAGGGCTCACGTGAACACGAGTGAACTGCACACACGGGGTAGAGGATCCAAGAATATTCCAAAGGGAGGAGCCAGGGTCAGGCTGAGGCAGCTCCCTGCCAGGCCCTGGCACTCCTCCCCCAGCGCGCTGCTGACCCCGGCGAGACCTGCTACTGGGGGTGGCTTAAAAAATCTGGAATGAGGAACTTCAAAGAGTAAGCACATCTCCAGAGACATGGTTTCTGCTGACGCTTGTTTAAGGGCAAGATGATACAAAATTACTATTAATCAAAGCAGTTCACATCTCTACTTATCTGTATGTTTGTAACCATAATAAAATATATTAAAAGTATATGTGAATCAATGATGTATGTTGATTAATAAATGAAAGGATGAGAAAATGAGAGACCAAGGGGGAAATGCTTTAGAATTTACAAATTAGAAATGATTTTCCTTGTATTCCTAATGCCGACTTTGGTTTTCAGAGTCAACAGACTGCTCACTGCTAATACATTATGGAGAGCAAAGCACTTTGAAAACATACGGGTCAAAGAAAAAAAAATATGTTCAAATAAAGTCACGATTTAAACATGTTATAGTAAGACAACATTAAAGCTGCAAGAAGCGATGTGAGCTCTGTGAATATGCTTTTATTTTAATATTAAACTATTTCACTTTTATAAAGATTCTTGTTTTTCTTAGATTATCCAAACAGATGAAAATGGAGAAAATGCATTTATGGATAATCCACTTTGCTATTCTCTTGGGCAGACTGAAAATCTTTGATTTTTAGAGGATTTTTTTAAAAAAGATTTTATTTATTTATTCATGAGAGACACACAGAGACAGGAGAGACACAGGCAGAGGGAGAAGCAGGATCCCCACGGGGAGGCTGATGCAGGACTCGATCCCAGGACCCCAGGATCATGACCTGAGTCAAAGGAAGACATTCAACCACTGAACCACCCAGGCATCCCAAGACGATTTCATATGATAAATATTTAAGACCCGAAGTAGACTTCCTCTGCTCATGTCCCAAATTCAAAATCACTTACCATATTTCACCGTTCTCCAGGAACAGCTGTCAGTGCAGAGCGCTAATGTGTTATCAAATAAAAAAACAAAACATCTGGCAAAAACCGAGGTTGCCAAATACCCAAAAACGAAGAAAAAAGTTTGACGTCCACCATTCTGTTCACATGAAATGAGGACTTTGTGAACCGTTAATATTGGCGTGCAAGAAGGTTCAACGACAGCTTCAGTGAGACACACGCAAACTACACGCATACTTCCCAGAGAATTTTGTTAACGGTGGTGCCAGAGAATGAAACATCAGGATCCTAAGCCAAGCATTCCACTTTTTCTTCAAAAGGTCTTGTCTGCCACCAGGCACTTTTATGTTCTGTCTTTTGAAACACGCTAGAAAGAATTCCCTACTCTGCAGGGAATAGACTTGGCTTTCCCCTCTCCACATCCTTCACCTTCCCATATCCCTTCTGTGGATTCCTGAACCTGAAATACCTGAGCGCATTCGGAACACTAGCCATCAGTGCACACCTTTTAGTAATGCAACAAGTAGTCTTAGTTACTAAGTGGCTGTATGTGCTGATTACACTGCTGGACGCTGGAGTTGGAAGTGTAAGCAAGGCAGGGCCGCTTTATGCAATCACAGCCCTTACATACAGAAGGTCGCAGGTGACAGAAAACAGTGAAATAATTGCATATCCGGTGTTGGTTTATGTGGTCACACAGGAGAAGCACTGGATATGCACGATCCAAACCGCTTCTGGTTTTCAGAGTTTAAATGAGTCAAAGACCTACTGTGTGCATTCCTTGGTGGCTCATCAGCAGGCTCATACTTATTAAAAGCAAAGAAAACAAAAAGCAAACTGCATGTGTTTTTGAGAACTTCGGGTTTACACGCCATGCCCATGCTTCTCTCCAGGCATTCGCCTTGTTTCTACCAGAAACATGAAGCCTCTGCCAATGCTATTGGAACCCAAACTCATGCCTGCAAGCCAGGAGGTAAATGGCCTTCTAGTCCTATCAACCACCTCCATCCACAGTCATCTAAAAGGAGAATGTGACGTATGCTTTCCTATAGAGACTTTGCATCACGCGGTTGACTATCAGGTATCTTTTCAATCAGGTGAAGAAGTGAAGAAGGAGAAGTGCTCGTGGCAAAAAGCTGAAATGAAGGCAGATTTCACCTGTGTTCTTCTACGAGTGCAATTGCCATCCCTCCCCTGAAATATGTCAAAGCAGACTTGAACGTAAAAGATGTTTTTAAGGACTTATTTTTTAATAGCTACAAATGAAAACTTGAGAGAAAAAGGTGAAAAAATCCGCATGTCATTGAGCCAGGCTTTCTTAAGTTCCCAAGCTTACCCACCCAGGCAACATGGTTTCCACGGATGGTTACCTTCACTGCAAGAGTTAAACAGTTAAATCCCCTCACTGGAAGGTATGTGAGTGTGTGTGTGTGTGTGTGTGTGTGTGTAAATGTATGTATGAAGACTGGCCAAATAACTCAGAAAGATGAAGAGGCAGCAGGGAAGTTAGACTGGTCTGAGAAGCCAGAATCGGCTATTCTTTTACGCAGAAAAGTTACTGGCTGTGGCTGGAAACTCGCATAAGGCACAAAACACAAAAAGCAAATGATACAGATGCTCTGTCTTAAAGAACCTGAGAACAGAGAGGAAGACAGCAGGAAGGAATACTTTCAGGACAGTAAGTAATTTTTTTAAAAAAGATTTTATTTATTTATTCGTGAGAGACACAGAGAGAGAGGTAGAGACACAGGTAGAGGGAGAAGCAGGCTCTCTGTGGGGATCCCGATGTGGGACTCGATCCCAGGACCCCGGGGATCACGCCCTGACCTAAAGGCAGACGCTCAACCACTGAGCCACCTGGGCATCCCATAGACCCTAAGTATCTTTAACCGACAGGTGTGACTGAGTTGCATGCATTTTAATGTAGGAGCCCCGATTTGAGGCCATGACTCAGCCTGGAATCTTAGCAGAGGTTGCAAGGGCAGCGGCTTAACTTAGCAGAGGGGTCGTTCACAGAAGCACTGGGTGACCAGAGGCTTTCCATTCAGGGGGCTGAAGCAGCAGCAAAGGAACAAGGGGAAGCACCACATTACTGCACGGCAGAATGAGGCATGGGGTGGATTTCTAACTCAAAGGTTTATTATGGGAATTGAATTAAATGAGTTTATCTCTGTAAGACATTTACACGAAGCACATACTACACAAATATTAAGTAATTTTGCAAAGGCTGCAACATACACACACACACACACACACACCAGTTTGTGTAGAAAGAGGCGTTTAGCTCATAATAGAGAGTAATTAGTATCTTGGGTAAACTGACCCTGGTTACTGCCATATTCCATCTCTTCTGAGCACCTATATATGAAGAAAAATAGTAAAACCCTCTAACATAGATTTTCTGATGTCGGTATTTGGTCCCTGGTCTGAATGTGGTGCTTTTTAACTAGATGTGCTCTGGTCTGCTTGTGAAATGAGACCTGTCACTACCTCCACTAGAACAGAGGCTCTGCAAAACTCACAGGTGAGGAAAGGCAATGTGCGTAGGGTTTGGGCCAGTATCCCAGGGGGAGGGTCCCGCCATGCTGGGACTGAAGCAGGTGTGCCCAAGGGTGGCGGCAGTCCTGCCCAAGTGTGGATGTGAGGCTTGGTATCAGCAAGTTAGGGAGTAAGTGTTGGCTCTGTGCTGGTTCTCACAGGTGGCTCTGTGTTTATGCTGAGGGGCAGGTAGGAAAGGGCACCTGTCAGCACCTTTGTTCCTGGGGTGGAGGGGTTACTCCATGAACGCTGCCTCTCTGGGACAGGCTCTGAGATGAGCAGCTGATCTCCCCACTGTGTGCCCTGGGTGCTCTCAGATCACTCCTTCCTCACTGTCCACGGGCTGTTTGCCTTGTCTTTTCTTCAAAAGCTGCAGTGTCCTCTGAACTCCCCCAGCCCAGCACCCTGGCCTTCAAAATTCCAGGTGAAGCTCTGGTAGTTGCCAGGACTCATGAAATTCAGCCCTTCTCACTTTCCAGCCATGATTGAGAGGAAACTTCACCTTGTGGGTCCCTCTGTGTGCTCCTCTCTCTCTTCCTGTGACCACAGCTCTGTCCTTTTTGCAAAAGCCAGGACCTGTTCCTCTCCGTGCCAGTCTCATCACTTCCTACCTCCTTTGATATGGCCTCTTGTCTCCCTTTAGTTAAGGTGTTTGTTCTACTAGTCTCTGGCTTGATTTCTGGGATATTCAAGATGAGTTGATAGTTATCTAGATGTGTTCATGGGACAAGGTGAGCCTAGGGTCCTACTCTGCCACCATCTTCCAATGTAACTCACTTTTGATTTTAAATCACTCTCCATGAAAACTCCAAGTCCAGAAATCTTTATTGGTGAATTCTATCAAACATTTTAGAAAGGATTAATTTCAATTAAATACAAAATCTTTTGAATAATACAGAAGAGAAGAAGAGAAGTCTTCCCAGTTGGTTTTATAACCACCTTGGAAACTTCCTGGATCTAATGTGAAACCAGTTCCCATATCTGGATGGCAGGAAGAGACCAAAGAAGAAGCAAACTAAGATGTAGGTAGGCAGAGGCCTTAATAATCAAGGGAACTTATTCATGAAGTTTGTCTTTTGTGGCTATGTGATGAGGAGATATCTGCCCCAGCCCAGCAAGTCTTAAAAGTTTATTTATTTTTTTAATAATAAATTTATTTTTTATTGGTGTTCAATTTGCCAACATACAGAATAACACCCAATGCTCATCCCATCAAGTGCCCCCCTCAGTGCCAGCCACCCAGTCACCCCCCCACCGCCCTCTTCCCCTTCCACCACCCCTAGTTCGTTTCCCAGAGTTAGGAGTCTTCATGTTCTGTCTCCCTTTCTGATATTTCCCACCCATTTCTTCTCCCTTCCCCTCTATTCCCTTTCACTATTATTTATATTCCTCAAATGAATGAGACCATATGATGTTTGTCCTTCTCTGATTGACTTACTTCACTCAGCATAATACCCTCCAGTTCCATCCACGTCGAAGCAGATGGTGGATATTTGTCATTTCTAATGGCTGAGGAATATTCCATTGTATACATAGACCACATCTTCTTTATCCATCATCTTTCGATGGAGTCTTAAAAGTTTATACGGAGGCCTCCACTAGGCTCAGTGTCACGTACCATCAGGGTAGTGCTTGAACACCACATTGCCCTCTTACAGTGGTATCCTCCCTGCAGCTTCTGAGAGCAGGAAGGGTGAGCAGAAGGGACATTCCAGGGACAGGGCTGGGGTGGGATCCCCTAGTCACCTGGGCTCCAGCATGAAGCCGCACCTTCTTCATGATCTCCACAGAACACTCGTCAGAACAAGTCAAGGACAGTGTGAGAGGAAGCAAGCAAATGTACAAATCAGTATCACACATGAACATATCATGCGAAAATCCTCCAGCCTATGTGCTTTCTGATGAGAAGTCTACTTCTGTTCTAATCTTCATTGCTCAGTACAGATCTGTTTCCAAACTTATTCTCTTTGTACTGCTTTTCAGAAATTTGGTTATAAATCTAGCAATTTATGGAAACATAATGCATATAGACCAAGGGGAGTAGCTCTCAGGAATGCAAAATTTAATTTTCAAAAGTCTTTGAGCAGGCCAGCGTGAAAAGGAGACTGGGTTGATCTTTCCACGTTAAACAACTGAAAAACAAGATGAAAACAGTAGTTTTCTGACACTGGGCAGCAGGCAGTGGGCTGTGAGTGTGAAGAGGAAGGTATGAGTGACTGTGCTAGTTCACTTCCTGGGGTCAGCCTGCTGGTCTCACCACCAGGATCAGTGGCCCTGCAAAGTAGGGTGAGGGGACAGAAATGGAAAGCTAAGGCCAAGCTAGTGAGCCACAGCAGCACAGCATAACCAAGGGGTGATGCTGTAAGAAGAAAGAACTCTAGAGACTGTGGGTGGGTCCTGCCACCATCTGGCTGAGGCCCAACCTGTGTCCACCCGCAGACACAACCTGCCTTTCACTTTCATTTGATGGAAGCAGAAATCAGCATACGCTCTTAATGTGCCATGTTTAACAAACTGGGGGTTATCAGCTTAAAACATATTTTTAAATATTTGTTTAAAGATATAAATCTTTATTTTAGTGAAAGTGTGCAGGGGGATAGGGGCTAAGGGAGAGAGAAACTCAAGTCAACTCTGTGTGCAGAGTGGGAGGCCCGATGTGGGCCTCGATCTCACCACTCTGAGGTCATGACTCAGCCAAAATCAAGTCAATCATTGAACAGACTGCACCACCCAGGTGTCCCCCAAACATGTTTAAACATACGTTTAAAAGAGTGATTTAAAGTAAAACAGGCTACATAAAATTATAAAAAGGACAAACAAAAAGGAAGATGCATTAAGGAAAATGAATGAATTCATCATTATGATGAGTTTAAATTTGAATTTGATATTCCAAGGAAGTAAATAGAAAAAATAATTTTACCCATTTCTTTAAAAATTTGAGATATAGTGTAGAGACAAAGAGAATTTCTTATTGATTTTTCTTGAGCTCCTCAAGAGATTAAAAACCATCAAGTTTTTAATATGATAAGATCTTACTAGTGGTAACCTAAGAATCTTCAGTCCCACTTGGATGGATGGGGGGAAAAGTGCTCTCAATTCCAATATACCTGAAAATGCTGAGTTATACTAAATTAAAGGAGTCTCTTCATTTGACATTTCAGAGAGTCTTGAACACACTCACACTTGCTAAAAGACTTTTACTTTTTAAAAGACTTTATTCATTTATTTGACAGAGAGAGAGAGAGAGAGAGATAGTGGCAGAGGGAGAGGGACAAGTAGGCTCCCCACTGAGTAGGGACCCCAAAGCGAAACTTGATCCCAGGACCCTGAGATCATGACCTGAGCCAAAGGCAGATGCTTCACCGACTGAACCACCAGGCAGCCCTACTCAAAGACTTTTAAAATGAAAATATACTTCACAAACTTACTTAACCTTGATTCAGTTTTCTTCTCAAGAACGCCTGTTGGGCCTATGCGCTGACATGGAAGACTTTGGGTTATATTGGCAAAGATTGAGAGAAGGCTCATTGACAGACCTGAGAACTTAGAAGGCTGCATCGGGTTACATTATGGAATGGAGAGTCACCTATCCTGAAACTTGTACAAACCAACATTAGGTGTGGTTCAATGGGATTGAGAATCAGCGATGAGAGAAATGAAAATTCCAATATTTATAATCATGAGGCATTGGCAGCTGACACCACAGTAGCTCTGTAGTCCCTGAAAGACGTGGGACCAACACTCTTTTCACCAGCATTCTTCCCCAAAAGCTTCTCTTTCTCATCGTGAGTGTGTGTGTGTGTGTGTGTGTGTGTGTATAAGCACATACATGTGAACATGGTGAAGTCACTTATGAAAACAAATGTAGTAAAGTATTCAAGTATGAAGTTGTAAAATATGCATTGAAAGGTGATTCCTTATCATCAGTTAATTTATACTCTGGGAAATGAAATAAAACATATACATAAAATATGTAAAAAACGAGCCCATGCATGATTAGTAGCATCGCAGTCCAGAAACCCGCAGGGGTAACAACATGACAGTAGCAGACCAGGTGGCCACCTGTGAATTGGTTTTCCTTTCACAAAGAAATATGCTCTCTCCCATGTTTCAACTCACCTAAATTTTTCACTGGCGATAGAGACGTAATAAATGTATTTCTCTACTCTAATGTAGGAAACAGAGTGCAATTTTGGTGGTAAATAGCGTCTCACGGAGTAGGGGATGATGGATTATGGCAAACTAGAAAGTCCTGCCTTTTGGAAGTGCAGTCCTAGGGCTGCCAGATGTTCTAGTATTTCAAGAGAAACTGAAAATCAGCATTGTTTTGAAAAAAAAAATTAACTTGCAAAATTATTTGAACACTCTGTGGGCAAAGTCTATGCTTCAATACTCAGGGTGGACACTGTCCTGTATGTCACCTTCTTGTTAGATGCCCCTGAATTTCAAGTAGACATTTTCGGAGGAGACCAAAATGCTTTCCCTGCTGGTGGCTGTGCAGGAAATGTATGAGAGAGAAAATTAAGACTCACGCATCCTTACTGAAGCAGAGAGAGGACAGGGTTCCAGCAAGGAAGCTTGACAGAGAGAGAAAGACTGACATTAATATGATGTACATGGCATTTCATGCCAAAGAAAAGAATAACCGAAGCGATGGAAGCAGAAAAATAAAAATATGAACATGCTATTTGTTTGTGAGGTTGTATTTGGCTTAATATTGAGATAATATTAAGTATCCCAGCAACTACGAATTTTACCTCCTCCTAAGAGCAGCCACCGGCGTGAGGGCTGTGTATGTGCCAACTCAGCAATTCTGCAAGTCGGACAAGGGACAGATCGGACACTTAGGATGCTGATAGAATCATATGGGCATACGATCAGAAGAGTTTAATTTGGGTGGTAGCAGCGGAGGTTACAGTTAAATAACAAATATTTCAGAAAATTAAAGAAAACACAGCATTTCTTCAACTTACGTACACGTACCTCCTTTGGTTTGCAGAAGCACTGCGGGCAGCATCGGCAGTCCTGGTACAATTAATAGAAACATTACGGCTTCTGATTTTACAATGAAATCAGACACATCTGAAATCTCTGTGCTGTTGGGACTTCTCACACCCTTTGTACAAGTCTGCAAAACAACATCCACCCCGCCCCCCCATAAATTTACTGTTTTCACCTTGAAGCTTCATTTCACCTGTGGGGAAAATGCCAATAAATTTTAGGAAAGCGTATTTTTTTTAAGACTCACCTTGTCAGTCTCTAGCCAGAGATTCGGCTTGACTGCAGACTCAGTAACAGTTCTGTCCAAGGTCAGATAAAGCAGACAAGGCCCACAGCCCCCACAGCCAACCCACAGATCTGGGAGAAGTAATAAACTCTGAGCTCTAGCCACCGAAGTCTGAGAGTGATTGGTTACACCGCTAACTAGTGGGGCTGCCACTGGACTACACGTGTCTCCACATCACTCTGGTCGGATAGTCCACACTGCATTTTGTGGTAGGATCCCTCATTAGGACCTGGACATCTTTGACCCGTTGATCTCATCCCCTCATAAAACCCCCATGAACTTCATGAACTTCAAGGTGGCGTGGTCAAATTCAGCTCCTCTCTAGTCGTGTGCGGTCAGTAGCAACTTCACAGGCTGTCTTGAGCCTATTCTGTTCTGCTGACACGTGCCTGGTTGAAAAGTCCCATCCATATCCAGCCCCAGGGCATGTCTGGACCATATCAGTAACCCATGCCTTGTGGGGAGGGACGTGCCTCTGTCCTGAGATCACCATAGATCTCTTGATCTTCTCTGATTTACATCAGGCATGAGGTTATCATTCAGGAGGTTTTTAGAGACCCAAAAAAGTGGTCTAAAAAAGTCTCCTGACTTTTCCACATTACCCTCCTTTAGTCTGGACATAAACTATATATGCCAGTCGTTGGCAGTACAAAGTTTATGTTTCTGCTTTTAAAAATTGAAGATCTATAAGGTCTATAAACCAAAGGTTTATAAGCCAAGGTCTCATAACACATAAAACTCTTTGGCTGTCCTTTCTAGAGTATTTTCAGTGACAATTATAGAATTTCTATACAGGAGGGCCAGGGGTAGCTAGCTGCGTAGAAAATAGCTAGAGCACGTATTATTGATGGCAGAGTGTCTACTTTTGAACAATTTTTTTGATAAATCATCTTTACTTTTATTGAGGTAAATTGGCTTATAACATTAACATTGTTATTAGTTTCAGGTATACAACATAATAATTAGATATTTGTATACACTACAAAGCGATCACCACAATAAGTCCAATTATCATCCATCACAGCACAACTCACCCCCTTGACCCATTTTGCCCCTTTCCAACCCCCTTCTCCTGCGATTATCATCATTCTGTTCTTAGTATCTTTGAGTTTTGTTGTGTTTTTTTTTTTTAGGTTCCACATATAAGTGGAAGATATAAGAAATCATACAGTATTTGTCATTCTCTGTCTGACTTATTTCACTCAGCATAATACCCTCAAAGGCTATCCATGTTGTTGCAAATGACAAGAATTCCTTCATTTTATGGTTGGGTAATATTGATTGCATTGTATATATATTTCCAGTATCTTTAATCAATGGACATTGGGGTTTTACATATCTTGACTATTATAAATAATACTACAGTTAGCATAGAGGAACACATCTTATTGAATTTCTGTTTGTTTGTTTGTTTGTTTGTTTTTGAGAAGTACTCAGAAGTTGAATAGCTGAGTCATATAGTAGTTCTATTATTAACTTTTTGAGGAAACTCTATGCTGTCTTCCACGGTGGCTGCATCAATTTACATTCCCACCAACAGTGAAAAGGGATTCTTTTTTCTCCACATCTTTGCCAAAACTCCTTTGTCTTTTTGGTAATAGCCATTTTAACAGTCATATCTCATGGTGGTTTTGATTTGTATCTTCCTAATACTTAGTGATGTTGAACATCTTTCCATGTGTTTGTTGACTATTTGTATGTCTCCTTTGGAAAAACCTCTATTCAGATTCTCTGCCCAGTTTTAATTGGATTCCTTTTTTATTGCATTATTTGAATTCTTTATACACTTTGGAAATTAACCTCTTAACAGATATACGATTTAAAGCTATCTTCTCCCGTTCAGTGCTTCGTCTTTTCGTTTTGTTAAATTGCTTCCTTTGCTGTGCAGAAGCTCTTTAGTTTGATGGAGTCCTGCCTGTTTGTCTTTGCTTTTTGTTGCCTTTGCTTTTAGAGTCAGATCCAAAACTTCAAGACTAAGACTGATGTCAAGAAGCTTACTGCCTATGTTTTCTTCTAGGAATTTTATGGTTTCAGGTCTTACATTCAAGTCTAATCCATTTGTTGTGTTGTTGTTTTTAAAGATTTATTTATCTATTTGAGAGAGACTGAGCCTATGTGAATGGGGGGAGGGGCAGAAGGAGGGAGGAAGAGAATCTCCAGCAGACTCCTGCTGAGTGTGGATCACAACATGGGGACCCCACAAACCTGAGATCATGACCTGAGCTGAAATCAAGACTTGGAGGCTTAACTGAGCCACCCAGGCACTCAAGTTTAATCAATTTGAATTAATTCTTGTGTTTTGTCTAGTTTCACTCTTTTCCATGTAATCTGTCTAGTTTTCTTGACAGCATTTATTGAAGAGACTGTATTTTCCCCATTGTATATTTTTGGCTCCTTTGTCATAAATTTATTAACCATATGCATTTGGGTTCATCTCTGGACTCTCTTCTGTTTCATTCACCTATGTGTCTTTTTTTTTTTTCCTTTTTTGCCAGTACCATGCTGTTTTGATTACTACCACTTTACAGTGCAGTTTGAAATCAGGGAGTGTAAAGCTTCCAGCTTTCTTCTTCTTTCTTCAGATTTCTTTGGCTCTTCAGAGTCTGTTAGTGGTTCTACACAGATTTTAGAGTTATTTGTTCCAGTTCTATGAAAAATGCTATTGGAATTTTGATAGGGATTGGATTGAATTCGTAGATTGCTTTGGATAGTATGGACATTTTAACAATATTAATACTTTTGATTTATGAGCATGGGATATATCTTTTCAATTTTTTATATCTTCTTCATTTTCTTTCATAAATGTCTTATACTTTTCAGTGTATACAGGTCTTTCATCTTCGTCATTTAATTTATTCATAGATATTTTATTCTTTTTGATACAATTGTAAGTGGGAATGTTTTCTTAACTTCTTTCTCTTGGTTCATTATTAGTGTATAGAAACACAACAAATCTCTGCATAATGATATTGTATTCTGTAGCTTTACTGAATTAATTTATTCGTTCTGACAATCTAACTTTACAAATAAAGGAACTAGGAAAAGAGGATAAAGTCCAAATTTAGTAAAAAGAAGGAAATAATAAAGATCACAATGGAAAGCAGTGAAATAGAGACTAAAAAAAAAAACATCAATAACACCAACAGCTTGGTCTTTGAAAAGATTAATACATTTGACAAACCTTTAGCCAGACTCACCAAGACAAGAGAGGAGGCTTAAATAAATAGTTAGAAATGAAAGATAAGTTACAACTAATACCTCAGAAATATACAGGATCATGAGAGACCCCTGTGAACAATTATATGTCAAGAAATTGGAGAACATATAAGAAATGGAAAATTCCTAGAAATATACAGTCTTCTGAGACTGAATGATGAAGTAATAGAAAATCTGAATAGATCAATTATTAGAAAGGAGAATGAGAGAGTAATAAAAAACATTCAACAAATAAAATATAAAGCGGATGGCTTCACTGCTAAAATCTACTAAATATTTAAAGAAGATTCAATATCCGTCCTTCTCAAACTCTTCCAAAGAATCAAAGAGGAGGGAACATGTCTAGATTCATTTTACAAGGCCATCATTACACTGATATCAAAACCATACGAGGACACCACAGCAAATGAAAATTATAGGCCAATATCCCCAATGAGCATAGATTCAAAAATCCTCAATAAAAATATTATCAAACTGAATTCAATGATACGTTAAGAGGATCATACACTATGATTAAATGGGATTTATTCCAGGCATGCAAGGATGGCTTAACATCCACAAGTCAATTAACACGACACACCACATTAGCACAATGAAACTTGAAAATTGCATTATCCTCTAAAGAAATGATGTCACTCTTATGGTATTGGAAACAATCCATCCCCATAGCAGTTGGGCAAGAAGACAAATCAAAGGCACCCAGATTGGAAAAGGAAATAAAACTGTCACTATTTGTAGGTGAAAACCATAAAGACTCTATTAAACTATTGCTTTTTCATAGCAAGAGCATTGTTTTTATGTAGATTATATTTTTTCCACGTGGTGGCCTGGATGCAAGGGGTTGCTTATAAGGAGCACCCACAAATCATCCCAGATGACCACTGCCTTTTTTGTCTTTGACTTATCTTCCTAAATTAATTTTGAAATTCAAAAGTCAGTTATTAACTCATTGCTGTTTGCCAGCACTTCTGAAGTAATGACCAAGCACTGGGGCATAAGCTTAAAATGCCCTGGCTCACTGCTCTGCGCAAGTGTCAAGAACAAAAAGGAGTTGAGTGTTTTTTATAAAAATAGTTACATTAGGATTAAAATTTAATCCTATTTTAATAGGATTAAAATCCTATTAGCCTAGGATTTTAGAAACTGAAATGAAGTTAGTGGCACACTCCCTATGTTAAATAAACAGCCAAAACGCAGTGAGAAAGAAAAACACCAAATCAAAGTAAGGTGTACCTATAAAAACGTGGGATTCCAGGACCTGTTGAGAGCTCCATGCACGATAATTCAGTCCTCTGTTTTAAACATTTAAAAAAAATCAAAATTTGACTTTAAAAATCAATATTTTAGTTTATACATCCTAGGGGAGGATGATTCCTATTTTCCTTTAATATATTCTATTATGTCTTTGTGTCTTTTCCTTAAAACATAGCTGTCAAGTTGTTAGTTGTATGCCAAGACTAATTACTTTTAATGACCCAGGAAGTCCGTGGCTGGCCCTGCTGTTGGGTGTGTCAAAGGAAAATCTTTATTTCCTCTTGTGTTTGTTTTCTTCCAGCTGGATTCTTTTTCCAGGATGAGGTTTAGAGCTAGAGGCAGGTTACATGTGATTGAAAGGCATCTAGCAACATGTGTGCGACTGTGACATGGAGACTGGTCAAATTGTCAAGAAAGAACAGCAAAGGCAGCCTTTATTCTTCTCTGACCTGGGCGTACTTCATCATCATGAACCACGGGAAGTGATTTGCTCACAGAAAATTAAGGTGAATTTGCATCTTTAGCCTCAGAGCCTCTCCCCCAGAAATAAGTGAACTATTTGCAATGATGGGAGACACGTTGTGTTAACACAGAAGACAATTATGCATGTGCAACTCGAAAAATGTGTTTCATGATGGCATCAAGAGAAGTTTTGGAGAGATCATGCTTTCTTTTCATGTCTAATTAAAAAGCAAAAAAACATGTAACAGGAGTTTTCATACTAATTGAATTGTTTGGGTTTTCTCTTTATAACGAGGGCAAGAATATGTGTATTGCCCTGTGTATAGTTCTTTGAACAGATGTATCACACATGTCTGAACATGATTAGATGTCCAGAATTATTGTAAAGAAAAAGAAAAATCAAATTGAGAATTGAATTGTCATTTTACGATTATTTGTTCCTGTTGATAATCATGCTTCCTGAGATCATTAGCTTTAACTATGTTCAAAGGACCTAATTAAAGAAAAAAAAAATAGCTAGAACTTATTTCTAATATTTTTGTGAAAATCTTTAAGAGTAAGCTCTCCTTACTAATTTAATATTTATTATATATGTTTATCATAAGCCAATTCATTACAAAATTGCAAAGAAATGGATATATTGTCATTAAGTCTGAAAAATATAAGCAACAATAGAAATATATATTTAAAAATATAAAAAGAAGCAAAAGATATAGATAAGTTAATGAGCACTCCTCCAAAGAAGATATCCAAAGGGCAATAATATAAGAAATGTCCAACTTAATTAGTCATTAGGGATATTCAAAATGAAAATACATAACCATAAGAATGGCTAAAGAATAAAATATAACCTTAAAAACTCAGTACTGTGTAAAATACTGAGAACTGGAAGCTCATAAACTGCTTTCAGAGTCTTAAGTAGTCCGACATGACTCAGTGAGTTTGGAAAACTAGCAGTACGAGGAGCCTGTAGATACAGATATAAAGCAATGGCCTAGGAACTCCATGGCTTTGTCTACAAGAAGTGAATATTTGTGTTCCCCAAAACACATGCACGGGTGTCCTAGCAGCTCTGTGTGCAGTGGCCAACCCTTCAAAAACTACAGAAGGCCCGTCAATGGGGTCCATCAATAAATCGTGAGATAGTCGCAGAATGAAATGCCGCACTGTGGTGAAGAATGGATTGGCCACAAGTACATTCAACAATATAGATGGTCTCATGGGCACAATAGTGAATGAAAGGGGCCAGTCCCTGAATGTATGTACTCGACTCTTAAAGCAATATGAAGTTCACAGGATTGCAAGACTAGCCCATGAATAAAAATCAGGATATTGGTTACACTTTTAGAGAAGTAAACTAGCGGGAGACACAAAATGGGGTTAATGTGCTGAAGAACGTCTAGCACCTGAACCGGGTGCTGACGAAGCAGATGTTCTGTTTGTATAGATTCATCGAACTGCAAGATTGATTATATGTACTTTTCTGTATATGTGTTGTTTATCGATAAAAGTTTAAAATATACAAGTGGACATACGGCAATAACGAGAGCTAGTAATGTGTGATTGACAAAGAATGATGTTCCCAGTATCAACATCCTCACAAGAAGCATGAACGAGACGGTGTATTACACCATGTCCCTTCATGAGATTCATTGCACTAACGTTATCATTAAACATTACGGAAAAAAAAAAATTACAGGAATTCAGAAATCTCTGCACACCGCTGGAAATGCCCTGCAATGTGGCAGTCGTACTTACTGTGACAGCAAAATGGGTTGCAAACACCTCACCCTGTTTGATTTCCTAACACACAAAACCTTCCTGTGCCCAATCATCACCCCATCTAGTCATGTCATCTTCACTAACCCTAGAGAATTTGAAAGCTGAACCGTGTACCGTGTTGATTGACGTGCTAGCCAGCTGTGCACGCAGTAAATTATACAGTTGTGAGTTGGGTAAAGTTGAACTGCTCGTGATTGTCATAGCTTCATGATTTAATTTGCATTATACAAAATTCATTTTCCACGTGAGAAGTTGAAAATTCTTAGCCTGTGGGCTAAATGTGATCTCACGCACACAGAATGCATATGTGGCCCTCGGAGTGAACGAGCTTTTGAAATTGAGTTCTCAAAAAAGCGTTTCAGAGAGGTGGGTATTATTTCAAAATCTGTATTTTTGGCTTCTCTAGAAATACTAGATTTTCAAGCGACCCTTGGGGCCAATTTTCACGTGGCGAAGGGGTGTTGGGTGGGAACACAGGGTGCCCCGTAGAAAGGACGTGCGAATTCCAGTTGGAGATGGTTCCCAGGGCTCCTTTGTCAATGCCTCAAAATTGATATCGAGTATACATCGAATTTATCGTTTGCAGTTTTTAGTATTCTTAAGAGTAGAAAAGCATTTCTCTATTAGTCAATATTTTAAAATAGGAAAGACAAAATTTAGAGTCTTAGGTTTCCAGGAAAGTGGGTTGAGAGCATATTGCTTTGCACTCAGTGTCCATTTCAGTATTTTCACCGAAAAACAAGAGTGCCCCAAAGCCTACCGTGGGTAGGACCCGTGTGGATCTGGAGGCGGCTGCATTTGTGACCCTTGTTCACACAGATGTAGTGGTTTTCTCAGGTGCAGCTCTGCAGAGCCGGTGTGGGGTCACCGTGTGCCTGCTTGGGGCGCACTGGGGCTCATCGGGGCTCATCGGGGGGAGTCGGGCACCTGGGAGCAGCCGGGCTGGAGTGAGAGGCCGGAGGCCCCAGCGCTCAGGTGAACTCCAACACCCAGAAAGGAAACTCAGGAACATGTGCTCTGCCTTAGTTTGCCTGAATGAAACAGGAGGATCCTTGTTCTGCGTTGTCTAGAACACGGGACAAAGACTTCAGTGTGCACAGGAAGTGCGGTCACAGTAAATTCTGCCCTCAGTCTGAGAAATGGCATCCTCTCCCATGCCACTCTTTCTGTCTGTGCATAAAAGAGTAGTTCTGCAGGGTTTTTTTTTTTTTAGTTTATTTTTTATTGGTGTTCAATTTACTAACATACAGAATAACCCCCAGTGCCCGTCACTCGTAACTGTGGTCTAAGCCAGGGGCTGGTACCCATTTGTCCTGGAGTCACAAGTGTGTCGGGTTTCTGTGCTTTGGGATCCTTTACCATATTCCGCACTGAAACACGGTCTTCGACCTACACGAGGCGGGAGGCTCTCGAGCTCTGATTTTGCCAGGAGAGGTGTGACCCACCTGCTGTTTGACGATACAGGCGACGGTCGGCGCAGTGACACGGGAACACGCAGAACTACACATGCTTCCTCGTTGGTGTTCAGTAGGAAACAGGCACCCGGAGAGAAGGCCCTCTGCTCCCGATGGGCAGTTTGTGTTAAGCGAGTGTATGCCAAGGGGTCATAGCCCAGGGTCCTTTGATGGCTGGATGGCCCCTGTCCTGCAGCCCTGAACCCTGCTGCTGGGCACACAGGCGGTGGCCCCAGCTCTCCTGTCGGCCTTACACCACCTGTCAGTGCTGTCGCTCTCTGCGATATGTGGGAAAGGATGGAGCCCACGACGGTGCTCACACACAGTGCTCCTTCCGTGCATCCCCTTGTCTGTGTCCAGCGAGGGGACACACGAGCAGAGACTCCTGAGGATGCAGCTCACGCCCAGGAGACGAGCTGCTGCTCAGCGGAGAGAACCGCGCTCACCTGTGGCCTTGGTGGGGCCACTTACCTGTGGAGAGTCACAAAGGGTCCTTCACCGCGTGGATTGAAACGTGGGGACAGCAGGGGCCTGGCGTGGGCCGCGAATTCAGATCTAAACACCATCAGAACGAGGCTACACTGGCCCCTGCGAAGGTCATTCTCCGCTGATGACCTTTGGAGGCTCCTTCCCAAGCAGCAGAGGTCCTGCGGGGGCCAGCGCTCGGTATCGGAGCATCTCTTGGGGGGGACAAGGCTCTGGGCACCGACCATCTGGTCGACCACAGGGTCAGGAAGAGAAAAATACTCAAGGTGCACGTGGGTTCTCACTATCCTTGTGAACTGAGCAGTAAAAAAGTACCCACTAAAAAAAATAAAAAAATAAAAAATAAAAAATAAAAAAATCCACCAATGTACCCACTGAGCATTTTTAAACACTCAGCATGGTGCCGAAGGGGCCTACGCCTTAGTTTATTTCCTCAAAGAGTTGAATCACTGGGGAAAATAAAACAATATTTAGGTGTTTGGAATCAGACAACCATGACTACAGTCTTGACTCTGCTTCTAGTGATCACTTGGGTAAATTGATCACAAAGTTGTTTTGTGTCTCCATCCGGAGGGAACTGCCATGAAAATGAGACAAGAGGCGTCGTATGAGCAATGCTGAGATACGTATAAAAGGTGAGAGAGACTGGGGTGACGGGCGCTGAGGGGGCACTTGATGGGATGAGCACTGGGTGTGACACTATATGTTGGCAAATCGAAGTCCTATTAAAAAATATACCAAAAAAAAAAAAAAAAAAAAAAAACAGGGACGTCTAGGGGTGGCTCAGTGGTAGTGTCTGCCTTCGGCTCGGGGCGTGATCCTGGAGCCCCAGGATCGAGTCCCATATCAAGCTCCCTGCATGGAGCCTGCTTCTCCCTCTGCCTGTGTCTCTGCCTCTCTCTCTCTGGGTCTCTCATGAATAAATAAAAATCTTTTAAAAAATAAAAGGCAATTAAAACCAAAAAAGATCAGAGAGACATCATTTCCTCTTTCACCCAGGACGTCAAAGGAAGAGGTGCAGCCACGTCCTCTGAGAGCTATCGGATGGGGTCAGTGACTCCCCTGTTGCCGCGATGCCCACCTCGCAGGGCCCCAGTGGCGCCGGCCAGAGAGCACAGAGCACAGGGAGGCTCGTGTCCCCAGCATGGCCCCGGCCCCAGGTGACACCTGGAGCCCCTTGAGTTCTCGCAGAGCCGGGTGCCCACGTTCCTCTGGCCAGGGGTGGGTGCCCAGCCCTGGAGGCTTGTCAGAGGGTGCAAGCACCGTGGAGGTGGAAGCTCCCCTCCCTGCCCTCCTGACCTGCTGGGACCTGGGAAGGCCGCACAGAAGGGGAGGCCAGCCTCCCTGCCTCCAGCTGCAGGCCTCTGCTCCCTCCCACCTCCTCTGACTGTCCTCCTGGCTTCTGAGGGGGTGGGTGCGGGGCCTGGAGGCCCAGAGGGGAACAGGACGTGGCCACAGGATGGAGAGCTGACTTGTGCACAGGGGCCTGTGTGGGTCAGTCTGCGTCCCCGGCACCCCTGAAGCTGCAGGTGTCTCAGCAGAGCCCCTCAGTGGGTGACTCTGCCCCCAATTCCCTCCTTGGAGACTGCATCTCCTCCTGTGCCTCCTGCAAGTCGCTGTCAGCTTCCCTCCCCTGAGGTCTGACGCCTCCTGCAGGAAGTTCTCTGGGATTGGATCTCAAAATGGTGCGGTTTCTACAAAAAGGGTCAGGGTAAATAGGAGCCTTTGTCCCCCACCACCCCCCGGATTTTACTAGCCTTAAAAATAGAATTTGATCATTTAAGGCAAAAGCAAATAGCAATAAATTATGGGTTATACGTGGAGGCAGAACTTATGACAAGAACACAAAAGACGAATTTGGGGAATTGCAAGTACAGTTCTGTAAGCGTCTTCTACTGAGTGGTGGCTGCTCTTTCTTTTTTTTAAGATTTTATTTATTTATTTATTTATTTATTTATTTATTTATTTATTTATGAGAGACTCAGAGAGGGAGGGAGGCAGAGACACAGGCAGAGGGGGGAGCCGAGAGTGAGCGCTCAGTGGGGCGAGCTGAAGGCCCAGGAGTGACCCGAGGGTGACCCGGGGGCACGGGCCCCACCAGGGTGCAGCCCGGGTACCTTGTGCCTCCCCTGGTCCATCTGTGAAGCCAGCAGAGGCCCTGTCGTCTCTGGGGCCCTTCCTCCCCCCGCGTGAGTGAGGCACTTGACACCTGACGCTGACACACCTGGTGCAGGTCTCCGCGCACCTGGGCGTGCATTCCAGCTGCTTGGGATCTCTCCCCCTCTGCCCCCGCCTTGTCTTCCTGTCTGTCTGCCCTGTGGTCTCAGGCTACGGCACCTGTGCAAAGGCACCACCTCCTCCCTCCCCTACCCCCCGCATCAGTTCACCTGGAGGCTGAGGGTCCGCGCACCCCGCGGGGTGCAGGGACAGGTGTGCGTGTGCAGGTGCATGCATGACACATGCGCTCGCATTCCTATTGATGTGTACATGCCTGCATACAAATATTCGAAAGTTGATTATGATGCTGCTATTTTAATTTTTTTTAATTCAAAACGTGTCACCCGTCCTCGTGTATAGTTTCCGTGTCTTGTTGCCCATATTGTTACCAATGCTGGGGAGAAAATATTTGCAGCTTCAGCCACATCCTCCCTCTCATCCTTTGCTTCCCCTGACACACTGCTGCAGGGTATTATCCTTCCACGTGGGTTTCTGTAAAATGGGTGCTTCGACCCAGGTGCCCAACCCCACGTGCCAGGGGTAAGGTGTGGACAGCTATAGTTAGCAAAGCCTCTTTTTATTTTCTTTAATTTTTATTATTTTTTTAATGATTTTATTTATTCATGAAAAGAATAGAGGCAGAGACATAGAGGGAGAAGCAGGCTCCCCACAGGGAGCCTGATGTGGGACTCGATCCCAGGACCCTGGGGTAACGACCGGAGCCAAAGGCTCAACAAAAGCTCAACAGCTGAGCCCCCCAGATGCCCCACACTCGTAGTTCTCATCAACGTTCAAAAGCTGGTTGCAATGGTCACCTCGGATAGCTTCAGTTCTGGATGTTAGGGTCGGGAGAAAGCGACTGCGGGGGTGGGTCTGATCCAGGGAACTCTTCCCGGGTTACTTTGCAGGTAACCATCGTTAGCTCTGCCTCCCTTACCCGACCTTCACCGCTGCACTTCGGTGTTTTCACTTTGCAGGACAAAAATCCCCATCAGTAAACATGCCAAGAACGGAACTTCCATTCACAAGTCAGTTGTTGCAAGCACGGGAAGCTGGATTATCCAGAGCATTTATGTAAAATTAAATAGCCCATGTGTATCCTCACTGTGGAATGGGGAAAAATACTTGTGCAATGATTTTTATATCCAATGAAGGGATTTTAAATGTTTTACAAATACTAATCCTTTTAACACCTCAACAGATAAGGATTATTTATGCTTCGCTGAAAGAACTCTAGGAGATGGTGCATGAGTTTCTCAGGCCGTCGGGGTGCGAGGCTGAGAGCATAAATAGATTTTCTGGGATCATAGCTTATTAGCTACTCTGATTACCAGGCACCTGTGCCACTTAATAAACGTTAGCCACCAAAATATTTCTAAATGTTCAATAGCAAAACTACAGCAAGCTTATGTTTTCCCACAGAAAGGTGAACGGTGTGTAAGGCAATTGCTTTTACAAATGTCTAATTAAAGAGGAATAAATGAATTATCTAAATGTAGAGTTTAAAGGCTTTTTTTTTCCTTTTTAATTATTTTCTTTATCTCAACAAATCTCTAAGGTATTTATTCTGTTGATTTCATTGGCAAGTAAGTCAAGGATAGGAGACGTTAAATATCTTCTGTAGGATCTCTGTGGGTATGTAGCAAAGCTGAGATCCAAGGCCAGTCAGAAGAGATCTCAACCCGAGCATATTTGCTTTCCTCAGTTTACCACTCTGTCATCTTTGGGACAATTTGTAACGTGACCCTAAGCTCAAAACATTCAGTGTTTGTGCTTTTTTTTTTTTTTTTTTTTTTTTTACTAATATCTTATTTTGTTTCTAGTTTGACATTCAGAGTATGCCCCCCACCCCAAACCGCATCAGCAGTCAATGGGCATAAGTGTTTGCACTTCCAAATTCAAGTGCCTAAAACGTTTCTGCTAATTCTTCTTCCAGAAAACCATAATTTAAAGCACACATTGGTGCAGGAACACATCATTTGTCCAGAATTAGGTTGGTTTACAAATTTACCTATTAACACAGAGTAGCAATCAAAAAGATCCTGGGTAGCGAGATGTATGTCACCATACCAGAACCAAAATATATTAATTGTACAAATTTTAGAAACATCGGTGGTAAAAGGCCCATTTTATGGCCGAGTATGGGCAATCATACTGTCCATACTGCACTTAAAATGCTGACAAATAAGAATTAAACATAAAACTCAAAGGAAATGCTGGATAAATTCTACCAAGTAATTCTGAAATTACAATAATTTAGGGTCAGTCATGCAGAGAATTTATTTATATCAATAAGAATATTTTAATCTTTTAAGAGCAGAACCTACTAATGGAAATTTC
The DNA here is from genome assembly GCF_048164855.1 of Canis lupus baileyi. Classification (NCBI taxonomy): domain Eukaryota; kingdom Metazoa; phylum Chordata; class Mammalia; order Carnivora; family Canidae; genus Canis; species Canis lupus. Next base: position 45,102,859 of record NC_132864.1, on the reverse strand, counting down.
TAATGATGATGGGTTTAAATCAGTTGTAAAAAACAATGTTAGCAGTATTTAAAAGGCAGTTGTGTAGAGAAGTTCATATTCTGAGCTGTCTGGATATTCAAGGACTATCACAGGAGGTTAATTGTGTATAAACGAATACAATATGTCTGTTAGAACTTTATTAAAATTGTAATAATTAAATAATATCTAGATATTCAATTTAGGCTGCTTTAATTTTGTGATCAACTTATCAATTATTGATTGGATTTGAATGTTAAGTTCAAAAATACAATTTCCTCCTGCAGGAATTTCATGTTGCTTTCTAAACTAATTTGCATGTTGGGCTCATCATTTATTTCTAAAAAGTAAAGATTTCACTAATTCTAATGCAATAAAAGTCCATTCTAATTGAATTTTTTGATTGACTTAACTAAGCAGGAAAGATATTTCCTTTCTCTTTTAATTTTTCTTTTCACATTGTTAAAAATTTGACTTAAAGACTCAGTTTACAGTATTAAGTATCATTTAACGTTTTCTTGATTATGAAAGAATGCATTTTCTTAAAAGTATCGACTCTTATTGTCTACTGCTTCCCCTGGGGAAGTAGAAGATAAAGTAGACTGTAATGAATATGTGCGCTCCCCAACATCCATGATGGACTAAGGGTTGTAAAATCGGGAGGGTACAGATGACCAGCAAGTGGGAAATGTGGGACGCGTAGGGTTCAGGGGAGCTTGGCCTCAGCTCTGGCTAATTGTTATCATGTTGAAAATATGTTGCCAAAATTTTCAATTCTTATCAAGAGAGACTAGAATTTTTATATATCTATATGTGTATCTATATGTATATTCTCATACATATTTGAAATATATATTCAATTTAGACTTTACATTTAGTGATTAACATATAAACAAAATATTGGATTTAAATATGAAATTTAAAAATAAGATTTCTTATATATAAACTATACTTTGGAAACATATAGAATTTTACACATAACATATTACATATATTTTATGTGAAACATCCCATTTTGAAATATATGGCCAATCCAAAACAGTGTGAGCTAAACAAAACCTTTCTCCTCACAGGATATGGTTTATAACCCACTACCTTGCAAATTCTGCTCTGAAAAGGTTAAAACAACAGGAGTATTTATCAGCTACTTTTGCTGTGCTTTTTATTTTTCAATCGTTTATTACAAAGTGTTCCAGGCTGAGGGTTAAGTGACACACCTTTATAATAAACTTTATTTTTTCATTTTTTTAAAATTTTTTAACAGTAAACTTTAAATAAGCCATATGTAATTGGCTTGTCACATGTTTGTATCGAAAACTCTCAACTGGAAACTCCCAGAAATCAACCTGAGAAATGCGAGAAGGATCGCCAGGGCTGGAGGCAGACAGGTGGCAGTGAACTGGGGGAAAAAAACTGTGGGGCTTGGAGGGGGAGGGAACCCTTTCTGCAGAGAGAGGAAAGGGAGAGAAAGAGGGAGTGGTTGAGAGAGTGAGGAGTCATATTTCGTGGTAGAACAATCCAGTACATTATTAAGTTAAAATGCCAGAATTTACATCATGACTAACTGGCCCATTAAAAGATTGGATAGTTTGCAAGTACTCTGTACTTTGGACAGGTCTCAATTTTCTACTATTTGTTCTGTTTTTTAAAGAAAAATAAAGCCACTTTTTTTTTTTTGCACCAATATTGCGTTAAGAGCTGTCGTAAGAGTGTGTAGGAGAGTGGGAAAATGAATGCACAGGACGTAACCTTGGGCTGGCCCCGATCTGGTATTACTGAATATGTGAAATTAAGGAAGGGATATAATAGTTCAGATTTCTCATCAATAGAAGTCTGATGTGGTGGTTAAACTAGATCTTTGATTATTTGGATGAGTCATTCCTGATGATTTTGACATTTAGTAGCAGGTTAGATTTTCCTTAAATAATAGAACTCAGGCTCTTGCAGGAGGTATGCAAGCTGGAAACCTGGACACGCATTGACCCAGTGGCTCTAATTGCTTGCTTAAGGTTATCAAAGGTGTTAGCAGAGGCTCTTTGGGTAAAAAACTTTACAAAGACACTTAAGTTTCTTGTATCACAGTCCAGCAAGAGAAGGACCATGGGGCTTGATAACATGCTAACGGATGACTCTCTTTGCCTGCGAGACTTTTCTGATCGTACTTGTCACTACAGCTGACTGTATTGGAAGAGGTCTTTGCCTTCAAGCTTGGTGAAGTGTGATAGTGCATAATTGGGATCTTCCAAGATGTATTATTGATTCAGTGGAGGGGAAACCAAACAGAATGCTCAATACTATTTGCAGACCTATGTTCATTTCATAATCTTCAGGCCCTTTTTGGTCCTTAGCTTATTGAGTTAGGTTAGTAGAGTTCTACGGAAGTGTGATTTGGTGACCAGGATGTTACAGAAGGGAACGAAAGACCCAAACTGGAACCTGAAGAGTGTCTCTACGTTGGTGGTTGGTTCTGCTTTCAGATGACATTAACTGGAACGTACTGTGACTTTGGGGATCTTTTGAAAGTACCTGCGTGGATTATTAGCAAACCTCCACCTTGGGGCCATTCACATGATTACTGGAGACGATATCGATGTGGAGGCAGCCTCCGTCTGTATGTATGTCTATTGCTCCTGTTTCAGAAGCCAGACCAAACCCCCAGCTTCCCCTTTATGTAATTTTTTTTAATAATATTTTTTTTTAATTTTATTTATGACAGTCACACAGAGAGAGAGAGAGAGAGAGGCAGAGACACAGGCAGAGGGAGAAGCAGGCTCCATGCACCAGGAGCCCGACGTGGGAGTCGATCCCGGGTCTCCAGGATCGCGCCCTGAGCCAAAGGCAGGCGCCAAACCGCTGCGCCACCCAGGGATCCCCCCTTTATGTAATTTAAGTCTCATTGTTCCACGTGGCTTTTATTCTCTAAAGATTTTTCTGTTCCCTGAGCAATTTGGAAGGTGGTTCAACTTTTTATTTGTTTTGTTTTGTTTAAACTTATTGAGAATAGTGATTGCCATGATCAAGATGATTAACACATCTGTTAATTCTCACAGCTAACTTTTAAAAAATTTAATGTGATGAGAATGCTTAAGATCTACTCTCAACAACTTTTGAGTACATAATGCTATATTGTTAACTGTAGTCACCATGCTGTGTGTTTGATCTGTTCTTACTACAGCTGAAAATTATGTGGGTGACCTACATCATGCCATCTCCCTACCTCTTCCGCAGTTCCTGGAAACCACCATTCTATTTTTCTGCTTCCAGAAAATCAGTTTGTTTTTTTGTTTGTTTTTAGATTCCATGTGTAAATGATCCACACACTATCAGTCTTTCTCTCTGACATATTGCATTTAGCATACTGTACTCCAGCTTCATCCCTGTTCTGCAAATGCCAGGATTTCCTCTATTTTGTGAGGGAATAATATTCAGGATGCATGTGTGTACATGCCATGTTTTCTTCATCCGCCCCTTTGTTGGAAAACATCAGGTTGTGTCTGTACCGATGGCAACAAAGTCACTAAGTAAATTTAAAAATCTTGTGTGGACCAGTGGGCGACGATTGATGTAAATGAACTTGTAACCTGGACCTGCTTCCCTTCTTTCCTTACTATACAAAAATGCTTACATCCCAACAGCAAAACAAAATAAAACTAACATTTCCAAGCCATGCGTCTTGACGAGGGGTTAAACAACAGGCTTATGGTAGAAGAACAATAATTCCTCCAAGATATGCCTCATGTAGTGTATTATGTGAAACAGAATGAATCTAATTTCAAAGAGGAGAGGGTTGAGTTTTGCAAAAGATTAAAATAATTGTGTACTTCCAAACTCTGCTTCAAGCTCTGGTGAAGTGGCTGGTATTGGAAAGAATATTGTCCTGGGAACAGCTATAAAAACTAGATTGAAAATGCATCAAAAAAAAAAAAAGAAAAAAAAAAGAAAATGCATCAACTAGACAGAAAAAATAAGAAAGAGAAGTTGAAAGTATAAAGAACAGCCAAGAGAGCAGGATTTGATGGGGAAAGAAGGCAGATTTTTTTTTTCCAAAGGATATATGTCAACTCATTTCATGAGCTCCAACTTGAAGAGAAAGCAGCAGAATCGTACTTGCAAACATCTCACCAGGGGTAGGTCAACATTTGCATTCAGAGCTTTCATGGAGTTATAAACTAAGAGGCCTAGAAGGTAGACAGAGGCAGTGCAGGAAAGTGCACCTGCTCTCCTAGCAGTGACTTCCCGGCAGGCCACTGTGCAGGGTAAACCCTGTGTAGTCCGCAGGGACACCTGCCTCTTGCTCTTCATGGTCTGTAATCCCCTCTCCTTGAGTGTGGGTGAGGCATGGGACCTGCTCCTAGCCCACAGGACAAGGTGCAAGAATTCTGCAGGTGCAACGAGGTCTTCAAATCAGCTGAAGTTGGGGTCTTCCAAAGGGTGATCAGCTGGGGTGGATGTCCTTTAATCAGGTGGAAGTTTTTAAAAAGGGGTTGGGGTCTCTCTGATGTAAGAGTGTCCTGATGGCTTGAAGGAGCCAAGGAGAAACCCATATGGAAAAATCTTCCAAAGACTCAAGGAATAGGGAGTGTCCTTTAGAACCAGCGGGGGGCAGGTGGTCTCCTTTTGACACCCAGCAGTGGGTGGGCACATCATAGACATCATAGATGTATAGGTCGGACTTGAGTGGATTGAAGAAGTGAATTCTGTTCTAGTCTGATATTAGACACCGACACAGAGGCAGAGACAGAGAGACAGAGAGAAATAAATAATAGAACGATATTTAAAGTGATCAAGATTTTGTAGTTATAAGACAGACATTTAAAAATAACGGAAAGGTGTGTTTCAGAAAATATAAGACAGACAATTGTGTCTGAGAACTTGAATATATGGAAAAATATGATATTAAGTGGTTACATCTAAAAACAGTTTAGACACACTAAAAAGATCAGTGAACTGGAAAATAAAGAATAGAAAAGATCCACCTTAAAAAATGCAGAGAAAAAGTGTCTTATAAAATATACAAGACGCATTAAAAGGAATATAGGAAAGAATTTAAAATTCTAAGATATGTATGATTTCTGACTCAAGATGTGAATGCAGAGAGAATTAGGAACGGAAATGTTTGAAGAGCTACTGCCCAATAAAGAAAAAAGCCCTCAAAAGTGACAACAGACAAGAGAACAAAGAATCAAGATGGTTTATAAACTCTAAGCTCGTATGTGCACATGCACATACGCACACACAGGCACACACATGGACGTGCACGCAGCACACATGTGCACATGAGCACACACGCAGACACATTGCACCCACCTGAACATCATAGTGCAACTGTTCAAAACCCAAAGACAAAGAGAAACTTATGAAAGTATCCAGAGAAAAGAACCCGCTTTATTTTTAAGGAACAGGAGAGAAAGGGACATAGGATTTTCATAGAGACAATGGAATCCAGAAGACAAAAGAATAACACATTTAAATTGCTGAGAAAAAGAAGTGTAATGGAAAGTTCCATTATGTAGCCTTCAGAAATGAATGATATCACCCAGGATTCCCTACATCCTGTAGAGTTCAGCTGTAATCTTACTGGTTTCTACTTCCTGCCACTAGGTTGCTGCGGGAGGAAAGGTTGATGCTGGTTTGAGAACATTTTTCCATGTTTTGTTAGTTTTCATTACTGTATCCCCAGGGCGTTTAAGACGTTGCTCTTTGATAAGATCTCAAGAAATTCGCTTGGATGAGTGCAGGCATCATCCAAAGTTTTATTTCTTATGTTTTAAAGATTTTATTTATTCTAGAGGGGGTGGTGCAGAGGGAGAAGCAGCAGCAGTCGCCCTGCAGAGCAGGGAGGCCGACGTGGGGCTCAATCCCAGAACCCTGAGCTGATGAGCTGAGCTGAAGACAGATGTTTCACCGAAGGAGCCACCCGGGTGCCCCCAAAGTGTTATTTCTTGTCTCCTTTTATCACAACACAGTTTTACACTGAAAACCATATAATGATTATGAACATTGTGAGGATTTTTTTTTCTTTGAAGTTTGCTTTGGATGACTTTTTTTTTTTTTTTTTTTTTTTTTGCTTTTGATGACTTCTAATGTGAGTCCTCCTAGCATATGAATGTGTTTGAGGGTGATAAGGAGGATCTGGATATAGAAACTTCTAAGTCAGGATTCTCAAATGTCAGTATATACAAATAACCCAAAGAGCTTGGAAATGTTTTAAGTTCCTGTGTCAAATACTATGAATTTTGATTGAATATGTCTGAGGGAGGATCGGACCATCTGAACAATGAACGTGCAAACCATGTAGTTCTGATGAAGTGGCCACTGGATGACATGGAAGCAACTTGGCTGTCACCGCTGTACAACCGTCTCCCAACAAGGCACAAATATCACTGCACAATCATCAAACTAGCAAAAAATGTAACATATTTGCCAAATGCCTAGAAATGGGATAGAGTCAAACAGTGAAAGACTCCTGGTTTTCTACTGCATTTATTTATTCTTCATATTGGGTTATGCTTTGGCCACGTTAAAATCTAAGTTCACTGGCAATTTTTTATGTGTTATGCCTTGTCGCATGTTCATTTGTAAGTGAAAGTTAAGTCCTGCATTCAGCCATAAACTTTGTCATTTACCCAAACGACACTGGTTTTGAGTTGGTAATTAAAAGGCAGTCATTTATTTCCCGGAGAATCCCAGTGACTGGTACGTTCAATCTAAAGATAGTCCTGTCAAGGCTGCTTTATCTGCATTAGCACAATTCAGACGCTCATCTCATTTTAAGTAGCAGTTCCCAAAGTCCTTATGCTTTATTTTTTTTTTCAGCCAAATCCCTCCTTATATGAAGCAATAACGATTGTAATGAATCTCGATGGCGAGTCTGCAGACTACTCTCCCTGCTGCAATAGATAACTTGTCATAAAGACATACACAAAATATATGCGTCTTCTGAGCTTTTCTTTCAAAACTTATTATGCTCATTCAAGAATTGGCAAAATACTGGAAAATATAGGACTACAAAAAGGAATAGTTTGTGAAGAGTGAAATGGTGTGTTAGAGGACATTCTATTTCTTCTTTACGTTCCCTATATTTGACTTAATTTTTTTGTTGTAAAAATCTAGGAGGCATGGGAACCCTCAAGCCATGGCATCTAAAAATAAAAATGAAATTATCTGTTTTTTCTGAAGATCATTAACGATGGCTGGGGATTGACTTCCTACTGACTATGGAAATGAGAATACTTCCTCCACAGTGAAAAGAAAAAGGAGAGGCATTATCCTTAGAACTAAAATCACACAGAAATCACCCTATCCTGATGTACCTCAATATTGCCGGAGTGGCATTCAACTCTAGAGTCTATCACAGTGCACATCTGCTTGCCTGTGTGTTGCAGACACCACACAATGAATGAAAAATTCCAGATACCCAGAAATATATTAGTCTATCATGTTATAGAAAGAGCAGACCATTAGGTTGGAATTCATTTCAACAAGTAGCTGTTGAGCTCCTAACATATGTGTACGTTGTGCTCAATGTTGGGTTGGGAAGAGGTCAGGAGAGGAAACAGCAAAAGCCAACACGGGGTGCCTACAATTAAAGTATTTATGCATTTTGGAGAAAAAAATCTTTTTTTAAGTTTTTTAAAATTTATTTATTCATGAGAGACACACACAGAGAGAGGCAGAGACACAGGCAGAGGGAGAAGCAGGCTCCATGCAGGGAGCCCGATGTGGGACTTGATCCTGGGTCTCCAGGATCTCATCCTGGGCTGAAGGTGGCTCTAAACCACTGAGCCACCTGGGCTGCCCAAGGGAAAAAAAAAAAAAACTTTAAAGATCCATGATCAGAATGATTCTCATCTACCATGTATGTAAACAAAAACTGTAATTCAAACAATTGTTCGGTGTTTCCTTATTTCGTTTTTTTCCCTTCATGACTCTCTTCAGCACAAATGTAAAAGAGATCCAGTAAGAGTGACGGGTGCAGTTCAGATTTGTGATCCGGATGCAATCCAGATGTAATCCCATCTGCAGAGGTGATCGATCCTGCGATTAAGCCAGAGAGAGAGAAGAATGTGGGATACTGGAAAAGCCACAGTTCTGTGCAAGAAGGAGTAAAGGTGAGGGCATAGATTATGCATCACTGCTGTCATCACGGGTCCTCTCTTCCCTTTACTCTCTACAGTCCAAGCCTCGGGTCAAGGATACATTTCTCCTAAGTATCCCAGTTAACTTCCTTATGCCTTGTTTGTGGAGCCCTAGATTTCAGAATACCATTCTCAGATTGGGCATATGCCGTTCTAGATTTGGGTATACCACTCAAAGTTCGGGTCCGCCACTGTCATCTTGGTATACCACTCTAGGTTTGGATGCACCGCTCTAGATTTGCTTATATGCTCTAGGTTTGTGCTATACCACTCTAGATCTGTGTGTACAGCTCTAGGTGTATGTATATCACTCTAGGTTTGTGCACTCTAGGTTTGTGTAGGTTTATACCACTCTACACTAAAATTGATGCACGTTATCTCCTCACTGGTCTCAGAGATATCTGTAAATATCTGTATAGATATTTTTTTTTCAAAAATATAGAGCCACAATTTAGTACCTGGGAAGTAGTTGGCTTCCCATTAATATTTTTCTCGAAAACAACTAGGAGCCACAAATGATCCCAGACTTAATCTTTTTAAAAAGAGGCACAGGAAGAGAAAGGAACAATTAAATAGGTTTTAAACAGCCAAGAATAAGGCAATTTGTGGCTTGAAGAGTTTTAATAGAGCAGTGCTCCCCGAAGCTGGATCCGAGGGACGTGCTTTAGAAGGGAGCTGGCAGGGGAAACCAGCTGTACCTGTCTGAAGGTGTAAAGGAAGGAAAGAGAATTTAGGAGAAGAGGTGGCAAGGCCATGCTGAGAATAGTAATCAAGGAGGAGCAGCAGAATATAAAAAATAGTGAAAGGGAAGAATATAAAAAAAATAATGAAAGGGAATAAAGGGGAAAGGAGAAAAAATGAGTGGGAAATATCAGGGAGGGAGACAGAACATGAAAAAACTCCTAACTTCATTCTGGAAAACGAACTAGGGGTGGTGGAAGGGGAGGTGGGCGGGGTGTGGGGGTCACTGGGTGATGGGCACTGAGGGGGGCACTTGATGGGATGAGCACTGAATGTTATGCTATATGTTGGCAAATTGAACACCAATAAAAATAAATTTATAAAAAAAAAACAAAACAAAACAAAAAAAAGGAGCAGCAGCAGAAGAGGAACGGTCCAGGGACATGAGAACCTCCTGGGAAGCTCTGACTTTAGCAGAGGAGGGACACGTTTTCCAGAGAGATTTAATGCTCAATAATATTAATGAAAGCCACAGTAATGGTGATAAATATAATAGTAGTTACATTTATAGAAGTGTGTAGGTGTGCTACAGACATGTGCAATCCCCCCCGTAACCCACGTGGCAGATAAATGTGCACACATTTAATAGAAGACACAATTAGAGATCACAGGGTTTAAATGGGTTTCTAGAGGGTTGACTTCTCGGACTCAGTAGATGCGCACAGAGCCAGCTCTGCATCACTGTCCTGCCAACCGCCCTTTATTGCTGTGCACCCGGAGGGCTGCATTCTCCTCAGTCCCTCGTGGACCAGGCTCCGGCTTCCACTCAGCTAAAGGGAGGTGCTCTGGGGATATTGCAAAGGCAGAAGGAAAGCAGAAGCTATTTTTTCCCTCCCACAGCCCAGTGGATAGTTGGTGGGAGGTCGTTGATGCAAGATGTTGCTTTGAACATCAGTAGTTTCCATGCAGATCTTTACTCCGGGCCTGCATGCACTTCTGGGCATGGGGTAGTTTCTATCCAGGAAGGCCTCCAGGGCAAATCCCTGAGACACCTAACAGTATTTATTTATTTATTTTTTATTTATTTATTTATTTATTTATTTATTTATTTATTTATTTATTTATTATTCTGAGCTTCTCCTTGAGTACTTTCAAGAGTATTTTCATCCTCCATTGCTGTGTGACAATTTTCCACATGCTTAGCAGCTTCACACAACATCTATTTATCATCCCATAGATGGTGGGGCCCTCTGCTCAATGTACCAGCCGGGCTGTAAGACCATCCCCAGGCCCAGAGGCACCTCACAGGCCTGAGAGGCCACCTGAGGTTCCTTCGAGGTTGGGTTCTACGACATGGCTTCTTGCGTCTCGAATTCCACGTGGTGACTCTCTGCCCCTGTGTTAGGGTGGACCGCTACATAATGTAACATGTGGTGGACCCGACGGCCCATCAGCTTTCCACCGTCTGCTGATTAGAAACAAGTCCTAGGGGATCCCCTGGGTGGTTCAGCGGTTTGGTGTCTGCCTTTGGCCCAGGGCGCAATCCTGGGGTCCCAGGATCGAGTCCCGCATCGGGCTCCCTGCATGGAGCCTGCTTCTCCCTCTGCCTGTGTCTCTGCCTCTCTCTGTATCTCTGTGTCTCTCATGAATAAATAAATAAAATCTTAAAAAAAAGAAAAGAAACAAGTCCTAGGTTGTGCCTACAACCAAGTGGATGGAATGAAATAAAGAGGTGGACATCAGGAGTCGTTGAGTTGTGGGGTCACCTCAGTGTCTCTGAGACAGTAAACACCTCCTGCCTTGTGTTAAATTTTTTCCTGCTTGACTCCCTCTGGCATTTCAGATTTTCTGATCCGACCCTGACACTGAGGGAGTATGAAAGATATTTTATCCCTAGTGAATATATTATTCTGAAACTCGCGGGTCATTGGCAGACCTAATCGCATTTAATCTTTCTCTAGAAAATGCATGACAACAGGATCATCCTTAACTCCGTAAGTTCTCGATAAATAAATTTATTTTGACAAAGCAGGTAAGAAGACGTGTTATATAGTTAGTTTGTGCAAATAACTGCAAAACACTGAGTTAACGTAAAGTAACAAACAGCACCTTCTTAGGCCACATTAAACTTCTACATTTGCTTGCATTTGAACAGTCTTTCTCCAAAAGACTATTTTGCCCAAAAGTTAAGAAAAACAGATTTTAAAATATACTTTTTATCAAAAGAAAATGGTTAGAAGTGTGTTTGCCTTCAGATATTATACCTGTAGACCTAATTTTTTTTTTCCATTCTTCCAATTAAAATCCTCAGTGATACCGGTGCATGGCCAGTGAGGTAGACTGAACAAAAATATAGAGTGTTGGCTTTGAGCAATCCTCAGACACAATGTACTGTGAAGTTTGATACAGAAGTAAGTTAAACATTCATATTCTGAATGCTTTTTTTTTTTTTTTTGGTTGATTAATTTGTTGGCTGGGAAAGCTGAACAGTAATACCAATACAAAGCACCTCTAAGAAGTATTATTTTCTGGGATGCCCGGGTGGCTCAGCGGTTGGGCGACGGCCTTCAGCTTGGGTCGTGATCCTGGGATCTGGGATTGAGTCCTACGTCGGGCTCCCTGCATGAAGCCTGCTTTTCCCTCTGCCTGTGTCTCTGCTTCTCTCTCTCAGTCTGTGTCTCTCATAAATAAATAAATATTTAAAAAAAGAAAAAAAAGTATTATTTTCTTTTTTTTTTAAGTATTATTTTCTAACACCACATATTAAACATAGAGGGTGAGTTTATGATACACCTTTTTGTTGCCTTACTGAGTAAAGCTCACATCCCTGGTGTGCCCTGATGGTGTCATACCTACAGGGTTGGGCAGGGGGGGCAAAGATTTGGTCTGAAAGATTCTAATAAAATGATAGCATGAAGTCCACACCTAAGAAGAGTTGACCTCAATGGCCTACATTAGAGATTTGGAATACTTCTTGCTTAATTGAGAAAAGCCCCAGGATTCCCAATCCCTTATGTGACGGGATGCGGAGACTGTGCGTTCCTTGCCAGTTGGGTCATAGAGCTCCAGTGCGCACAAAGGTGCTGTGAGTGTCCTGCAGACCTGGGATTGTCGGAACAAGGAATTTGTGTAGTGCACTGGGCGATGCGGCGGAGCCTTTCCTGATTATTTGGTCATAAACTGCAGCAGAGAGAACACAGAGTGTGTGGAATTGGTTTGCCGGCATCCTTCGTAGAGACCCTCCGTATGAGGCGATTACAAGATCTCCTCTTCTTGAGGTTCTTTATTCTGACCCCTGGCACTGGCCCATCTTGTGTGTATTTATAGGGATGTTTTGTTATTGTGACAATTATTTTCTTATTTGAAAAGCAAATGACACGTGACCCGAGGTGTTTCGCAGCAAGTAAAGAATCTTAAGGCCCTGGTTACAGCAGGGATGTTAAAGCAATATGCTTCACTGTCGTTAAATTCACTTGGGTTTTTGAGTAAAATTCATTTCAACAGTAGATTGCACAAGCCTTTATTTCAAGCAATATCGCATTGCAAAATGAGAAAATTAAGTCTTTTCAAAGTATATTTATCATACTTTCTAAATAATTTACTATTCACATGAACTAAAAAGTAAGGGGATAATTCTACAGAAGACATCAGCTTGAAGTGATCTTCGTGCATGAGGAAATGTATGTACATGTGCAATCGTGTGCATGCACATGCGTGCAAGTGTAGATATGTACACACGTGTGTCTATGTGTGGGTGTATGCATGTGACATGCTTGTGTGTGCATGCGCACATGTGTGAGCATATGCATGCACACACACACAGGGGTGTCTCTGTGTGGGTGTGTGCATATGTGCGTGGGCATGAGTGTGTGTCTGCTTGTGTGTGCATGCATGTCTGTGTGCACACATGTAGCCTCTGTGTGCATATGTGAGCATTGTGCATGTATGTGCATGTGCACACATGTGCATGTCTGTGTGCACACATGTGGCCTCTGTGTGCATGTGCATGTGTGTGTGTGTGCGTGTGCACACATGTGTGTGCAGGGAAATAACCAGGAAGCTCAGACTTGCAGCTCCAGGGGAACCCCCGGTACATCCCTCAGCTGGGAGAAGGTGGGCACTGTTCCCAGAGTGACTGCATGAGGGTCTCCTAGGGAACCTGCGGCACAGTGTCAGGCGACACGAGGGCACTCCGAGCTGAGGCTCATGTTCATGGTCGGGCAGAGGCGAGCATCATCCTGTTGTGATGATGGTGGGCATTTGAGGCAAGCCCTGGAGGTCTTTCGAACAAACAGAAGTCACGCCTTCCCTGGTGGCATCCTCACCTCGCGTTCCACAGCAGGAAACGGGCTCTTTGCGGCCACCGGTGAAGCTGCCCAGGCCCACCTGGTGGGACGGGTTCTGCTGCACCCCCGCCCCCCCCCCCGGGGGTGGCCCCTGGGGCCGAGGACACAGCGTCTGCAGGCAGAGACCCGGGCCTGTGATCAGGAGGAGGAAACAAGAGGCACCTGGCGGGTCAGTGGCCACCGCGTCACCCGGCCAGTGGGGAAGGAGGGCTTGGCAGCAGGAAGACCCGCGGGCTGTGCACCTGCCGAGGCTGTCACCCGGCTGTCACTCGGCCATCTCCCAGGGCAGGCGTGTGAGGAGCAGGCGGGTGCCGGTGCGGAAAGGCCCCAGGAAAGCCCCGGCCCAGCGCTTCTCTGTGCGCACCTCCTCTGTGTCTCCTTCTCCTCTGCGCCCCCTTCTCCTCTGCGCGCCCCCTCCTCTACGCCCCCTTCTCCACTGTGCGCCCCCCTCATCTGCACGCCCCTCTCCTCTGCGCTCCCTTCTCTGCGCCCCCTCCTCTGTGCGCCCCCTCCTCTGCGCCCCCCTCCTCTGTGCGCCCCCTCCTCTGCGCCCCGCCTCTGCGCCCTCTTCTCCACTGTGCGCCCCCCTCATCTGCACGCCCCTCTCCTCTGTGCTCCCTTCTCTGCGCCCCCCTCTTCTGCGCCCCCCTCCTCTGTGCGCCCCCTCCTCTGCGCCCCGCCTCTGCGCCCTCTTCTCCACTGTGCGCCCCTCTCCTCTGCGCGCCCCCCCTGCGCCTCCTTCTCCTCTGCGCGCCCCCCTCCTCTGTGCCCCCTCTCCTCTGCGCCCCCTCCTCTGCGTGCCCCCTCCTCTGCGCCCCTGCCTCTGCGCCCCCTTCTCCACTGGGCGCCCCTCTCCTCTGCGCGCCCCCCCTCTGCGCCTCCTTCTCCTCTGCGCGCCCCCCTCCTCTGTGCCCCCTCTCTTCTGCGCCCCTCTCCTCTGCGCGCCCCCCTCTGCGCTTCCTTCTCCTCTGCACGCCCCCGCCTCTGCGCCCCCTTCTCCACTGTGCGCCCCTCTCCTCTGCGCGCCCCCCCACGCGCCTCCTTCTCCTCTGCGCGCCCCCCTCCTCTGTGCCCCCTCTCCTCTGCGCCCCCTCCTCTGCGTGTCCCCTCCTCTGCGCCCCCGCCTCTGCGACCCCTTCTCCACTGGGCGCCCCTCTCCTCTGCTCGCCCCCCCTCTGCGCCTCCTTCTTCTCTGCGCGCCCCCCTCCTCTGTGCCCCCTCTCCTCTGAGCTCCCCCCTCTGCGCTTCCTTCTCCTCTGCGCGGCCCCCTCCTCTGTGCCCCCCTCGTCTGCGCCCCCTCCTCTGCACGCCCCCTTCTCTGCGCCCCCTTCTCCACTGGGCGCCCCTCTCCTCTGCGCGCCCCCCCTGCGCCTCCTTCTTCTCTGCGCGCCCCCTCCTCTGTGCCCCCTCTCCTCTGCGCCCCTCTCCACTGTGCGCCCCCCTCCTCTGCGCCCTCCTCCAGTCAGCTGAGCGTGCGTGAGCACACACGTACACATGTGTGCACGCGGCCAGGGGCCTAACATACGGTCTTTTCCTGGTAGCAGAATCTTGACCTTGAAAATAGGAATACTTACTTAGACCCAGAAAAATAGAAGGACTCCCTCCCCGTAGCCCACATCGTCATGAAAGCGGGGAACCAGCATTTCCTCCAGGCCCTGCAGGCCGTCCGGGTCCCCTCGGCAGGGGCAGCCGGGGTGGGGATGGCGGCTGCGTCCCCGCGTCACCCTGGGTCGGGATCCAGCTGCGACTCTGCTGCGAGCCTCCCCTGTTCCCCAGATACCCGGGCGATCCGGTGGGCGGCCCATTGCGCATTGTCAGCAAGTGAATTCCCGCTTCGAACAGAGTCCATGGCAGGGTGGAGCGGCTGCCTAGGGCCGGGGCGTGACCCCGGGGTCCCGGGATCGAGTCCCACGTCGGGCTCCCCGCAGGGAGCCTGCTTCTCCCTCTGCCGGGTCTCTGCCTCTCTCTCTCTCTCTGCGTCTCTCATGAATAAATAAATAAAACCTTTTAAAAAAACACAAACCGGCAGAGTCCACTTCGGAGAAGACGCCTAGGAGCCCGGGATTTGCCCTGATAGGCGTCACCTTGGGAGTCTATCCGAACGTGTCCAAAAGCTTGGGTTAAAAATGAAAGGGAAAGGAGGGCAGATCATCACCCCGATCCGAGAAAACCCGAGAAATATGCTCAAATAGAGGAAGCCAAGCTCCAAAGGCTGAATCATGAACTATTTAATTAGCTGAATTGGCGATCCCTGAAATCTGGACATGACTGGCCAGCCTGCCACCTGCAGCTGGAGTCTGCGGCCGGAGGATGCTTAGTTTGGGTGGAGAGGTCTCCTAGGGATGCAAGTTTCCCTCCTGAACCCTCACGTTTCCATCCACCAAGTGTTGGGGACCATCCTGTTAACCTTCGTTGAAATCACAATGGGCCGTTTGCTTCATGAGATCTGAGGTTTGGGGGACACAGAGGGTCCCGGCAGGCGACCACCCTGACGCCTCCCAAACGCCCTTTGGTTTTAGCATCATTTCTGCAGAGCCCTGTTTGTAGGTCGAAGTCGTTGACGATGGTAACGCGGCCAGCAGCTTGGTCGTGGCACCATGTGCCGACTTTTTGGGGTGACTTTCCACGGCAGGGAGACCTGGCCTTGGCCAGGAGGCTAGCGGGGGCCCGGCCTGCACCCCGGGGTAGGGGGATGCGTCGGGAGGGTGCATCCTCCGCTGCCCACCTGGCGATGGGCCGTTCGCTCAGCGGATCTGCCCCTGGGGGTGCTCCGGAAAAGCACCCAACTGCCCGGCAGCTCAGGGTCCACATAGTCAACCTCTAGGCTAGACGCACGGGAATGAGAAGGTCCTCAGGCCCGGAGGGTGCTGTTCCCTGTACCCTAGCAGGTGGGACGCCGTGGGCATCCACAGAAGACAGTTCCAGGGGATCCCTGGGAGGCTCAGGTTTAGCGCCTGCCTTTGGCCCAGGGCATGATCCTGGGGTCCTGGGATCGACTCCCTGCATGGAGCCTGCTTCTCCCTCTGCCTGTGTCTCTGCCTCTCTCTCTCTCTCTCTCTCTCTCTCTCTCTCTGTCTCTCATTAATAAATAAATAAAATATTTTAAAAAAGAGAAGAAGACAGTTCCATTCTTTTCTTTCCTATATCCATCCATAACACCCACGACCCCCCAACTGTAAGGCTGATTTTTCCTTCTGTCTCAGTTGAAATCTGGCTCTACCCTCATCGATTTTTTTTTCTTGTCATTCTTAGGTAATGCAAATATTTCTTTGCCATTTTAGATTCCCAAGTTTTAGATAAAACTGTTTTATCCCCCAAACGAAATGTGCGAGCCTTCAGGTTCCAGCTCCTGCTGGGGGTCAGCGGGCCCCAGGGCCCAGCTGAGGTGGCACGGTGCCCCCTTCCTGCTGAGGGACCTCCTGTCTTCTCCCACGGAGGTGATGCCCGTGTCCTGGGAGGACCTCCCAACGTTGCTGAGGGTCTCCCATTAGGCCAGTGGAGCCAGGTGCCCAAACCTCAAGTCTCCCCCCACCGCAGGGTGAACTCCCCGCTCTGCCCCTGCCCGCCCCCCAGAAAGGGGTGAAGTGGTTCCTCTCTCCGTCCTCCCCGCTCTGGGGGGTGCACAGTGGGCACAGTTCTGCATGATTTGTCCTGACCGCTGCTGGAGGGACTTGCACCTTCATCGCAGGGGGGCAGCGCGTTGCTGTAGGTTTTGCTGACACGAGCCACACACCCATTCACATTATCAGCTAAGTGTGAGGACACACATATAAAGGTCTGGTGGTCCTCCTGAGATGCTTTCTCCAAGGGTGCACGTCCTGCAGGTGCACTGTGCTCTCCCCACGCTGGTGTCGCTCAAAGCACAAAGCACAGGACATCATGCCACCTCCCACCCGCCCTCCCCCCGATGCTTTGGGACTGCGGTGTGGTTACCCACACTCCTCTGGGCATCATCACATTTTGGTGAGTGAGAACACCGTACCGCTTGTACCCTGGAGCCTGTGGGGGTCTGTGCCCTTTGACCCCTAGCAGAACAGATGCCTCAAGAGTTTAACCCGCTTGGGAAACTGCACACTGTTTAACAGCTTTCAGAGTGTTCTTACCAGAATATTTTATGTTCTTTTTCTTGGAATGACTCCTGACCTTCTCTGGAATGATGTGGCTTTCCAGAGAGTATTAAGACAGAAAAAAAAAATCTGAGATATTTTTACTCATGTCAGGTTTGCTAGGTGAGTGCTGTCTACTTCGATAGAGCCGTGCTGTTAATCTCAGGCTGACACATGGTGGTAGACAACATCGATTTAGGTTTTAACTTTAGCTCCGGACATCCAGATCTTGTAGAAAAATGAAATTCAAGAGGACACAGCCTTTCCAAAATCACATACTCATACCTCCCGCCCCCCTCCGCCCAGGCATGTTGCAAGAGATTAATACACACATTTATTTATTCCCTCAAAAATAGTTGAGTTTATACTATATATGCTCTACAACGAATTAAGTGCTAGATGTGAATTTTAAGCTTCCTAAGAGTCATGCAACTCGTACAGGAAGACTGGGAAAATACAGTGCTGCATTGTTGTTAGCAAGGGAAATAGTCCTATATTTGAGGAAATGGCATTATAATTGAGGAAGATCTTTGTTTTAAATTGAGTAGGTATTTATAGAAATGAGTAGGTATTTACACAGAGAGTAAGCCCCGCGTTGGGCACGGAGCCACTTAAAAAAATGGGCATTGGATGTGACAACGTGGAGAACCATGGGTATGTTGTCAACACTGACAAAATGAAAAGCTTTGCATTTGCCATTTCTCCTCTACAAAGAGAGCTCTACAAAGGATTTTTTCAGAGTGGCAAAGTGCCCAATTAATATGCTCTGCTTCCAAAATGTCCTTGAAATTATGAGAGTGCATAACACAATTATGGTCAATAAGACGGCCATTAACCACTGGTTGAGGAGAGAAAGTAGTGTTTTTAAGGGATAAAGATATGTCCACATACTCCTTTTACTTTTTTTTTTTTATACTTCTTTCTCATTCTTCCTGGCTACAACACAGATATATTGCTTATTACAGATACAGCAAACATCCAAGACCAGCCACATAATTTGCAGGACCTGGTGCAAATGAAAATGTAGGATCTGTCCCCCAGCACCCTTAAAAAAGTAGGGGTAAAATATATGGAGAAATGTAGAACATTTCCCTTAAAATACTTCATTAATTTAAGACTTAAAAGGATTAGTACTAACACAGAAGTAAGACCATAATGGCATAAAAATACTGAAAATGGTATAAAATATTTTCATCCGTAAATTAATATAACACAATAGATAATAATTTATTAATGTGTTATTTGATTACCATAAGTTCTTTGTCTCGTTTTTCTGCATGTCTATTCACTATATTATCATAATATATATTTCCAGGAGCACCTGGGTGGTTCAGTGGGTTAAGCATCTGCCTTCAGCTCAGGTCATGATCTCAGGGTCCTGGGACTGAGTCCCATATCAGGGTCCCTGCTCAGTGGGGAGCCTGCTTCTCCTTCCTCTGCCTGCTGCTCCCCATACTTGTGCTTGCATGCACTCTCTTGCTCTCTGCCAAATAAATAAATAAAATATTTTTTAAAAAGTATGCTGCTGGAGTAGCCAGCTTCTGTCCCTCCACAGAAACATCCAGAAACAAGCAGACCCTTCCAGAACCAACTGTTTCAGAATCCTGGAAAACAGTCAAACATTTTCAGCAACTTCACAAAAGCTGAATCAAGACAAGTGCCGTTTCAAAATGGTAGGAAGGCTTTGATGGCCCTTTCATGTGTCTTGCCCAATCCCCTTATTGTCATGGCAGAGGTGATGTATCAGAGACAAGCCTCTGTTTCTGCTGTGAGACCTGGTTCTTGCTCAGGGAGGAAGAGAAAAAGACTCAATTTGTGAAAAATCATGTGTGTCTGTTCTAATGTGTGTGGGAGCTACACACAGATATTTGGAAGGTGCTTCATTCTGTTTTGCCAAACAGAACTTAGGCTGGGAAACCCCGGGGGCATCTTGAAAATGCTACGTGAACTAAACATTTGTAAATTTCAGAAGCAAAGTATGGCTGCTGAGTATTGGATGGAATGCCTACCACCTGGGAAGAAAAGCCAGGAGAGAGTTCGGGAAATCAGGACAGTCCAAAGCATCCTTGTACATGGAGGGATTTAGAAAGCTATCCACATGACTAGAGCAAGACACATGCCCAGCAAAGATCTGAAAATCTTAAATTTTCACATTGGGCTGCTCCCTAGGTGAC
The DNA here is from genome assembly GCF_048164855.1 of Canis lupus baileyi. Taxonomy (NCBI): domain Eukaryota; kingdom Metazoa; phylum Chordata; class Mammalia; order Carnivora; family Canidae; genus Canis; species Canis lupus. The sequence continues at coordinate 45,083,417 of NC_132864.1, read as the reverse complement.
TTGGTGCCAGGCTGGCCAAGTGTTGGAGTGTCCATCCAGAGCCAGTCAGCAAAGAGATGGATATTTGACTGCTCTGTTGTTCTTTCTTTGGTTGCAGTTTGGTGTACATTTGTGTTTCTGTTGTATTTCTTGTTGTTACTTTATTGATTTCTTCTTTTACTTGATGTCCGAGGAAATCTGTCTAAACATTAGCTCAGGTAAAGGAATACAGACTTCAGGGGTCATAAAGAAAAACAGAGTCTTTGCAGAGCTAGTGTGGAGAAGTCATTGATAGAAGTATTAGTTCAAGCCCTCAGCCTCAACAACAGCACATCACAAAGAACGGGAACCTGATTTCCAAAGTCTCCACAATTTATTCTACTCAAATGTCTGGTTCTCACCACCAACAACAAAATCACAAGGCACACGAGGAACTGGAATGTATGTTCTACTTAAAACAACAAAATAAATTGACAGAAACCATCCTCAAGAAAGCCAGACGTTGGATTTAATGGACAAAATATTCTGTGAAAAATCTTAACTATCCTCAAAGAGCTAAAGGAATAGATGGACAGAGGACCAAAAGAAAATCATGAAAACAATGTATAACAAAACGAAAATCTGAAAGAGGTCAAAATTATAAACAGAAACTAAACAAATTATCATGATGAAAAGGACCATAAAATGGACAGCTGCCTTTAGAAATTCAACAGCAGATTCAAGCAAGTTAAGAAAAAATTAAGACTCACAAGAAGTAGATAAGCAGTAAAATGGCAGAAGTCTTCTTTTAATGATAATTATTTCAAGTGTAAATAAACTAAACTCTCCAATCCAAAGACAGGGATTGGCATAATGGGTTTTTTTAAAAAGTTAAACTCTGATGAAAAACAAACATAGGAGTTGGGGTGCCTGGGGGGCTCAGTTGGTTCAGCCACCAATTCTTTGTTTCAGCTCAGGCCATGATCTCAGAGTCATGAGAGCGAGTCTCCCCTCCATCCAGTCAGGGCTCAGCATGAAGTCTGCTTGAGATTCTCTTCCTCGTTCTCTCTCTGCCCCTCCCCACTGTGCTCTATCTCTAAAATAAATAAATCTTTAAAAACACACAACAACATAGGAGTAAACCTTGATGACCTTGGACTTGACAGTAGATTCTTAGACATGATACCAAAAGCATGAGCAACAGAAGAAAACTAGATGAATTGGACTTCATCAAAATTTGAAATTTCTGTGGGGTAAATGAAAAAAAAAATGACTCCATTTATAAAAGAACATGAGTCAAAATTTCTCCAGAGGAGACGTACAGAGGACCAGTGGGCACTTGCTAACTTAACTCAACATCATTAGTCATTAGAGAAAGGGAAATTGAAACTACTTGGAAACCGTGTCACACCTACTAGAACGGCTGTATTAAGCAAACAAAGAAGCAGATGGAAGCCAGCAAGGGTAAGCAGAGATATGAAAGAATTGGAAGCTCCATACCTTGCTGGTGGGAATGTTAGAGCATGCAGCCATCGTGGAAAAGAGGTGGGTGACTTCTTCACGCATCCCCTGGAATCGCCGAGTGGTCAACCATCCAAGTACACCCGAGAGGGCCGAGAAGAGGGCAGCAAGCAGGCATCTGTGCACCGGTGTTCACTACAGCATTATTCACAGCAGCACAAAGGTGAAACAGTCCAAATGTCCATCAACAGATGACTGAACAAAGTGCAGTGTGTGTGTGTGTGTGTGTGTGTGTGTGTGTATGATGACATTATTCCACATGGATGAAACTTAAAACCATTTTGCTAAGTAAAGCCAGGCACAAAAGGACAAATACTATATAATGAAGTCAATGTGAGTGAAATATCCAAAATAGTTCTGTTCAGAAATAGATTAAAATTTCACAGAATGGAGAGCTGCCCTTAATGGCTACATTGGGATGGTGAAAATATTTGGGAAATCAGTAGATGGCATGCAGCATTGTGGGCATAACTATTGCCACTCAACTGTAGGCTTAGAAATGGTTAAGATAAAAAATGTTCTTATATGTGTTTAGCACTATAAAAACTGAGGATTTAAAGCAAAAATTGTTAGTGGAGGTAAAAAAAAAAAGCAACATTTTTGAGTGATACAAAGGTCAATCCATCAGAAAAAAAAATCAAATTTACTTAAATTCTAAGAGCCCAGACACCCTAAAATATCCCTAGGCATTTACGTACAGTACTCAATGATTTATTTGGCCATGTAATGCATTTGAAAGCAGAGATATCTACAAAGTACATAACTCTAACATTCCTCAGCCTGAACCTTTTAGACAAAGTTATCAGGTGCCGTGAATGTCATATAGTGTGTCAAACGTATGGATTCTTACTGGTATGTAATTTAAAAGAACACAGTCCAGAGTAAGTTCTCTTGCCACTAATATTTACTGGGAGGAAAGTGAGTGATATGAACCGTTTTTACTGAACAACTATAGAAGTTGAATAAAGGAGACTAGCGCCCGGAGTCAGCAATATATCGCAGGAACAAAATATTGGGGAAATGACATAGCTCTGAGGCCATTGTCCAGAAGATTCTATGACCCTGCGAGGTATGGATGAAGCAGATAAAGCAAGGGGCTGCGTATGGCTCGTGAGACCTGTTCTCAACATGTTTGAGTATTTTTGGAGTTTGCTCATCTTTCTCCAGAAAGCTAAAACTAAAAAGACAATTCGTGCTAGTTCTGTTCATATCAAACCATATCCAGACCACATCCTTGTCAGATACACAGTATTGGAGAGATCGTAACTACAGCCACTGTATATTTTAACTCTTCTTACTTTTAGAGCTGGCTTAGAGTAATCACTTGATAATAGTTCGTCAGAGGTCACAATAGTTTCCTGTTTATTTAAAAAAAAAATATATATATATATTGGCAGTGACTTCACGGATGTGGAGGAACAGGGAGGAAGAAGGGAACAGGGGTTCCTCTTCCTCACATGACAAATTAATCATCTTTTCAGTGACAAACTGCCTCGTGCATGAAGTGGGATACTCAAGCCACCACAAGATAATATTGGTTTTCCACTAACTGATTTATGACATTTTATTTCTTTCCAATGCTTATTTAGGTTTCAAGGATGATGAGCCAGAGTTGGCACAAAGTACGCTGGGACAGACAGGCTGAGTCTCCTGCCTTTGGCCAATTATCAATTACAAATAGCATTTTCTGTGTCTGTTTTCATCTTGTCACTGACTTATGAGCACAGAAAAGGAAAAATCAGAATGACATACAGAGATATTACAGAACATGGCAAAGATCAAAGCTCTATAGTATAATATTATCTCTCAGGAAACATATGAAGCCATAAAATTCTAAAAACTAATTCCTGTGACAGAGCTTATAACAGAAAGAAAAAAAAAAAAAAGCATTGCATGATTCCAGTCATCTACCAGCCTCTGCAGCAGGAGACAAGAGTATCTCTTAACCTATGTTAGTCATGAGGCTGAGAATGCGATCTTAGAACCAACAGACCTGTGATCAAGATTGAAGATTGGACATCAAATTGAGAAACAACAGAATTTAATGGCGGAGCCTCCTCAGCTGACCTTTGTAACTTGCATGTTTTCTCGTTTGATTGAATATCTGTTAGGAATTTAAAATGAATCTCTGAAATTTAATACATTAAGATTACAGAAATTAAAATTTATAATCATAAGAAAATTTTAGAGATGTTCTCTTGCAGCCAATTTGAAAATAATCATTTGTTAATCAAGCTCATGATAGGTCTTTTCAACAGGAAATGTTATGAAAAACAATAAGTCAAGTCAAGCAGGAGTAGTTGGGCATTAATGATAAAGTCATGATAAAGTCAATTTTTCATGAAGCATATTTGTTCAGAAGTACTTGTGTGTGTGTTTAGTTCCAGATTGAAAGAATGCTTTTTTTTTTTTAAAGATTTTATTCATTTATCTTATCTTAAAGAGAAAGAGAGAAAGCAAGGGGAGGGGCCGAGGGAGAGGGAGGGCATCTCAAGTCAACTCTGTGCTGGGTACAGACCTAACACGGAGCTCAATCCCATGACCATGAGATCATGACCTGAGCTGAAACCAAGAGTCTGACACTCAACTGACCAAGGCCCCTAGGCTCCCCTAGCCTGAAAGATTTCTAACTTTCTAAATATATTTGGTTCTCAGATGTTGATTAAATTTCTGATGTAGAGTTTTAGTTAATTTGCAACCCTTTCAGAAAGTAGCAAAATGCTAGGTAAAAAACACTGAAAATTATCTAGGTGAATTTTTAGTTGCAGGCAATACTTTAACTGGCATTGCACACCATAAACAGGGGCATAAGAATGAATACATTTGGGGGTAGGGGCTGTGGGCATGAAATTAATATCACATTTGACATGAATAGAGAAAGAAAATCTGGAAGGAGAGAACAGGAGAGATGTGTACGTTAGAATAAGTCTTATTTTGGAGGGGAGATTTTTGATGTCCCATATTGGATGGCATTTGGTTTTGAGGTAGTTGATTATTTCGTATGTGTTGTCCATATGACAGGGTGCGAAAAGGGACCAGCTTTCTTCAGGACACCAAACTAGGTTCACATGAGTGTGCTTTCATCCTTGGCTCACCCTCATGCTGTTTTGAGACAAAGGCCATGTGGATGTGCGTCTACGCCTTCCTACCGCCACCACCTGCAGACACTCTGCTCATTTTCCCTTCTTAAATTCTTTTGCCGCCTCCATGTTCTCTACGTCTGTGTATGTGAGAGAGGTGATTTCAGTGTTTACATAGCCCAACAAGAACAACTCTGGCCCTTGATCCTGGGGCACTTATCTCTGCGACGTACTCCTCCATCCCCTGGAACCACCTCTCTTCTGGCAGGTTCCTGGACCCTGTTTTCCCTTGATGGGATGGCCTATGGAACGAGGAGGTCACAGAGGGCTTCCTCCCTGTTTTTCCTTTGTTCATGTGTCTTCATTGTTCTTCAAACTCCTGGTTGCTGTGTTGTCTCTAGAGCATTCCACTTGTGTTTTTTTCCCTGATTTTGTCCCAGGTTAAATCTAGTGGTCGGTAATGCCCGCTCTTCTGTGATAAGCATCATCAGTGTCCTAGGCCCCTCGTGATTCCATTGATTCCGTCCAGCTGTCACCTTAACATTTTTCTGATCTCAAACTCCAGCCACAAATCCACCCAGAGCAGCACAGCTGATTTCCTCGTACTTGCTGTAAAATGTATGGTCCCGTTTAAAGCTCATGCTTCTACCTTTGCTCTGAATCCAACCATATCTGCCAGGTTAGACTTCATCTCCAGTCTCCCTTTTCGGGGATATTTTTAGCTGTCTCTCTGCATAGGCTTCCAGCTAGGAGCATGGACATTTCTGTCTCCTTCCTGCCCCCAAGGCCAAATCATTACATTTCTCTTCCCTTTTCCAACAAACTTCTGTTAGATGTGTATACTTCAGTTTAATTACCTACTGTACACTCATTACACCACCCATTATGATCTAGTTTCTCCCCAACTAATCTGCAGAAACTTCTTACAATGACCCCTAAGAATCACATTCATTTAACTAGAGAAACTGGAAGGACTTACTTCTTAAATCTTTTTTTTTTTTTTTTTAATCAGTCCACTAATTTCTGTATCACAACTACTGTTGACTTTAGGCTGACATCTCTGGCAGTGACACTGCAGTGTTTCCATCCCGTGCTGCATGTAGGGGATTCTCAAAATCTCAGTAGGCGGCATCTTTCCTCACACTTGTCCCCACTCTCAGCGATGCTGTCCTGTACTTAAATTCTGCACTGTTTGGTTTCCGAGAGGACCTAGGGATTTGATTCATTATTTCTTCTCTGCTTTAATCACAAATCAACTGTAAAGCACAGCGGTATCTAGATTTCTTAATGCTCTGCTATATCCCAAGAATTCCACAAAATTTTAAAAGATACATGCAGTACTAGTAGCTACAGGAAGAAAGAATTTTTTTTAAAGAAAAAAAAATATCAAGAAAGAATTAGGAGCTCCTTTAAAATTACTAATATTTATGTAACTGATCATGACTGACACTTAAACGAAGTGAGCCTGGATATATAAAATTTACCTCTTTTGCTCCATAGGTCCTTTGTTCTCTTGGAAAATAGACTCACTTCTGGATCATTTTTCTTTTTTTTTTTCTTTTTTTTTTTCTGGATCATTTTTCAATTCAATTCAGAAAAGCTGGTACAGACACAGATGTATCTAGGTCCACTGTACATTGACACGACTCATCTAGCTTATGATTCCTTTTCCTAAACTGAACTTTTCTCTGATCAGGGTATTAGACTAAATTGCTTAGCCTTTAATCCAGGGAAGGTTTGGATCCAGAGGATCTTCCCTACTTGCTAGAGCCCATGACCTGGTTTTCTCTGTGAGCACAGGCTCCTGGGGGTAGTGGGCCCTGGATTCATGGACGTCATGCAAGGTCTGGAAGTTGTCTCTCAAACTCTGCCGAAGCTCCTGGAAGCCTCCCTCTGCAGCTCTGCTTTCTGTTGCTCACCATCTCTGGTCTTCATGCCTTTGTCTACACCACATCAATGATTTGTTTTTTTAGGCAAAGTAAAATATTCACTGCTGATCTGCTACTCAAAGCACTTGTGTTCCATCTCACTGACCAATTCTCATGCTGATCTCTCTGACAAACTCACGAAGTGTCTAACTTCTCCATTTACAGAACTTTTTGGTATTGCGTCTGCTTCACATGAAGTTCCTATTTAATTCTAACTGTGGGCCCATTTCCTAGGCTCTTTGCAGTGCAGATGGCAGGCTTGGGGCAGGAGAAATTGAGGTTTTACTGAGCTTGTGTTCCATGCCAAGCCTACAAGGAGGGGGAAAAACCTTCTAGAAATGTGCTCTCATATCTGAATTACCAAAATAGTCTTAAGCGTATCAACAAACAATGGCATTTTTCAACTGGGGAGGAAAGTGACTTTCTCTCTCAGGAAAAGCAAGGCTGCTGGGATCCAAACAGTAAATGCTGTCAGCAACGCTTGTGTTTTACAAAGAGTCCAAACCTGCTTCTCAGTTAAACATGACCCTGGAGTGCCCTGAGGCATTAAACATACTGCTCCGTGCTTTGAAATGCAGCAATTCTCATGCTGATCTCTGGCATCATAAAAAAAAAAAAAAAAAAAAAAAAAAAAAGTGTCTCTAAGTCTGATAAGCATTAGGTTGTGTCAATCTACAACATCTTGGTGGGGCTTTATGAGTGCATTTCTTTCTTTCTTTTTTTTTTTTTTTTGAGTCCATTTCACCCCAAATATTACACTCTCTTCTGCTATAATGTCCCACAAGAAAGGGGGGCCAATGTTTTATTCACTGAGGGATATGAGTTGAAAATGAGAAAAGAAAAGAAGAAAAGGAATTAAACTGAGATGCTGTCCCTCCTCATATCCTTTGTTCCCATCCTCATGATTCTGTCATTTTAACTGCTTTGGGTCCTGGGTTACGTGTTTATTGCTAAGTATCTCTGGAAGAAAATACCCATCTGGAACAGATTAGATATGCATCTCTGAATATGTTGTGTTTACAACCCACAGAGACTTTCAAACAAAGCTCAACCCCATGATTTCAGCATAGGAAACCATTACACCTTTGGCATCTGCCTGTGTTTTTAACCTCATTTCCCACTATGTTCCTCATCGGGTTTAGGATGCCATTATCCTGGCTCTTGAGGGTTGCACAAATGTGCTGGGTTTCCCTCCCTGTAGCTCTGTCACCCGCTGACCCTTCCTGCTCAGAACCCTGATCTCTTCCCCACCTGTAAAGCCTGGCCATTGAGGTTGCTGCACTTAGAAACATTTCCCAAATCCTTCCTCTCTCATCTCAAAGTAAGTCTCAGTTCCTCACCTTATCCTTGTCACACTTCTTTGTTCCATTATTAGGGTCTGGATCATAATTGCTTTTGACAATAGGTTTGGAGCCTTTTTGTTCATTGGTGTCTGATCACTCAGGGACACAAATAATATTTAATAAATGTATAAAGTGACTTTTTATAATGGTATTTTACAATAAATAGTTCATACGAATACTGTTTAATTACAAGAATGGACTTGAATTTGAATCAATTAAAAACCTTAATTCCGATTTCTTAATCTGCAACACCTTTAATTCAGATTTTGTTTGGCATAATGAAATACAGATTTTAATATATAAGAATGAGTGTGCCCTCTAACTACAAAGAGTATATTAGGTGCATCACTCTTAATTCAGTGGTTTTAAAGTGCTTGTTAACCTTTCAAATTAGATTTGTCCTCTCGTTTATACTTCACATGGAAATTTGTATCCTTCCCTTTCAGATTGCTTTAATTAGCTCCATTACTCATTTTCGTGGTTTCGTAATACTGAAGATGTGTACATAACTAGATAGCATCCCAAGACTCTCAATGATTCGTTCAATGATAACCAGTAAAAGAACAAGGTGTGGATTCTCCCAACACTTGGAAGTCATTATTATGGAAATGCTTTCATGATCAAACTAACACAAATGTAAAAACCAAAGCCCTCTCCCCTGACCTTCCTTCTCAGCAAAATAGCAAAAAACTGTAATTATTACTGATGCTATTTTTTTTTGCAAATTAATATAATGTATTACATGAGTAGTAAGCAGAAAAGGGGGAATTCATGGTCCTTGTTTTTAAATAAATAAGAACTCAAAGGATTTCTGTAATGAACACATCAACATGATCACAAAGCTTGAAGTTTGAAACATTTTGTGGGTCAGGCAAGTGTACCAAGTATCTGAACGTCATATAGAAGTGAGTATCTAAGTGCTTTGCAAATGGAAGCTACCTTCAAAACAGAGTTTCCATCTCGTATCCTAGTCTGTGTCTCAATTTGTCATGATATTGTTTGATGACAACACAACAATTCTGAATAATTAACAGGTGTACTTGCCTTGCATTCCACATTTTGGGCCTTTTGATGTATTCTGGGCTGCACTACCCATCGCCAACATGCGCATACACACCCCCATCACCAAATCTGCTGGGCTCAAGCACTCATGGGAGGAGTATGAAAGCAAAAGGCAAAACAAACCAAGAGAGAAACCTCCCAAATATTTTCACATTTTCTTTTATTTTGATTTTCCAAATTTAGGACCTCGGGAACTATAATGGTTCACAACTGCAAAAATTACTTTAGAGGAAGCAGATTGATAAATGAAAAAAAAATTTTTTTTTGAGAGTAGAGAAAAGAAAATGATCTTCTCTTCGTGGGGCTGGGGGAGATCAGGGATAGGCACTCATGGCTTCTCAGGAATGGGAGCATTTCTGTTAACCTTCTCCAAGAGCTACACCCTAGAAGAGAAGATAGTCGTGAGCCAAGAAAGACCCATGTCCTTTAAGGAATTGAAGAGCCGAGGGTGTCATGCTTCTGAGATTCGGCTTCAGGAAACAGGAAAGAGAGCAAGGAGAAGGTAGAGGAGCAGACATGGGGAGATGACAGAGCAGATGGACAGGCTGGAATGAGCATGGTGGCATCGCTGATGTAGACGGAGGGCAGGGTGGGTGGGCGGGAGCAGGTGGCAGGTTGTGCAGAAGCACAGCAGAGTGTTCCTCAGCCTTAAAGAAAGCAGGGCATCTTGCCATTGCTACAGCATGAATGGACCGAGAGGGTATTATCCTAAAGTAAATAAGGCCAGAAAAGACAAAAACCATATGATTTCACTCACATGTGGAAACTAAAAAAGAACCAGAACAAATGAAGAAGCAAAACAAAACAGAAAGACTCAAACATGGGCCTGGTGGTTTCCAGAGCAGGGAGGGGTTGGGAGCAGTTGATGTAGTGGAGGGGACGAGGGGGTCCAGACCTCTGGTTATGAAATAACCCCCCGGGCTGTGGCACATACAGAACAGCGAATGTAGTCAACAGCGTGGCGCTGACTTCAGATGGTGACAACCGCGGCTGTCGCCGGTGAGGTTGCATAATTCACGAAGATATCAAATCACCATGATGTAACCTGGAACTTATAGGATATTGTGTTATCAATTATACTTCAATGAAAGCACAAAGATTAATTAAATACAAAGGGCCGTGGTGGGGCCTGGTGGTCGAGGATGACACCAGCTCATGGTCATGAGGTTTGGTGGCATAGATGACGAGAAGACAGAGGGTCCCTCTTCTCCCAAATCTGTGCAATTTAGATGAATGAGCAGGAGATGGCAGAAAGGGATCACACCATCCTCATCCCCCCTCCTCCTTCTCAGACACCTTGTGGCCTCGCCTGGTGCTCCAACTTTCCTGCCATCTGGGTTTGTTCTTTCCGGCTACCGTGGAACATGACGGATTGACCGCATGTGCTTCTGACACCTCATTCGGAACACCTCCAGAGATGTGGCCAGTCACAGTGAAAAGTCAGTGGAGTGAAATGAAACATGAACTGGGTAGCATCACTCATGTGAACATCGGCTTGTCTCCAGAAACACACACAGATAAGTAGAATTATATGGATACTGATGAGGATGTACAGAGATTGAACTTTCTGAGTTGAGACATTATGGGATTCCAACAGATGGGCTTTTCTGCACATGCCTCTCCAAAGTCTGTGGCTCACAGACACCAGCTCTCGGGATCCTTACACGCCGATGGCCTACACACACCAGTTTGATTCTGTTTCAACTATGCCGATGCTCATGCCTGCGGGGGAGCCTTTGCAGTGTCTGGTCTCCCTGGCTTTATTTATTTTTTAATATTTTATTTATTTATTCATGAGAGACACACAGAGAGAGAGAGAGAGAGGCAGAGATACAGGCAGAGGAAGAAGCAGGCTCCATGCAGGGAGTCTGATGTGGGACTCAATCCCGCATCTCCAGGATCACACCCGGGGCTGAAGGCGGTGCTAAACCACTGAGCCACCCAGGCTGCCCTTTATTTTTGTCTTTTAAAGATTTTATTTATTTATTCATGAGAGACACAGGTAGAGGGAAAAGCAGGCTCCCTGCGGGGAACCCGATGCAGGACTTGATTCCAGGACCCTGGGATCATGCCCTGAGCCAAAGGCAGATGCTCAAAGGCTGAGCCACTCGGGGAGTCCCCAGTCTCCCTGACTTTACATTTTCAGAAGCAAGTTTCCTTTCCTGTCATTCCAGCCTCAGCCTGTACGTCCCTTCCTTAGTGACTGCTCCTCCTCTCACCTTACGTGCTGTAATGGTCTGTGTGGCACCTGCGTCGTCCTGCCTCCCTGGATGCTGGTCTGTGGTTCCACAGCACTTCCAAGCTTCAATCATATGATACAACATGCGTATTACCTACTCGCTGTTTATACTGATTTCTAAAACCTAGGCCCTGCAAGGATGAACACTTTCCCTGCTTTATTCAATAACATACCCTAAGGAATGTGGGTGCTTAGTAAGTTTTCCTTTAATGCTGCTGAAAGATTTTGCAGTTTCCTTGCTAAAACTATTAACTTATTGTACGCCCCATGCCCTTAAAATTAAGATCTGTGAAATATGACATTTTTGCCTGTGTTCTTCACCAGTTTATCTCAAGTACATAAGCAGTGCTCGGCAAATACAAAGACCTCAGACATGTTTAATTAAATGACACAGTTGTCATAGGATAAGCAATTACTTTTTAAGTTGCTTCCAGAATTAACACATTTCTGGCCTTACCCAACATTAAAAGCACTTAAGTAATTGCCATATATCTAACAGATTCTAGTAGACTTGAGTAAGTCCTTCACGAGTTTATCAGTAGATCATAAGCAAAGCGATTTGAAAGGTAATGTAAAAAGGTGGAAAAGAACTATGATACATAATGCTCGCAGATGTCCATAGACATGGACCCTCTAATACACTGTTGTAAAAACCTTGAACACCGATATTTATGAAGGGCATTTTCACATTTAAAAAATGTGCGTGTAAAAAAATAAATACATAAAATTAAAAAATAAAAAAAAATAAAAAAATAAAAAATGTGCGTGTGAAAAACTAAAATATACACATGTACAATTATAATTTTAGAAATTTATCCTAGATATACAGGTAGACTGCTATATCAAATTTCTGCACGATTTTTTATTATAGAGTTGTTTTAATATTAACAAAAATGGAAGTATTCTGAATGCTCTAAAATTAATCAATGAGAGTATATTGATATAATGGGAAAATGTGATTTGTAATAGCAAAAATAAATGAGATAGATCCATATTTTCCAACATGGATATATTTGTATAATTACAGTGTTAAAACAGAAACAGTTTTGAAGCATATATTGTCATATATTGATAATATTTATAATATTAATATTATAAATTATAATATTATATTATAATATAATTATATTATATATAATTATATATAATATATTATATATAATTAATAATATATTATTATTAATATATTAATATTAATAATAATTAATAATAATAATATATTATATATTATATAATATATAATATAATTATATTATAATATTATAAATTATAATATTAATGTATATCCTTAATATGTAAACTAAATAGCTAATTTGATGTTTTAATCTGTTGTCTGTCTCTAAAACCAAAATGTACTAGTGGTTGTCTCTTATAACAGGAAGTCCTTTAATTTTCACTTTTTTCTTTTATTGTTTTATTTTTTATTTTATTTTATTTTTTTTAACTTTTTTCTTTTAAATTATATTAATGCATGAATGACTTATACTATACTTTCATTTAATATTGTTGAGATCTCGGCTTACTCCAAACTAATTTATAGATTTAATACGATTTCAATTAATATAAAGCAGGTGATTTGCAAAAATTGTCCAACTGATTTTAAAATGTGTATTAGAAATAAAGGGCCATTTAGTTTCAAAAGTTTTCTAGACAAAGAACAAGCATAGAGGACCTCCCTTAACTAATTTCGAAACCTACTACAGAGTAATCAAGACTGTGTGTCACCAACAATGGACACCTGAGTTCAAGCAAGAGAGTTTTGAATTCAAAAGTAAGTCCCACATATATGTTCAATGATTTTTGGTTAAAACTCCAAGAATATTAAATGATAGAGCAGTCTTTCTCACAGATGGAGGTGACAATCTTTATACATTTATGGGGGGAAATACGAACCTTGAGCATAACCTGCCATCATACAAAACTTAACTTGAAATCATAGATCCAAACACTAAAGTGAGAACCAAGTTATCTATTAAAAAATAAATAAATAAACCTATGAGAATATCTGTGTGACACTGGGAAAGGGAATGATTTGTTAGGTCAGAGGGATCACAAACAAGTTTTCAAAAAAGAATACATCCACTTTATCAAAATTAAAATCTTCAGTTCTTGAGCAGAAACAATTAGGGAGAAAAGGGTCCCCAGAGGTGGGAGGGAATATTAAAAACATTTGCTTCTGACTTGTATCAAGAATAAATGAAAAACTCTTACAACTTAAGAGTAAGAGGGAAGCAATCCAAGAAAAAGATAAACAGATTTGAACAAGTAACAAGATATGTGAATTTCTAACAGGCACGTAAAAATATGCTCAAAGATTAGGGTTCTGTAGGTGATGGGAATGATAGAGGACACTTGTGATGAACACGGGGTGTTGTACAGAAGTGTCCCATCACTAGATTGTACACCTGAAACTAATATAACACTGTATGTTATTTAACTGGAATTTAAATAAAAATCCAATTAATAATTAATGAATTAAAAATAAGTGTTCTGAGAAATGCAAATTAAAACCATCACGATAAAAAAAAATAAAAAATAAAATAAAACCAGCACGATACACAGCTATCTACACACTAGAATGGCTAAAATTTAAAATATTAAGATAATCAAGGGGTGGTGTGCATGTGGATCAACCAGAACTGTCACGCAGTACCAGCAGCAGAGGTGACATAAAAATGGCATAACCATGGATATTTTTTGAAGTTATTTATGGAGTCATATAGACACTCCCTCCAGAAAACATTTCAGGTTGTTTACAGAATTATACATGCAGTTATCCATACAACCCAGAGGTTTCAATCCTACCAATTTACACAAGAGAAATAAAACCCTGTCTACACTAACACTGGCACATGAAGATTTAGAGCAGCCTGGACTTCCCTGGAAATCCAGGATTCCCATTGACAAGCCATCCAGTGGCTTGTGATTCATTGATTCATTGCACAGGTGGGTAAAAAAGTGAAGTGGCTATCGTTATCCATGCACAGAGTAGCAGCATTTTTGACATTATTTTTTTTTAATTTATTGTGACATCCTAAATAATCAAAAAGCATTCCTTACTCAACAAAATGTGTGGCCTTTTGGAGAACGTGACATTGAAAGGGATCCTAAAGTCACACCTATGTTTGCCTCTACTAATATTTACTTACCAGATGTGCTATCTGTAATTCAGGTGTTCAGTTAGATAAACACAAATTAACACCCCCCACTCCCCACCCCGTCCTACATTCAGAGCACGCTGTTTGGAATCCTTCCTCAACCACCTACTTCCTCTGCTCCTCTGAAAGGTGTGCTTTACCTCTCTGTGCCCCATTCTGTAAAACCTCACAGGGTTATTGTGCGTCTTTGTAAATAGCTTAGCATGGTGCCTGGCACATGGGGAATATCCCATAAATTTTAGTTTCTTATTCTTGTGTTTGTTTTAAAAACTGGACGCCAAGAGCACTCCGTGTTCCTCCCGTCATCTAAATCAGGCTTTGCCCCCTTGAAGAGAGCTGTTGATACGGCTCAGAAACCCAGAACCCATGACTAGACCTTTGTGCGTGATGGTTTTGTCTTCTGGGTTTGTCCTCCTGTTGTCCATCCCGTGATCAAGAGAATAGGCACTGGAGCCAACTGCCTAGGTTTGAATCTGGATCCCTCCATCTACACCTCATGTTAGTTAACTTTGTTATGATCAGAATACAGGAGGCCCTGTATTCCCATGGATTATGGGTACCCATTTTCATACCATGGGGGATTGGCACAGCCTGAGCTAGGCACGCCACCAAGATGGGGGATGGTTAAGCGGGTAGGCCTGCCTCTCTTTTGTGAAGTTGGAGAGGGCTGTGGGTTACTTGGCAACTTCCTGGGCCAGTCATTTCTTGTAAGGGGTATATATGGAAGTTAAGTGGTTGACACTTAAATCCCATAAACCTGTCCATGCTATCATACTCGTGAAGGAATCTTCATGCACCCACATGCACAAAGCCTCTGAGTTAGGGTCCAGATTAAGCTGTTTTAAAAAGATCCCCAAATGAAGTGAAGCAAGAACCTCAGAACTCTTTCTCCCTTTTTGTCTGATGTGCAGACTGGTCGCATCAGGACGTGCTACGGAGCTTGTGCACAGCCTTCCACCAGCCGTCACAGAACAGATCGTCGCTGGGAGGCCAGGACAGGTGGCATGTCCCTGCTCCACTGGTTATTCTTCTTAAACGGAGGACTTCCTTATTAAAAGGTGGAATGGTAAAATGGATTTGATGGATAATGTGCAGACTAGTATTTTAGTAACTTTCTCAGGCACTTGTTTTGAAAATAGGTGTTTCTGAAAATTCAACTTTAGGTGCCCCAGGATGAGCCAAACTATGAAAAAGTAAACAGGGGTTGAGGGCTATTTGGAATGTATTTTTTTTATTTTTGTGTGGTTACAATATCCGTGAGAATGACACATAACTACCAATAAACTCATACTTGGCCTTCCCTTATGAACAACAAAATGCCACAGTAACATATAATTCTCTTCTGCTTGCCTTCAGGAGACAGAGCTGGTTTTCTCATGAAACTTGAGTTGTTAGAGCTTCATTGTTTCAGGCCTAATATTGACACCATTCATCAATATCAAGTAAGCATATTAACGTGTATTTTTAACTGGGAAAAAAATAATTTTGCCCTTAAGAGTAATTTAGATTTTTGTGGGCTGTTTGGGATGTTTTTGCTTCTTTTGAGATAATCCTGGGTTATTAGGTTTTATGTACATCCGAGAAATAGTTGGTCCATATGCCCCATGTTTTTAGTGATTAAAAGGCATTTGCTTTCTATCATAGTTTTAAAGTTGTATATGTTTACCTACTATGGTTTGTAATACCAACTATTCTTTACACTATAGGAAATTTTAATAAAATTAAAATTAAGTATTAATCACTGAACCAAAGTTGAGTGCATAGGCTTCTTCCTGAAAGAAATCCCATGTTCAACATTTCAGGTCCCTAGGGTACCGTTTGGACAGTAACTGGTGGTGGAATTTCTTTACACAATACCGTGGAGTGTTGAACATGACTTTTAAGTTGCTTAACTTGCAGCCAGTATGCAGTTCAACCATCCCATGTGTTCTCATTATATTGGGGGTTCTATGTAAAATCCTCATGGATACACAGACCTCTGAAGTTGCTTAACTAATTTCAGAAAGTTGTAACTTACTATACAGTCTTTTTCTGGAAACAGCGTGCCCTCACTTTCTTCCAGACATAGCAATCAATATTCTTCAATAAAAACTACAGGCAGGGTTTATAAAAACTCTCTGTGGAATTTATACCTTTGCATAACCAAAAACGATTTTCTGTAAGTGCATTTTGAATTATGAATCTCAAAACAATCTATTTCTATGATTTGTACAACATAGGACCCCTAAAGTTTTAGGAAAAACTCCCCACATGAATTTTCATTTATTTTATCTTTAATAGTAATAAGTATGCATCTTGCAGTACTTTAAGAACGTTTAAGGTTAAGGTAAATTAAAAAAAAAAAGCAGAAAACACGAAATTAAAGAAAAAACAATTTTATAAAGAAAGATTTACAAACCATTGTCGTAAATGAAGGCAATTTAAGAAGAAATATGTAAAATAAAATACTTTGTCTTATTTTAGGGCATGCTCAAACTCATAAAATAGTTGCATATGTAATACAAAGACTTTTCTGAACTATTTGTTGTTGACCTGATGCTATGAACGTGTCTCCTAATTCTCAGTCCCAGCGGAGTATTTCTTCATGTATTTTTGTGACCTTTGTGGTGAGATAAAAAATATGCAGTAAAGTAAAAATACTTTGGTATTTTGGTACCAAGAAGGATATTCTACTACTTGACCTCAATGCAGCCACATATATGACAACAAACCTTGACTTACTGCTTCTATATAACATTCAAACTCTGGTTCAGGTTTTCCAATAATACCCTCCCTAGCCAAACAGCTTGGCTCAGAAACATGGGTGGCATTGAGTTTCCAAGTCTCTTGGGTCACGTTCAACTTCAAACAGTTCGTTTATCCCTTAAACTTATGTCGTTGGCATTTTCGAAAATGCACCTCTACTTGGGTTTGTGTGATGTTTCTGTGTGATACGGTCCAGGTTCAGACACTCCCAGAGCTGGTGCTGTGTTCTCCTCAGGGTGTCTACAAGGGGGTGCGTTTAGATTTGCCTGTTAGTAGTGATGGTCACTTCACTCCCTGGAATGGGGTCTTGTCTTCCCGACGTGATCACTCAAAAATCTCAAGTTTTTCCTGTGTAATAGATACGTATTTTCTTATGAGTTACTTCGAAACGATGTAAAAACTTGTCTTTCATGAATTGCTAAATTATTAATTTTTATCACTGTAGGTTCATGTTTTCCTGCTTTATTTGATGTTACGATCCATTGTGTATTATTATTGCTGTTGCTGCTTTTGATGGTCAAATTTCTCCAGATTTGTCCAGTAGGAATATCTTTGGCTTCCGTGTGTTTTTGACGCATGTGCGTCTCAGAGGGGTTCCTTACTATGTGGCAGAAGTTGTTCTAGGATCATCCTACACTCTTATATGTCTTTACCTTGTACAAGGACGCTTGGTATGTTTTCAAGAAGGATGGTATTTAGAAGCCAAAGTACGAATATTTGTTATGTTCATTTCTCCTGGGGTGCTGCTGCTTCCAGCGGTCTCAGGGGCAGTTATAAAGTGTGTATTTGTTCACATTTCAAGAATAGCAGTTATTCTTCTATCTATGCATCATTAGCATTCTTGAGTCTACATAGATACACCCAAGTCCAGTCCCTCATCATAGGGTCCCCTCTTGTTTTCTTTCTTTCCATATTTGTATTTACCTTCTCTGACACTGAGAAAATGGCTCCGGTTGACTTCTATTTATTTCATAAATACTCATCTGTATTTTCATGTCCTCTTTCAGATGCTCCCCTCACACCTTTCAGGCTCCACATGCTATGTGTCCCCTCCCCACACTCCTATCGTGTGCGCTCTACATGATCACCTGAGTGGGCCCTTCCTGTCTGCCTTAGGGCTGAGTGGCCATGAGTTGGAAGGGCAGTTAAGGGCAGAAGGACTTAGAGGCGGAGAGCATAGAGAAGGAAAAGGCACCATGGTGTGTTTGATTATCTCCCCCTCTCCATTCTCATGGTGCCACCTATCCTAATTCCAGTTCGTATTATCATAGGTCTCACTCCACCAATAACGTCTCAATCACACACACCATGTCCTGTCTTCTCGTTGGTCTGTGCTATGATCTGTGTGGTTCTTCTCTTTCCCAGGAGGCCAGATCTGTATTTTGCTGATTACAATCTACTCTTTAATTCTGGATTGAATTGCTAACTTCACATACTGTGTGTATCTTTTATTGTGTTTTTTTTTTTTTTTTCTGGAAAACTTTTTCCTTTACAGGTATTCCCAGATATTTTACAGTCTCTGTGGCATGCATGACATTTTACTACCTTACTTTGTATCTCAAAATATACTAAATATGTTTTTATTCTGGTTCTGGTGACTCCAGTATACGCAGGCTGATGTGCCCTTTGTTGGTTCTCCTAATTCTCAGTCCCAGGGGAGTATTTCTTCATGTATTTTTGTGATCTTTAGTGGTGAGACCGTGACACTTTCACCTTATCTGGGGGAGGTTGTTCAGAGTTTAATTGCATTTCTTCAGAAGGGATAGTTACCTCTGGCAGGTCCCTTGTGGACTTAAATATTTAGGACAATCACTATTTTTATTTTTGCCTGTGTTTTTTTAGGTGGACACGCATGTTCTAAATGTACATTCCAATGCTGTGTGATTATCAGCGTGTAATTAGGAATGTTAGGGAAGGATCTTTTAATTTTGTCTCCCTTTATGAAATGTTTCTGCTTTTCATGCTTAGTTTGTCCTTGTAGGCACTGATTTTTAGAAGACCCAGATTTGTTTTGGGGGAGGATGTGGGGGTCTTTGTTTCACCCTTCCTCAGGAGAGTCCTTAGGTTATCTCTCTCAAAGACCCACTAAAATCTAAGACCTGGGCTAGTTCATAAAGCAAAGGTTACCTCCAGGCTGACTTGAATTTTCTATATTCCCAATTTCAATTTATTTATGGCATTCTAAGATTTCTTCCCCTTCTCACGAACATAACCATGTGTCATCATGTGTACATATATCTTTTCTAAATTGTATCAGCCTTTTGGTTTTTTCTTCTATGTAATTCCCAAAAAGTTTCTTCCAACTAATTTCTCTGTAGTCCTGTCTGCCATACTGCCAAAACCAGAAATAAACAATAGATTTAAATAAATTTAGTGATCTTGAAGTAACGTAGTAAATAGAATTACATATATTTCTTATGATGGAATTGACACCATTTTTGATTGATAATGCTACACTCTTCTTCTCTGTTAACCATCCTTTGTTTCCAATCAAAATTGGTATTTTAAAAAAATGAAACAAAGGTTGATTGTCTTCCTCAATAACAATTTTTAAAATAAATCTAAATGGTCAGATGACTTCAAAATTTATTGAAGAAAACTTCTGTTTTTGAATGAACATATTATTGTAATCATCACTTAAATTTGGGAGTGATGAGTTATGTATTTTTTCATACAATGTTTGTAGGATGTAAAGTATTTCCTTTATGCTGAAATTGTACAGACAGAGTTCCATATCTGGAGTGAACTATTGGGAAATTATGTTAATCTCTGTTCATCCAATTTTTTTAAAAAGATTTTATTTATTCATGAGAGACACACAGAGAGAGAGAGAGGCAGAGACACAGGCAGAGGGAGAAGCAGGCTCCATGCAAGAAGCCTGATGTGGGACTCGATCCTGGGACTCGGGGATCACACCCTGAGCCAAAGGCAGAGGCTCAACCGCTGAGCCAACCCAGGCATCCCTGTTCATCCAATTTTGAATTTTCAGAGGGAGAGAAAAAAATCTTTCTCAGCTTTGAAATTTTTCAGTTTTTTAAAACTTTGTTTGACAAGACTTCTGCTTTGATGGATGTGTTAACATTTTACGAAAATGTATTATTAATAACTATTTAAAAATACATTCATGAGCAGGCAAAGGTATAGCACTCTTGTTTACTAAGTGACTTTGTCAATAATCACTGTAAATTTAGCCCAAAGAGCCAGGTAATGGGGAAAATAAAATACCCTTTTAAAACCATTTCTTACAGAAGTGGTTTCCTACATATGCAAGCTCATTGCTAAGGTACACAGCAGTTCTGTTTTTGGCCTTTTAAGTCTGTGACTGGTTAAATCAGCTGACAAGAAAATTGTGCTAATGAAGCCAGAAAATGAGTTTAAATTCTTAATTTGCTCAGTTAACATTCTTTGACCCAAGAATACTAATGGCACCCCTGTGGTTAATCAGTCCAAATGTTCTCTTATTGACTAGGGGGAAAAATGTGAACTATTTCACACAATTCAAAGAATTTTTACTCATACTAATGTACCTTTTCTTCCTCACAATGCTAAAATATAAACGATACCAACTCTAGGTAGCCAGACCCTACCTCTTGCACCATTAAACCCAGATCCTTTGCTCTTAACTGTAGACACGCACTTCCTGCTATACTTCCTGTAGCGTTATAAGTGCACAGGCTGCTGTACTTATCATATACATGTACATACAAATCAGATTTACACTTTCATAAAGTTAGAAGGTCTTGTGAAGCTCTAAGGCATCATACTGATGAATTTACAGTGTTTGAATTAGTTTTCTTTGAATACTAAGGGTTAGAACTTAAAAGAAGGGCTTTCATCTTCCTATCAATGTAATCCATCTATGAAAATTATCAAACACTTATTTTAGCTCTTACCTGCAGAGTATTTTTGCACTACCTGTCAGGATTCATTGACTTTTAAATAACATATCTGTAATCCATGGGAAAGTGTTGAAGTCCATTAAAGCTTCCATCAGTGGATTGTGAGCTTGAGGAATGGTGCCTGCACTCCAAGGATTAATGGTCATTTGAAAACACGCATAGCTTGAAGTTGACAATCCCAACACCCTCAATTAGAAAGCACAGAGTGACCTGTCTGCCCCACTCTACAATTCTCTCCTCTGTATCGTGTGAAAACTTAATTATTCTTAGAGCCTTAGGGACAGAATATGTTCACAACATGATCATAGGATGTTTAGGGTAGGAACATGAAAAGCATAGCCATATAGGATATTTCAGTTATTTAATAATCTTTCAAATAGAAAATACTCCGGGATTTGAGGCAGAGTTTTATTTTTTTATTTTTTTTTTATTTTTTTTTTATTTTTATTTTTTAATTTTTATTTATTTATGATAGTCACACAGAGAGAGAGAGAGAGGCATAGACACAGGCAGAGGGAGAAGCAGGCTCCATGCACCGGGAGCCCGACGTGGGATTCGATCGCGGGTCTCCAGGATCCCGCCCTGGGCCAAAGGCAGGCGCCAAACCGCTGCGCCACCCAGGGTTCCCTGAGGCAGAGTTTTAGAACCAATAGTTGATTTCAATGTTCCATTTGAGTATCTACATATCTACATTCATGCCACAATGTAGCAAAGTCTGCAAAATTAGACAATAAAAAAACATAAGATCTTTATGGAAGATATTACTGGTGAAAGCACTAGCTTTCAATGGCCATCCATTTTTTTTAAATGCATTGATGGGGTGCCTGGGTGGCTCAGCCGATCAAGTGTTGGACTCTTGGTTTGCCTGAGATCATGATCTTAGGATCATAAGATCAAGCCCCACATTGGGCTCTGTGCTGGGCTTGGAGTCTGCTTGAGATTCTCTCTCCCTTTCCATCCCTCCCCCCTGCTCTCTCCGTCTCTAAAAATAAATAAATAAGGAAATAAGGAAATAGATAAATGAATAAATGCTTACATGCATACATAAAAATAAAAACGCATTGATCAACTTTGCATATGATATATACTTATATAACAGCAAAATACACAGCAATGTCCATAAGGTAAAATTAATTACTTTTCTTTCTTTATATCAATGGCACAAATTTTCTGTCAAGTGCAGCCAAGGCTTAATTCTCTTTCTTTGAAAAGTTACATGCGAGTGTTATATACCCTGCTTAAATTTTTAAGTTAAGATTGTGAGTTTACAGCCTGTACCTCTGTGTAGGTATATATCTATTTCAAGGAAATGTTAATCATAGGGATCATTAATTTAGTCAAATACCAAAGAAATAAATTATCCTAGGAAATCCTTTACACTAAGTTGAACTGATCTAAATACAACCTCTATAAAATTCAGACAATATATTAACAATTTCAGCTACAGTTTTATATTTCTGATTATCCCACAATAAATGGGTGATAAAACGTAGCTGGACATTTGGTTTTGAATATTTCAGTAGCATTTTCCTCTGCTAATTTTCTCATCCTAGTGATTGATATAAATGGCACATTAATGGTGGAGCCTCCGGTGGGTTAGACCCCCTTGTAAGGCCCTCCTTCTGTAGTCACGCTTCCTTTTCTAACCTGCTTGCCCTCACATAGATCCTCTCCTGACCCCCACCCTCAATGACAAACTCCATTCCCTGGTGCACTTGATGTTGTGTCATCACTACTTATGGGCTTGACTGAGGAATCTCACTCTTTGTACTTCATGACATAAATTACTCCTTAGCTTACATAGAACCAAATGTTTTTGGATTTTACAGCATCTTTTCAGAGACTGACCTTCCTCTGACACTGCTTCAGGTGGACGCAGTGCTTCAACTGTCAACACCAGTGATTTCTGTCTACAAGGGGTCTGAGGGGAGGTCCTCAGGAATTGCTAGTGGGAGGTAGGTGGATTTCCTATTATCTGCTTGTGTGTTACTTTTATTTCTAACCAACAAATCAACTCCTTTTTATCATCTTTTTTTTTTTCTCCTAATTCTCCGTTATGTTAATTACAGCTAGCTCTTCCTTCAATACAATGATCATTAGCCCTTTCCAAGGATGTCGCCCTGGAAATATCCAACAATATACAACATAGCTCCATGCACAAAACCATATGATAAATACGTTTGACTGGATGATCCTATCTAGTAGGTAGAGAAATTCAGAAATCACATGTTTACACATAAGCATCTGCATGGGTTATGAGCTAGAACATGTAACTTTTGTAAGCTACCTGTTTCCATTAAAGTTATTCCATGCTTATTACATAATTATGTTTAAGAAAATCTGTTTGTGCTGTTTGCAAATATATTAATAATTTTTCAATTGTAAATTAAATTTGTTATTAGTTGCTAAAATCTTTTTTCCAAATCTAGGAACTTAAACTAAAAGTATTAAGCATGTTAATTCATCCTTGAAGCATTGCTGGAGAAAGTGACCAAAATTGTACGAGGCATACTGATCCTGTCACCACAATAGAGTTTCAAGAGAGTAGTTTGTTAGTCTTTAGTTTTTCAAATGTAAGCAAATTGCTGGCATAGCATACTTCACAATTTCTCTAGGAAGTAAAATTAAAACTTCCAACTACTTAATCAGTGTATTATGTCATAAATCTTATCCCAGATGGAAAAATTGTGAAGGGTGGCAAGCATAACTGTGGAGGGCATTTATCAAGCTAAGTAGTCAGAATGTTTCTCCATGCATATTATTTTAATTGGCAAGTTTCTTTAGATAGTTTAAGAGAAAGATGGTACACATTTACTGTGAGCTTCTGGTTGGTTGTTGAAAGAGTAAAAGGTAATCTTCGCAATGCCGCCATTGCTGCATTCAGGGGCAATGCATTCACATGCACATGCGCATAAACACACAACCACAAAGAAAGGAAGAAAGCCAGAATGTGATACAATAGAATTTTACATCAAGAAAGCAATGCAATGAGGCAACAGTTGGGACAAATTATTTTTCACTGGGAAGAAAAGGGGAAAAATTGATCACCTGGTCCAACAATTGTATTCGTTATGTTTGAGAAAGATGAATCTAACAAATATTTTAGTGTTATACCCCAAATAATGCAGAGGATGGCTCACCCTGGGATAGATTTTGGCTCTTCTGAATTAGTCCAGTCATCTTTCAAGTAACCGATGCGGAAAAGATGGCTAAGACCATTCCTTGTATGGATTTTAAAACCTCAAATATAAGACGTACATTCATATAACATCCTAATAAAAACTCATCAGGCTATAAGTTATTATGCTGTTTGTTGGAGGAGGACTCTGAGTCTCAAAGACATTGACCACTTTCACCAAATATCTTCGCACTAGTAAAAGGAAGAATTTCTATTTATCAAACTATAAAGCTCATCGTTTGTCCAAAAGTCATAGAGCACATAAAGAGAAGGACCAAGCTTTGCTCTCAAATATTTGACAGTGGGTTCAATGTTCTTTCCAACATTCAAAACAATTAAGAGTTGAAGTAAGAGTAATTTTCTCCTTTGGACAGGACTGACTTGATAGATGTCTACATCTATTTATAAACGTGTCTCCGCATGTAACCCCTAAGTTAGAAATATATAAAACCCACTCTGTGTCTACCTTCACATGTGTGTATGTGTGTGTGTATGTTGTGTGCTATTGGGGTCCGAGTCTATTTCCTTTTAAAACTTGTTTATCATCTCTCCTCTTTGGAGAATGTGAGTTCTGTGTGTGAGTAAACACGCCAGCTAGAACGGAAATCAATGTTTCTACTCCTGAAACTTGTCTCTGTTTCAACCTCCATTTACTGGCAGAATGAAGGTCATCACTACCTCTCACAAAGTGGCTTAAAACTTGAGCAATGTAAATTAGCTACATGTCCTGTTTCTGAATTTATAATTGAGTAATTATAAAAACAAGAGATGATACCATGGGGCATGACCTGTCTGATAGGATTTTTGGGCATCAGACTCTTAATAACATAGATAAGCATGGAAAACCATGGGTATGTCTTGTGATGCTCTTGTAAGCAATGGAAAATCACACAAAGTTTCACCAAAGGTAGTCACATAGTCAGATAACTTACATGACTTTTTTTTTTTTAATTTTTATTTATTTATGATAGTCACAGAGAGAGAGAGAGAGAGGCAGAGACATAGGCAGAGGGAGAAGCAGGCTCCATGCACTGGGAGCCCGATGTGGGATTCGATCCTGGGTCTCCAGAATCACGCCCTGGGCCAAAGGCAGGCGCCAAACCGCTGCGCCACCCAGGGATCCCCTTACATGACTTTAAATGAAGTAAAAACTGTAGCCAGCATGGTTTTTTTTTTTTTTTTTTTTTTTGACTTCATTTTTCAGAGCAGTTTTAGGTTTATAGAAAATTGAGTGGAACATTCAGAGATTTTCCATATATCCCTTGCCCACGCACCTGCACCAACCCCCGTTGTGGACATCTCACCACACAGTTAGGCGTTTGTTACCGTTGATGAACCTAAATTTGCACATCACACTCATCTGAAGTATGTAGTTTACGTATGTAGTTAGGTTAGGGTTCACTCTGGGTGTTGTACCTTCCGTGGGTCTTGATGTATGGACACTGACCTGTATCCACAACTGAAGTATCAATCAGAATAGTTTCACTGCCCTAAATTCCTCTGTGCCTTAACTACTTTCCCCCCATCCCTGGCTACCACTGACCTTTTTGCTGTGCCTGTAATTTTGTCTTTGCCTGAATGTTATAGAGGTTGCAATTTTATGCTCTTTCATGGCTTAATAGCTCATTTCTTTTTGGTGCTGAGTAATATTCCAGTGTCTGGCTGGACCACAGTTATCCATCACCTACTGAAAAGGATCATAGTTGAGTCCAGGTTGTTGGCAATTATGAATAAGGCTGCTATGAGCATGCATGTGCAGGTTTTGTGAAGTCATATGTTTTCAGTTCATTTGGGTAAAATGATTAAGGAACACAATCACTGGCAAGAGTATGTTTGGTTTTGGAAGAAACCACCGAACTGTCTTCCAAAGTGGACGTACTATTTTGCATTCCCACCAGCAGCAAGTGAGAGCTCCTGTGAGTCCACATCCCTGCCAGTGTTTGTACTAATAATAGGTGTGTAGTGTTAGCTCATTGTTATTTTGATTTGTAATCCCCTAATGCCTTAGGAAGTTGAGCATCTTTTTATATGCTTACTTGCCATCTGTAAACCTTCTCTGGTAAGATGTCTGTTGAGGTCTTTGCCCATTTTTATCTGTTAAGGTCTTCTGTTGATTTTCTTGTTATTAAATCTTAAGAGTTCTTGGTCTATTTTAGGTATTGGTCCTTTATCAGGTACACCATGTGCAAATATTTTTTTTTCCCAGTCTGTGATATAATAGTGTGCTGAAAGATGTGATCGAATAGAATGTTTGGAGCCATAGATGAGAAAAAAGGTGAATAGTGAGACCAAATCCATGGGGTGTGGGTAGCAAATTAGGTCCATGCTGGATTGGGGGATGGAAGAGCAAAAACAGGGTAAAATGATAGGTTTTAAAAATGAGGAAGGAACAGGAAAGAGAGATAATCAGCAATTTTTAAGGACCCCATTACTTGAAAAGTATTTTCTCTTAAATCTGAATGTCTTATAAATACATAAAAATTACAATATGAGCGGGTGCCTGAGTGGCTCCATTGGTGACTTGTCTGCCTTTGTCTCAGGTCATGATCTCAGGGTCCTGGGATCGATCCTGTGTCCAGCTCCCTGCTCAGTGGGGAGCCTGCTTCTCCCTCTCCCTTTACCTCTCCCCCTGCTTGTGCTCTCTCTCGTTCTCTGTCAAATAAATAAATAAATCTTAAAAAAAATTACAATGTGGGAATCTAAGATCTAGTTAAGTTAAATATCTTGCCCAGCTAGGTATGTGTTAGACCTGAAACTCAGGTCTTCCAGTGACTCTAATATAAGTCACTATGGGTGAGTCTGTGTGTCTGTCTGTGTGAACATAGATAGGCACACAGGTGTATGACACGGGTCTCCAGGCATGTACGTGCATATATTCACCCACCATCTCTTCAGTCAACATTTGTTTCACTTTTATCTCAGCTTTATGCTTTAACAGTTTTTACAAATTTATATTTAATTATTGCCGAGCAACGATTTAGAGCCCATTTTCCATTTTTGATTATGTCTGATGATAAGTACAACCTTGGTGTAGCATGTATTAAAAGTGTAACAAAATAGATTGTGTTTAGGTTTAAGGAGTGATGAGGATATGCAGAATTTATAGATGTCATAATGAGAGCAGATTGCTTTCCATATCATTCTAATAGCAAACTGAATTAATCAAATTATACATCCATTTTCATTTTCCAACAGTCATTGCTTTAATAGCTAATAGGTCATTAAAAATGTGTTTACTTTCGAGCTATAGTTATGTGCCTTTGCTTATTGTAATATATAGAAGGAGAATTCAAGGTTCTTTGGCATAATGAGCAAGCTGTTGCAGAATGCAATGCAGAACTCATGTAAGAAAACCCAAGTATAAGCTGATATTTGTTGGGCTTTCCTCATGCTCAAAGCCAGCATTTGCCCTTATATTTCAAAAAGCAAATAGTGGTGATGTTAAGCTATAATAAAGTTCATAAAATATTTTTGCTATCACTAAACATTGAATGTATTAGAGCAGAGCAAATGCATGATGCCTGTGCTGTTGCCTCCTCACTCCTCGAGAATGGACCAGCTCTAGCAACTCCGGGGGAGCACGAGGTCAGAAGGCCGATCCCCAGGATCCTTGGCAGTGACATCAGGACGAGCACTTGGCTCTCAGATTGATTCCCCGTGAGGTGTGGAACATTGAAGCTTATCTGTGTTGTATAAACATCTCATTAAGGGCATTATTAGGATGCAAATGTAAAAAACAAAAATGCATAAAGATGCCTTACATGAGACCCTCATAGAGTTGCATGCCTGTGGTCTGAAAACAGGGCACATTCAGTATGATGCAGCGTCCCAGGGAAGTCACGGACAGATCCAGAAGCTCTGAAATGTCTCTTGGGTCTGTGCTGACTTCGTCTGAGGACCCTGCGTGGGGTCAGGGGCAGCCACTTCCTCTACAACTTCCTAAAATGCTCTCCGAGGATGCACCCCTGCATGTGCCTCTCACAGGTCCTCCTGTCCCCCTCACTCTAGGATTGTCATTCTCTGCGGGTCCTAACTCTATGGCTTTTCTTCTGCAAATATCATTTTTCATCAATTCTGCTGCTCTGGGCATTAACCCAGCTCAACACACCGATGGCATTGGAACCTGATGGTGGCAGCGCCGATGGAGGCGGAGCAGGGAGCATGGCTCAGTCCTGCGTCCTAGGCGACTTCTCCTGTGTCACCTGCTGTGAGTGAGCTGGTTCTAAATCTCCAGATGATGTCCAAGGGAACAAAAGAGTCCTCCATTGGGACCAACTGTTAAATTTACATGAGACAGAGTCACAGGAGAAGAAAACCCAAAAGTGTTATTATGTGTGCCTGGAGGCCCAGTGTTGAAACTGAGACCCAAGGAGATGACCAAGATGGCAGTTTTTATAATTTTTAGATAAAGAGACAGTACATTTGTGAGGAATTGACAGGACAAAGAGAACTCAACTTTGGGAACTTCGATTAGTAAAGAATTCTAAAGAGACTCTGGGCTGCAGTAGTATATTAGTAAAAAAAATAGCCAGCGTTGTTTATACAGCATTCTCGGCTCTAAATTTCCTATCCCTGGGGTTTAGGAAGTCCCCTACCTCCTAGGACAGGGAGATGACCTTTCATTGGGGGGATGGATTTTCTGCCTTCAGGGGACACGGGACTGAGTGTCTTCCTGTCTCTTCAATCACTTTATTTAAAATAATCAATATTCCAAAGTGGCACATTTTGGGGCAGCCTGCCATTGGTCTCTACAATGTTAATGACTTAAAAGTCTTCATTTTATATAACAGTATATCAAAAATACTATTTAATTTTCTAATTTTTGTATTTTAAACAAGATACTCAAAAGAATTAAGGATAACAATAAACTTTACAGTA
Source organism: Canis lupus baileyi (assembly GCF_048164855.1). NCBI lineage: Eukaryota > Metazoa > Chordata > Mammalia > Carnivora > Canidae > Canis > Canis lupus. The sequence goes on along the minus strand of NC_132864.1, from coordinate 45,054,428 downwards.
TTTTTTCATATACATATATATTTCAAAACATGAATATAAATGAACAAATATGGTTCAACCCTATCAGTTTATGTGAGCTTAATATATAATGAATCACATCAATGGGCGTGACGTTACTAATTCTGAAAGTGACTTTAGAAAACATTTTGTAAAGATAAAAAAATCACTTTGATTCTGGATAAACATAAGCATCTGAATTTTTACAAATGGATAAAAAGAAATTAAAAATCAAAACAACAAATTAAAAATCAATCAAAAAAACAAAACAAGTCGTACAAAGGTATTTAGCAAATTTTTTAAAAGTTAGAACTTTCAACGCATGACAAAGAAAACTACCAGTGATAGTGTTTTATCTAAGCTATGCATCTAACCGATGATAATTTTATTATTTATTTTTAAAGTTTTATTTGAATTCAAGTTAGTTAGCATACAGTATAGTATAGTATTGGTTTGGGGAGTAGAATTCAGTGATTCATCACTTCCATACAACACCCAGTGCTCATCACAACAGGTGCCTCCTTAATGCCCATCCCCCATCCAGCCCATTCCCACCTGCCACCCTCCCTCAACCCTCAGTTTGTTCTCTATGGTTAAGAGTCCCTAAGGTTTGGGGCACCTGGGTGCCTAAGCAGTTTCAGCATCTGCCTTTGGCTCAGGGCATGATCTTGGAGTTTCAGGATCGAGTCCCACAGTGGGCTTCCTGCGTGGAGCCTGCTTCTCCCTCTGCCTGTGTCTCTGCCTCTCTCTGTGTCTCTCATGAATAAATACACAACAACAAAAATCCTTAAAAAATAGAGTTTCTGAGGTTTGTTTCCCTCTCTCTCTTTTTTCTTCCCATATGTTCATCTGTTTTATTTCTTAAATTCCACATCTGAGTGTATTATGCTAAGCAAAATAAATCTGTCAGAGAGACAAATATCATCTGAATGATAATTTTAAGGCAAACCTCAAGCTGAGAAAATATTTGGATTAATGTATTAAGTAACTGAATATAAAAGTACTCAGACTTAAGAAACACACTAAAACACCACATGAAAATAAAAATTTTAGATATTAAGGACATTTGCTTTGTATGTATTCAAGTCATGAATCAAAAGTTGACTTTTCTTTTTTTTTAAGATTTTATTTATTTATTCCTGAGAGACCCAGAGAGAGGCAGAGACACAGGCAGAAGGAGAAGCAGGCTTCATGCAGGCAGCCTGATGCTGGACTCAATCCTAGGACTCCAGGATCACACCCAGGTGCTAAACCACTGAGCTACCCAGGGATTCCCCAAAGTTGACATTTTTAATGTATTATATTACCAAAATGTTTTAAATTGTTAAATTATGGAATATCCATTAGATTTTTTTCAATTATTCCACTATATACCAAGGGATTTTTTAATAATGAGAATGCTTCATGTTGTAATTGCCAAGGGAAGGTTGGAGCATAACCAGGTCAGCACTGAGCCTGTACTCAGGCAGTTGGGGCCCCCTCCATTCAGATCTGGCTCCAAAGACCCCATACTTTGGATTGTTTTTCTCAGAATTTGTTCAGTTCTCTTCCGATAGGACTGGGAGACCCCAGATATGCCAAATGGGCAAAGCAGCCCTAGTGTGAGTTGAGTTTGTATCTCTCCCCTCCTAGGGCTCTGATCTTGTGGTCAACCAGATGTTCTAGGAGGTTATGAGGAGGGAAAACACACTTCTGTCCTCATCCTGGTACCTGCTGGTCTGGCCTTTGTAACACAGAGCTGTCTGGTGACCCACTGGCTGTGACTGAGTCACCAAAATATTGCTGATACCTTAGTTTGGGGTGATTCTCATGCACGTCAGATACAGGTTAAGTTCAGCACTCTGCTTGCTGGTCTATCCCTTGAGGTTGGATCCATATCATGGGCGTATGTATCTGCACTTGCCATTTCCTGTTAGCACCATTGGGCAGCCTCAAAAGGATGTTCCTCCATCCTTTTGAGGATGTTGTGTGTGTCGCCAGGTCACTGAGCTCACTGTCCTTCCTCTGCTGGCACCCGGGGAGGTGGTCATTCCCCTTCCCGAGTTTGACATGTGGTGGTCCCTTATGGCAGCTCTCATGGGCTGGCAGTCTTCTCCTGAGGATATTCCAAATGCATGGGCCCTTCTGACTGACTGGCCTTTTGTTATTGCTGATTGGTTTGAGGGTGACATTGGGGCCTTAGATTCAGGCTGAGCCCCCTGGAGGAAGAAGCGACATTCTTTGTGGGGACCACCATACTCATTCAGAAGATTAGCTTCTCACTCTCCTCCTTGCTGGTGGTGGGTACATGAAAGGCGAGGGTATGCTCGGTTCTCAGCAACTGCAGTCAGGAATGCAGCCATGAGGTCCCAGGAGTCAGAGGGAAGGCAGGTCGGATGACCTAACAGACAAAATGGAAGATACATGCTGTATTTCCTCAATAAAATGCCAAAGAGCATATTTAACATGACCTTTTACATAACACAGACTTTCACATCTTCCTGCATATTCTGGGTAAGATTTGCCTTTGGGGTCATCCTTCACAAAGCGGAGTACCCAACTGAGAAGAGGACATTGCAAGGAAGCCTTCTTGGGCGACACAGTGAATGGTGTAGACTCATGAGTAATGACGTGACTGGCTTTAGGTAAACGTCAGAGAACTGCAGAGATGAGAGTATCTAGACGGCTTCGGTGTAAACAGTTGTATTGAGATGTGGCTTTGTGAGTAGTAGTGCCGTGGGCTTTTTCTGGGGCAAGGGATATGAAATTTGCAGGGATTGTGCAAATAGGAAGAGATGGTTTCTGTGCCCAAAAGGGAAGAAATGGTCCCTGAACGATCTGAAGAATTTCCATGTGCACAGATGGGGTAATAAATATGTAACTCCTTATTTACCCCTTATTCTAAAGTTTCTGAGATAAATCACTATACCTCAAATGATTCCATGAATTGTATAATGTATTTTAAAAAATGAAATTGTTCCTATTGCCAGGCAATGATAAAAAAACATACTTAATCGGGGCTCCTGCACCTGAAGACACACTTGAACTCTACCAATAGCTTTTGTAGCTTGCTACTTCTAATATTAACTTAGTACTTCTCAAAAAACTGTCAATTACTTTGCTATTTCTGCAAACAACTGGTACCACTATTTACTTATCTGTTTTAATTGACTCACTTTCTAATTTTATAACATTTTAACCGTACATTTTTAACTGTGATTTTATTGCATTTTTAGAATTTGAAGCTAGTGTTACTGACAAAAAAAAAAAAAATAGGCCTGATTCTAAAAATGAATATGACGTAAACAAAATACTGTCATTTGATCCAGGTAGAAAAGAGTTGCCTGCAAATATTTGAGCCCGAGGCAGCTCCAGTTGTGCTAAAAAATAGTGCATGAAAACGATGGACACCTAACTTTCTCCTTGGTTTTCTCACAGATTGAAAAAAGAACAATGGGACACCTGGGGGGCTCAGCAGTTAAGCATCTGCCTTCCGCTCAGGGCGTGATCCTGGAGTCCTGGGATCGAGTCCCACGTCAGGCTTCCTTACATGGAGCCTGCTTCTCCCTCTGCCTGTGTCTCTGCCTCTCTCTCTGTGTCTCTCATGAATAAATAAATAAAATCTTTAAAAAAAAAAAGAGTTATAGGTGGTTTATAAAAAAAAAACAACTATATGATAAGGGGCACCTGGGTGGCTTCACTCAGTTAAGCATCTGCCTTGGCTCAGGTAGTGATCTTGGGGTCCTGGGATCTAGTCCCACATCAAGCTCCCTGCATGGAGCCTGCTTCTCCCTCTGCCTATGTCTCTGCCTCTCTCTCTCTCTCTCTCTCTCTCTGTCTCTCATGAATGAATAAATAAAATCTTTTTTTTTTAAAGAAAAGAGAAAAAAAAGAAGCAAATTTCTTGCAATATGACCTTGTTAACAATTGTCCCCTATGTTACAGCTTTCAAACTTTGGAATCACTGATACTGGGCAATATGTGGATTAGAGTATAGATCATTTAATTTTTTATATAAAAAATAGACAAGGAAACTCATAGACAAGGAAACAAGTTGTTGGTTACCAGGGTGGGGAGATGCAGTGGGTAGTACGGCGGGGGTGGGGGGTAGTGAGTAATGCTGTGATAACTTCGTACGGTGACAAGGGCAACTGGACTGATGCTGCGGATCATTTCGTAATGTAGACAAATAACAGGTGACTATATCGGATGCCTGAAACCGATAGGGCATTTGATGTCAATTATACTTCAGGTTAAAAGGGGGGAAAGAAAACTGAAATACTGAAAAAATTACCTTTCATTAGAGAAACCTGAAGCAAAGTACCAACGTTACCATGAACTTAGTAATAAATTGTGCTAATAGCATTGGGCCCTGATATGACCGGATGACTGCCCATGGTCTGTCTTCCCCACTCTAAAAATAACCAAAACACCAGACAAATCCAGAGAGAGGGGACATGCTACAAAATACTTGATCAGCACCCGTGATCGGCAGGCGACTGCGACAGCTACCAAGACCATGAGGAGCCATGGGAGTCTGAGACACTGTCACAGCCCAGAGATGCCAAGGAAGTGAGGGCGGCGAGATGGTCAGTGGTGTCCTGGGTGGGGTCCTGGGACAGAAAACGGGTATTATACAAAAACTAGGTAAGGCTGAAGAAAGTAGGCCTCATTTAAGAACAACAGATCAATATTGGTTCATTAACTGTAATGAGTGCACCATACTAACAGCCACGGTTCATTCTATGTGTCAGTTGGTCTGGATCGATGGTGCCCAGCGAGCTGCTCAAGCATTATTTCTGGATGAGTCTAGGAGGGTGCTTCTGGATGAGATAAGGATCTGAGTAGGTGGGCCTTTCCAGTGGAGGATATAGAACTATCTGTATTCCTCTCATAAATTTCCTATAAATTGAAAACTATGCCAAAACAAAACAAAACAACAAAAAAATACATATATATATATATATATATATATATTTTAAGATTTTATTTATTCATGAGAGACACAGGCAGAGGGAGAAGCAGGCTCCATGTAGGGAGCCTGACGTGGGACTCAATCCCAAGTCTCCAGGATCACACCCTGGGCTGCAGGCGACGCTAAACCACTGTGCCACCGAGGCTGCCCTATATATATATTTTTTAAAAAGGATTTACAAGTTTTATAAAGTAAAAAAAACAAAAAACAAAAACAAAAACAAAAAAAACAAAAAAAAACGAAAACAAAAAAAACCCTACAAATTGAAGAAAATGAAAATCACACCTGCTACTTCTTACTTTTTCCATAAAAGGAATAAAGACATTGCCAGCTGTATGCATATGAAGAGATTTTTGTGGCTCACTAAAGGATGCTGCAAACAAGATACAGGGAAAGCTGTAAGCCCAGCTTGCATGTTAGATGTCATATGAGGAGTCTATTGTGATCTAGGGAAAAAATCGGGTAAAAATTTGGATGCCAATCCCGATTCTTCTACAGATTCTCCTGCTTTTCTCAACGTCATTTTTCCAGCCTGTAAAATGGGGCTACTTCCTCCGACCTCACAAGGGAAACGTGGAAAGCGTTGAACACAAACTGTGTGTTCAGGAAACGTTAGGCTGAGTCCTTAATTCCGTGGTGGGTCTACGCAACGTGTGGGGCCCTGAGTAGAGTTGTTAATGCTAATAACCTAGAGTCCTTTATTCAGGATCCAGTCATTTCTTTCATTTATTTGTTTATTTATTTATTTATTTATTTATTTATTTATTTATTTATTTTTATTTATTTATTTTAAATTTAATTTTTATTGGTGTTCAATTTGCCAACATATAGAATAACACCCAGTGCTCATCCCGTCAAGTGCTCCCCTCAGTGCCCGTCACCCAGTCACCCCCAACCCCCGCCCACCTCCCCTTCCACCACCCCTAGTTCGTTTCCCAGAGTCAGGAGTCTCTCACGTTCTGTCTCCCTTTCTGGTATTTCTCACTCATTTTTTTCTCCTTTCCCCTTTTTTCCCTTTCACTTTTTTTTATATTCCCCAAATGAATGAGACCGTATAATGTTTGTCCTTCTCCGATTGACTTGCTTCAACGTGGATGGAACTGGAGGGTATTATGCTGAGTGAAATAAGGATCCATTCATTTCTAAAGGTACCTGGTGCAGGTGTGCGAGTACGGTAATGTTTTAGTAATTTCTGAATTCATGTTGGTGTGGGGATGCTGGAGATATGCTCAAGTCCTTCTTTGTACCCTCTGTTCTTTAAAACCATTCAACAACTCAAAATTTAAATACAAGCAGCCTTTAGACTATAGCAGTGTGTGTGTGTGTGTGTGTGTGTGTACATATATAATGCCCTGAAATTTTTCTAGAAACACACCAAAAATAAAGTGATCAGAACTATCATGCCACCTTGATATTTAAGACACTGCTATTTTGCTTTTGCTTTTCATAATGACGCTTTGCATTAGGAAAGGCTGAATAAAAATGTAAAACTTCAGTGTCGCCTGATATAAATTGATAGTTTATAATATCTTTAATAATCACCATAAAGCCTTCCAGTCTGCTGTGTTTAATTTTAGGTTTACCATAAAAAGTAAAAACCAGAAAACTAATAATATCTTTAAGTTTATCAGGTTATTAAAATTTTTCTTTAGTAAATTAATCTCTCCCTCACCACATTCCACGCTAATGAGGATGTCACTAACCTAGCAATATGTTTGTTCATATGCGTCCCCACCCCCACTCTTCTCTCACCTGGCTGCACTTAAACTCTTAATATAATGTCCACTTGAATGCTATTCATGTGATGACATCTGCCTTCGGCTCAGGGAGTGATCCTGGAGTCTCGGAATCGAGTCCCACGTCGGGCTCCCAGCATGGAGCCTGCTTCTCCCTCTGCCTCTGTCTCTGCCTCTCTCTTTGTGTCTCTCAGGAATAAATAAATAAAATCTTAAAAAAAAAAAACACACTTGACCATGAAGTATGCACAGTACTTAGAATTTACATATGATTTATATGCGACATAAATTGTAACAAATATATATCGTTTATAACATGTATTGTGTGTACAATGCATTATATACATCATATATAATTATATAATAATATATACAACATATTACACAAACTTACGTGTGTGTGTGTGTGTGAATGTATATGGTGTATATAATGCAACTGAATAGCCACAAATTAAAAGCCCTTTTAAAAATAAATAAATAAATAAATAAATAAATAAATAAATAAAAGCCCTTTTAAACCCCGCCTTTGTTGTAGGCAGGGAAGTTTACATTCCTAAATACCTAAATCAAGGCTTTCCTGATTAAATTTTGAGTGGAGGAGCGTGCACATCAAGGTGATGAATTCCCCTTTCAACTTATATTTGCAGTGACGCCAAATGACTTTGTACTTAGTATAAAAGATGAACCTCTGTCCTCCGTGTTTCTTTCTGCATGAAAGTCAATTCCATCATAGTCTAATAATTAACTTCTTCATACTCAATTTTGTTGCTGGGAAACAATGACATCTAAATTATTAATATCAAAATCAGAAGATCTTCAGTATTGCATATGTGGTTTACCATGATTTTTGTACTGCATTTGCCTCTTTTGCTTTTTATTGCGGAGGAAATCCATATTCCTTCAGCATTTTCTTTGATTTTATCTTACAATTTTTTCCATATCTATATGTATGTGTATGTGTATACCTCCTATGTATACAGCCAATGTTTTGCTATTTTGGGAGAATGGAAGTAGTTTCCTCATTTTTTACTTTTTATATTTAAATTTTTTAAAAGATTTTATTTATTTATTTGATAGAGGGAGAAAGAGCATGAGCAGGAGGAGGAGTAGAGAGAGAAGGAGAAGCAGACGCCCCACTGAGCAGGGAGCCCAATGTGGGGCTCAATCCCAGAACCCTGGGAGCCGAAGGCAGATGCTTTACCAATCAAGCCACCTGGGCACTCCTGAAGGTTTTTTTCCTAATTTTAAAAAGAGCTTTATGCACTCCCACTGTGTGCCTGCACCGTGGACTCTTGTCACACCATCCTCCCCAGGGCAGATCTCTTGTACTTAGTTAGCTCTTGTCAACGTGGCACGAGTACCACCCAGGATCATTTCTTCTGCACCACGAAGAGAAGTCATGGCCTGCATTTTCCAAAATCCATTTCCTCATGTTTCTGGATTTGGTTACATCAGTGATAGCCACTTTGTGAGGTGCAGAAAACTCATGCAAAGGAGAGTTATTATTTCAGCATTTATCCTAGGTGTTTGCAGGCAGACGCATGAGCAGATGTGAGATACACATTTTCTTGTTAAGTAGCTGCTTATTTTATTATTTGCCATATATTTCAATAACCTTTTTTCTCACACCTTGGAAAGTGACTTTATAAAAACTTCCCATCATTAATTTCGTTTCATGTAATGTTTTTCCCTGTTTTAATGTGGAAAATATTTTTTGATATCATTTAATAGGAAACTCAGCTTTCTCATTTTCCCTTCTTTTGAGATCTTCTATCTGTGCTATTCATTAAGACACTTCTGCTATTTGCTGGGTGTCTTCTGTATGGGTAGGTAGGTAGGTAAGATAGATAGATGAATTAGGTTAAAATGCTTCAATCATCAAATATATAGCACTTGAGGAAGGAGGGATATAATGAGTTTATTCTAAACAGAGGTGGGGTGGGGGCAGGTGGCAAGTGGGGATGCCCATGGGAGGGAGTGATCTTCCAAGCAGGACAGGAGCATTTTGTCATCTCATTATGTACAATTCCTCGTGCACGGCCATAATAAAGACCAGACTGAATTTTAGTCTAGGTTTATTGCATTTTAAAATTCTCTATAGCTTATGTACTTGTCTTATTTACATTTATGGTGGCTAATTCCCACCCTATCTTATTATAATGCCATATCGAATATACAAATCCACCTGCGGTGTAAGACTTTGTATGCCATGATGATGATGATGGTATGAACTAGTGATAGAAATAGAATAGAAAGGGAACAGGAGATTCGGTTGACAACCAGAGAGGACCTCACGGGAGAGCTGATATTTCAGGGCTCTGTGAATAGTGGATACGGGATTACAGATACTCAGATCACTCTTTGTCAAGAAGGAAACCATATTTCTTCATTATGAGTCAGTGAATCCATCTATTTTTTCCAACCTCTGTGTGTTGAATACTCTGAGATACATAGTCATGACTCTCCCTCCCATTTATGAGTGGATATGTGCCAGAAGTTTCAAAATAACTGTAAATAAAAATATATAATAAACAAAAAGCTACAGGGTTATTTCTCGTCACTCCGAAATGGAAGAGCATGTCCACACATCACTGTTCTAGGAGATACACAGTTGAGTTTCCTCAACTAGTCTTCCATTATCCCTCCTAGTTTTTCTACTGTTATAGCGTACAATTCATATTTCCACACTATTACTGGGGGTTGTTGGTGTTGAGGACACACTGGAAACTATCGTAATAGAAAGAAGCTGCTTCTGCAAGGTAATTTACTAAGTGGGAAGCTATCTCCAAAGTAAACCGGAGTAATTTTCCATTTAATTAGGCATTTTCTGGAAGATTGACTTCAAAATTCAAGGCTTTCCTGATTAAATTCAGTTGCGTTTATGTTCAGAAGACTCTCATGGAGGGATTGGTCTGCTGCTATGGAGCTGAGCTGTGGAGCTGCTTGAGCTGAATCTCGCACGCTGGGCACCTGCAGTCCCTACAGCGGACAACCTGGTTTTCATCAGAGTGGATTAATTTGCATTGTGCCTGCACACCTAGGAAATAGTAGTGTGAAGAAAATCTCAATGTAGGAGCAATATGGACAAGGCTTTGTTACAGGGGTGCATCTGTGTCAGGTCATAGAAAATCTACAGGTCACAGGGGAGATCAGGAAGGTCTACAATATCTTTTGATAATATTTAAAAGTCTGTTTTTGTGAGGATTCTATTCAAATTTATGTTTGTCTTGATTTTATCATAATTCTTTTGTGCATCGAAAGTGCAAACCCTGAATGCTTCCATCAATTCAAAAAGTTATACTTACTGGAAGGGTGACTACTCTCACATGAAGCGTGTCTATCATTGTGCCTTTCTACTTCCCATGTTAAAGGACAAATCACAGACAAAAGTTGAGGATTGTATTGTTCTTCCCCGAAAGAAAGAAAAATACTAAGTCATGGGAAGAAATAGTTCCCTGTTGATTTTTAATTCCCCCTTTTTTGGTGGCTTTGTTTGTACTCACTATACCGTTAAAGGACAGGAGTTTAAGAAATTACTAAGAAAATTAGTCTAAATTAATGAAAGGAAAGTGACTAAGCACAGGAAATATGACACATAATGTAAAATTGAATATAAATTTATATGCAAAGTTGACCAGTGATGTGAAATGAAAATTTACAATATACAAAATATTAAAACAAAAAAGTGGGAAATATTCAGTACTGGTAAAACTTTGTGAAACAAGGTTTTTATAAACTATTGTTATAAATAGAATGAGCTCAATAACTTTTTTCTCTTTTTTGAAGTGTTTCATTCGCTTTCTATATAGTTGCTTCTTTTACCCTTCTATCTTTTGGAAGTTCTACTAATTAGAGATACACAAAGTGATTTGTTTTACAATAATTAACACCAAAACATTATTTATAACAGAGAAATATTGAAAGCAATCTATAAGTGCATAAAAGGAATATTTAAAAGGAATATTTTTCATTTAATCAAAATAGTTAAGAGCAATCTTTGAAAAATATTAAAATATTTGATGATATAGAAAGTGTTTATGACATTCTTTTAACTGAAACTAAATAGTCAAAAATGCATATATGGGAACACATTTACATGTATTATACGCATATAGAAAAAACAGAAATTAAGTTGCCAAAATAATAACGATTTCTGAGTACTAAGACTGCTGATGATACTTGTTTAAATTACTTGTGCTTTGTGTATGAGCTGTATGAGCTCTCACATAGAATACATTAGTAAGCAGGTGATACCAGTAATGACTCAGGAGTGGTTATTTTTGCACCCATGAAAAATAACACCAATCAATCAATCAAAGGACAAAGCCAGTATTTTGTTTTAGGAAAACAGACTAAAGGAAAGAACAAAATATCCTGATCTGGGCCTTACGCATAGTTTGCTTTTGATTTGCATTTGTTCAAGTGAATGGTATTCTCTTGAGAGCAGATATTTTTTCCTGTATGTCTTGGAAAGCCACCTTTGACCTCATTACTCAAAAGTGAGGTCATATGAAAATAGACTGAGTGTAGAGACCCTGGGTGGCTCAGCCGGTTAAGCCTCAGACTCTTGTTTTCAGTTCAGGTCATGATCTCAGGGTTGTAGGATCAAGCCCCATGGGGAATTGGCTTGAGATTGTCTCCCTCATGCCCCTCTCCCACACATGTGCTTGTGCACATGCTTATGTATGTATGCATGTGTTTGCATGTGTGTGTATACGTGTGTGTATGCATGTGGGGGGTGGGGGTAGGCTGAATTGTGTGTGTAAATCCAAGTCTAATTAGAAAAAGAAGAAAGAGGGACGCCTGGGTGGCTCAGTGGTTGAGCGTCTGCCTTCGGCTCAGGGGGTGATCCCGAGGTCCCGTGATCAAGTCCCACAGTGGGGTCCCTACATGGAGCCTGCTTCTCCCTCTGCCTGTGTCTCTGCCTCTATCTGTGTGTCTCTCATGAATAAATATATAAAACCTAAAAAAAAAAATAGAAGAAAGAACATTTGTCATTCAAGTCATGGGGAGCTCAGACAAGCATATTTTCCTCTGAAACGTTACAGAGCCAAGACAAAGGTTTTATTGACAGACTTGAGTTTGAAATGTTCTTTCCCTTCTTACTTTTTCTAGCAAAAGACTGTGCTTCATCCTAAGACTGAATTGTTTGTAAATCTTCTGAAACTGTAAAACAGTTCTGTTTTTCTTAGGTTACTCTACAATAGCACTATCTAATAGAAATGTAATCTGAGCCACATATATATCTTTAAAACCTATAGTATTACATAAAAAAGGAAATATATGTGCAAAATAGTATAATTTCAACATTTAATCTAGTTCAGACTTATTACTGACGTATTTTACATTATTTTTTTCTCTTCTTTCTGGTTCATACAGTCACAACACTTCTCAATTTGAATCCTATATTTTCCATGGTTATGATAAAGTGTAATCCTACCAATACAATAACAAATGTGCTTAGCAAAAAAAAAATAGTTTATTCTGCTTTAGTTTTTCAATTTAATTTTATCAACATAATTTAAATTAAAATTTCAACTCAGCCGCATATCAAATGCTCAACAGCTGCATGTGGGAACCATATTTGACAATGCTAATCTAAAAACTACAGCCGTTATTAAACTCATAAACCCAAGAAATTTAAATATGTCCCCCAGCTTTATGCTTTTTCAAGGTGTTACTTGAAATATCCCATTGAGCCTTTATTAAAAAAACAGTATTAAAAAAAAATAAATAAAAATAAATAAAATTTAAAAAAAAACAGTATTCAGCATAAAACAGCAGCAATACCTGGTTGCACATTTGATATCTATATTACGTTTTCTATTTTCTTCATTGTATGTTTTAGGTGAAATGTGTTTTGATAGCCAGATATTTTTCTTCTTTATTTTATTTTGATAATGTTTAGATAAAAATTTGAAGCTAAAATCTCTATTCTAGGGCAGCCTGAGTGGCTCAGCGGTTTAGCGCCACCTTCAGCCCAGGGCCTGATCCTGGAGACCTGGGATTGAGTCCCACGTCAGGCTCCCTGCATGGAGCTTGCTTCTCCCTCTGCCTGGGTCTCTGCCTCTGTGTGTGTGTGTGTGTGTCTCTCATGAATACATAAATAAAATTTTTAAAAAAATAAAAAAAAATAAAATCTATATTCTACCAAGCATCCTCAAACCAATTAACTAACTTCTCTTCCCAAGAAAATTCAGTTTCAGTTCTTATAGCCAAAATCACAGTAGAAATAATATGAGAAAATGAAGCATTAAAGGCTAGATTATATGATCATATCTAAACTATATCATTTTTCTAGTGATTTGTACTGAGAATCCAGAACAGCATTATGGATTGGATTGTATGCATCCAATCTTCTGGATTCTGTGCATCCAGAACAGCATGGGGCTCGATCCTACGACCCTGAGATCATGACCTGAGCTGAAAGCAAGAGTCTGAGGCCTAACCAGCTAAGCCACCCAGGGTCCCTACATTCAGTCTATTTTCATATGACCTCACTTTTGAGTAGTGAGGTCAAAGGTGGCTTTCCAATATACCCGATTAGAGAAATAGTAAATTACCTAGTGTGTTAGAGATGCACTACTGGAAATATTACCTAAACTTGTGTTAATGCTGAGATTTCAGTTTTATGTCAATAGTGTGTTAAATGTCCAGTATGTGAAAGAAAACACTGCAGTTCTGGCCTTCATTATAGGGAAGAAAATACACAGCTTGTTGACATGTTACAAGGCGTGAGTATCATGTGAATATGAAGGTCAAGGTAAATATCGAGCATAAATGTCTACTTCATTATTGAGATTGGCTGTCGACAGATTTTATTTGCTAGATAAACATTCTCTTCTCAGTTTATCTTTTCTGTGGGAACACATCCTCATTATCATCTCTTCCTTCCACAAGGGTAGAGTCCCAAGTCATGCATCCCAGTATCTTTAATGTCTGGTATTGCTAGGGTTGAGGTGTATCTCCCTCAAAAAGATATGCTGAAGCCCTAACTCTCACTTTTTCAGAAGGTGACCTTATTTTGTAATTGGGTCAGTGCTGATGCAATTAGTTAAAATGCGGTCACAGAGAAGTTGGATTGGCCCTTAATCCAATATAACTGGTGTCGTCCTAAGAATGAGGGAGACAGAGACACAGAGACAAGAGTAGAAAGACAGCCCTGTGACGACAGAAGAGGCTGGAATCACACAGCCATCAGCAAAGGAGCACCTGGCTCCCTGGAAGCTGAAGAAACAGGGGCTCTTGTGGGAGCCTGCCCCCTTCCAGCACCTTTCAGAGCTGGGAGGGAGCACATTTCTGGTGTTTTAAGCCAGTTTGTGGTAGTTTGTTATGGAGTCCTAGGAACTAATGCAGGCTGTGAAATTAATAAACTGTCTCTGGAAATTCTAGTTTCCAACTGAAAAAGTAATTCACTTTGTTGCTGTTATAATAGTCTTTATATTGATTCAATAGGTCTTTAGTGACCACCAATTGTGTCAGATACAGAACAGGAAAACCATTCATTCGTGTTCCCTACCCTACATCTAGCTAGTTGTCAAGTAAAAAAGTCAGATTCTGTAATTAAATAGTGCAGAGATGGCCCCCGCTCTTGTTAAGGGAAGATACTTTAGCGATATAGATGTTGAGACCTAGAGTAACTCTTCTTTCTTCTTTTAATACCGAGTTCACAAAAATTAAAGACTACAATGCACCTCTAAAATATGAGAATTAATTTACATATTTTTTTCTATAGTTGATGTCATTGGAGTATTTGATAAGACTTGAAATTCTTAAAATTGTAGAATCCTTGGAGCGGGGGGACACAGTGTTTACTGGAAGATGATGGTTACTAGCTTGACCTGGAACCTATGTCTGCAGATTGCTGCTCAGAACTCTGTCCAGAAGACTCTCCCTTATTCAGGGTGACCTCAGTTCCAAGACATCCGGAGAGGCTGAAATCTGGCACATGCTACATTGATATGCAAGCACATCATTACTTCATTGTTTTAAAAATAAAGAAACAAACAGAGTAGCAATAATCAATAGTTAGGGTCTTAGCTTGCATGGTTTTGTTTTGGCTCCTTTTTGTCTACCTTTCGAAGCTCTTTTGAAAGAGACATCATTATGGCACCTGCGTGGCTCCATTGGGGAAACATCTGCCTTCCTCTCAGATGATGATATCGGGATCCTGGGTTCGAGCCCCATGTCGGGGCTCCCTGCTCAGTGGTCCCTGCTCCCTACTTCTCCCTCTCCCTCTACCCCTCACCCTGCTCTCCTTTTCTCTCTCTCATAAGTAAATAAAATCTTTAAAAAAAAATTATAAGAGTCATGAAAAGCCACCCCAAAAATCCAGTTGCATGTGATGGCTTCATTAAGTGACGACTGAATTTGAATTCTAAGGAGAAACTTCATACTTCAACACGAAGGAAGTCTGTACCATATCACAGGGTTACTTACTAAAGAAAAGTACTCCAAATTTTTTTTTTGTTGTTTTTTTGTTTTTTTGTTTTTTTTTTCCAAATTTTTTGTTTGGAAATCTACCCTCTCGGATCGGCTGTGCTGGAATCTTCCCCTCACACCGTGCGTTAAACTTACCTCCCCAGAATGTGCTGGTGCAAACAACCGTGTGTGTAACACTTAACTATTCCAGTCGGCACAGATGATTAAAATGCACTCGGGATTAATATCTGTCTGCGTTGTGTGAAGATCTGGCCTTTGGACACACAACTTTGGCAGCCTCCGGGGCCTACTTTTGTGGAGAGAGAAATGAATTGAGCCCACTGTGACATCTCCTCTCAGCAGTTACTCATACTCACTGCCTTCCCAGACAAATTGGCATGATTTGTCTAGAATTATTTCTGTCAAAAATGCTGGCTGCCAAGCATTATCATCATTATCATAGCTATGAGTATTTTTGACAATAATTTGTAAAATTGATAGGTGGAGATAAAAAAAAAAAAGTGGGAGACATTACTTTTCAATCCCCTAATTAAGTCTAATCAAGCACTTTCTCTTCTTTCCATGAGATCCGTGTGCTACAGAGGAGGCTGCCTCGGCAAGTTCTCTATCCCGGCAGAAAGAATCGAAATCAGAGGCTCTCCAGTACAGGATCCTCACAAGCCAAGTTCAACATTTTGAAAGATAATAGTATGGGCTTCTTCTGCGGGTCTTTATGTGAGCTTGTCTTTCAGATAATCCAATTAGCTAATTTTCTCTGATGAGCAATGCTGCTCCATTGAATCTTTTTTTTTTTTTTTGCCCAAATTCTGTGGATTTGTAAGAGTCCAAGTAATGTCTTCTGTAAGCCTTTAAAATGTCTAGATTTCTTGTGCTCATCAGACAATGCTGTCATGATTTCCAAGAAATTCTCTCAAAAGGCACATAAATGCTTCCATTCCGGGTGTTTTAATTCAGTTGACAAGCATTTACTTGGGAAGGCGGCGCCCGGTGATTTTTTTCCAGCAGCGCACGCTGTGGGCACGGTCTGTCTCCCCCATACAGCGCCATGAGAGCGACCCACAGCCATGGGCATGCTGATATTCCTTGAATGTTCCCTCAACAACTTTTGCACTTTTGTAGAGTCCAAGGCATAATTCTTTGCAACAGATCTATGGCAAATTTCCTAAACTTAAAAGAAGCCATGGAAGTCGAGACCATGAATGTGTTTGAATTCCTGGATGCACTCACTGTTTGTAAGGAATAAAATATTGGCAGAGAGCAGGGTACCTATTATGTATTTCTTTCATGATGAAAGCAAATGTTCTTAAAGCTTTTAACTCGTAGCCTGGGAAGAAAGTACATTCTAGAAGTGTTAATGGCTTTAAAAAATAGTCGAGTAAACAACATATGTAATTATTCTGCAGGGAAATGCTGCTTAATTAAAACACAGAACCATTCTATTAGCATACACACCTGCTGCTCATATGGTTCATTTCTCCTTAAAATCGCTTAATTTCTGAACAAGGTTCTCTCTCCACTTCACTTCCTTGGGAAATGTCCACTTTGTATTTCTGCTGTATTATGTCCACTTTCTGATTTTCTGATTTTCTGTTGCCTGTGTCGCCTCCAAATACTCGGTGTGTGTGCGTGTGCGCACGTGCAAGTGTCTGTGTTGGCTCCGTGTGTATCACAGGAGGACCACTGAACCTATGGACATTTGATGCTCCTGTACATTCCCAAAACATTCAGCACCCCGTCATGATAGACTAGGGATCACTGTATTTCCTTCTGGAGAACTCGCCGGCAAAGTCGTCTCTGCCAGCACAAGAGAATTGTTACTCACGGAGGCATCTCTCTGGAACAATCTTGTTTCAGACTTTCATTAGGAGATATTTTAAAGGCCAGCTCACTTTGAAATTTTCTCTGTGTGAAATCAGGTTTATCTTCTACAAACACATCCAGTTCTGTGCCCTTTCCTTCCCTTATTCCAAACGCAGTACAAACCCTTAATTCTGTATTTTGACGGCAAAAACCACCAAAATATCTACTAACTGGTATGGATGCGCCAGGGACTACATGATGTTACTCCACATTCGTTCATCCCCCAGCCTCATTCTTGCTTAAGTTGCATGTGACGTCTCTCCGTGTTTCTTTCTGCTACATGAACATAGCCCTTAAAATTATGTCCTGATGTGTCAACATTTCTTATCCATGTCCTCTCACTGATGAACAATGTCATCCTTTCAGTATTTGAAAAACAGGATATTAAATCTTTTTTTTAAATATATAGAATAAAGTGAACTGTGAATAAGCATAATTTTCTTCCCAGGTAGCATTTCATGAATCAAAAAATAATAATAGAAAAAAAATAATAATAGTAAAACCAGAACACGCACATGTTGAGCATGTATGTGTGCGTGTATATTCACATTGCGCCTAATATTACAAAATACTAGGTCAAGAGGTCTCTTCCCAATTTCTTAATCTACAGGTAATCCTCCTCTAATTATAGAGGAGAAAATAAGTACAGGTGGGCACTTCCGTATAGAGCATTTTTTTTTTTGTTGTTTCTGTGTTTGTAGGGCTCATAGAGGTACTGCTAAGTGGGAGAATGTGGGATTTCCGGTGTTGGTAGATGTTACCCAGGCCCAGCATCCAGGCATCGCGGCTCTCCCCAGACTGCATGGAAATGCTCTGTGCTCTTCACCTTCAAGCAGGCTGCACTGGAACAAACATTTTACCATTTGGGGTAACGGGTAAGGTGTTTTCTGATACTTTATATGTTTTCTGACTTCCCTACTTTTTCTTACATCTGACTATTTTGAACAGCCCTACCTGGAAGGGTTGCTTTGCTGCGTATGTATTGTTCACGTTGGTGGTTTTCACTAGTGGAGGCTCACACTTACGAATGTTCAGGAAGGTAGTCAGGTTTGCTTTCAGCACTTCAAATATATTAACCAATCTAATCCCCATAACACATCTTTAAAGTAGGCCCCGTTACCACTTCCATTCGATGTGTGAGAAAACTGTGGTGCATCAAGAGTGAATTGCTCTAGGTCGGGAGCCAGTTAGGCTAGTGAGCTGGCCCTGGAGCCCGTGTGTTAGGCTCGCTGGCCACCACCTCACCGGCAAGAGTGTCCTCGACTCGGTGTTCCTCGTGTCTGGCATCAAAGAGGAGCCCAGAAGGATGTCAGAGAACCCAGCTTTGCTTCTAAGAACAGGATGATCTTATTAATCACATGAATATCACAAGGCTTGTGACTCCTTAAAAAGATCAGAGAGAAAATACGGAACATGTGTGTAGAGTCTAGAACTGGAAACAGCCCTGCTGACAGGATATATATATTTTTTTCTTTCTTAAGATTTTATTTATCTATTCATGAGAGAGAGGCAGGGACACAGGCAGAGGGAGAAGCAGGCTCCACGCAGGGAGCCCGATGTGGGACTCGATCCCTGGTCCCCAGGCTCACACCCTGGGCTGAAGGCGGGGCTAAACCGCTGAGCCACTGGGGCTACCCAGAAATATTTTTTAAATGTTGGAAGTGGGGTGATAAATACACCTTAGAAATGCACGCAGGAGCACATAATAGCTGGAAGGGTAGGGGCAGCTGTTCATGGCCCACAGACTTTTCCACATCTTAGCCAACACCTGTTCTTGTTCTTTTTCTTCTATCGCCACCATCCCAAGAGACGTAAATTGATCTCAGTGGGGCTTTGATTTGTGTTTCCTAAATTGCTAGTGATGTTAGATATTAACCATTTTTGGATGCGTTTCTTGGGCATTTGTATATCTTCTGTGAAGAAATGTCTATGCAAGTCTCTTGCCCACTTTTAAATTGGGTTGTTTGTCTTTCTGATGCTCTTCATATATTTTGGACATTGAATCCTTATCAGATATATGATTTGCAAGAATTTCCCCTCATTCCATAGGTTACTGCCTTGATAATATCCATTGATGAACAAAAGTTTTATATTGAGAAGAATTATCACTGTCTGTTTTTTCTGTCACCCACTCTGTCAGTGTCATATGAAGATGCCCTTGCCAGCTCCCAATTCATAAAGTTCCACCCTCATATTTTCTCCTAAGAAGGGCATGGATTTTAGCTCTTAAATATTTGAGTCACTTAACCATTTTTGAGTCATTTTTTAATTTTTATTTTATTTATTTATTTATTTATTTATTTATTATTTTTTATTGGTGTTCAATTTGCCAACATGTAGAATAACACCCAGTGCTCATCCCATCAAGTGCCCCCCTCACTCAGCCATTAGAAACGACAAATACCCACCATTTGCTTCGACATGGATGGAACTGGAGGGTATTATGCTGAGTGAAATAAGTCAATCGGAGAAGGACAAGCATCATATGGTCTCATTCATTTGGGAGAATATAAAAAATAGTGAAAGGGAATAAAAGGGAAAGGAGAAAAAATGAGTGGGAAATATCAGAAAGGGAGACAGAGCATGGGAGACTCCTAACTCTGGGAAACGAACTAGGGGTGGTGGAAGGGGAGGTGGGCGGGGGGTGGGGGTGACTGGGTGACGAGTCATTTTTTAAAAATATTGTCAAGTAGAGTTTCAAATTCATTCTTTTGCATGTAGAAATCCAGTTGTCCCAGAATAATTTCGCGAAAACTATTCTTACTCCATTGAATAAGTGTGGTACCGATGTTCGAAAACAAGTGGCTATAAGTGGAGAGATTTATTTATGGACTCTTCTACTCAATTGATCAATGCATGTCTTCTTATGACAATATCACAGTTTTATTACCATCAGCTTTTAGTAGTTTTGAAAGAGTGGAGTGGGTGCCCTCCAACATTATTCTTTTACCTAAAGACTGTTTAGGCTATTTGAAGCCCTTTGCAATTCCATACAGATTTGGGGATTGGTATTCCCATTCCAGCAGAGTAGCGGTCGGAGTTTGAAGGAGATTTTGCTGAATCTTTGGATAGCTTTGGGTGGTACTACAGTCCTAACAACACCAAGTTTACCAATTCATAGCCACGAGACCTCTTGTCATTTATTGAAGTTTAATTTCCTTCAGCAAATGGTTCGTTGCTCCCTGTGTGCAAATGTTCGCATCCTTCATTAAACTGATTCCCAGGTATTTTGTCCTCTAGATATTATCATGAATGGAACTATTTTCTCACTTTATTTCTTGGATTGTTCATGGCTGATGTGTAGAAACACAACCGAGCCTTGTGTGTTGACCTTCTGCTGAATTTGTTCATTAGTTCTGGTTGCTTTCTGATAGATTCTCTCACATTTTTCCTCTAGATCAGGACCGTGTCACCTGCCATCTTCCTTTCTGCTTTGAATGCCTCTTGTTTGTTTCCCTCCTCTAATGGGTCCCCAGGAACTTCCAGCACCATGTTGACTCTGCAGGGCTGAGACCAGGCATCCTCGACTTTTCCTGGTGGTAGGGGACAACATTCAGCCTTTTATCTTTGCATATGATGGCTCGGGTCACTTTTCTGTGCTCATTTTCTCTTTCTGCTGCCCATTTGCCGATTCTGTGTTCAGGTTGCTCAGATTTTCTGCAAACTCTTCAGCTGAATTTTTTGCGTCTATTTTTGTATTTTACAGTTCCAGATTTTTTGTTGTTGTTGTTCCTTTTATAATTTGTATCTCTTTATCGATATTTCATTTTAGTTACACCTTGTTTTCCTAATGTCTTTAAGTTGCTGGTCCCTATTTTTCTTTAGCCATTTAAGTATATTTAAGATCACTGTTTACAGAGTTTCTAGTAAATCTGATGTCTGGGATTCTCATGGATGGTATCTATCAGTTTATTCTGTTCCATTAAATTAACCTTACTTTTCTGTTTCTTTGTGTGCCTTGCAATTTTTTGTTGTTGCTGGAAAGGGGTATCGTAGGGCTGTTCCTCTGGAAATTAGATGTTTTTTTGTTTTGTTTTAGTTTTCCTTTCCTGAGTTTTACTCTTTTTTAAAACCTTTTTTGAGGGCTGTTTGTCTAGTGACTTTTCTGCACTCTTTTCACAGGAAATGTATTTAATGTCATATGTTTCCATGAAGCCTCTGTTTCCTAGTTTTTGTTCAGCTAGAGTTTTTACTGAGTTTTCAGTGAATACCAGGAGCTACGACAGCAAGCAGACACCTCTTCTTGTCTCGGTCATTTCCCTGTGGGGGTCGTCTCTCAGCAGACACACAAACTCAGGGCCAGGCCGCACTGAGCTGGGGATCAGCCTTGCGTGTGTGGAAGGGCTTCTCAGGTCTTCTCTGCACTCGCATCTCACCCTGGCAGGTGCAGGGCTCTCTGAATGACTCCACATTCAGGCTGCTTTTGATCATCCAGCTTTTCCAAGATGACCCAACAGTAGCAAGGACAACTTGGCTCTTCTTCCCCCAGGCTGGGTGGTCTGTATGGTGAGTTCTCGGGCCTGAGCACAGACCACCACACTGATTGCGAGTAGGCTGGGCTCTGCTTCCTTGGAAACACACCTACTCCCAGTCCAGGAGCCTGGAGCTGCCATCAGAACTGCCCCCAACCCACCCCCCAGCTCCCGAGTGGGAGAGGCAAGGGCAGGAGAAAAATCTGCCAAGATTCTTGCCACATTTAGTTGACCTTTTCTCAATTTACCATCAGCTTTGTTGCTATATACCTTTGTTTTTCATATTTATGGCAATGTTGTTTCTGAGAGTTTCTGCTTGTTTTTGATGTTTCTTGAGAGGAAGAGAAGCAACATCTCACCGACATCACTCACCGCCTCCTGAACTACCATATAAGGTTGGATAGGAATGCCACCACTGTCATCTATTTACATATTGTCTATGGCTACTCTTATGCCACAGGTAATTGCATTGTTGCCACAAACAGCATATATCCTCAAAAGCTAGAATATTTACTGTTTGGCCCACATAGCAAAGTGCTGACCTCCCCTGTGAGCTCTCAAAGGCTGGAATCAGAGAACTGCCTGGACAGCCTCTTTATTTCTTTATATTGCACCTGCAGATTTAATAGGATTCTGCATTGGTTGAGTGATTAGTACATACCAAAGATTTTTAATCTCTTCGTTGAAATTTTACCTCAGTTTTATGGTTAAAAAAGAAACCCTGAAATTCAGAATTTTCAGAAATGTTCCAGCTCAGCAAGCTAGTGAATCTCAGAACTCAGCATGGGTCCGGCTGATTCCAGAGCCAAAGCTCTAATCAGTTTGCCCAGAGGTTTGGATAAAAATTCATCTCTCTCTGTAACAAAGGCATGGGGCTTACACTTGACTCATAAATCAGTTTAGCATATAAGGCATTATTACTTTGCCAGTTTGTTTCAGATGAGCTTTAGCGCTCAACCTATTATCCTGAGTGTCAATTAGAACCAGAGTGAGCCTGTGATGTCACCACTGCCCCCCGGCCGAGCTCCGAGTCCTCCAATGGCCAATTTATTTTCCTGATCTTTATTAGCCCAGGCAGCCTGAGCCTGCAGTTAGATTTAATCATAATAATGAGCCTCTTTTTTATAGTAGCATAGATGGAGGTTAAGGTGTTTGCCCATTAAATCTTTAATGATACATTATATGCAGTATAAGTATATTATTTCAGATTATATTACATCATGTCAAAGTACAGAATTTAACAAAGTGAAGACGAAACTCTATGCTACTTCGGCCAAATACAGAAATACAATTACCTTTATCCCAAGCAAAGGTAGAATGAATTGCTAAAGAATCCCCCCAAATAGCCCTCATTGGAATGGATGAAACTTCTAAGATCACCAGTGGCTTTTATAAGGATTTTAATGACATTATCCTTCAGTAGGAAGCCATCGATTTGATTATTTTCCCTTTAGCATCTTTATTAATTATAGATATTTCATAGCAATTTTGGGAAAAAAATACAAAGGAAAAATGAGTGAGAAGAGTTAACATTGCATGTGTTCCATTTCCACAAACTTCTACTGTCTCCAAAAAGAAATTTTTTTAAGATTTTATTTATTTATTTATTTATTTATTTATTTATTTATTTATTTATTACTTATTTATGAGAGAGAGAGGAGAGAGCATCAGCATGAGCATGGGGAGTAGCAGAGGGAGAAGCAGTCTCCCCCCTGAGCAGGAAGCCCCATGCAGGACTCGATCCCAGGAACCTGAGATCATGATCTGAGCCAAAGGCAGAGGTTTCGTCCACTGAACCACCCAGGTGACCCTCCAAAAAGAAATTTCAATAGAAGCAGCATAACCAATGGAAAGAGCCTGGATCTGTAGCTGGAGTCCCGAGTTCCTCTCACAGCCAGGGAGTAATTAACCGGCTAAGTAATGAACCGTGTTCCGAGTTCTCCAGTGATAAAATTACTGTGTAAGGAGACGGCGTGTCTCCCTGAGGACCTGTGCCATGTGCGACTGCTCCAGTTGGAAGGATCACCTCTAAATTAAAGGTGGCTCTGAACTCCAGGTGCCCCGCTGCAGGTCCGTTCTGTTCTTAATCTTGTTGGCCGACCTGCAGACCTACACTGTACATGTCCACTTACTTGTCTGGATCCCTAGTTATAAACTGTGTTTCTCCAGCCATGAGTAGGTTTTGAATACTCTTTTCCTCAATCATCGTTGCTTAATATCTGGGACATAGCAGGCCCTCTGCAAATATCTGTTCAGGCAAGGATGTGATCTCTGTCCCTCGCTCCATTCTGAAACACACACGCAGGTAAATAGGTGACCGACCCATCGATAGGTAAGATGGTTAACACAGGTTCATGGCTGCTGGTTTTATAACAGAGTCAAAGTGCTTACTGCTGTTGTTGACTTTGTTTGAACTTAACCATTTGATCTTACTGACACTAGCCTCTGCATACCTGATGTCTTCATCCCGGACAGATGTTAGCTAGTTGTTTGTATGATTACCTCCTGGCACCACTTCCCACCTCAGTGATCCTTAGTGATCTGTTGACTCATCAGAATGAAAAGTCGTTTCCCTAAAGCAAATCTGTTATGAATTGGTAAGAGATGGTTTCTCCCAGAAGATAACTTCACATGTCACGGAGCCTATTAAAAAATAGCTTTATATCACAAACAAGTCTTACTGTCCAACCAGTGGACCTAATAAGGCAAAGAATCAGGCTCCCACTATAACCATCACTGTCACTTACCTCCCCGAGAAAGGTTTCAGATCCCACACTCTGGATAAGCTTGTTTTACATCAGGTGGACTGTGCTTCAGGTCACTGTTCTGGTTTACGCTTCTTGTCGTTCCCGCTGTTGGCTCGGAGTGTGGTAAGGCAGCTGTGGGCCTGGCTCCGTCCCCCTCCCTGGTGGGGCTTCCCTCAGATGGTCAAGCCCTCCTGTTGGTGTATGAAGGCCTCCTGAGCATTTTCTCTTTTCCCTCCAAGGCTAAGCTGAGGTGCTTCCACTTGTGCGCATTTAGGAGGAGACACAGCTTGTCTTGCCACGTGGGACAGGCCACGTGAGGGTAATAAAGTTTGCAGATTGTTTTTTCTAGCCATAAACTACTGGTATTTATTTTCTTCTAAATCTCAGAGGATACTTGCTGTAGCACCTCTTCTGAGGCCTAAAGTCTTCTGAAAACAAACAGGAAACTATAAATTGAAGTGCGTATGCGGATTTAAGTAACAATTAAAAAGTGAGTATATTGGCCTTGACATCTGCGGTTTGTAGGTTCTAGTCCCAAATTCTCTAGCTTATAGTATTTATAAGGTAGTGCATGTGAAGAGTTCACACCTAATTTATATCAGCTCTGTTGTCTGTCCTAGAATATGCTGTTAGACTGCAGTCAGAGTGCACTGTTTATAGTCAATACACACAGAGACTGATGATAGGTAGGCAGTGGTAGGTAGATAGATAGATAGATAGATAGATAGATAGATAGATGATAGATAGATAGATAGATAGATAGATAGATAGATAAGTGAAATAGATATATACATAGATACATAGATGGTAGATAGATACGTAGATACGTAGACATATATAGATGGGTAGATAGATCCATGGACGATACGTACATCAATGATAGATAGATGGGGAGATAGGCGGGAGATAAATGTTTAGATAGATACATAGATACGTGGATGGGTAGATAGATAGATAGATAGATAGATAGATAGATAGATAGATGATAGATGATGCCTACATGATAGATACATAGATGATAGACAGATCGGGACATAGATGGGTAGATAGATACATAGGTGATAGATGATAGATAGATTAGATAGATAGATAGATAGATAGATAGATAGATAATACCTAGATAATAGATAAATAGATGATAGATGGGGAGATAGGTGGGAGATCGATGCATAGATACATAAATCAGTAGATAGATGATAGATAATAGATAATAGATAGATAGATAGATAGATAGATAGATAGATAGATGATAGATAGATGATAGATCGATAGATGATAGATGATGCCTACATGATAGATACATAGATTATAGACAGATGGGGACATAGATGGGTAAATAGATACATAGGTGATAGATGATAGATAGATAGATAGATAGATAGATAGATAGATAGATAGATAATACCTAGATAATAGATAAATAGATGATAGATGGGGAGATAGGTGGGAGATCGATGCATAGATACATAAATCAGTAGATAGATGATAGATAATAGATGGATAGATAGATAGATAGATAGATAGATAGATAGATAGATAGATGATAGATCGATAGATGATAGATCGATAGATGATAGATGATGCCTACATGATAGATACATAGATTATAGACAGATGGGGACATAGATGGGTAAATAGATACATAGGCGATAGATGATAGATAGATAGATAGATAGATAGATAGATGATAATGATAGGCAGATGGATGACAGGTGGGTCACAGCCGCTGTAGAAAGCAGCGCTTACTATGCAGCACTTCCATCTCTGCTCTCATTCAGCTACACAGCTGCTGTGGGTGGAGATAAAGGGATCAGAAATGTGATTTTGTAAAGTCGCATGTGCAGAGATGGATCCCAGAGAAATGCTGTTCCTCATAAATAGTACTTATAAACAAAACGTTAAAACTAGACAAACAACACTAGTACACTGTGGAATGATGTTTTTTTTTTATCTTTTTTTTAATCAGTGAGCAGAGATTTCTAGCTCAGTCAGTGAGTCTTTTCAAAGAGTATTAACATCAAAATTATTATAGAGTCTGATTTGTTCAGAGCCCAGTTCCTACAAAAGTGAAATCCTGACAATTCTTCGTATCAGAAACTTATTACCACCTGGATATACTATACCTCCATCTCCACAAGTGAGCTGATTTACAGGAAAATGAAATGTGAAATTTTATCAAACATATATGTTTCATAATCATTTCTATAAGAGAAAGCTCCTCCGATGACTTCTAGAAACAAATATCACAAATGTAAAATAATTAAATAGCTGACAGGCCACTAGAAATTTGCATTGTCTTTTTTTCTTTTTTATAACTAAGGAAAGAAATGGTAAGAACTGGCACAAGTGGATGGCAAAATAGCCATTGAAATATTTTATAAAGTGAAAGATTGACTTAAAATAAAGCACGTGAATACAGTTTTTTGATTCGTTATGTGTAAAGGGTGGATACCGTAGATCCCTAATGGCTTCCTTGTGAAGCCACAAGTGATAGTGGAA
The DNA here is from genome assembly GCF_048164855.1 of Canis lupus baileyi. NCBI lineage: Eukaryota > Metazoa > Chordata > Mammalia > Carnivora > Canidae > Canis > Canis lupus. The sequence goes on along the minus strand of NC_132864.1, from coordinate 45,027,721 downwards.
TATATATATATACAATTACTTTTTTTCTTTTTCAATTTTTTTTAAATTTAGTTAATATTTAGTGTAATGCTAGTGTCAGGTGCACAGGAGGTGATTTAACACTTCTGTCCATCACCTAGTGCTCATTTCAAGTGTGCTCCTCTTGATGGGATGAGCACTGGGTGTTATTCTATATGTTGGCAAATTGAACACCAATAAAAATCTTTAAAAATAATACAAAAAAATTAAGTGTGCTCCTTCATCCCCATCCCCCGCTTCCCCATCCCCCACCCCCACCACCCCTCTGGTGACCAGTGGTGTGATCTCTGTAGTTAAGAGTCTTGGTTTGGTTGGAATGTATGTAATTCTAAAATATGCATGGTCAGAACCCATTCCTGAACTCACATTATTGATGGGTTTCATCTCACATTTGGAAGCATCTCATTGTTGTTTGGGAAGCTGGAGCACAGATGGATGTGAAGTGTCTCCTGACCTGGTTTACGTCACATAGTGTGAGCTGCACATGCGGATCCTGTAGATGGTGAGCAGGTTGGTGCTTTCTCTGCTGCTGACAGGACAGGAAAGTTCTGGGAGGTTGTCAGTGGCATGTGCACACCTGCTCCTGGCCTGGCCTCCAGGAGCCAAGCAGGTATTATTAGCTGAACTTGTTTCCCTCCTGACACACTAAGCTTCCATTTCCCCAGCCCAATCCAGTGACAGTTCTCTCTTTTGAAGCATTTTACATAAATTAACATAAAGTTAGGCCTTTTATTATTCCCACTTTATAAAAGAGGAAGCAAAACCTACTCTATTTAAGTCACCCGAATCACAGTCAATGGCAGAGTCCAAGATTAAAAAATTCCGTGTCATCCCAAGAATTGTGTTCTTTTTTATTATTATTATTATTTATTTATGATAGTCACACAGAGAGAGAGAGAGAGGCAGAGACACAGGCAGAGGGAGAAGCAGGCTCCACTCACCGGGAGCCCGACGTGGGATTCGATCCCGGGTCTCCAGGATCGCACCCTGGGCCAAAGGCAGGCGCTAAACCGCTGCGCCACCCAGGGATCCCCCAAGAATTGTGTTCTTTAGATACTAACATTTTTGTGTAGTTATAAATCTAAGCAGATGGGATCCACACTGGATTCTTTGCTGACCTCAGGCAGCTCCATGCTAACAAGTTTGTCTGAAGTTTCACATTCTATTGTTCTATATTAGCATAAATCAAAGAAGCTGGGTGACCCTGTTCAATATATATAAAATATTTTAAAAATGAAGAGATGGATGGATGGGTGGATGGACAGATGGAGAGGCAGATACATAGATGCACAGATAGATACAGAGATTAAAAAGAAAATCAACCGAATTAGCAAAAGTGTAATTTGGCAAATAGAAGAAACACTTCAAACGTAGGAACGCTGCAATGCAAGCACAATGAGCTAAAACAAAGACTCAATCTGTTTCTGAAGATAGATTTCTACCTCAGGCTGCTTGTACCTCTAACTTGGGTCTGCATCTAGAAGAGAGGCCAAATAGTCTTAACAGAGACATTTCTAAGCAGCAGTAAGTCCAAGATCGAAGTCTTGACAAAGTCTCTGTGAGCACAGTGACCCGGCTCTGAGGGCCAGGGTAGCAGCGTTCACAGGCGGGGTCTGCTAATAGAGCAAAATATCAACCGAAACTTTAATGGTGACACTTTAAATCCTTCCAAGCTCTAAAAGTAATTTCTTTTGCTTAATTACTTTTTCAGGACTGTCAGGCACTTGGGCATTCTCACTCTAAATACAATTCTCTGCATTAATTTTCAACATCTCTGTCAAGGTTATTTAAGGGCCTTTTCTCCGGCTCTCTATGAACTGTGGGTAGCAACACTATTCTATTTTCTATTTCCAAGTTCTATAAAACTGAACATTCATCGCCAGCACACAAAGATGCATACACACAAATGTGCACACATGGGCCTTTTTGTTCGATTTGTTAATTTGTTCACCTAAGTTGACTCACGAGCGTACAGACGCGTGCACAGGGATGAATGGCTTTGGCAAAACACTGCTCCTTGTTTGTATTTCTTTTATCTGTACTTGATTTTCTATGGCTTCTTGTTTTTCACCTCTGTTTTTATTTTAAGAAAAAAAAAAGAAAATTGGTCATTTGGACTAAAGATAGAAGATTTGTATGACTTTGAATGGTTTTTCTCATCTAGGAGGAGCACTGTTTCAGTTCTAATTTTTATAATTATCATATGAATTTGTCTAATTATCCCACAGATCTCTATGGAAACATGGACACTGTGTACTCTGTTTCTCAGATGTATTTATAAAGATATTAGGAAATGTAGTTTCTGAGTGAGTTCATCTAGGTTAGAAGGCTTACCTTAGCTAAGTTACCAGGGGAGCATTGTAGACGCAAGGGGAATGCCCACAGATGGGGCTGCTGGGTTACCAGCTCTGCTCAGCAAGGTCACTATTATTGTCATTGTTTTTTTTTTTTTTTTTTTTAAGATTTTATTCATCCATTCATGAAAGACACAGAGAGAGAATGAGAGAGAGAGAGAGAGAGGCAGAGACACAGGCAGAGGGAGAAGCAGGCTCCATGCAGGGAGCCCGACGCGGGACTCGATCCCAGGTCTCCAGGATCATGCCCTGGGTCAAAGACAGGTGCCAAACTGCTAAGCCACCCAGGGATCCCCCTGTTATTGTCATTGTTATCAGATTCTCAGTCCACACTCTCACATCAGCACCTCATCCTCCACAACATACCCACACGCACGTGCACGCACACGCACACACATGCACACAGATACACGTACACACATGCACAGTACAAATTCAGACACAAACACACAGACACATAGGAATACACACAAATACACTCTTATGGACACAAGGTAATCCTACTGCTTCATTAAATCATTGAGAATAATTGAGTAAGAAAAATGGTTGAATAAGAATAATATTATTGGCAATTAACTCATAAATTTGGAAATGATGTGCCTACATTTTAGTAATCTTTCATTTCAGAAAACTCATTTAGGAAATTGTTAATTTAAAAAATTAATCCACCAAAAATACACTATACATAGGGTGTCCATGAGTATTAATGTTATAATCAATCTAAAAATCTTTGTACAATAATGGGTATCTAGTAAGGACTCAATTCTTGCTGAATCTTTACTCCGTTTTCCCTTTAAAAATGCAAATTATATGCCCTGATAGAATTATTTTTATAATTTTCCATAATAATTGATACTTTGTAAGTAATAAGTCATGACACTTATTACCAAAAGTGATCTATGGCTTACTCAGTCTTATTTTACATTTCAAAGTTTTACTTAGATTTATGGGACAGCTTCCTTCCCTAGAAGATCTATTAGCCTCCATCAAAGCACTTTGTTGTTTGGAATTAAAAAGTGGAATTATTTGATTACATATCTGTCAACCTAAAATTGTCAGGAAGCAGTAATTAACCAAAAGTATTTATCTGGAATCCAAGAATTACAATTCAAGGCACGCAGATTTGGGAAGCAACCCAAATAATGCCCCACTAGGGATCAGAAGTCAGGGGTTTTCACAGACAAGAAGAGGTGCTTGAATAAGATGCTTACAAGGAATTTCAATGGTGTCGACGGCAGGAACCCTCTTGAGTCATCATAACTGGTTGCCGAGGCCGCAGTTGTGCAGAAGTCTGTTACTGGCCTCTGTGGGGGTCTTGGGGGGGTGGTCCAGAGGGTCATGTTTGTGCCAGGAGAGGATGTGCATGGGGTCCACGTCCTTAACGCCCCCCCCCACCCAATCCTGGCTCTGTTTGAAACCAATCTAAGTGGCTCCATTTCATTTCTCCTTTCATATATCAAAGCTAGTTTTGGAACTTTCACATACATAATATTTGACTGTTCAGCAGTTTACTGAAATCATTAAAACGGATTAATCAGAAGAATAATTGTAGCACTAGACTGTGAATCAAGAATCAAGGATTTTACTTTCAAATTTGTCATTCACCTATGGGTTTTGGGACAATTTGTTTATTCTCTTCATTCTTCTATAACGATTTATCATTGTTTCCCTAGATGTGATAGACTTAAATGCACTGTTTGAGCTTCATGGGCTCTAGTCTCAAATTGGAGAGAAAGAATTTTTTTTTAAAAAGATAGAACAAAGGAGGAAGGAAAGAGGGAGGGAGAGAGGAGGAGGTAAGAGAGAAGGAGGGAGTGGGGGAGGGAGAGAAGGGGAGGGAAGGAAGAAGGAAGAGAAAGCTCAGTCCGAAGGGATGAGTGGGACCGAGAGTGGGAATGCCTGCATTGAACACAAGGAATGGAAATGCAGGAAAGAACCTGGGAGTGGCAAAGGATCGCTGACACCTGACAATAAACAATAAATGTCACCTCTGTCGTGGTTAAGGATGCTGTTGAATGCTGAGCATTGAAGACAGTCGGGGAAAACACCTACCTATAACCATAGCAGCAGTGACTCTAACTCATGACAGTCTATAAAGAATGTGAGTAGATGACTCTGACTTTTCAAGAATATCAGAAGATAAGACGGCCACGGAGTTCAGCTTTCCAGTTGATACTTGAATCCTCTTTATAAGACCACAAAGAAGTGATTGTGTATGCTGCAAAAAAAAAAAAAAAATGTGTAGATGGAATTATTAACTTTCTTTGGGAAATGCTTCCACATTTATAACATTTCCATCCTTTTAAAAAAATATTTAATTCATTTATTTGAGAGAGGAAATAAAGAGAGAGAACCAGCAGGGAGGGGCAGAGAGGGAGAGGGAGAAGCAGACTCCCCACTGAGCAGGGAGCCCAAGGTGCGACTGGATCCCAGGACCCTGGGATCATGACCTGAGCTGAAAGCAGATGCTTTACCAACTGAGCCACCCAGGCACCCCCAAATTTTCATCTCAAAAATGTATTTTAGAGCATTCCTGACCCCACCAAAATTAAATATCTTTGTTCCATCTCTTGCAGTAACATTGAAGAGACTCGGGAACCTTGTGCTGTCATGTGTTAGATTGTCGCATTCCAATCCCCCCAAAACACCCAGGTCTCGTCTCCGTGTATTTCACATGTGTGTTTGGAGTTTCTTCCCCATCCTGATAGATCCGCTCTGACACGATGGCCTGTCCACGCGCTCACAGCTAGAGAGCCAGGGCCCAGGGCCAGGAACCACAGCAACTGCGGTTTGTCAACAACCTTTGTCTTTCTGGAAATGTCTGGATCCTGCTTGTGTTATGTTAACATTTCTGAAAACTTTGAGAGTTTCTGAAAATTCCATTTATGAGCAAGTGAATAAAATGCAGCAAGTTCACTGTAAATACAGCATCAGCATTTTTAAAGGCAGGCTGCATGGACTCCTTTCCCTCTCTTCTCCTGAGTAGAATAGGCATATTTTACAGGGATGGCAATTGTGAAGGCGGCGTGTTTCACAGTTTGAACGAACTGGGTGTCCTTTCTCTGAGCTCCATACCCTCTGCCAGCCTTCCAACTATCTTCCAGCCATCACATTCCAGCCACCTTTCCCATCGTCCCTTCCAGCCACCTTTCCCATCATCCCTTCCACATGCGTGGCTGACACCTGTCATGTCACAGGGGATACTGTTGCCTGTGATCTGGCTTCCACTTCTCTGCCCAGACTTCTCGGATGGATATTTCCTCCAAGAGTCTCTGCTTTGGCACTTGACGGGTGGAAGGTCCTGTGTCGACACACAGTGCAGGGGGTGGCGGGACCCTGCAGGGAGCTGGCAGGTGCGGCTGATGTGTTCACAGTGCAGGACAAGGTAAACACATCCTGTGGCCTCCTGAAATGAACTTTCCTGTTTTCTAGGGTGGTCCTAGGAGCACAGCCTACCATACGAGATTACAATGGAGACCTTAAGTAGGCTGTACGTAGGCCGCTATGTGTGTGACATATGACACCTAGGCCCTGCTCTCCTTGCTCTATTCAGGGTCAGCTCTCTCCATCACCTGTGGACAGGGCTCCGCTCTGTGGTTGTGCAGTGCAGCACCTCTATCCCCAACCTCACACCTAGGACTTCACCCTTACGTGCTCCTATAGCCCAGATCCCACATATGCAGGACGGAAAGATTTTGTACTGAAATATGAAATATTTCATATTATTTTGCACTGAAATATAAAATGTTTCAATATATGAAAGACCTGAGAGCAAACTGCTCCTCCTTCTATTTGTGATTTAGGGCTTGGTGGAATCTGACATTGTGTTTCCTTAAAATACTATACCTGCATCCTCTCAATGTCTGGATCATAAATATTTTTCAGGTAAAGTCAAAACTTTTATCTCACTTTCTAATTAACCTGAAAATGGCTATGAATATACATGCAATCTTATTAAAGATTATGTCCCCAACTGGAAGAAAAGAAATCTCAGCAAATGGAACAAATGGAGCGAGAGAGAGAAATTTCAAGCAAGAGGAGCGCTTTATGTTCTTGGCAGGGTGTTATGTGACAGAGGTGGTGAGAGCAAGGCATTGTTTCATGAGTGGTTCTCCTGAACCGTGGGGCCAGCCTCCTCTGCATGTCCCCTGACTGCCTTTGCTCCACAGAAGGTGTGAGACCACAGGGGCTGCGAGCTGCCCTTCCACTCCCGGAGGCGCAAGGCTCAGGCGTCAGGAGAAGCCCGAAAACCATCTGGTCCCTGGTGCTGCGCTCGGGGCAACTGTGAGCCACAACCTGCCCGGCCCCCTTTGGGCCATCTGATGAGCTCTACTGCTGACTGCCCACTCTCCCCTGGAACAACTGCTACTCCCAGCTCTGCATGGCCAGTGTCGGATCTGGATATGGGCCACAACCCATCCCGCACACTGTGTGCTGGATGAAGGCTCCCAGGGAACACAGTCAGGTGCCATGCAGGATGTCACCTCAAGCCCTGGGTGGCCCACACTTTCACGGTTGGTGGGAGAAGACACATGCTGAGCTTAACCTAATGGATTTTTTTCTGTCACATGGTACAGCTGTGTTTTTCCTCTGTATTAAGGGCTGAGCAGGTGGTGTTTGAAAAGCATTTATTTTTCAGTTTTCTTCTGTTGTGAGGGAGTCAGCCCAGAGATGAGCATAGTGACATTTGTAGTCCGACAATGATAAATAAAAGATCATGGTATATGCTTTGATTAGGGAAGCACTGAATGTGGGACCATGACAAGGGGAGGCTGTGAGGTGGGGCTCAGGGAGTCAGAAGTCACTCAGCATCCTCCAGCAGTGTTGTGGATCAGGGCTTATCTCTTGGTAAGATGTGACGGATTGGGCCATGCAGGTGGCGGGAGTGTTTGTGACACTATCTGCACCTAACAGAACCTGGTAGCCAGTTGTTGACATCTTGGGGCAAGGCCCTGCAGGTGGGTGAGCAGTGACCACAACATGCACTGCAAAAACCATGGACTACCCGCCTGCCACTGGGGTTTACTGACCAAGGAGACCAGCGTCCTGGTAGTGCTGTCCCTCACAGCTCAGTTTCAGCTTCTTCCACTCCATTCTCATTACAAAACAAGAAGCTAGATAAGACGTCCTGCTCAGGAAGGACTCTGCACCAGCTCAGCAGCTCCCATGGGACATTCTTTTCTTTCCATCTCCTTTCCTTTTTAAAAAAATTCTGGAGTATGAACACCAACGTCATCTTGAATTGGCCTCCTCCGTGTGAGTATCAATGGACAGGGAAGACAGGAAAGTGACTGTAAGTGGATCCAAGAAGGAGCTAACACATTGAGCAAAAGTGAGATCATTGCCTGCCCTGAGGATTTCTGCTACTGTTTCTCACAACTTCCCAAATTACACAGGCATTGAAATTGTTTTGGTTGGAGTTTGGCTCAGAGGGCGTCTGACAAGTGGGATGGACCAGAAGTCTATCCAAAGCAAATGGATTTTGAAGGCAGCAGAGTCAATGGGGAGTCTGGAATGTTGCCCTGAAAAGAGGGTCAGAGCTAGAACATTGGTGCTGGTCTTATGGGTTCAGGTTCAAACAAAGATAAGAAAACAATGTATGAGGCCAAACGCCATACAGAATAAGTGGTGGTGACAAGTGGCATATTATGAGCTAGGTCAAGCGTTTTAGGATGAAAGCCATCGAGAACTGTAGTAATCCAGGGGTCTGTTTTGGAGTGACCAGCTGTGTATTTCAAGAAGGAGGAACAGATTAAGACACATGCATGATTGGACAACATTGGGAAGGTAGATAATAGAACCTCAGTTTCTCAGTTCTTCATGGATTTATTTATTCTTCAAAAGACTGTTTATGTGTGTTGATGGTTCAGAATTCTAGAACCACATGGGGTTAATTATAACCACATGGAATTACCCTAATATTACAATGGAATCAGAACGCATTCTGCTCAAGGAAGTTTTGAAAATCAAATTCTACTTTTTTCTATTTTTACAGGAATCCACTTAAAGTCTTATATTTTCGCCAAAGGTTAAAAGCCTTATTTGCATAATTACCCTTCTCAGTTTCCTAGTTAAATGTGTTTACATTGGTAAAATACCTTCTTGCACACTCTATATTTGCCTTATCTCCAGTAGAAAAGATGTTTACCCTCTTTTTTTGGGACTATTAACAGCACTTCTAGGGTAAAAGTAGAAAGTAATAATTTTATGAATTTCCTGTCTGTTATATGAGTTTTGGCCAATTTAGAACTTTGGAATGAAGGCCACGCAGCCAGATATTTCAATGTCTTGAGCTCAAGCAAGTACAAGACTTAAGTTTCAACCTCACCTTGGCACACCCCCTTAATTCCCAAGACTTGGCTTATTGCTAACATTGGTCTGGCAATACTGTACTTCATTTACCTGTTGTAATGGCGGAGAGTCTGTTAGAGTTTATGGCACAGTATCTGGACCATAGTGAGTGCTTGAGTAGAATTTGATGTCATCATTCCTATTGCTAGCATCATGGAATTTTATTTTACTAAACTATATTTTTATTCCTATGATTAAGATAATTTTTGATCAAAGGAAACATTTGTTTATTCTTAAATTTATACATATGTAACTGTACCAATATATTTTGTACATAAAATCTATAATTTTTTTAATGAGATAGATTTAGAAGTCACAATCCACCCTAATGGATCCTCTTGAAGGGAAATAGGGTTGCACATACCCCCCATCAGAGGCATAGGCAGCTAGATAGCAAGTAAAATTCCCCAAAGGCCAAATATCCCATATTCTTATATTCCTACCTCTTTTTTTTTTAAGATTTTATTTATTTATTCATGATAGTTACACAGAGAGAGACAGAGAGGCAGAGACACAGGTAGAGGGAGAAGCAGGCTCCATGCAGGGAGCCCGACGTGGGATTCGATCCTGGGTCTCCAGGATCCTGCCCTGGGCCAAAGGCAGGCGCCAAACCGCTGCGCCACCCAGGGATCCCTATTCCTACCTCTTTAATAAATGATTTTAGTTGTTCATGATGTATTAAGGTGACAGTGGAAGGTGGTAGAATTAAAAGAAGACAGAAAATTCATCGTTATTATGAGCAAGAGTTTACAAATAAATAATTATTTAAATGAAAGTTTCCCTTGTTAACACATTTACTTGCAATGTTTCACACTTACTTCTAACGTAGTCAATGCTTCATTGAAAACATTTAATAAAGATAAAGTAATTTCTAAGCAGGAATCACCTCTTCTTTAGATACTTATATCAGCCTTAGAAACTATTTAATTGTTAATTATAAGTGATGTGCCAACAAAAACTCACCATCCCTGCCCCTTAGATCTATATATGTAAAATAGAGTTGTATTTACATAGCTGCTTTATATAAAGCATGAGATAATCAGAAATAGTATATTCTAAGGATTTGAGAAAATTCTTCATCTATATACGAGCAGGTAGTATTATCTGTACTTGTATCTCTATATATTCTCCTGAGATATACAAATTTCTTGACTACTTGTTATCAAGGAGAGTGAATGGTCTGAGATTTTTCCCTACTCCTAATAATGGAAATGAAATATGAGGATAATTTCCTATCAGTTGGGAAACATAAAAGAAGAGCCAAAAGAGTAGTTATATAACAGTACCCCAAATAAAATCATATTTGTCAGCAACCTACAGGAGGTACTGAACACTGTGTAAGCCACTGAGGCCATATTTTATTCCTCATTTCAAACAACTACAATTAATGCCAAGTAATTTGCAAAGAGTGAATTAATAGGTAATAAAGAATAAGACAAAAAGGGGAATAAAACAAGATCTGGAAAACCAAAATCCCCCTTTTAATCCTCAGATCAATTCTGATTGTTCTGATACATGAGAAATGGTCTCTCCATGGCTACTCACCTCATGCAAAAGACGAGTAACCCTGTGAACTTCTCCAAGCTCAATGGCCTGTTTTTTAGTTAGCTGTTGGAAAGCTATTTAGGATTGTTAATAAATAATGAAATATTTTCTAAAGGCTATTGTAATCACTAAGGAGAACAAAAACTTTGTGGGTATCATTTACTTATAAGGATGCTAAACTATTTTTATTAGAAGTTACAGATGTATTGAGTGTTCTCTATACAGTTAATAAGTTAAGAGTCTTCAGTTGCTAGAAGAATATGAAATGAAAAAATATATTTATTCAAAGATCCAAGTCTGATATTAATAAATTGGGAATGGGTTTCTTGAGGAAAGAATGTTTTGAAGACAACAGTAAAAGTACAGGTTGCAGCAGAGAGAAAGGAAATTGACATAAAGTCAAGGGCATTTACAAAGATAGAGAGAAAATAATAAGGCAATACCACTTGGAGCTCTAAGGATCATATAAGTTGGGAGGAGCTCAGTGATTATTTCAAGGAATTAGGGTGAATAAAATGAATTAACTATATATAGCTACTCAGGATGGATGGACAAAATTGTGTATGACCTCCTGAGGAGGCATTGTAGGCTCACAGACAAGTTGGTGAAATGAGAGAAGAATTTTTCTAAGATGGCAAAAATTATTAACATGTACATGCAACCTCTAGGATATAGCAGGTTTCCTTCTAGACCACCCAATAAAGAAAATAGCACAATAAAGAGTCAAATGAATTTCTTTCATTTCCCATTGAATATAAAAATTACGTTTGATTGGACACCTGGGTGGCTCAGTGGTTGAGCATCTGCCTTCAGCTCAGGTCATGATCGCAGGGTCCTAGAATTGAGTCCCGCATGGGGCTCCCTTCAGGGAACCTGCTTCTCCCTCTATGTCTGACTCTCTCTCTCTCTCTCTGTGTCTGTCATGAATAAATAAATAAATAAACTCTTTAAAAATTATGCTTGAACTAAGTGCACAGCAGCATTATGCCTAAAAAATGTACATATTTTAGTTAAAAAGTATTTTATTGCTGTGCACCTGGGTGGCTCAATAGGTTAAGCATCTGCTTTGGCTCAGGTCATGATCCCAGGGTCCTGGGATTGAGCCCCATATCAGGCCCCCTGTTCAGCAGCAAGACTGTTTCTCCCTCTCTCTCTGCCTGCTACTCCCCATGCTTATGCTCTCTGTCTCTCTCTGTGTGTCAAATAAATAAATAAAACCTTTACAAAATATATCTTGTTGCTAAAAAATGGTAAGCATCATCAGCTTTTTGCTGGTGTCCTATCTTGATGTTGATGGCTATTGATGACTGACCAGGGTGGGGACTGCTGAAGGCTGGGGTGGCTGTGACAGGTTCTTACAATAAGACAACAGTGAAATTTGCTGCATTGATTGGCTCCTCTTCCATGAACGATTTCCCTGCAGCATGTGATGCTGTCTGGTAGCATTTTACCCACAGCAGAACTCCTCTCAGGATTGGAGTCCGTCCTCACAAACTCTGCTGCTGCTTTATTGAGTCACTTTACGTGATTTACGTGATCTTCTCAATCCTTTGTGGTCATTTCAACCATCTTCACAGCATCCTCACCAGGAAGAGACTCATCTAGGGAAATCACTTCTTTGCTCATCCATAGGAAGCCACTTGTCTGTTCAAGTTCCATCCTGAGATTGCAACTATCTGGTCCCATGTTCAGGTCCCACTTCTGATTCCTGTTTTCTTGCCGTTCCCACCACATCTGAGGTGACTTCCTCCCCTGAAGTCCTGAACCTCTCAAAGTTTGGACTCACCTTCTTCCAAACTCCTGTAAATGTTGATATTTTAACCTCTTCCCATGAATCACAGATATTCTTTCTTTATTTATTTTTATTTTTTATTTTTATTTATGATAGTCACAGAGAGAGAGAGAGGCAGAGACATAGGCAGAGGGAGAAGCAGGCCCCATGCACCGGGAGCCCGACATGGGACTCTATCCTGGGTCTCCAGGATCGCACCCTGGGCCAAAGGCAGGCCACCCAGGGATCCCCAAATCACAGATATTCTTAATGACATCTGGAGTTGTGAATTATTTCCAGAAAATATTCCATTTACTTTATCTGGATTCATCAGAGGAATCACTTTGATGGCAACTGTAAATGAAATGCTTTTATGAAATCATGAGGCTTGAGAATTGAAATGAGTCCTTGATCCATGGTCTGCGGAATGGATGCATGTTAGCAAGCATGACAACATTAACCTCATTGTACGTCTTCATTGGGGCTCTTGGGTGATATCATCCCAAACATCATCAATGAGCAGTTGTATTTTGAAAGAAACTATTGTTTCTGAGCAGTTAGGTCTCAACAGCTGCTCAAAATATTCAGGAAACTATGTTGTGAACAGGTGTGCTGTCATCCAGGCTTCGTGGTTCCATTTCTAGAGCACAGGCAGAGGGGATTCAGCATGACTCTTAGGGCCGCTAGAGTTTTTGGAACAGTAAATAAGCATTGGCTTCAACTCAACATCACCAGCTGCTTGAGCCCTAACAAGAGGTCAGCCTGTCCCTTGAGGCTCTGAAGCTGGGCTCCGACTTCTCCTCTCCTGCTAGGATGGTCCCAGATGGCATCTGCTTCCAACAGACGACTGCTTCATTCACTTTAACGTCTGTTGTTTAGTGTGGTCACCTTCCTGAATTATCCCCGCTGGACCTTCTGGAGAGCTTGCTGCGGCTTCTCCACCAGCACCCGCTGCCTCACCTGGCCCCTTTATGTTATGGAGACGGCTTCTCTCCTTCACCATCGTGACCAACCTCTGCTGGCTCCAGACTCTCTTTCTGCAGCCTCCTCACCCCCCTCGGCCTTCACAGAAGTGAACATCAGGGCCTGGCTCTGGGTTAGGCTGTGACTTTAGGGAAGGATGTGGATGGTTTGATCTTCTATCCAGAGCACTCACACTTTCTCCACGTCAGCAATAAGGCTGTTTAGCTTTCTTACCACCTGTGTGTTCACTGGAGCAGCACTTGTGATTTCCTTCAAGAACTTATCCATCTCATTCACAACTTGGCTAATGTTTGGTGCAAGAGCCCAAGCTCTAGCTCTAGGCCTGTCTCAGCCTTAGACGTGCCTTCCTCACTCAGCTGAATCATTTCTAGCTTGTGACGAAGGTGGAAGACTTATGACTCTTCCTTTCACTTGAACACCTGAGGCCAAGGTAGGGGTGTTAACTGGCCTGATGTCAGTACTGTTGTGTCTTGGGGGGTGGGGAGGCCCCAGAGAGGGAGAGAGACGGGGAACTGACTGGTCGGTGCAGCAGTCAGAATGCTCATATTTATCAAGTAAGTTTCCTATCTTATATGGGCACTATTCATGGCACCCCCAAAAAATTACAATAGTAATATAATATATCAGGGATCATGGATCACTATAGAAAATATAATAATAATGAAGAAGTTTGAAGTATGAGAGAATAACTGAAATGTGACAGAATCACAAAATAAGCAAATGCTCATATGGAAATGAGCCAATACACTTGGAAAATCATGTCAATACACTAATCTGAAACAGATTTACATGGCAACTTACCTTGGAAGCACAATAAAATGAGGTGTGCTTGTAGTGATCGAGAGTCTTCTGTATAGGAATTTTCAGGGCCACACTGGTAAATCATTTCAAATATTACATTGAAATATGATACCAATCCTTCATGAACCTTTTCAGAACCTAGAAGAGAGAAATTTCCCAACTCCTTCATGAGGCCAATATTATCCTGATTCAAAAGCCAAGTAGTGAAATCTCAAAAAACCAAAACAGCGAAAAGAAAGAAAAGAAAAGAAAAGAAAAGAAAAGAAAAGAAAAGAAAAGAAAAGAAAAGAAAAGAAAAAAAGAAGAGAAGAGAAAGAAAAGAAAAGAAAAAAAGAAGAGAAGAGAAAGAAAAGAAAAGAAAGAAAAGAAAAGAAAAGAAAGAAAAGAAAAGAAAAGAAAGAAAAGAAAAGAAAAAAAAAAGAAAAGAAAAGAAAAGAAAAGAAAAGAAAAGAAAAGAAAAGAAAAGAAGGAAAGGAAAGAAGAAGGAAAGGAAAGGAAAGGAAAGGAAAGGAAAGGAAAGGAAAGGAAAGGAAAGGAAAGGAAAGGAAAGGAAAGGAAAGGAAGGAAAGGAAAGAAAAGAAAAAAAGAAAAGAAAAGAAAAGAAAAGAAAAGAAAAGAAAAGAAAAGAAAAGAAAAGAAAAGAAAAGAAAAGAAAAGAAAAGGAGACCTTGTGGACAATGTACCACAGGATTATAGACATAAAATTGTCATTAAAATATTATCACACTACACCCAACAATATGTGAAAACAGTTATACCCATGATGACATGAAAGTTTCCCAGAAATGCAAGATTACTTTCATCTTCAAGAAGTCATCAGTGTGATATACCACGCGGAAGATAAGGAACCAGAACCACACACTCATCTCAGTAGATGCAGAAAAACTATTGACAGGCTTTCACATCCATCAGTGATTAAAACAAAAACAAACACACCTCAGAAAACAGGAAATAGAGTGGAACTTAGCTTGGAAAGGGTCATCAACAAAGCCTCAGTGTTGAATGTTGTATCTAATGGTGAAAGACTGAATATCCACCTTCCTCCCCATTAGCAAGCCAAGGATGTTGTGTTGTTTTTGTTGATTATATTCAGCATTGTCCAGATGCTTCCATTCAGTACAATGAGGAATGAAGGCCATCGAAGCACATGGACTGAGAAGCAGGAAGTAAAACTATCTTTATTCATAGAGAATAGCATTTTCTATCTGGAAAATCCAAAGGAAACCACAAAAAATATTAAATTAATTTAGTAAGTTTTCAGAATAGGAGCTTAATATAAAAAAAGCCAATTGCATTTATATATATTACCAAAAGAATCCTAAAATGAAATTAAGAAAATATTCTATTCGCAATACTACAAAAATAAAATGCTTAGAAATAAAGATAGCAAGATCACCGTAAGACATGTACAATGAAATATGGTACATCTTTAAGAGAAATTAAAGACCAAAATAAATGGAAAGTCATTCTGTGTTCATGGATTGGAAGATTCAATTGGTTATGCAGGTAATTCTCCTGAAATAGACTGATATATTTAATTTACCGCTAGTATATGTTAGCATGTGTCATATTAGGATAAATCTTTCCCTTATGAGCCTTATTTATAAATATTTGTTAATATCTGTTACATATAAATTTATTTTAATATGGGCTCTGTCAAAGACATTAAAATTGGTTCTCTGAAGACTTACAGTTTATACAAATATCTATTCTAAGATTTGAATAATGATTATGTTGTTGTTGTGTGAAATTTGAAAGGAGAGTCGCATTGTGCATTGACCATCATGTCTCCATGCAACCGCATATTTGATGCACAGAGATGTGTTAGGATTTTAGAAAACTCGGTGAAGCCCTTGTAAACAGACGAAAAATCTCCTTAGCATTACTTTGGCTTCCAAGTTCATTTGGAACCGATAAATGGATGATTACGAGCAAGATAGCATTTTCTTACCCATTGCCTTTCCACTGCAGAAGCAGGTACCACTCCGGAGCTTTCAGGAGGTAGACAAAGTTGGAACACATTTCCAGCCTCTCTCTCTACTTGAAGGGAAAGGGAGAAGCCAGTTTCATTAATCAAATCCTAATATTTGGGACACCTGGGTACCTCAGTGGTTAAGCGTCTGCCTTTGGCTCAGGTCATGATCTGGGGTCCTGGGATCGAGTCCTGCGTCGGATTCCCCACAGGGAGCCTGCTTCTCCCTCTGCCTATGTCTCTGCTTCTCTCTCTGTGTCTCTCATGAATAAATAAATAAAATATTTTTTAAAAACCCTGACTTTTACTCAGCTGTATTTTTTTTTTTTTTTAGCACATTTGTCGGATTCTCTTCTGATGTCTATGGCATGAAAGGACTTTCCCACAGGATAGAGGCCAAGTAGCTCAGTCATAAATGTTCTATTTTTCTCGTACCTAACCCTATGCTATAAATTGTGGAGGTTATGAAACTGTTGAGACATGATCCTTGCTCTGAGGTTTAAGAGCTCATTTGACAGGGGAGGCATATCTGGAACAAGAAAAATAAAGCCGTAAGTGACATCCACGGAGTCATGTGAGCTGATGCCGCAGAGGTGCAGACTGGTGGTGTCTGGGGAAGGGGAGAGCCACGCAGTTGAGAAAAACACCCCAGGATTCTCCTACAGTGCTCAACAGCCTCCTTCAGGAAATGTTTCATGGACTTCTACATCTAAAACAGTCTCTTACAAATAAATATGTAAATACCATTTGCTTTCTTGCCTAACAGTATTTGGTGGAGAAAGTATCTAGGTCAGTATTAAAAATTCTACTTCAGAGTCTGTATGCATCTACTTAAAAAAACAGCAAACTGTGTTTTCAAATCATTAAATACTTAAAAATTAGTGTTTTTTTTTTTTTTTTGTCAAGAAATGCAATGTAATATAACAAGGCCTTGAAGAATATTTACTCTGCTGCAATTTTTCTATGAAGATTAAGTAGGAAAAACTAAATTGCCTACCATTTTCCCCAGGTCTAAAGCAGCTATAATAATGCAATATTTGCCGAGTCACTATGATCTTAAATAAGGAGACCCTGGCATTTATGACAACACGGATGAAGCCAGAGGCCCTAACGCTGAGTGAGATGAGCCAGACACAGGACAACCTGTAGGAATCCGCTTGTACAAGGAATTGAAATAGACTCATGGAGACAGAGTAGAAGGACAGTTGCCAGTGGCTGGGAGGGGGAGAACAGGGGACAGCCTTCGGTAAGGTCTGCAAGTCATGTCGGATGAGGGGATGCCTACATGTCACGGGAAGGATTGTGAGCCTAGGAAGTCTGGTGGCCAGGATGGTAGATCTCAAGTGTTCCCACCACAGTAAAAAAAAAAAAAAAAAAAAAAAAAAAAAAAAAGCAATAGGCATGTTACAGAGTGAGGGAACCCATATGCAATGATATATGTCTGACCAAACATTTTATCCAGAATAAACAAATTTGGCATAAAGAATTCGTATTTCTTCGAAATTCAAAATAAAGAACTAAAGAAACCTTTATATGTAAAAGATAACCGCCAGATTAAAATCTTGGTTCAAGATCTGCACTTTTGGGTCATAAAAGAAGAGATCCAGGCAGAATGTATGGAACATGGGATCATCAGGAAAACGAGGAGAGAAACCTCGATGGGCGGCCTCCACCTACCCAGGACTGCAGGTCCTACAGGGGCTGCAGACCCCGAGTGGGGAAAACACGAACAGAGGGGAGCATCACGTGCTTGGGGTGGGAGTGCAGCACTTCCCACAAATATTCTTACGTATTTATTTTTATTTTTAAATTTTTAACGATTTCATTTATTTATTTGAGAGAGAGAAAGAGAGAGAGAGAGCAAGTGAGCACGAGCTGGGGGGAGAAGCAGACTCCTCACTGAGCAGGGAGCCCGATGTGGGACTGGATCCCAGGACCCTGAGACCATGACCCGAGCCGAAGGCAGATGCCTCACCGACGGAGCCCCCCCAGGCCCCCCGCAGCTGTATTCTACGGAAGTTTAGCCACTTCTTATACAGCAGAACTGCACACATATCCAATGACACAGCGCTTAAACTTCTAGGTATGCACCAAAAATAAATAAGCGCACAGAGCCACCTAAGAAAGACAGAGGGTGATAATATCACAGTAAGTGTTTTCATGCTCGGCAAAACCTAGAAAGAAATCTATCAAAAAAAAAAAAAAAGAAATCTATCAAGAAGACAAAGCATTGTACAGTTATGACACTGGCCTAGACAGTCATCAAACCCAAAATTGCTGTGCTGATGGGTACAGCAGGGTGGACAAATGGCAGAAACCTGACGCTGAGCAAAATAAACCAGATGCCGAAGAGTATATATACTTCATGACTCCAAATACCCAAAATTCAACAGCATAGGCCAAAAGAGGCTGCGGTGACAGTTACTGGAAGAGCCACAGCGCCGTGGGCAGGGATGGGCACAGGGCAGTGCTCTGGGCCGTGCAACCATGTGTCACCTTGATGTAGGCAGTGTGAGCATGAGTGTGGGGACATGGAAGGGCCATCAGGGCACACATCCATTGTTTGTGCATCTTCCTGGATGTAACCTTCCTCCACGTGATGTCCTCGCAAAATACCATTAAAGGTGGTATGTGAGTTTATGTGTATATTTCTCAAAATATGAGTTATGACATTGTCACATATTGGCATATTTTTACTAAGCGATGACCTTGGGGTTTCGGAGGAAGCGTTCCATGCAAGGCCTATCGTGCATTTATAATTGAGAAAAGGATTTATGATTGAGTCGTAGCCTTACAGGTAAATCCTTGTCACGATCTGTAATTGCAGCGCTATCGTGTCCGTGTTAAGTTAGAGCAGGGCCGTGATTTCACAAGGCTCGCCCCAAAGCCACAGGGTTACTACGTGGTGCAGGAGGGACTCTGATCCAGGCCGGCTTCTTGGTTAACATGTTCATTCTTCTTCGAATTGATAACTGGAAAATAGGGAATATTGAGTTAATTATTGATGGTGCTGAGTACATGAAAAATTATGTGAGTGTGCAACACCAGAGGGGCCGTGCTTGTGCTCCCATCCTCTGGTGTTCATTGGAACGTGTCCGCTCAGCGTCTTTTTGGTAGAAGGGAACAGCAGTGTGTGCTGTCCTCGTGGCCACCACATGGTTTAAGTGGCATGGCTGTGATTCCCGACCTTCCCAGGTGCCCTACTTCCTCGTCTCCAGCCCCCTGTGCCTCTCCAGAGCAGCGGCCCACAGGTGTTCAGAATCCCAGGGTGAAGACGTGTCCCCTCCTGCTACTGTGACTGCAGAAGTCCTCCGATCGTCCCAGGTCTGGAGGCTCCGACGTTGCACAATCTTCCCCTACTCTTCCTGCATACACTTCTCCTTTCTCAGCAACACTGTCCTCCATGCACCTGCTGTTGTCATCCACCTGTCCCCGCCCTCCCCGCCCCCCCCCCCCCCCCCGCCAGCCCCTTGCTTCCTTGTTACTCTCCCTTGGGTCTGTCCTCAGGACATCAGTGAGGACGTGACCTGGCAGAATCACACCCCCATCACCACCTGCTCAGTCACCTTCAGCAGCTTCTCCTCTTGCTGCATGGAGCACAGGAAGTGTCTTACTGCAGGAGTTTAGGAGACCCTACCCACCCCCCGCCCAGTGCACCTGCCCCAGGTTCGCTGTGGGCCCACCTCCTAATGACGCCCTTGAGCAGCCGCTGTTTTCTCACATCAGATACCTTTTTTGTTTTTTAATATTCATTTAAGTGTAGTCGACACACAATGTGACATTAGTTTCAGGGCTACAACTTAGTGAGTCAACAATTCTGTACATTACTCAGCTCTCCCCATGAGAAGTGTAGTCACCATTTGTCCCTGTACAAAGCTATTACAATAGTACTGACTCTATTCCCTAGGCTGTACTTTTTAAATTCCTGTGACTTATTTATTTTATTTTTTTGTATATTTTTATTGGAGTTTGATTTGCCAACATGTAGCATAACACCCAGTGCTCATCCCATCAAGTGCCCCCTCAGTGCCTGTCACCCAGTCACCCCATCCCCCCACTCTGCTCCCCTTCCACTACCCCTTGGTTGTTTCCCAGAATTAGGAGTCTCTCATGTTCTGTCTCCATCTCTGATATTTCCCACTCATTTTCTCTCCTTTCCCCTTTAATCCCTTTCACTACTTTTTATATTCCCTGTATGAATGAGACCATATAAAGTTTGTCCTTCTCCGACTGACTTATTTCACTCAGCATAATACCCTCCAGTTCCATCCACATTGAAACAAATGGTGGGTATTTGTTGTTTCTAATGGCTGAGGAATATTCCATTGTATACATAGACCACATCTTCTTTATCCATTATCTGTCAATAAATACCAAGGCTCCTTCCACAGTTGGGCTATGTGGACATTGCTGCTATAAACCTTGGGGTGCAGGTGTCTCATTTTTTCACTGCATCTTTATCTTTGGGGTAAATCCCCAGTAGTGCAATTGCTGGGTCATAGAGTACCATGGACTTTCTTCAGAGTGTTGGAACAAATAATCTTAAGATTTGTGTGGAATCAGAAAAGACCCTGAATAGCCAGGGGAATACTGAAAAAGAAAATCAGAGCAGGGGGCATCACAATGCTAGATTTCAAGTTGTACTACAAAGCTGTGGTCGTCAAGACAGTGTGGTCCTGGCACAAAAGCAGACACATAGATCAATGGAACAGAATAGAGAATCCAGAAATGGCCCCTCAACTCTGTGGTCAACTAATGTTCAACAAAGCAGGAAAGACTATCCACTGGAAAAAGCACAGTCTCTTCAATATACGGTGCTGGGAAAATTGGACATCCACGTGCAGAAGAATGAAACTAGACCACTCCCTTGCACCATACACAAAGATAAACTCAAAATGGGTGAAAGATCTAAATGTGAGACAAGATTCCATCAAAATCCTAGAGGAGAACACAGGCAACACCCTTTTTGAACTCGGCCACAGTAACTTCTTGCAAGATACATCCACAAAGGCAAAAGAAGCAAAAGCAAAAATGAACTATTGGGACTTCATCAAGGTAAGAAGCTTTTGCACAGCAAAGGATACAGTCAACAAAACTCAAAGACAACCTACAGAATGGGAGAAGATATTTGCAAATGACGTATCAGATAAAGGGCTAGTTTCCAAGGTCAATAAAGAACTTCTTAAACTCAAAGAAACAACCAATCCAATCATGAAATGGGCAAAAGACATGAACAGAAATCTCACAGAGGAAGACACAGACATGGCCAACAAGCACATGAGAAAATGCTCCGCATCACTTGCCATCAGGGAAATACAAATCAAAACCACAATGAGATCCCACCTCACACCAGTGAGAATGGGAAACATTAACAAGGCAGGAAACCACAAATGTGGGAGAGGATGTGGAGAAAGGGGAACCCTCTTGCACTGTTGGTGGGAATGGGAACTGGTGCAGCCACTCTGGAAAACTGTGTGGAGGTTCCTCAAAGAGTCTCACATCAGATTCTTCGTGTGCGTTTTCTCTGGTTGAAAATACCTGTCTCCAGAAAATTCCCACCTCTCGTCTGGATTTCCATCTTAGCTCTTACGGATCTTCCACTCAAATGCCACCTTCTTCCTCACACCTTCCCGGACTTCCCTACTCAAAGTCAAATCCTCCTCCATAGCTGATAGGGATGAAGGAGGCCCTCGTTCTGTTGAGCACTGGGTGTCGTACACAACTGTTTTATCACTGAAGTCTTCTCTTGAAACCAATATTATACTACATGCTAACTAGCATTTAAATAAAAATTTGAAGGAAAACAAACAGAATACAGAAAATAAGAAAAAATAAATAAATCTTCCTCCTGACATTCCCTCTTGCTTCTCCTACTTTGTCTTCATAGGACTTGACACTATTGAGCATGTTACGTAGTTTAGTTTTTATTTTACTGTATGTCACTTGCCACAAGAACGCAAGGTGCAGGAAGACAGGGATTTCTGTCCCTCTGGTCGCTGCCGTATCCCCGGGGCCTGTAACAGAATGTGGCCCATGGAAGGCATTCAGTACGCATGAATGAAAGGAGCATTTCATTCCTTTTTAAGTTTACCTTATTTTTTCTCTGCATTTTCCATCTTCACTCTTTTGGGATATCCTCACAGGAAGTGGCAATGTTCAGGGAAGGAAATTCAACCTTCGGTTTCCTCTTACAATCACAAGACTTATTTTTTTTTTTTTTCAGTGGTCCTTAGCAAAATCAACTGCGTTCCTGCTGCTCTCAGTTCTCATGCAATGCAATAGTTTCAGAGACCCGAAATCCTTCCAGAGAAAAGTGTGTTTCTTAACGTTCCACCAAAAAAATCTGCATTCTCATTTAGCTTCTTTTTTTTTTCACTTTTTTTCTCCTCTCCTCTTCTTTTTGTTTTTATTTCTCTCTTCATTATCATTTTTGTTCACTAATTAGAAGAGACCATATAATAAACACAGGGCAAAGTCTGGATCTTTGTTAATCCATCTTAGGATAAATATGATTATATTTTTATTGTATTTTGGTGTATACATTTGGTACACATCCTATGTATGGATTTATAATGTACATAAATACTTCTCCATTGCTGGACAATTACAGTGTTTTTTTGAAATTTTTGATAACAACAACAGATCTTTCAGTTACTCCCGGTATACATATTTAAATATGTAGATATTTTTCCCCACTATTTTAGATTAAAAGCATCTTTATTTTTGTTCCCATCAACAACATTGCAAAGTACCTGTAAGAAAAATCCCTATGGCTCATTTTATAAGATTAATTAATAACTTTCTCATGACAGTAAAACCTATTTTGAAATATGAATTACTCATTAGTTTGTATTGTATGAGAGGATTTTTGACCTTGACCTTTCTTAAATCATTACATGCATATATTTCACTTTAAACCAAAAGGCAATTGATGACATTTTATTGCAATCCTAATACTGTGTTAAATATGAGATACAAAGTTTTTATCTCCAGGAAAGTTTTTCATGCTATACCAAATATAAAAATACCCAATAGTCAAAGGACATTGTCTCTATGATGAATTTTAGGAAATCAGTAAAATAATTTCTCATTAGTGTTATTCAAGCAGCACACAACTTAAGCCATTATCTAAAAGTGAATTTTAAAAGGTCAGAATAGAAAGTTCTGAGCGTTGGTCTCTCCCTCCAAACAGCCATGAAGGTGGAAAAAAAATGATGAGTTAAATACATTGCAACTCTTGATGCTGATAAGACAGTTAACAACCATCAGAGGAGTGCTGTGTGCAGGACAGGCTGCTTATCCCTTATAAGAAAGTGGCTGGGAGCCCAAGCCCAACACCAACACTTATTCCCAATAGCCCAAAATGGGATACACTAAGTTCCATCAAGTGATGGACATGTAAGCAATGAAATATTACTCAGCCATAAAAAGGGGATGAATTTCTGATACTTGACACAACATGGATGGATGTGAAAGCATCATGCTAAGTGAAATAAGTCAGACACAAAAGGACAAATGGCATTTGATTCAACTTATATGAAATATCCTTAATAGTCAAAGCCATAGAGGAAGAATGTAGATGGGAATGTATCAGGGACTAGAGGATGGAGAGGGAGGAATGGGGAGTTACTGCTTGATGGGTGCAGAGTTTCTCTTTGAGATTTTGAAAATCTTATTGAAATACCAGTGATGGGCTCCTGGGTGGCTCAGTTGGTAAAGTGTCTGCCTTTGGCTCAGGTCATCATCTCAGGGGCCTGGGTATTGAGCCCTACATCGGGCTCCCTGCTCACCAGGGAGCCTGCTTCTCCCTCTTCTTCTACCTACCACTCTGCCTCCTTGTGTGCACTATCTCTTTCTCTCTCAAATAAATAAATAAAATCTTTTAAAAAAAGAAATAGTCGTGATGGTTATAGAACATTATGAACATTATTCAGTGTCACTGAATTGTACAATTAAAAATGATTAAATGATGATCATATGATGTATATTTGACCATAATAAAGTAAATTAAATTATTTTGTCTGAAACAAATAAACCTAGCATGCTAGGTTGATTGGGCCAGAAGTTCAATGACATCATCAGGGACCTAGGGTTTGGTCTGTTTCTCTGCTCATTTCACTCAGCATTGTCTTCACCCTAAAGCTGGCTTCCCTCATGGTGTAACCTGGTTGATAGCATTACTTAGGGACTTAGGTAACACCTCTAACATGTACCCTTTCCCAGAAACTGAGGAAAGGTCACTCACCAACGTCATCCTAGCCAGTTCTTCCATGAACAAACTACTAGTGATGTAGAAGACAGCACTGATGTCAAGGGCTCCCATACATGTCAGCAGCCTTGGTCTGGGGAAGTGCTCTCTCTACCATGTTCTTCATCTTTTAAGTTCCGTGCAATTTTGCTGCACAGGTGAACATTTTTGATCCAAGTTTAAAACTGCAAGCAGTGGCCATTACAGACATGCTTCAATAAAGTTCATGGGGTGGAGATCAAGAGAATAAAAGTCATTCTCTTTAAAGACTGGATAAAATTGAGCAAGATAGAACTCACTCTGCAGAAAGTTTCAATGCCTATTGGACTAATTACAAGTTCCATTCTCAAGACCGAGGTATTTTACACCATTGAACCCCAACCTTGACAAAGCTGCATCTCCCAGATTTGTATGGTTAGCCCTTAGCTCTGTGACACTTTAAATGGAAGAGGGTTCATCAATTTCAGACTTTCCTACAATGTAACACAGGATGAAAATTAACCTGGCAATATAATTAACATTCATGGATTATTAATTATTTCTGTAAGGAGAGCGTGCTCATCTCAAAAGGCTTGATTAAAACACAAATTTCCTTAATTTGATTGTGTAAATGGAGTGGGTGGTAATATTTAAACGATTTTTGCAAGAGGTTCTTAGAAGGTAAAGTGGGTTCCCAGAACTTCATTTTGCATCAGTCTCTTCAGGTTATTCGAGTTTGGGCTGGTCAGCTTGGGCTGCTATAACAAAATCATATAGACTACCACGGCAACTGTCTGTTTCTCATAGTTCTGGAACCTGGAGGGTTGAAGATTATGTTTCCTGTAGATTCTGACCCTGGTGAGAGCCCTCCTGTGTCTTCATTTGACAGAGTGTGTGCTTGCCCGGTTTCTGGTCTTCTCTTTGTAAGGATGATAATCACATCATGGGGTCCCCACCTTCATGACCTCGTGTCAACATGACAATCTCCAAAAGATCCCTACCTCCAAATCATATTTGGGGTTAGGTCTTCAGCATATGAATTTTCAGGAGTCACAGATGTTCAATCCATAACCAGGCGCCATGAATTCAAAAAAGGCCTGGAGTCTAGAGAACAGTATTCATAGGTGGCAAATAAGATTATAGAGTGAAACAGCTCAATATCATAATATGCATTGTTAAGTAGAAAAATCTCTAAAACTAAATTTGTGTTTGTCATAATCATATTGATAGCCATTGGTTTAATAATAGTAATCTAGTCTGTTTTCATCCAAATGCCAGAGGCATATATTAGCTTCCTTAGGGCCACTAGAACAAATCAGCATAAATTTGATGACTTAAAACAATGGAAATCTCTCACTGTTGTGGAGGCAGGAAGACTAAAATCAGGTGCTAGTCACATCAGACTCCCCGAGTGGCCCTGGGGGGCAATCCCTTCCAACCCCCTTCTAGCTCCTGGGTGCTCTGGCACCCAATAGCTGTGTCTGTGGAACTCCAGTCTCTCCCTCTACTCTCACAGGCCCTTCTTGCTTATGTCTCTGTAGGTCCCGAATCTTTCTCTCCTTTTTCTTACAAGGACAGTAGTCACTGGGTTTGTGACCCCCTAAATGCAGATGGACTCCTCCTGAGATTCCCCACCTTGGTTATATCTGTAAGGCTCTTGTTTCCAGATCAGGTCACATTCACAGGGACTGGCAGGGGAGGCGGGACATGGGGGTTTAGAGCTTGGACATCCATCTGGGGATACTACTCAACCCATCGCAAGGCACAGAGCAATTATCATAGCCTAATTGTTTGCTAGAACTCACTCTAGTTTGGGATATATTCATGTTTTCCTGTGAGAGAAGAATTTATCCCCAGTTCATTCCGTTCTGACCTCAACAAAGGGGTGGGATTCAGAGACAGATAGGTTTGGAGTACCAAATCCTGCCAGGCTGCAAAAACAAGACAGAGCAGGGGCGCCTGCGTGTCTCAGTTGGTTAAGCATTCGACTCTTGATTTCCGCTCAGGTCATGCTCTAGGGGTCGTGGGATGGAGCCCTGTGTCAGGCTCCATGCTCAGCGTGGAGTCGCCTTGTGATGCTCCCTCTCTCTCTGCCCTCCCTCCTCATGCTTTCATGCTCTCTCTCAAAAAAAAATAAAATTAGAATAAGAAATGATTCACTTCTGAGTGGAAAAAGTCTGTCAGTATATATTTTGACATTTTTTCCATTGTATAATCCCAATAGTGAGCTTTTCATACATATAGTGAAGAATTGGATGAATTGTATCAAATCTCCAATTATGTGTAAATGTGAATGCTGGGAAGTACTATGGAGCACAATCCAAATACTATGCTGTACCTATTTTGTAAACACTTACATGTGCCGTAACTATTTACATTAATAGGGTTAAAGTACTAACAAAATCATATTTTAGAAACCCTAAATCCTTGAATAAGTCTAAATGGTATTTTTACTTGCAAAAAGGTATTTATGAATTTAGTTCACTATCAGAGGCTTATTCTCCAATCACAGAAATATAGACATTATATAGAATCTTTTCAAGGAACAAAACACTGACTTAAAGTATCTGTCTCTTTTTTAATATTTTATTTTTTTATTCATGAGAGATAGAGAGAGCGAGAGCAAGAGAGAGAGAGAGAGTCAGAGACACAGGTAGAGGGAGAAGCAGGCTCCATGCAGGGACCCTGATGTGAGACTCGATCCTGGGACTCCAGGATCACACTCTGGGCCAAAGGCAGGCACTAAACCGCTGAGCCATCCAGGGATTCCCCAGCATCTGTCTTTAGACTCATTATTTTACTTTAAAGTTCCAGGCAAATACCTAAATTTTGTTTCAACTGTTTATAGTTTATTTGAACTAAAAACTTTAATATGCAATTTTTATTTTTAATGTATCCTCTTCTTATGCCATTTATTTTTGGTCAAACAATATTTTCATCCAAGATGACAACCAAAAAAGAAAAAAATACTCCTTCTCTACGAACTATTAACCCATGTAAATCACAATTAAGGACTACTGTTCAAGATGTCGGAGTGTCCAGTGTAGCAAAGGGCAGGTGCATTTGAATACCTGCAGAGTAGCTTGGTGAGTTACAGGGAGAGACCACCCCAGGGGAAGTTTTCACATAAAGGGAACTTTATTTGCAGCAGATGAGGAGATCATGGGGAGTAATTTCCAAAGCTGTAACTCCTAAGCAAGGGTGGATGGGTTCCTTTCATTTAGGATTAGGATAAGTATTTAGGCAGGGGAGCCCTGTCATCACATGTAGAGGTGGGCATGAGGGCATGCATGTATCTGAAGGAAATCTGCCTCCATGTACACTGTATATTGTGTAAATGGGCCTCCTACTCCAATTTGGGCAGATTTCAGTATTATAATGAGGTAGAGGTCACTGCGGGTCACTCCATGGGCCACTCCTTGGTCCATTTGTACAGGAGTTAGTCGAGGCTGAGCTCACACTGGTCTGGGTGTCTGGGGATCAGAGCTGTCTGCTGGGGCAGTTGCTATTGCCTGAGGGGTAGGATGGTTCCAAGTATGGGATGCTGAGTCCCTGGGGTCTTTGTCCTGAGTTGAGATAAGCTGGAGTGAGAAATTTAGGGAAAATGTGAGACAAAGGTTGGTGAGTAAATGCAGGTGTCAGGAAAGGTCAGGTCTTGGGGTCAGGCTGGTGTCAGAAGTTGAAAAAATAAGCATATAAAGACAGCTTTAGAGAGATAATAGTCATTTCCTCCTAAATGTTCCTCTCAAAATTGGTACTTTTAGGTCCTTGTGCTGGTATTGAATTTAGATTTTCACAAAGCATGATGTTTGACCTTTCAATTTCCTTTTCCATGCCCAAGAATCACAGGCTACCAAAAGGACTTCTGCAGCAGGAATTCTTTGGGGGGAGTGATGGGAGGGCAAATCACGCCGATTACCTACTGTTAAGGCAATTTCACATGATCTGTAACTCGTGTTTAATAAAGGATTGGAAGGATCTAAAAGTGTCTTAATTTGATCAGTGGACGCAAAGTATATGCTTTGAGTCACCTAACAGCAAGCACTAAATATGGAAATGTTCAGGTAGGCTGACAATTCATATGGCATTAATATTTTGTTAATGAGGCCACGGAAACCTACTAATTCTCTGTGCTAATGTAAATCTGATTCTTGTAGAGAAACTGAGGTCCGTCCATAGCCAGATGCAACTCAATCCCTAGACTAGGTAGCTCTTTCATAAAGTGTCCCACTGGCCACAAGGAGACAGAGGAGGCCAGTGAGTAAGCCTTTGCCATGAGTCCTGTAGGGACCAGGGCCAGGCAGCTCCAGGATCGGTCACTTCAATATGAACCTTGAGTTAAAAACAACCAAAATCCAGCAGATTGAGAGCAAGCCTCTTTAGCTCCTTGTCAACTGTCTGCTTGTTCGAGGAAGAGAGCTATTCACAGAGGCTCCACTTATGTAAGAAGCTTATCTACATAAGGCACATAATAGGATCTTTGCTTGCAGGATCTCCTCCCACCTTCCTATTAATGGTCCCCACTCTCACACCCCACCCTTCTCTTCTGCTCAGATAAGCACCACGTTGCCTCACTGTCTTTGGGATTTCCGTGTCTGTGTGGATTCTTCGTCCCTATGCTATTAAATTTGCTTTGCTCTTGCAAATCTGTCTCCTGTCAATTTGACTCTTAATCCAGCTAGATGGATCTTGAAGGGGACAGGAAACTCTCCCTCCCCAATAGTCTATGTAGAAGAAATCTTTGTTGAGCAAATCACTCGAAGACATTCTTTTGAATCTATTGGAGATTGCCTTGATGCCCGGGCAAATAGTATGTAACTTAAGGTTTTTATTAATTTTGATATTCTTAAATATCCCTCCCAAGAAATTCTAAGTCATACATTGACATGCAGGTAATGTGTGTTAAGAACATATATTCTGAGAACTAAAAGACCCAGGTTCACAATCCTGTTGACCATCGGAACATTTAGACGACTATTGAATCACCTCTTATTTTAGAAACTTCTGCTAATACTTCAGTTCCTCCATGATTGTCTAAATTAATCTATCTCAAAAACCTCATCCCAAAGAGGTAAGAGCTGTCAAATAGTAAACTATCAAAGAAGCCAAGTTAAAACATTTTTGTGACTTTATGATGGAAATGAAATAAAGAAAAGATACTGTATGATGTCATTTATACTGAATAAAAATAACATGAACTGGCAGTTGTACCTATTGATCTTAACAGAAATGTAAGAAAAAGTAATCTATACTCCTGTGCTATTGTAATTTATAATAAGAAATATGTATTTGGCCCTTGTCCCCTTTTCTGGTGTAGAGCTCCTAAAAGTCTTGGGACTTACTAAGGAAAAAAACAAGAAAACTGTCTTTTGTTTCATTAATGAGGTGACTTTTGGGAAGCTCTTAGGTATCCTAAAGATGGGGACTTGTTGCCAGCAATTTTCAGTCCCACTCCTACTTGGGAGGTGTGGAATAGAAGTTGAATCAGTCACCAGTGATTTAATCAAACAAGCCTCTGTAATAAAGCCTCCGTGAAAACCCAAAAGGATGGGGTTCAGAGAGCTTGCTTAGTGAGCACATGGAAACTGTGTCCTTTCCCCACACCTTGCTCACCCTGTGCATCACCCCAGCTGGCTGTTTCAGAGTTGTATCCTTGTGTAATAAACCGGTGATCTAGTAAGGAAATGTTTCTCTGAGTTTTACAAGCCTCTGCTGCAAATTAATGAAATGTGGGGAGAGGGACCTGGGAACCTCTGGTTTACAGCCTGTGGGTCAGAAGCCCAGGTAACAACCTGGGGTGCGAGGCGATCTTGTAGGAATGAAAGCACCCGTGGAATCCATCCCTAGAGAGTGTCAGATTGTAGGTCACCCAACTGGTGTCAGAGTCTTGTTCTTTGGTGGGTGTGGTGAGCCCCCCAAGCATGTTGAAATTGGTGACCAAACCCTAAAATAATTCCATATAGATGTGAGCAAGAATAATTATGTGTTAGTGTCACTTCCTTGTCTACTCTGATTACTCAGAAGGTAGATTCATTATTGAAACCTGGGTTATAAATATTCTCTGTTCTTAGCTTTTGCTATCAGCGGAGAAGTGATTCATAAAACAGAGTCCAAACAACGAAGTGTCATGTGTTGTTTCAACTTAATTAAAGTCGATTCCCTGCTTAGAGAAAGACTCACATTTTGGTTTTATACTTTCCTTGATTAAAAAGGGAGCCTCGATATTTGTTCTTCTAAATTTCCCTTAAGATGAGAAAGTCATTTTTTTTTTTTTTCTGAATTTCATGGTCCTTGCTAACTAGCTGCCTGACCTTGGGCAAAATCCTTAACCTCTCTGGGTCTCATTTTCAATAACTACGAACTGAGGCTGATAATTGTACTATATTCCTCATGGGACTGTTATGTGAATTAAATAAAATAATCCTCAAAAGAAAATGCTTAGCACAGTTTGTGGACTGTAATATGCAGTAAATATTAGTAACTAATTATTTTCATTTACCCCATTACATAATGCACTTTTCTAATGAACTTCAGAATTTCTACTAATCTTAGAACAATATATAGATATTTATTTCCAGAGAGCTGCATCTTTTTTTATCTTATAGTCTGTGGGTTACATAAATGACAAGCTCTACTGGTCATTGGGGTCTAGTTTAGGATTTTCTCATAAACACATTTGTATTATTTAAGATGCACTAGGTAATTTAGCAGTGACAACCAACCCTACATGTTTAGTTGTTTAGCACAGAGAAAAGTTTACTGTTCCTGCCACAGTCTACATGGCCGGTTCAGAAAACCCTGTGATGCAAGAACATATTGAGCCCAATGTGGTGGCTTTGACTCTGTGGCATCATTAATTAGCAAGTGTTCCCTGGTCATTCCAACAAGGGAAGAGAGAAGATGGAGGACCATGAACCATCTTTGAACTTCCCTAGCTGTGAGGAGATCACATCCGTGTATCCGTGTCCTATGGGCCAAAGGCAGCCCCTCAGCTTCTTCCTCCCTTGACCTCGTGCCCCTGTCCCTGGCCAACCAGGGTTGTGCTTGCAGGTACTCAGCATCAGGGAACGAGCTCTCCATAAATAATCATGTCTGCTATGGCATTGGAGTTGTCAGATTCCTGCTTTATATTCTATCTCTGTGTGCATTCTTCCTTCTTAACTAGCAGGCTTACCTAGGGATATCTTGCTCTGTGCATGATTCGTAGGTCATCTTAAAACCTTTGAGATTAAGGTGGGATAAGACGAAAATGGGAGACTTTGATCTTTCCGCCATGTATCCACCCACCTGTGCGATGGCTCTCCGATAATGAATATGTTAAATTTATTAATGGATAGATATTAAACAAACTACACATCCATGTATGTATCTGTAATCTTACTGACATAATCAGGGGGTAAGGTTTGAGTTGGTCTCACTATTTATCATATATTTTGCTGTTTTCTTCAGGTGATTGTTTCTTTGTGACCAACATCGTATTTTATAAAGCTGCCAATGTTTAAAAGCTTTGTTCATTGTCAAGGATTTATTTTAAGACAGTCCTTTGGCCTACTCAAGGATTAGGCTGCTTTAATACACTGAGCAAATTAGCCCTTATATTAGAAAAAGGAAGAAATAAGTCGTGCATTGAGAAATAAGAAATAATGATTGAATCCCTGTTATATGAAATGTTCTACCTCTTTATTATTTGTATTACTTTGAGCAAGAGCGAACCCAAGCATAAATATAAATCACTAATAGCCAATCATAATTGGTTTGTCAGTCTATCCCATTGATTTACTGATTGATTGAACAAAGCATTAAAACAAAAATTAAAATATTGTAGCTATTTCAGCTGAGACCACCTAAACTCTGACAAAATTTGATTTCTGTGTTTGGGCTATACCCAGAAAAGGAGGCATCATCTATTAGAACGAAATATTTTTGGCATCTAAAGAAATTCTAGCAGAGAATGGTTAGATTTTATTATAAATATGTATGTTTGAAGAGTTATGAAAAAAATTTAACTGTAATACATAGAGAATGCACGTATACCTTAGGATATAACATTTGTTTTCATTGACGTTCTTTATGTTCTGAGAACACCTGCAGATGAAATGCTTATCCACGGGGAGATCTAAGTTGATTGCAAGAAATATTAAATGAGATCACGCTCACCATGTCAAGCCCCATCGCACAACGTCTATGTCATAAATCACACTCTGTCAGGCAGCTACGGGGGGGGGGGGGGGAAGTAGAAGACAAAGTGATGGATTTGATCTTTTCTACCTTTGATTTATTAATAACTAGTTGGACTATGGGCTAGCTTGAAAGAGGCACATCAAGGGTGGCAACTCATTTGCAGAAACCTTTGTTTTCTTTTTTATGTTAGTGTCAATAATATTTGACATTCCCATCTGAAATAGGGTTGAACTACTTTCTGATTTCTTACCCCAGCTATTAATAATCCTCCTTTTATCTAGGAAAAAAAATAACTTTTTATCTTTCTGCAAATTGACGTTGTCAATGTTACTTTATTTCTGCTAATTCCTAAGATTGCCTTTCATTTCTAACAAAGCATTCACAGATTGCTGTGATAGACTTTTCTTCATTCAAATATTATAAACCTCAGCTGAATTATTGAAAGGATCTTATAAGTCATTCTGTTAGGTTTTTAAAGAAACAGTAGCGTTAGCATGTTTCTTTAAAATCATGAAATTGATTTTATTTTAAAGATTTTATTTATTTACTCATGAGAGAAACAGAGAGAGAGAGAGAGAGAGAGAGGACACAGGCTGAAGGAGAAGCGGGGAGCCCAATGTGGGACTCGATCCCAGGACCCTGAGATCAAGACCTGAGCCAAGGCATGCGGTCAACCACTGAGTCATCCGGGGGCGGGGAGGGGCGCATGAAGTTGATTTTTACATGATTTTCCACAGCGTGTTAACTCTAACAGAATTATAAGAGAGTCTTAGACAATTCTTAAAACATCTATTATTTTGCTTGGATTTATTGGATTTATTAGTTCATATCCTGTTATTTTGCTTGGATTCATTGGATTTATTAGTATATATATATGAGAGAGAGAGAGAGGACACGATGAGCCAGGCTACATGCTAGACTCAGCTAGACGATAGTGACACACAATGGTGAGCGATGTCAGGTCTTACCTGTTTTCCTGGAGTGTGTAGTCTGGCTCAGGGCTGGAAGGCAAGGTGATGGAGTAGCAGAGGCAGGTGATTCTGCATAAGCCTCCCTGGGGGAGCCTGCTTCAGCAGGTGGACTTGGGCTTCCGTCAGAGTACCAGGAGGAGGAAGGACGTGACTGAGGGGCCGAGGGGCCTTCCTGGCTTGCAAGGCTCTCGGAGCATGAGAGAGCACAGGCAATCTCAAAACCAGATGGCAGAGAGCCAGGAGAAGCTTCATTCCATTCAGGATCTCAGAGTTTCTCCTACGAAAAGGAGCAAACAAAACAAAATATGGAAGGTGTTTCTGAAGGGAGTTATGTTATGAAATTTAGGATGGGCGGTCTGCAGTGTTTCATCTCCTCGGTGGGAGGATGTGGGGACTGGCTGGAGGTAACTGTGCTGATTCCAATGAGACAGTAGTAGTTTATAGCATAATGCTTGTCCTGGCCTCAAGGGAAATGCTAATAATTTCTTCAAATGGACTTTCAGCGTTAATTTTAATTTTGAAAATGACACTGAAAACTTTGCCCATTCTCTGATTTTTGTGCCCGGTTGTGGGACCCTGGTGTCACCCATGTCCTGATCTTCTGTGGTTTTCAGACTAGGAGAACCAATTCATGTATGAATCCAATATAGTCGAGTTTATAATCTAAGTTTATTTCCCTCCAATAATTATTTATATGACAAAGTATACGCTGAGGGAAATATATTTTCCAAATATATTTCTCCAACATATATCCAGTGGATAAAATAAAATAAAAATGTGTATTTGAACAGGAAATGCATCATTTTCCCACATGTCAAATTCTGATGATCACATCTCAATCAAGTATTCATATTCAAGGAAATATTTCAACAAAAATGTGCAATCCTGTGTCCAATCAGGGCATTAGCCTTCTCTTCTCATTTGGGATTTATCTTGTGTCCAGACCCTTGTGTTTCTCTGCTTATTTTGAAATTTCCCATTGTGCTTTACCCTCTGTATTTCACAACAGCATCTCCCTTTCCTGTGGGAAATTACCTTTTCCTAATATTTGTAGTTCTGGCCTGACCACAAGCTATAACATTTCTTTGCAACACAAGCATGGGTGCAGGACCTGAAGCAGGTGAGTGATCTGCCCTGATCTGTCAGAAGGATGGATGTGGTACTCCCACCTCACAGCAGGAGAAAGCTGTACAAACTCTCACCAGCTCTTGTTGGATCCATCAAAAAACAGAGGCCACTAAACACGGTTAGAGATTGGGAACATGCAAAGAGCCCAAGCTGAGTGGGGACGAGCCCAGCAGAGGCCACTCTGTGTTGGTGGTCCAGAGCCACAATCGGTGAAGTGTCAGGAGCTCTGGGGGGACAAGCTTCAGATTTAGCTGAAAGCAAGACACACCACAGTGCGGCTAGTTAGAAGAAAGCTGAAGTAAATATATTAATTTCAGAAAAATCTAACTGCACAGCAAGGAACATTATCAGGTATAACAAGGAAGATTATGTAATAAGGAAGGGCGTAATTCCTCAAGAAGACATAACAATCCTTAACGTATATCCATCCACCAGTAGATCATCAAATCCAAGAGTGAAGACTGAGAGAACCTCAGGAAGAAATGCAAGAATCCACTACTCTAGTTTGAAGATTTCACAGTCTTCCATCAGTAACGGACAGATGCAGAAAATCAGAAAGGACGTGGCTGGACTGAACAGCATCAAAAGTCAGTCCCCTTCTCTCTTCCTGGAAATGGATTCTTGAGCACAGACATCAGGGGTAGAGCAAGAAAATACACGCGAGCATCTGGGGATGGGATGCCGGCATTCATTCTCTTAAAGATGCCTAGATGATCTCATTGTGAACCTGAGATGTGCCTAGAGTTGTCCTTCAAAGAAGAAGAGACTTCAAAGAGACTCAGGGCTGTCTCTCTTTGGTCTTGCTTTTCCAGAACTTCCTTCAGTTTGCAAATTACCTTTCAATAAATATTCTTCTTATTCTTTTTTTAGTTAGATAGTTTTAGTTTAGTTAGATAGTTTTATGTTGATTATGATTTTTAAAGTCTTGATCAAGGTTGCTGTCTTAAAATGTTTGAAGACTCAAGGCATTGTTGAGCTAGAATAGTATTTCCTATGCACAGGGCTAAGCCTCTTAAAGGACATCCTCACCTTTGCTTTTGTCAAACACAGACCATTGGCTAATGTTATTCCATTTTATGTGTAGACACAGGGAATGGATCTGATTTGGAATATTTGGAAGACTTAATGAAGAAACCATATCCAGACCCAGACTCTGATAGATTCTAATCTAATGTCTTCATGACAGGGACAAGAGTGCCAGCATCTGGGGACACGTGGCAGATATCTCACAAATCAGAAGCAGGGCACCCAATTTGTTTGTTTGTTTGTTTATATTTTTTTATTTTTATCTTATTATTATTATTTTTTGACACCCAAGTTTAGACCAGAGATCTCCAGAGTGCTCTGTGAAGCTATATATCAGATGAGTTAGGAGAGAAAGGTGGGTGCATCAGAAAAAGGAAAAAAGAGCCACAGAGACAAAGTAAAACAGAAAAAGTAGAGTTGTGAAAAGATGAATAATGAATTTTACTGGATTTTTTTTTCTTATTTTAAAGTCAAAATCTTCCTCGGTGCAAAATAAGATGTCCTAAGTAAGATGAGAGAACCTCATGTCGAATAATCATACCCACCACAGCAAAGAGAATGTACATAACCGTTTATACTGAAGTGAAAGCAGGGACAATCCATCCATAGCTGTGGCTCCTGAACGTAGGGGTCAGTTCATGCAGGTTGGGCTGTAACTTCAACGATTCCTGATGGGATGATGTGTCAGTAGCAGAAGAAATAATTTCGGAAGCAATCAAGCACTCATTGTGATACATAATAAGTGCTCAGATCTTGTCATTAACTTTTAGTATAAGAGCTGAAATCTGTAAAATCACAGCTTCTCTGGTTGACTTTGAGAACCACTTATTTCCAGATGCTCCAGATATTTCTTCGCTGAACTCATAAAGTGATTTGATAAAGTTAGCAGTAGCTGAGGAATGTCACTACAACCGGAACTTAAGTTTTCTTAATATCATCTCTAATGTGAACACACCGTGGATGCGGAACATTATGGGTGAGTCCTGAGGTTACTGATATTCCTGTTTCCTGGGCCCTCTTGAAATACGCCTGGTAGCGTTCATTGCCGCTCACCTTTTACCCTGAGTCAACCTCCACCTCCCTGGAAATTGAAGGGTAGAATAGGATCGTTGCATTGCATCCATCAACACTGTCACCTATTGTTGGCCGTCTTGAGGTTACTATTTCCAGTGCTCAGTAGGTGCTTTGAACACCATCAACTGTCTGCTACTGGAGAGTCTTCCCTGAAGTTATTTGTAGGTGGGGCACCAACTGAAGAGCAAAATACTTGGAAAGCTGATGACTGCACATCTGTAAAAAAGCAGTCAAGCAACTGCTTGACAAGGAGAGGGGACATCGTCCAGGAAGCAGATTTGCCACTTTGGTCCCCAGGACTGGTGGCTTCTATCCCTGAACATCACAGCGCTTGACTTTTGCCGGCTAGAGGCATGTCTTAGACTCTTTTGAGAAGTTTATCTAGTAGCCTTGGAAAAAAAATCACAGAAAAGTGCCTTTGTGAAATCTGTTGTGTTTTCTAATGCCTTCCTAGCCGTGGGGTTCATCCCCAATCCAATGTAACACCTCTTGATCTTAAAACAATCCTGTGTAGCGTTGGTAAGAGCTACAAAATTTGTTTTACAGAGTGCTGCCAAGTACAGCCTGAGACATTATAAGGTCTTCCTCTCCCTGTGTAGAAGCAGACACTCTTCTTCCCTCATTGGCATCTGCGTAGAGAGCTGATGCTCGATGCAAAATCCCTGGGAAGGACACTGCTAAGCCCAGACAGACCTGGTCCCGCTCCAGGAGGAGAATGAACAAGTCTTCCTGTTAATCTGCAAGGGTTCAACTCTCATGCTGAAGAAAGCCACAAGCAATTTTGAGAGAAATGTAGGATGATCTGGAACGTATAACAAAGGAAGGTAATATGATTGGGAGGGATAGAATCACCAAAGATACTACTAGTAGGGAAGCAATATTCATATACAGGAAATACATAGGCTAAAAAAGAGAGATGGAATATTTTTTTCTCTTTATTTTTTTATTTTTTATTTTATTTTTTTATAAATTTATTTTTTATTGGTGTTCAATTTGCTAACATATAGACTAACACCCAGTGCTCATCCCATAAAATGCCCCCCTCAGTGCCCATTACCCAGTCACCCCACCCCCCCGCCCACCTCCCCTTTCACCACCCCTAGTTTGTTTCCCAGAGTTAGGAGGAGAGATGGAATATTTAAAGGTACATAAGACAAAGGATTATGGCTGGAGACAGAGAAAAAGAGGTAAGAAGAGGCTACAGAGGGAGTCAAGGTTTGTAGACTTCTATTAAATTTGGGATGAGGATCAGTAGAATGCAATTGAGAGATTTTAAAAATTAACAGAGGATCATAGTTATATTTCTGATCATGGCACTGACATTAGTGTGAAGTATGGATTACAGGGGGGCACAGGTGGAAAGGGCCTCATCAGATGGGAAGCTATTTCGTAGTATGGATAACGAGGGTGGCTTGTGCCATGCTGGTAGGTGACGAAATGTCACAAACAGAAATGAAAGGGAGCAGAAGCTTCATTCATCAAACACTGATCTCATACCGGCTCGGTACTAGGTAGTCACAAGGAATACGGTTGTGAGAAAACCAAGTCCCAATCCACTGGGGCGTCCCCTTCAGTGAAAAGAGACAGTGACCAAATAGATACATGCATGCAGACAGAACGTAATGACGGATTATCTGGGGGACAATGTTCTGGGCAGAGAGCAGAGCAAACCTGAAAGCTCTATGTTGGGAGGATGCTCCATGTGTCTGAGGGGCAGCCAGGTGGTCAGTGTGGCCAAGGACAGTGAGGGATGGAAATGCTAAGACATGAGGATCAAGAGGCAGCCAAGGGCCAGGTTGTGGGGGGCCCTGCAGCCGTGATGAGAAGCCTGAGTTTTATTTGAAATGATATGGAAACCCACTGTAGAGATTTGAGGAGAGTGACAGTATCACTCACAGAGTCACTCGGAGGTATTATTGCCTTGTTCTCAGACATGGAACAGTATTGCCATTTCCTGAGACACCGCTATGGAAGAACAGGTTTTTGCTCATTTTGGAGAGTGGAAAATGGGGTTTGGGTGGCCGGATTGGAGGCGGCTCACAGTTCATTTTTTACGATCATTTGAGTAGTGTCTGGATAGAATCTAGAAGGAGGGAAGGACATGTCTATGTGCTTTACTAATATCTACTGGTCTACTCACTTAAAAAAAAAAACATTAAAAAAAAATCATTATGTATTTGGGAGAGAGAGAGAGACGGGGGGTGGGGAGAACACGAGGCAAGGGGAGGGGCAGAGGGAGAAGGAGAAGCAGACTCTGTGCTGAGCAGGGAGCCTGATGCCAGGCTCGATCCCAGGACCCTGAGGTCATGACCTGAGCCGAAGGCAGACGCTTAACCAACTGAGCCCCCCGGGCACTCCTGACCTACTCACTTTTGTTGAGTAATATATTGTGATGAGGATAAAAAAATTTAGGAAAATGATGCAAAATTGGGCAAGGAGGAAATTTTGTACACACTGTAGTTAAGGCAATTTCTTTTAATGACCTTCACAGAAAAGAAAAGAGATTGAAACCAATAAGCCTGGTACCTCAGTGGACACAAGACCATTCAGTCAGGAGGACAGACTATGTTAGAACTGTCCCTAGAAAATACAAAGAACGATTTACCTTGCTAAAGAAGACATTGATGCTTTAAGTTCCATTTTGATTCTGACTGGTCTGCTTCTCCTGCATATTCTCAAGGGCTATCTTATTGCAATATCTTGAATATCTTCAAGATATTCTCAAATATTCATTCCATTTATCTGTTATTTATGAGATAATTACTAAACGGGGTGTATGGTTAAATTACCTGTTTATTCTAATAATAGGCATAATATTAATTATTTCTCAGTGTGATAAAGAGGTAGATAGATAGGTAGTCACAGTTGAGATCTTTTGAGAACCTCACATTGAGGTGTATTATATCAGGAAGGACATTTACTATGGAGTCATTTTCTTATTTACCATCAAAAACAGACAAAGGTTTATAATCATCTAAATGGAGGGCTGAGTGCCAAACATGTTTTTCCCCACTCCCTGCTCATGGGGGTCAGGGTCCTGATGTGAGGAGCCCAGTACCCCAAGAGACCCCCTGGACTGTGGTTTGTTGGCCCTTTCATTGTGTCTTTAAGGGAAGCGTTGACCTCACCAGTTTGGAGGTTGTGGTCCTGAAGTGCACAGAGCCCATCGATGGGAGGATGGGAGGCACGAGCTCCTAACATCAGTCCAGGGACTTGGATGAGCAGCACCACTCATGTTTCCATTTCATGGTTTCCAGACTGGTGACACACTCTTCCTACTGGGGACAGCATCTAAATGTATTTGCTTTAAAATGCAAGAAAATCATCACCCCTGGTTTGCCAGGTCAGCAGGTCCTCCCAATTTACAGAAAGCCAGGTGCACACTTCCACATCCTCTTGCTGCACGATGGGGGCCTTGGTCTCACATGATATTATGGACCCTCTGTGCCATTGGACCAAGCACATCATCATCCTTCTAATAGTGGACCTGAGCCTGAAATGCAAACCTATACTTGAAATATGTGCCAATCCCTGTTAAAACTAGTGGTCGTGGCTTCCAGAAGAGGAGACCATGGTGCTCAGTTTGCTCCTGAATGGGGGTGCTGGTCTTCTCAGCGATGGAGCATGATTGGAGACTCGGTTTTCATCTCTGCTCCTGTCCAGTTAGATAGATATTGACTGGTGGTAGTGCCTGACTCAGCTCTGGGCATGCGCCTGGACTCATGTACACCCTCTGTCGTTGCAAGAAGAGATGCTAGGTTGCTGCATCTCTTGTATTGGAACGAGATGGCTTAACTGCCAGAGCCATTTTTCCTGATTTTTTAAAAATATTGTAGACATTATATGCAATATGAAGAATTCTTTACTGCTTACTTAGTACATCTATTATTTATTTATTTATTTATTTATTTATTTATTTATTTATTTTTACATTCATCTACTTATACATAGAAGTCCATACTTCCTTATTTTCTGGTCCTGCAAGCTCTCCCCTTTAAACTCCTGATAAGTCAATAAAACACTTTGCCCCTGTCCTGAAGTCTATTGGTACATGCTGACACCGATCCTGTTCTTCTTCTGTACAAAGTACATGACCTGGTGCATCACCCAAACTCAGCACACAGGGATGATTTTCTCCTCCTTTCTTCCGGACTCAACATTTTTAGAGTTCCTGAGGCTCACACCTACCGAGTTAAGTTTCACCAGTGTCTCCTAGGACCAACTTTGGAAGGGGCTCTAGCGCAGCTGCTGTACATCCTCAGCTTGCAAACACATACTGAGTCTGGTCACTTTTGAAGTGTGGTCAGTAGAGTAGCACCAGCCCCCAGTGTTGTCCGTTTCCGAATCCCTGCACCTTGTGAAAATGTTACCATATGTGGGAGTGTGGGATAAAGGTTGCCGGACTGACCTTAAAGCAGAAAGACCGTCTTGCATTTTCAGATTCCCTAATAGAATCTCAAAAAAGTGGGAAAGGAGACAGAAGTGGAGAACCAGAGGGATGGCAGTGGCGGGGGGGGCGTTGGTGCGGAGAAGGTGTGGCCCACTGTTGATGACTTGGAAGATGCAGGAAAGGAGGCGATGAGCCCGGAAGGTGGACAAGTTCTAGATGTGGGGAAAAGAAGGGAATGGATTCTCCCCTAGAACCTCCAGAAGGGAACATCGCCCTGCTGACACCTTGATTTTAGCCCATTGAGTCTGATTTTGGGCTTCTCACCTTCAGAAATTAGTCACTTAATTTGATTTAATGTGTTACGGCAGCCCGGTAAAACTCTCATGAACCATCGTCCCCCTTTTAAATCAGCCTATTCTAAGGGTTCTCTCAGGAGGTTATGAGATGAAGGGAGATGCTAATGCACTGCTGGTGTGTGAGTGAGCCCCGGTCCCACCCAACATGGGTGTGCCCTCTGCAGGTGCTACGTCCAGCTTATCATGCACTGTGACCCGTGCCGTGCCCTCATCCAGTGTGACGAAACATGAGTCCCTCCTCTTGTAGTAGAGGACTGGGGGGAGGAAGCCATCCAACCTCTGCCCATATGAAAATTACTTGATTTCACAGTCATCTTTCAAGTATATTTTCAGTGAGTATAGAATTCTGTTTTGTTTTTGTTTTTTGTTTTATAATAAATTTATTTTTTATTCGTGTTCAATTTGCCAACATACAGAATAACACCCAGTGCTCATTCCGTCAAGTGCCCCCCTCAGTGCCCGTCACCCATTCACCCGCACCCCCGCCCTCCTCCCCTTCCACCACCCCTAGTTCATTTCCCAGAGTTAGGAGTCTTCCATGTTCTGTCTCCCTTTCTGATATTTCCTACCCATTTCTTCTCCCTTCTCTTCTATTCCCTTTCACTATTATTTATATTCCCCAAATGAATGAGACCATACAATGTTTGTCCTTCTCCGATTGACTTACTTCACTCAGCATAATACCCTCCAGTTCCATCCACGTTGAAGCAAATGGTGGGTATTTGTCATTTCTAATGGCTGAGGAATATTTCATTGTATACATAGACCATATCTTTATCCATTCATCTTTCGATGGACACTGAAGCTCCTTCCACAGTTTGGCTATTGGACATTGCTGCTAGAAACATCGGGGTGTGGGTGTCCCGGCATTTCATTGCATCTGTATCTTTGGGGTAAATCCCCAACAGTGCAATTGCTGGGTCGTAGGGCAGGTCTATTTTTAACCCAAAAGCCTCCACCCCAAGATTGCTAGAACTCATACAGCAATTTGGCAGTGTGGCAGGATACAAAATCAATGCCCAGAAATCAGTGGCATTTCTATACACTAACAATGATACTGAAGAAAGAGAAATTAAGGAGTCAATCCCATTTACAATTGCACCCAAAAGCATAAGATACCTAGGAATAAACCTAACCAAAGAGGTAAAGGATCTATACCCTAAAAACTATAGAACACTTCTGAAAGAAATTGAGGAAGACACAAAGAGATGGGAAACTATTCCATGCTCATGGATTGGCAGAATTAATATTGTGAAAATGTCAATGTTACCCAGGGCAATTAACACGTTTCATGCAATCCCTATCAAAATACCATGGGCTTTCTTCAGAGAGTTGGAACAAATTATTTTAAGATTTGTGTGGAGGGATCCCTGGGTGGTGCAGCGGTTTGGCGCCTGCCTTTGGCCCAGGGCGCGATCCTGGAGACTCGGGATAGAATCCCACATCGGGCTCCCTGTGCATGGACCCTGCTTCTCCCTCTGCCTATGTCTCTGCCTCTCTCTATTTCTCTCTCTGTGACTATCATAAATAAATAAAAATTAAAAAAAAACTGCTTTAAAAAAAAAAAAAGATTTGTGTGGAATCAGAAAAGACCCCGAATAGCCAGGGGAATTTTAAAAAAGAAAACCATAGCTGGGGGCATCACAATGCCAGGTTTCAGGCTGTACTACAAAGCTGTGGTCATCAAGACAGTGTGGTCCTGGCACAAAAACAGACACATAGATCAGTGGAACAGAATAGAGAACCCAGAAGTGGACCCTGAACTTTATGGTCAACTAATATTCGATAAAGGAGGAAAGACTGTCCACTGGAAGAAAGACAGTCTCTTCAATAAATGGTGCCAGGAAAATTGGACATCCACATGCAGAAGAACGAAACTAGACCACTCTCTTGCACCATACACAAAGATAAACTCAAAACGGATGAAAGATCTAAATGTGAGACAAGATTCCATCAAAATCCTAGAGGAGAACACAGGCAACACCCTTTTTGAACTCGGCC
The DNA here is from genome assembly GCF_048164855.1 of Canis lupus baileyi. Lineage (NCBI taxonomy): Eukaryota > Metazoa > Chordata > Mammalia > Carnivora > Canidae > Canis > Canis lupus. The sequence continues at coordinate 44,984,571 of NC_132864.1, read as the reverse complement.
ACAGTAACTTCTTGCAAGATACATCCACGAAGGCAAAAGAAACAAAAGCAAAAATGAACTATTGGGACTTCATCAAGGTAAGAAGCTTTTGCACAGCAAAGGATACAGTCCAAAAAACTAAAAGACAACCTACAGAATGGGAGAAGATATTTGCAAATGACGTATCAGATAAAGGGCTAGTTTCCAAGATCTATAAAGAACTTCTTAAACTCAACACCAAAGAAACAAACAATCCAATCATGAAATGGGCAAAAGACAGGAGCAGAAATCTCACAGAGGAAGACACAGACATGGCCAACATGCACATGAGAAAATGCTCCGCATCACTTGCCATCAGGGAAATACAAATCAAAACCACAATGAGAGCCCACCTCACACCAGTGAGAATGGGGCAAATTAACAAGGCAGGAAACCACAAATGTTGGAGGGGGTGCGGAGAAAAGGGAACCCTCTTACACTGTTGGTGGGAATGTGAACCGGTGCCACCACTCTAGAATTCTGTTTTGACAGTGTTTTTCTTTTAGCTCATTGAATACGTTCTGTTACCTTTTGATTTCCAGAAAAGAAAGATTAGATAGATGGATAGATAGATGAAAGATCATTATTTCTTTGTATTTATGAGAATCCAGCTCCCAATGGGCAATTCTATTTCTAAGGTGACTTTGCATCTCACGGTCTCATGATATCCTAAGGCCACGTGCTTCATCTCTACAATGGCTCACTAGTAAAATAGAAGCTGTTTTTCAAAAAATTCCTAATTTCCCATTGAAGATGGTCTGTCCTGGTGCAGACCCCTGGGAGTCCACATTGTGATTCATCTGTTGGGACTTACATGAACTCATTTCCCACCACTACTACCCTCAAAATTATAGGATCTAAAGTGTCATATGACCTTGGCGGCAGGGGTATTTGTACTGTACCCTGAACCAGCTTCTATACTCTGTCCCATTTGAGCCACGCTCAGAGCTACTGAGTATGTGGGTTAGAACAGCATTCTCAAGAGAGGATATTCATCTTCCAGAATCTGAAGCCTTGTGCTTCCTTTTTAGTGTTTGGAGGTGAAAAATTCAGGGATTTAATCCTTTGGAACACTGGATTACTAAAAATGAACTGATGCTGTAGTCCCTAAATCTTCATGATGATTATCTTTTATCTTCTAGAACACTTGTGTCCCTCCTAGGCCTCGAACGTGGTAGACATTCCATCTGGTTAGCATGATGGCATCAGTCTAGAGAATCAGCGATATGTCCTGCGAGATGTGCACCTGATTCAGATTCCTTTGACTTTTGTCATGTCACAGATCGGGAGAGTTAATACTCTTCTGGGCCAAGATTGTAAATGTTTATCAGTGTTCATTCCAGGAAAGAGAAAATTCTTCCTGATTTTCCATTTTAGGGATGAAGAGAACTCATCTGTGAGGGTAACTGCCAGACACTACACACTGTGGCCCACTTAATCTACTCTTGCAAATATAGTAGACCAGGCAAAGTGAGTGCAATCCGAACTTCTGCTTCTTCAAGTTCGCTCTCAGATTCCAGATTCTTTCTGGTTTTTGTAAGTTCCGAGGAGATAAAATGGGAGGAAGTAGAGATTCTGTGGGGAACTACCGTTCCTACACCTGATAGGTCTTTAGGTGTGGCGCTAGTTCCTGCCATTATCCCTGAGTGGACTACCGTTCTTATTTGCTGGTTTGGTGCAGGTGATGGAGAGGTGGTTATCGAAGTTTCTCCTCACCCTTCTTTACAACGATGACACAACGATGACTCATACTAGGCTAAGGAACTAGGCGTGAGGGTTACAGCACCTCTCAGGTATGTCTACTCCAGTTACACATTCAGGGACCAGGGAGAAAGATGTACAGCAAGTGAGTCCACGGGCTCATTGGACCCTCAGGGAACCAGGTATGGGGCAGGGTGCAGTTTGTTGCCTGGCACCACGATGACTCTTTGGGCTCTAGTGTCATTGTCAGCTCAGATCTTTACTCCAACAGTTTTGAACATATGAATCCTTTATTAAATATTCAGTGGAGTAAATGAACAGTCCCTTTGATGAAGGACTGGGGAAGACATTATCATGTATAGTTCATAGTGTCACAAGGTCTTTCTTAAAAGGAACTTATCTATAAAACTGGCTCAGGTCTGGAAACTGGACAAAAGTGTGATTTAAAAAATATTTTGGGGGGGGATCCCTGGGTAGCTCAGTGGTTTGGCGCCTGCCTTTTGGCCCAGGGCACGATCCTGGAGTCCTGGGATCAAGTCCTGGGATCAAGTCCCAGCATGGAGCCTGCTTATCCCTCTGCCTGTGTCTCTGCCAATCTCTCTCTCTCTCTCTCTCTCTCTCTCTCTCTCTTTCATAAATAAAATAAAAAGAAATCTTTAAAAAAATATTTTTTGAGGCAACTCCCCAGTATCTCCTGATTATCCATGCTTGATCTCCTTTGATTATGGAGATCAAGCTGTTATCTTCCTAGCTGCCTCTGTATTTGGTCACTACACTTGCCAAATCCTACCAGTCATTCCTGTAAGTCTCTACCAGTCAGCCTCCTTTGGACACCCTCTCACAGCCATACGTCATGACCTTGTACCTACCTAGCTCTGTAGTGTACGTCCTGCCACTTGACCTCGACTATGTGAGGATTTCATCATCCCCATGGGTACCAGTGAGTATGGTTCTTGTCCAGCATCTCCTACCTGTCAGACCCAATTCAGAGACAAGATATAACCCATGATTTACTAGAGCTGCAGTTCCAGTGTCTCCTCAGGGCACTCAAGACCTTAATCATTTGATGGGATTTCCTGGAATTATGTTTCTCTCTAATATGCCCTTTCTCTACTATCTTCCCAGGCCAAGCTGACACTTTAACCTTGGTTATTGTGGGCCATCCTTTTCTTTTCTGTTCTTTTCTTTTTTTTTTCTTTTCTTTTCTTTTCTTTCTTTATTTTTTGGGGGGGCATCCTTTTCCTGATTCTAGGAGCCATCCTAACATGCACTGGTACTGTACAATGTGTGACATGGAGAGTGCTCTCATAGGATAGACTGTCATTCAAATCTGTGCCACAGTATTCCTCTGTGCCCTCAGATTCCAGATCTCTGCATACTCTCTTGGATTCTGTAGTTCTCTGTGCTGTAGTTGCTTCCTCCCTTATGAGGCCAGAAGGACAGCAACAGATACTTCTTTGAAGCAGATATGTCAGTTTGCTAACATAATATTACTATTTAATGTCTAACAGAAATATGTGTACACACATATGCATATACACAGATATACATATACATGCATATATATCTTTATTTTTTTTAATTTTAATTTATTTATGATAGTCACAGAGAGAGAGAGAGAGAGAGAGAGAGCGAGCGCGAGAGGCAGAGAGAGGCAGAGAGAGAAGCAGGCTCCATGCACTGGGAGCCCAACGTGGGATTCGATCCCGGGTCTCCAGGATCGCGCCCTGGGCCAAAGGCAGGCGCTAAACCTCTGCGCCACCCAGGGATCCCCTATATATCTTTATTTTACAAGTGAGCAAATTTTATTTTATACATATTTCATTATATGAATAGATGTATACATATATAATATTTTATATGTATGCATTATATATATATAAGTATATAAAATAGAATTCAAGTTTATTCAGGAAAAAAAAGTAACCTTACTAAATAATGGAAAAAAATGGATTAGGCATTATATACAGGACAAGTGTAGGTGTCCTGATATTGCCACACGTTAGCTGAATATCTTAAAAATCTGATAATATAGTTTATGCATATGCAAATTCAAAATTCAGAAAAATATCTTTAGTATATTTTTGTATTCAGATATATTATCAACAAAGTCTTTTATGCTTAATACTTAAATAGTGCTATGGCTATTAAAAGCATGTTAGTCTTGAAAATGCATTTGGAATAGAGATATCACATAATAATGATTCTCTAGATCAAAACATAATGATTTTTCTGAGACTCGGGATTTTTTTTTTTAAGTAAATTCCAAAGGTGATTTATTTGCTAATTTTTAATATACAGTTTCTCATAATCATTTTAATATAATTTCTAATGTTTAATGTATAGTAAAGGATTTTAACCATGCTATTTCACTTTATTTTCCAACTATCTATTATTTTCATCACCAATGATTTATTATTAAGGAACTATTACCTTTAAATATTAATTTATGGTTTTTTTTTAAATTTATGGTTCTTATAATCAAAAATCACACATTGTTGAACAAAATATCTGATTTATAACTCTATAAATGTTTTAGCATTAAATTATTTTTATCACCCTGTTATTTACTTTCATGGCTATAACTAGATTTATATGGTAGTTTCATTCCACTTTTATTTATATATCTAGAAAATTCGTAATTCATAATTAATTCCAAGTTGGGCCACATGGGCTGCATTTATCACAGATTCCAACATGACAGTTGGGATGGATCTTCACCACGCTGTACCTTTGCGCACTTTCTCCAGTGAAGTGACCCTCTGAAGTCACAACGAGTGGGTCCCCTGGGTAGATAGGTGAATTGTCGAGGTGCCTTGACTCATGTGTTGAAGAATATCGAGCTTAATGCAGAAAAGAGAGAAACACTTGGATAATTTTACAATGAAATGCAAGACATGTTTCCTCTTCAGGCGGAAAACTTTGAAACCAACTCTCAAACTGAGTACTACCAAGCAGCAATCATTTCACTGCACAATGTGAAATGTTCTGGGCATAGTGAATTGTCACAAAACAAATCACTAGAAATTTTCAGTCGGTTTAGAAAACTGCTTAATTTTTTCAAGCTGCAGAACTCTTAGTAAAAGTTTGTATCTCATTTTATATGTATCTCAGGGCCCATTCTGAAAAGCTCTTCCTGGTTTTCACTATTTCTCCCCAGATGTTTAATGAACCACAGACCGATAGCACTTTTGCTTTTGCTCTAGTCAGAGTTCTTTGGTTAATGAACTTGGCTGATGTTCATCATGTAAATATATTTTGTGTGGCTTGGAAGTGGATGACATGGAGTGCAGGCCAGGGAGAGCTAGATGAACACAGAACTCCAGGCATCCTGCATGGAGGCAGTGGCTTCTTAGCGATTTCCGTCATTCCAGGACAGTATTTACTTCCCCTGCTCTTTGATTCCTTGGATGTCCCACTAGTACCCAGTGCTCAGCTGTGGCCCAATAACACTATCCCCAAAGCTGGGTGGCTTTGCTGTGTCCAGTAGGCATTACCATCATGTGTTCCATCCCAGTTAGCACGCTCCCATGATAAAGGCTGGTTGATTTCTAACCTGCAGATGGACAGCTTTCACTAGAACCAGTTGTCCATCCACAGCGCAATCCATGGGGCTGGGTGGTCTCAAATGACACATACAAACAAACTTCCAAATATGGATTATATGGATCCATATGGATTAGAGCTCAGAGGACATGTGTTTGAATGGACAGGTCACCTTAAAACCCACAGTACTCCAATAAAATGGTGGTGTTCACACAAGCAACCTGGATCTTAGAAGATATTTTTTTTTTAAAGATTTTATTTATTTATTCATGATAGTCACACAGAGAGAGAGAGAGGCAGAGACACAGGCAGAGGGAGAAGCAGGCTCCATTCAGGGAGCCCGATGTGGGATTCGATCCCGGGTCTCCAGGATCGCGCCCTGGGCCAAAGGCAGACGCCAAACCGCTGCGCCACCCAGGGATCCCGCAACCTGGATCTTAGAGGGAATCATGGATCATCAGGTGCCCTGGATGGGTGAACTCTGGGCCCCTCAGCTTCACACCAGCTAGTGACTTGCCATTTCCATTTGTTTGGCACATTGAGCTTTATTTCTTGAAAGAGTTAGGTTTTGAAAAATAAGTTTAAGGTTTTCTCTCTAAGGTATGGGTGATTTTTATAAAACTGTAGCTTAGCTTGAATCCCTTCTGTAAAATGTTATAAATCCTTTTGATAAATTAACGAACGCTTGGAAAATGATTTAACTTATCAAGTGGAATTCTCTATTCTGAAGATTATAAGTAAAGCCTTCCCTGCTCGGGGTTACTGAATTCAATATACTCGGCACTTCAGTTTGCCCAGGGAGAGGAGTATAGCTCCTACTACAGTTAGCCTGTGCAACGCAGCACTTTCTACGGTTCGTAGGTGACACAGTGGCGTGTGTACTCAACTACTTGCCATTAGGGAAAAAAGAAAAAAAAAAGATGTTATTTCTTAGCCTATAGTTTAATTTCTCTTTTATGTAACAGAACATGTCAAACAAGCTTAAAAACAAAACTTTTTGAAAGTAGTTAGATCCTACAGAATTTTCATGAAAGACAACATGAAGACTAATTGCAGATATCCTTGGGGGAAATGGAGACAAAGAATTAAGTAGATAAGGATCTGAACCCAGCTAACCTAGAGGACACTGCTATATTCCTCCCCCCATTTCCGAAGACTGTAAAAGATGTTGAAATATTTGAACATGACATAAGACAACCTAGAGACAAACACAATATGTGTATCCCGGATGTATTACGATATGCTTATTCCATTTGCAATAAAACTCTACAAACAGTTACAGAACATAAAAGTCACCCAAAAGCTGTTAAAAAAAGAATAGGGGTGCCTGGCAGGCTCAGTCCATGGAGCCTGCAACTCGCAATCTCAGGGTAGAGTTCGAGCCCCACGTTTATGAAAAAAAAATATATATATACGTATATAAATTATTAATTAATATGGAACATGCATGGGTTACTTTGCAAACTAAATACTTTGTTCAATACATTTAATTTATAGTTTAGTGATCATTACTATGAGCCTCATCTTGTGTTTTTGCTTTATATAGGGCAATATGTATGTGCATGTGTGTTAACACTTTGGAGTGAGTGTTTCATGCAATGAAAATGTTTTAATAGGGACGCCTGGGTGGTGCAGCGGTTGAGCAGTTGCGTGTCTGCCTTTGGCCCAGGGCATGATCCCAGAGTCCTGGGATCGGGACCCGCATCGGGCTCCCTGTGGGGAGTCTGCTTCTCCCTCTCCCTGTGTTTCTGCCTCCCCTTCTGGGTCTCACATAACTAAATAAATAAAATCATTAAAAAAAAAAAAAAGGAAACGTTTTAATAAGAAAAACGAGTCATTATAAAGCAACTTCACTTATGTATTACATCATCATACATTGTTGAAATTGCGTATTATATTAGAAATGATGTAAGTTTAAGTACTTAGTTTTATTTTTTTAATTTTTTTTAAACTTTTTTATTTATTTATGATAGGCACACAGTGAGAGAGAGAGAGGCAGAGACACAGGCAGAGGGAGAAGCAGGCTCCATGCACCGGGAGCCTGACGTGGGATTCGATCCCGAGTCTCCAGGACTGCGCCCTGGGCCAAAGGCAGGCGCCAAACCGCTGCGCCACCCAGGGATCCCCCTTTTTTTTTTAAATTTTTTAAGTACATAGTTTTATACGCAGTTTTCAAACTTAATGCCTAGAATAAAAAGAGTAAGAATGAAAATTTAATGCAAACTATGTTTTGCATATAAATAAGAATGTTACAATACTATGTATATCTCTATGCCAACCCCCCAAGTATACATGGAAGATATAGAAAAATATAATCTCTCCTTATAAATATAAAAGCAAGATCATTTATTTTTTAAATTTATTTATTTCATCATTTAAACTCTTACTATGTTGGCTCGCTGTGTATCTCGTAAATTTACGGAGTCCTTTCAGATTATGTTTTCCAAAAAGATGATAAGACTATGAATCCATTGTAACAGGATAAAAATCAATATTGGGGGGATTCTCTTTAATAAATAGTTAAGTGCTTTAGTGGTTAATAAAGCCACTGAAACTGAAAAACCAGTTACCCATTTTGTTTTTTTTTTCTCTCTCTCTCTCTCTTTCTTTTCCAGTTTCCAACATGGACTTACTAAATTGACCTTGAGCCTGGGATCATTATAAGGGATCATTAATATTATTTTTAAAGATTTCTTTATTTATTTATTTATGATAGACAGACAGAGAGAGAGAGAGAGAGAGGCAGAGACACAGGAGGAGGGAGAAGCAGGCTCCATGCCGGGACCCCGATGTGGGATTTGATCCCGGGACTCCAGGATCGCGCCCTGGGCCAAAGGCAGGCGCCAAACCGCTGAGCCACCCAGGGATCCCCCTATAAGGGATCATTAATATAAAATTAAATATATCCAATGAGAAAAGGAGTCTCCCTATACTCAAATGACAAATAAATGGTCAAAAAGCAATTTAGAGAAAGATTTGCTACTTGATATCTGCTTGTCTGTTCCCTGGAAGTACTCATGCTACCTACCTGCCATATCTTTATTTTTTATTATTGTTATTAATCCTTAGAAATCAGTGGACAGAATCTTGAAAAGAGAACATTTACATGAGTGATTCATGAGGGTTTGCATAATCAGGAGCAGAGCATATTATTTTGGTGCTTTATGCTAAAATGCAGTCCCAGATGTGATCATGGCATCTTTGCATGGTTGCAGTTGGCCAATAGGGAGATTCTACCTTGTAAGCTGCTTGATACGTGCATTTTTTTTTTCCACATGAGGTGAAGAAGTGCCTTTTCAAAGTCAGGGTAAAACTACAATGTATGGCTAAGATGGAGCATACCCTGCTGAACATATTGAAGAGCCTCTTCATGGCTCTCCTCTGTTGGAGTGAGCCCTGAGAGCTCACTGGGTCACTTGTCTACCATCTTGAACAGTCACATTTTCCAGTCTGCTCGCCTCAGACCGTATGGTGTTGGGATTCAGACGTGTGTCCTTCTGCACTCTGCTTTTTTACATTTCCACTACTTTGGCTTCCTGATAGTACCATGAATTGCATTTCCCTTAACAGCTGACAGTAGCACAGGTCTTTGAATGCTTCTCGAATTGGTGCTGGAGCCCTTCATATCTATCCTTTAGTCTCCTGACTTGGATTTGTTCGAACAATTTGTTCGAACATGATTTCTAGCATGATTTTCATTCCCGCCCTCTAATGAGGCTGATGGCCCTTAAAAGGTGCCACTGGCCAACATTACATCCTGATTGTGTTACCAATTGAGCATTGGGATGATTCGGTCTAACATCTCTTAATTTTAATAATTATCAGCTCTGTTGGTGACTTGATCATCCCCCTGAAACCATTTTTGATTCTAGTGTCAATGCGGACAGAGGGGAGCAGTGCCTCATTTTCTTAAGCTCTTTATTTATTATACTCAGAGCCCATTATAGATGCTCACAATGAATTGAATTCAGTTGGCCAGATTTATAACATATTAAATATAAAATAGTTTCTTGGGTGGCCCAGAACTTCCACTACATTCTGGAACAAAACTATATCTCCAGCTCAGGATTTCTGTTTCATCCTTTGAAGTGAAAGGACCCTCTCTCACAAATGTGATTATGCCCCAAAGAAAGAGCTAGGATTATTTTCTGGATCAGCCTTACACAGGATCCAGACATATCCAAAGCAATGAGAGAGAAAAAAAAATTCTCCCAATAGTTTAATCATAATGAAGTTATTATCACATTTTAGTCGGTTAGGGTAATTTTGATAATAATTGAACAGAGTAGAAACATAATACTGTAGGTCAGTTTTACTTGTACATCACTAAATAAATAGTGGTTTCTTCTGATGGTTAATTTGGGGTGTCACCTTGATGGGCCACGGGTGCATAGATTAAACATGATTTCTGGGGGTGTCTGTGATGGTGTTTGTGGATGAGATTAGTATTTGAGCTGGTGGGGGCACAGGACAGCAGACTGCCTTCCCCCAGAAAGCATGGGCAAGCATCCAGTCTGTGGCAGAGCGTGGGCCTTCTGGGTCTCTGTAACTGTGTGATCCCTTTCCTCGCAATACATCTCCATAGATGATACAGATGCAGATGGAGGTTCTACCTGGTTCTGCCTCTCTAGAGCAGAACATACGTCTAAGAATTCATTAGCTAATACCTAGGGTGTATTAGCAAAATTATGACACAGTAATGAGTCAGTTTATTTCAGGAATGTAAAGAGGGCCATCCATTCAAAATTTTATGATTGCAATGCCCCACTTTAATTGACTAAACACATTCAGCCAGAGTAATCAATTTTTTAAAAAGTGATGTCCAAAGTCCCATACTTAGCTTTGATAAAACATGTAGAACACTAAAATATTAAGGCAATTTCCTTGATTTGTGGCCACTAAGTCATGTTTAATGGGAAGGAAGAGACAAGGGTCCCCACCTCCAATGTGCTGTCTGGGTACATCACTGAAAATGATGATTCAGTCAACATAAGAAGAAGGGAAAAGAACAAAGAAATAGTGATCTATTGTTAGTGGGTGTGTTACTTTAATTGACATAAAAATCTGAGGTAAGTAAAAGCCTACTGGCACTATAAGAAAACTCAGCAGGTTAGCTAAATACAAAATCAACATTTTTTTTTTCAAAATCAACATTTTAAAATCATTGCTCCTTGCTTCTATTGTCAACAAAAAAATAAAAATAATGTTTAAAAGTAGCACTCTCTTATGGCAATAAAATATAAAATCCATATAATTCAATTTAACTGTGGATGGAAATATACTTACAAATAATTTAAAGATAATATTTAATGTGTGAAAGGTCATCTGGCTAAATGGAGATATCTGATTTATGCATGGTTTGGGTCTTAATGTTGTAAAGATAGCAGCTCTTCTCAGATAAATCTAGATAAATCCACATGATTAATCATCAGGAGTGTTTTTCAGGGAAAAGGTAACTTTTTAATGTACATGTTAGAATAAATAAATTCACATACAGCCAAGCAATTTTGGAAAGGAAAAGGAGACTGTAATAAACTTTAGCAGATGTTAGGACATATTTGAAAGCCTCGGTGATAAAACCTTTGGCGCTGGTACAGAAGAAATGTGGGCTGAGGAAATAGGTCTGTGCACATCAGTGACTGTGATATGAAATAGAGGCGGTATCACACTTCGTAAGAGAAAGTTTAGACTGCTTAACAAATGATTTTAGGATCATTGACTACACAGACTAATAAAATTAAGTGAGATCCTCTATTTGACACCATTTTAAAAATAAATTCTCTTCGGTTTCATGACCTAAATGAAAGATAGAACGCTTTTATAAGCATATGCAGAATTATTACAACATTTTGTGTAGAAAATGTTCTTAAATAGTTTCTTCTAAATAAAAGGGAACAAGAAAACACCCTATGAATTTGACTTTATAGAAATATAAGATTTTTCAGCCAAAAAAAAAGTAAAATAAAAACCATGAGAAAATAATTTCCGTTTCTGTAACCACGTAATAAGAAAAGAAGTCACCAGTGCTGTAATGGTAGGACATTTCAGCACCCCAGTTTCAACAATGGGGAGCTCACCCAGACAGGTGAGCAGTGAGGATACGTGGATCTGAACACAGGTTAGAGCAAGTGAACCTCGCAGGCACACACAGGATGTTCCATCCCACAGCAGCAGAACCCCTCATGTTCCTCTCAAGCACACAAGAAACATTTTCTAGGATAGATCATATTAGGCCACAACACAAATCTTAACAAATTTGAGACTGAAATCATACCAAGCATCTTTTCCGACCACAATGGCATGAACCTAGAAATCAATAACAAGGAAAATTGTAAAATTCACAAATAAATGAAGATGAAACCAGTGGGTCAAAGAAAAACTCAAAAGACAAATCATAAATATCTTGACAAAAATCAAAATGGAAACACGACATCAAAGTGTATGGGACACCAGCAAAAGCGGTTTTAAGAAGGGTGGTCGTAGCAATAAAAGTCTATGGTAAAAAAAAAAAGTCTCAAATAAGCAATATAGTTTTACACCAGAAGGGACTAGAAAAAAGGAGAAAAAAAACTAAGGCAAAAGTAAGTAGAAGGAAGGAAACAGCAAAGATTGGAGAGGAAACAGAGACTAGAAACACAGTAGACAGTGAAACTGAGAGTTGGTTTTCTGAAAATATAAACAGAATTGACCAACTTTTAGGTGAACTAGCAAAAAAAAAAAAAAAGAAGAAAAAGATTCAAATTCAGAAATGAAAGAGAGAGGAGACATTACAGCTGACACCAAAGAAATACTAAGGAACTAAGCACCCTAAGAAACTACTAGGAACAATTACACACCAACAAGCAGGATAGCCTAGAAGAAACGGATAAAGAGTAAAATGTATACTGACCTGCTGAAAATTATCAATAAAAAGTTCAGACAACTCAATGGGTTATGTGGGGAAATAAGGATGAGAGCGAAAACTAATTAATAGTCTGAAAAAAAAAATGAAAAAAACCTACAGAGACAATAGCAAGATATCAATTCATATCCAGAGATTAGCAGGAATGTTAACATTAGGTAGCGTCCAGTGGTCGCAAGAATGTGGGGGATAAAGGGAATAAAAATATTTGCCTTCATAACCACATGCAAATAAATATACTTCCGTGGCTCAGTGGCGATGGTGTGCGGAAAGGTAAGACAGCACGGGGGTGATGGTTCCGCTTCAGTCACATCGGTTCCATTTTGTAACTGGGCCAAAAAAAAAAAGAAGCTGGTTAGAGGCACCAAGTGAGTGGGAACCATACAAATTAGTTTGAAGACTGAGAGGTGCAGAATGTGCACTCGGGGAACAAAATAAGAGAATGATGTTATAATATAATTATAACATATATATTATAATTATATGTTATATATACATATAATATAATTATAACATATATAACGCATATATACATATATAATTATGACATATGTATACATATATAATATAATTATGACATATATAATATAACATATGTATTATAATGATATTATAATATAAACAAAGGCAGCGGAGACTGTGAACATTGGTTGGCACCGTGAAGCCAGCCAGCCCTGGCGAGCTCTGCAGCAGGGGCAGGGGGAGACCTGGGGGGCACAGAACTAGATGGCCAGCAGGTGGGAGGAGGGTAGGGCTGCAGGGGTGCTGGTGGGGCAGGGGGGCCAGCCCACCTCGGAGGTTCACCCTGTGGTTGAGCACCTGCAAGGCACCGGTGACACGACGCCTTGGCAGAGATGATTTTAGCAAAGGAATATACTGCCCCCCCACCCTCCAACTGACAAAGGATGGAGGTTTCAGCGTCCTGTGGCTGCCTCTAGGGGACTCCAGGTTAGGAACCTACAGACCTGCAGGGGCAGCCCCATGAGAACATGGGGTGCCACACATGAGCGCCCTGGTCCCTGCAGATCCCTCTGGTGCTCGCAGCCACAGGAGGACCACGAGGTCCGGAAGGTCCGCAGGCCATGTTTGCCCACCCTCTGGCACTCCCTGTGCCCTCTGCGTCTCACCTGTGCCTGCAAACAACTCCCGCCTCCCCCTCCTGCAGCCCGCACCTGTGCAGATCTCACCCCGCCCTCTCCGTCTCTCCTGGGTCCTTCCTTCGGCCTCTGTCCCGCCAGCCCCCCGGAGCAGCTTTCCCAGCTCCCGGCCCCCTTCTCTGCCTTCCCTTCCAGCACAGTGCCTGCGTGGGTTGTCCACTGTCCCTTCCTTTCAGTTCTTCAATCTCATTTCTTTTCTTTTCTTTTCTTTTTTTTTAAGATTTTATTTATTTATTCATGAAAGACAGAGAGAGAGAGGCAGAGGGAGAAGTAGGCTCCTCGAAGGGAGCCCGACATGGGACTGGATCCCCAGAGCCCGGGGTCGCGCCCTAAGCAGAAGCAAATGCTCAACGTTTAGTTCCAAAACTCCAAAAACTACTTTTGTTAGGTTACCACATTCTTCAGGTTGCCCGGTACTGCTGAGCTTAGTGGATGGGGAGCCTTTCACGGGAGTGCTCTGGCAGGCCTGTCTGGTCCCTTGGGGCCACCTGCACCCCGGGACCCTACTCACCTGAGGCGCCTGCACCCCGGGACCTACTCACCTGGGGCCGCCTGCACCCAAGACCTACCCACCTGGGCCCCCCTGCACCCAGGACCTACTCACCTGGGGCGGGAGCGAGTATCCACAGGGCTCCCACCCGCTCCCAGCAGAAGGCCGCACTGGGCCACTTGGAGAGTTTGGGGTCCCCGGGGGGTGTCCTGGAGCAGGTTTGATGGGGACCCTGCTCTGGGGCCGCCCCTTCTCGGGGTCCTGGGGCCACCCTGTGGCTTCTCCCCGCGTCGGTGGCTTTGGCATCTCCCGCACTTGTTCCCCCGGGTCGTGCCTGGGCCGCGGATGGCTCCCAGCTCCAGGGCTCCGGGCTCCGGGGCCAGCAGCTGTTGCCCAAGCCTGTCCCCCTCCCTCCTCCCCACCTCTCTCCACTTCCTTGAATTCCTGATCCCCGCTGGCATTTCCAGGTGACTATTAGCATGCACGTGGCCGAGGGGGAGTCCCTGCCCCTGAAGGCCGGGCCCCTGCACCCCCTGCCCTGCTGACCCCATCCCCACCGCCCCAGGCAGCGTGCTGCCTCCGAGGCCGGGTCTCCTTCCCCAGGCCGCTGCTCTGGCCTGCTTCTGCCTAGAGGTTCCTTCCCAGCGAGTCCCCTGCACCCCGACATCGGAGCTGTAGGGCCTGGCTGTGCCCTCAACGCTCCCCAGGCCTGCAGCCGGGCGCCCCACACTTACCTTCCAGCTCTAGCTCCAGAGCCAGTCATGCGCCACGTAAGGGACATGTAGCTGGCTTCCTTCCTTCCTTCCTTCCTTCCTTCCTTCCTTCCTTCCTTCCTTTTCAGCAGCTTCCTTGCCAGTTAAAATTCCATGAAATGAGTTGGGGCAGGTGTCCCCTCGCTGCTCACCCTCCTGATGACCTGCTGAATTATCTAGTATCCCCTAATTAATTATGTTTCTGCCTAACTCAGACTGACAACTGAGTTGACAACTGAGCTGTCAACACAACTCATCTTGTGTTGCTTGCTCATAACCAAGGATTCCAGAAAATAAAACAGCCATAATCAGCAAAGCACTCCTGCAACTTTGTGAGAAAGAAGCAAATAGCGCAGTAGAAAAGAACAAAAAACAGAAAACACAAACCTGGGAAGATTTATTATTATCTAAAATGTACCCCCTGGTGGGTCCCTGATAATTTTTTTTTTTTTTTTCTGAGAGGGTGGTAGAGGAGGTCTGTTTACCGACTTGGAACATGAGGTTGTTATTCCATCGCTGCTCGTAGTGACCAGATGAGAGAAGCCAAAACGCCTGCAGGGAGACGCGCTTACTACCTTTAACACGACCATGCTACAAAACATTATGCACCGGTGAAAAAGGAATTTTTTTTTTCCAAAAAAGGAATTTTAACTCATACCTCCTTCCCCAGGGAGAAGTGAGAGAACAAATTGCATAAAAGTATTAATAGCACAAGAGGATGTTAGCAAAAACGTCTGTGGGTACGTTTATAAATATGTTTTAAAAGACCAATTTGTGACTTTTAAATATACATGGATAACGTCCATTAGTGAGGAATAGTTATGGTTGTGTGAGTGCTAGGGGTTTAGGGCGAAGACTGCTAATGCAGGATGTAAAACCTTCAACGGGTGAAACCAGTACAGTCTCTGAAGACCCGCTGGTCAGCAAAAATGCCCAGTGACTCACAGCATCAGCAGGAAATGTGCCAGCCGCCCCTGCCGGACGTTGTCAATTTTCCCTTCCCGTTTGCAGCCTCCCTCATCCAGTGACACCTCCTAAACAAAGGGGTGGCGGGAGCCCCAGGTCTTCCAGGCCGCGCCAGGTCTTGGAAACATCCAGCCCTTTTGCAAGATGCTTCTGATGGTTTGCAGGAGTTTCACTGGCTCATTACAAAGTGTGTGTGTGTGTGTGTGTGTGTGTGTGTGACTCCCCAGGGATCCACCCTGGGCTCCTCCTCACCCCTGGGACCTCCTCTCCCCAAGTGGCTGGAGTCTTGCAGCCATCCCCTTGGCAGGGCTGCAGCTTTGTGAGCTGCCCTCTGTGCCACCTGCTGCCAGAACCATCCCAGCGGCTCCGTGGACTGGCCAGCCTGGTGTCCTCTCCCCAGATGACCTCACGCTGCGCTCTGGCCCCGACGCCACGATGGTGGCACCCGGAGTCCGAGTCCTGTGGAGTCTGAGGAGATCCATCCCTTCTCTTCCTCTGAGCTCCAAAAACCCAGCCCAACGTGTGTAGTTGGTGACTGAGTTTCCTTCATAACCACAGTTTTCGAGTAAAAATAGATAAAAGTGTTTTTAAAAATTCAGCAATAAAAACCCCTCTTCCTTGCTTTGTGTAAATTATAAGAAGAGTGTCGATTTGTCCCAAAAAGGTTAGGCATCCAACTTGGAAGGTGAGCCTGGGCTCTCTCAGAGCAACAACTTATCATCCACGTAGACACAGGACAAATAACCGGTTCATAAGACACTGGCTTACATTTCTGTTATTTGACTACTTTGAATTAAGTGGGTTTTTTTTTTTCCCCCAGGTCATTCATACAAGAAAAATAGTGACTTTCCTGAAGTTTATTTAAATGTTATAAACTTTTATTGCATTGCAGTTTAGTTTTTTTTTTTTTTTTTTTTTTTATGATAGTCACAGAGAGAGAGAGAGAGAGAGAGAGGCAGAGACACAGGCAGAGGGAGAAGCAGGCTCCATGCACCGGGAGCCCGATGTGGGATTCGATCCCGGGTCTCCAGGATCGCGCCCTGGGCCAAAGGCAGGCGCCAAACCGCTGCGCCACCCAGAGATCCCCTGCATTGCAGTTTAGGAGAGCTGTTAGGGAGAATTTATTTTGTGCCAGATACTGCTTGAAGTTTTTTTTTCCCCTACATTAATGTATTCAATCATTAAAGCAAACTCTTTATGGAAGGCACCATTATTGTCCCTGTTTCATAAATAAGCATAGCGGAACTCAGAGGGATTCCCAGGGGGAGCCAGGATCTTCACGTTCTGTTCTTAAATCATGCACCATAGCTCTGGGCCTGCCAAGCCCCCCACGCAGAAGAACAGATTACCTCTTTTTATTCTCTGCTCTGAGGAAGGCAGGCATGCCCTGGACATACAGCAACAATGATTAAGGAAGGTAAGAAACAGAGAAGAAGACATATGAAATGCAATCTTATTTTTAATCATGGATTCCAAAACAGAAAAAGCTTGGAATCCTATTAAGAAATGGAACTATATTTCACATCACCTTCGAGGATCCTTTCCATTTGATCCAAAAAGAATGAGATTTTTTTGCTTATTGTAGGCTAATGCAAAAGGGAAACTAATCTGTCCTCACAGAGCATTGATTGGCTACAAAATACCATTTACCATGAACCCAAAGGTGTAGATATTGAGCTAAAAACGTGGTAAGGGTTTAATCTCAATGCACCTTTGTCGTCACCTCAGGTACCTTAGTTAATATGACTCTGGGTCCTGACGGTTAAGCATAATTATCCTTATTTTTAAAAGGTTTTTTATCTGGCCCAAGGTCAAACAGAAGTCATAAAGAGAGCACTGGAGTGAGTCTTGAGGATTTCATTGCTTTCTTCTATGTATCCCCACAGAGCATAAGTAAGCTGAACTTTTCAAAAAAATAAATAAAAAATAAATAAAAATAAACGACAAACTTTTCAGCATAACAGAGATGAAAGTGTCCGGTCGAGTAGGCTAAACCAAACAGCAACCACATGGTTTTACAGCAATGCCCTTGGAATCTGCGATGTGATGATGCGGAACAGAGGCGAACACTTGACAGTTGTGTTCACTTCTGTAGGTTCCATAGGTGCGGAAACTATAAGCAAAGAACGGACCTTTGTCATAAAGGATTTGCTAATGACACCCTCGCTTCTCCACATCTATTTAATGCTATAAGTAAAGTTCACTGGTTTCAGGGGAAACTTTCCTTAAACACCAAAGCATGGAGACAAAGGCGGCGCTGGGTCTGTGAGTCTCATGCCAGAAGCCACGAGGGCTTCTATTCACTGGAATGGAACTTGTCTTTCCGGTGGACCAGTGGCCTTTGTGATGAAGATGCTTTCTAGAGGAGCAGGAAGTCTGGTGACTGGTAATAGAACTGCCAGCTCTTCACTAAGATGCATGTTAGAGTGAGGTTTTAGTCTCCTGGATGGAGGGAGCTCACTGGATAATGTTCCTATTAAGGGAAGACGGGATGTACTTAGTTTTCCTCTGACAGGTGACGCGATGTCTCATTTCAACCTTCTTGTTACGTCTTCTGCTACGCTTGCCGTTGACAGGTAACAGGTTCAAATCAACGTGATCTGTGCTTTTAACAGACGCAAATACGCGGCTCAATCTCTTTCCCTTTAATACCTGTGTGTGTTTGGGGCGTTAATGGGTCTGGAGGACATATGTGTACAAGAATATGGTTTTACAGATGATGGAAGCCATCCTGCTGAAAGATAAAAGTGGAATTTTGAAATTGTGCAGATTTCTGAGTTCTCTAGACACAGTGTAATGAGGTCTTGGCATTTCTTTCATGGATTAAAATGCAGGTTGCATATGTTCAGGCAAAGGCAAAACTCTCTATTTTTTTAATGTAAGGGAAACCAGATTTGGTGTTAAAAAGTCGGTTTGACATACTGATTTTATTTTTCTAATTGGTTCCTTGGAAGGTGGGCTGGTTGCTTTACTCCTGGGCCCATAAGAGGTCAGCTCAATTGTTGGTTATTTATATTTGGATTATTTATAGTGAGACCTTGATGGCTATAAATGCCTCCTTGCAATTTATTTATTTTTTTTTTTCCTCCTTGCAATTTATAACCGCCTGATTTATGCTACCTTTGCTGTCACTGGCTACACTGAGGGGCCCAGAGGGACACAAGCATTGATTTTTTTTAAGCTTTAGGAAACAACACTTATGAGCTTAGTCTCATTTGACATTGATCTGTAAAAGTAATATTTCTCAACTAAGAATTGTCAAAAATATAGAGTGTTCTGGTTGTAAGCCAGCTTTCAATGTCATAAGCTATTTTATTCTGAGAACACTAATGTGCGAGGTGAAAAATGGTACGAATAGAACAAAAGAAAGGCAAAAGTTGCCACTTGATGAATTAAACATACATAATTTATCTCACCCCCGACTTGGTAACTGTAGGCTTGAATAATTTCCAAAAGGATTCAGAATGGAAACAAGTTCAACACCAGGTCTCTTTGGCAAGGTTGATGGTGGCCAGAGATGCCAAGGAAGGACACAGGAGGACACGGGGAGGGGGGAGTTACTGCCCACTTTGGGGGGGTGGGGGTGAGAGGCATCATCTGCCATTTCGACCTCGACTTCCCAATGTAGAGCCCTAGCAACATCCTTGGGTTCCTCTCACCTCAATGTTGAGGTAAATGATTACTATTTTAGCTTCAGCTTTTTTTTTTTTTTTTAATTGCTGAAATTTTCTTTTTTTTTTTTTTTTTAAAAAAAACGATTTCTTTTTTTTTTTTTAAACTTTTTTTTTTTTAATTTTTTTATTTATTTATGATAGTTACAGAGAGAGAGAGAGAGGCAGAGACACAGGCAGAGGGAGAAGCAGGCTCCATGCACCGGGAGCCCGATGTGGGATTCGATCCCCGGTCTCCAGGATCGCGCCCTGGGCCAAAGGCAGGCGCCAAACCGCTGCGCCACCCAGGGATCCCCTGAAATTTTCATTATATTCTTTAGTGCCTCCTATTTAGGTTATTCCTTTATTTAGGCTATTCCTTTATACAGTAAATATCCTGGAAAGTTGGATTTCCAAGTAGTGAGTTTCATCTGACTGGTCAATCCATCCAGTATCAGAGATTGCCTCTGATGCTCTACTGGCCTAAACATTATGATTAATTATATCAATTATCCACTTCACATTCTTCACCCAGTCATTGCCTTTCTAATTCCTACCAGAGAAAAATGTAAAACAGCAATCAGCTATGCTACCCTTCAGATCATTTGTTCAGTTGGATTTATGGGCAAATGGCAGAATGGTGTTAACAAATTCAATTCTTTCTTTTACTTGTATATTTTCACATATATATTTTATTTAAGAATATGTTTTATCTCTCCCACACATAGTTGATAATTGCTTAACATAAATTGGGCTTAAGAATCAATTTACTTCCCTGTATATGTCTTTCCTGCTGCCCCAATATATCCCTCTTACTAATATCCTGTCATACAAGCTATAATTTTTCTTTATAGAATATACTGTGATAATAAGCAATTTCATGCTTATGTATTCAGCAGAGCTCTTTAGTTATTAAAAGCCAGAAAGACAACATAAACAGAAAAAGGATCTTTTAATTTTTTTTTTTGTTAGTTTCAGGGGTAGAATTTAGTGATTCATCAATTGCATGCAATACCCAGCACTCAGTACATCACATGCCCTCCTTCATGCCCGTCTCCCAGGTACCCCTTCCCCCTATCAATCTCCCTTCCAGCAACCTTCAGTTCATTTCCTAGAGTTCAGTGTCTCTTTGGTTCATCTCCAAAAGAAAGAGAGAGGGACACCTGGGTGGCTCAGTAGTTGAGTGTCTGCCTTCAGCTCAGGGTGTGATCCCAGGATCCAGGATCAAGTCCCATATTGGGCTCCCTGTGAGGAGCCTACTTCTCCCTCTGCCTATCTCTCTCTCTCTCTTTCTCTCTTTCTCATGAATAAATAAATAAATCTTAAAAAAAAAGAGAGAGGGAGGGAAAAAAAGAAGAGAGAACGAGAAGAAAAGTAAAGAAAAAAAGAAAAGAAAAAAGAAAAGAAGAAAAGAAAAAAAAGAAAAAAGAAGAAAGAAAAGAAAAGAAAAAAGAAAAGAAAAGAAAAGAAAAGAAAAGAAAAGAAAAGAAAAGAAAAGAAAAGAAAAGAAAAGAAAAGAAAAAAGAAAAGAAAAGAAAAGAGGGATCCCTGGGTGGCGCAGCGGTTTAGCGCCTGCCTTTGGCCCAGGGCGCGATCCTAGAGACCCGGGATCGAATCCCACGTCGGGCTCCCGGTGCATGGAGCCTGCTTCTCCCTCTGCCTGTGTCTCTGCCTGTATCTATCTCTCTCTCTCTCACTGTGACTATCATAAATAAAAATAAAAAAAAATTAAAAAAAAGAAAAGAAAAGAAAAGAAAAGAAAAGAAAAGAAAAGAAAAGAAGAAAAGAAAAGAAAAGAAGGGATCCCTGGGTGGCGCAGCGGTTTGGCGCCTGCCTTTGGCCCAGGGCGCGATCCTGGAGACCCGGGATCGAATCCCACGTCGGGCTCCCGGTGCATGGAGCCTGCTTCTCCCTCTGCCTGTGTCTCTGCCTCTCTCTCTCTCTCTCTGTGTGTGTGACTATCATAAATGAATAAAAATTTAAAAAAATTATAAAAAAAAGAAAAGAAAAGAAAAACTAGGGCTTTACAGTGATTCATATCCACTGTCAAGTCTGTGGATAATACTTTTTTGAATGGTTGCATCCAGGAGTTCAAATAAAACACACACACACACACACACACACACACACACCATTTCCAGAATTCATTTCTCCAACTCCTATTTCCCTAAAGACCTAAGCTCCCTCTGTCCCCCTGAAGATAAACTTCCTTTAAGAATTAGGATCTCCCTCAACTACTCTAAGTTCTTGCAGTGTGGTGATGGAACTCTTTTAGCCCTGGTTCAAGATCAATACCAGCCACATAAAGAGTCAAACCCGTGCTTGTGACCCATATAACACAGGAACCGTGAAAGGGGCCACTTCCCTGAGGTCCGGGGCAGAAGGAAGTGATGAGAGCAGGAGCAGGGGCAGAGATGATGTTTGTGAGGGAAGAACCGGGGCAGGGGCGGGGGTCCAGATCAGTTCCATGTGTGATCCATGGTGGCCCCTCACTGGACCAAGGGTGTGTGCCTGATAGACACTGAGGCTAATTGTTGATGCGTCTTAGGCATGTCTCAGCCATCCTCAACTGGGTGCTAAGTGTTCCCCTCTCATTCCCTTTGTAACTTTCAGTACCTTTGGCTTCAGTGATATTATCCATTTGCATCTTACAACAAAAACATACAGGAATATTTATTCCTTCACAGCAAAATATCTCAGGCTGCCTTCTGTTTTCTGCCTCTGTGCTTACCAAGTTAGGAACAATGACAGAAATCTGACATGAAATATCAATATTTCATGCGTTAAGGAGATAGTTTTAATCTAATGTATTCATACATGGTCCCCATCCCTGCAGACTATCTTTTTCTGACTTGCAGACCTAGAGTAGCCTTCCCATACTCTCCCTTTCCTCCATTCTATCCATCTCTAGAGACACCGCTGAAAACACATCTGGTTTGTGGAACCTTCTGGAATCTCACAGAACTATCTCCCCTTCTATTTGGT
Source organism: Canis lupus baileyi (assembly GCF_048164855.1). Taxonomy (NCBI): domain Eukaryota; kingdom Metazoa; phylum Chordata; class Mammalia; order Carnivora; family Canidae; genus Canis; species Canis lupus. The sequence continues at coordinate 44,962,405 of NC_132864.1, read as the reverse complement.
TTCCAGCCTACTTCCTCGGTGGACTGATTCATTGCGCTTGGTCGTGTGTTATTGCATCTCACATCTACACATTCCTATATCATCTTTAAGGATAAAATCCTTGTTTTTATTTCATGTGGGTGTTGTGCTTGGCAAAGGGACTGCAAAGATGAACAGGGCATGATCTCCACCTGGGAGAAACCTAGACATTGCAAGGGAATGACAGAGCCATGTTTCCTTGTTGTTGGCTCACAATTATGAGAATGACACTTAAGAAATCCAAAATTATTAGTGATCCCTATTATTATTTACTTATTTATTCCATGGATATCTACTTCCAGTGAAATTTTTGGACTCACGGATACTGCAATCTAAGATAACATAAGAGATTCATAATTCTGTTCAATCATCATTTTAGAAGATGCATAAATCCTCACAGTCTTGCCACCACACCCTAGATATGTCATTACAAGTTCTGTCACCAAAGTCCCCATCTGCAGATTCCCCTTTCCAATCTGCTTTGCACCCTGGTGTTCAGATTCATATTAGCATTCAGCTATTGGCCATCCACTCCTCTGTTTAGAAAACGTCCAGAAAATTGCTTTCTGGAGTGCTGTCTCTCTGCTCCTCGTATCCACCCCCCACTGGCTGTCCCTCCTCTGGGTTTCTATGGCCCAAATCGTTTCCTAGAAGGAATCTTTTCCACATTGCATATGTTCTCACATGCTTCGTTTATCCACACCTGTCACACATTTCCTTAACCTAAACTGAACTCATGAAGAAAGCAAAAATTGTGATTGTTTTTTCTCTATGTTAAAAATCTAGTATGTTCCCTTCCACAAATAATTCATTCAAAGAAAGTTTGCATTAAGTGTTAACGAGAATAGAATATGTTTAGGAACTACTTAAGCAGTTAAGACATTAAAATACTCTGCAACCCCAGTATCTTTTATTATAATTCGCATATGTCTATTTAGTGTTGCCTTACAAGATGATCGGGCATAAAGCATAGGAGTTCTTTTACTTTATGTGAAATGCCACCATGTGAATTTAATCATTGAAATGCAGTAAGTTGCTGAATTGTATTTCAACAAGTAGGACAAAGAAAAACAGTATAAATGCAAATTGTAATATTGGAGTCTAAAACTAGAGATGTGAGTTTTCTAAAATTGTCTAACTGAGCATGCTTTATTAAAAAAGAAAACCTAAGGATGCGTGGGTGGCTCAGTGGTTCCGTATCTGCCTTTGGCTCAGGTTGTGTTTCTGGGGTACTGGGATTGAGTCCCACATCAGGCTCCCCAGAGGGAGCCTGCTTCTCCCTCTGCCTGTGTCTCTGCCTCTCTCTAACTCTGCATCTCTGATGAATAAATAAATAAAATATTTTGAAAAAGAAAAAAAGGAAACCTATGAATTACTCTTACTTTTACTTTACAATATATATCATCAGACAAAAAACTTGTGAGGGAGCATGGTATGTATATTAAATTATACTCGTTACTAGGTTTACCACTGAAGCACAAAAGTGCAGTGAATTGAATATCTCCTAAGTATACTTACCTCATATAAATTGAATATTGAGACTCACCCTATGTGGTCACACATTAGAATAGTAGTTAAGAAATTTGAACTTTAACAATTCTGATTTTAAAATCCTGGTTCTACACTCTGCTAAAGAAGTGTAAAATTTTCAAAAGTTCATTTGATCTCTCTGATCTTCTGATCTTCAGTTTCTTTATATGTAATGTTGGTATAACAATCTCCTATCTCATAAGGTTATAATAGAAGAAATAGCATATAGGAAGTATAGATCACAGTACCTCACACATTTTAAGCAATCACAAATGGTGGGTATTATTATTTTAGGTATTTTGAAATTTCAAATACTCTCCAAATTACTTGTCTCTAGTGGAGAGGACCTGCTGCACGGTCTAATCCACGATAAATGTGTAAGATCATTTAGCTGGGTCTAAAAGGAGACAGTACCAGAACATTTTAGAATTACTGGCAGAAGTGATCATCATAATCACTTGACAGTTTTCATGACTAAAAGAAGACTAGTAAAATAAGTGTCAGTCAGAACTTTGACTCTTCAAAAATTTAATTGTTTGAAAAAAATCTGATACTAGTGCTTCATTAGTTGACATTACTGGTAAATTCCTATTGATATTTTAATATTTGTGTTTAATAATTATTTATAGAATATAGTACTTTATTCATATTATTGAGTTGCGTGAGCTGTAATATCTTTTTTTTTTTAGCTGTAATATCAATGAGGACTCATTTAATCATAACAGAGGACACTTTCTATTATATAGGAATTAACGTTCCCTCTAGAAGATTACATCTCAATGCATGTATATAATTTTATGATGGAAGTATGATAAGCTGATCATGAAATATTTCCAAGCAATTAAATAGGTCATATAAGCATACAATTCTGTGGAGGAAGTGCAAAGAAGGTATGAATACAGGAATAAAGGGAAAGCATAAAATTTCTGAATACTGAAAAAAATGCATATTCATATCTTTAAAATTGATGATGACAGGTATTGAATCATTACAGCTTTTATATTCCATTAATTCATGTGAAAAATGCAGCATTTTTCTTTAAATGACAAGTCAGTATTTAATATTTTAACTATAACCTTTGTAAATATGTAAAACATATATTAAACACAATTTGATTTCAAATCAGGCAAGGAAATACATAGTTATACAAAATAATTTTATGTGTTTTAGAGCAAAAACATTTGAAGACACATTTTCACAAGAGCCAGTGCAATAAAATGGTGAAGTAAGAGGTCTGAAATCTGCAAATGTATTGATCAAGAAAGACACAATGAGTGAATTGATAGAGTCAGGTGTCATTAAATATTCAGACCAGAGACTGTATCTCAATGGTTGGTAAGTAAATATATGGAGGTTGAACAAGTAGGGGCTCCAAATTTAGACTATTCATTTTATACATAAAACTTTAGAAAACATGGAAAATCATGATCTTCGTTAAAAGGAAATGATCTAATTTAAATAGACTCGTTAGCTTTACTGAAAGATCATCAACATCAAAGAGACATGTCTAAGGTCTTTTTATTTACTTGTTAAAAGAATGGAATCAGGGAAATTCTGAAAAATGATTAGATTTCCATGAAGTTGATAATTTGATGTTTTCATTTAATGATTCAAACAGAATTAGCATGATAGAAATGCACTAGGTTTATATTCTACTTGAAAAGCATTCTGCATAGTGGAAAGCCAAAAACCAACAATCTGAAGCCTAGTGGTAGACCAGAAGCATTTTGAGATTGAAGCAGTTTATAGAGCAACATCGAGAATGCATTCCTTTATGGACATCCAAAGAATAGGTATTTTAAAAAGTTTCTCTTTTTCTGTCTCTGTCTCTCTCACTTTTTCTTCCACTTTTTTCATACTAATTGAAATATTTATCTCCTTAAGATACTATATGATCTTTACCTAAAATCAAAGTAAATAAATAATAAATAAAATATCTGTAAAAAAAAAAATCTGATGTGGTGGATAAAACAGTACCACAAGTGATACATGTGGAATTAGAACTGTTCAGTATCTTGATGTGGCAGTAGAACCTATACAGATTACACAATTAGGTACACACACACACAAGCACACAGGCACACACATGAGTAAAAGTGAAACAGGAGATATCTGAATAGTATCAGTGGATTGTATGAACATCAAAATTCTGGATATGATATCATACTAAAATTTTACAACATGTTGACATTGGGAGATACTGGGTTAAGTTTACTGGGAATCTCTTTGTATTATTTCTTAGAAGAAAGAATTTCATAGAAGAAAAGAATCTGATATGTCACACCCTTGTATGGATATGTCAAAACCATATTGTACTTGCAATTTTCATCTTTCTCTACTCTGTTTATAAATTGTTCTTTCTTTGTAATAAATTAACAATTATCACCAGACAGATGGGTTGGGTTGTAGGTAAATATGGATCTCCTGTGGTGTTAGCCATCATGGAATGTGGACAGCCATTATAAACAGTGCACCTGTAAGTAGTCCTGCTTGTGTATGAATTTATTCTTAATTTTGGACATTTATAATTTATACATATACCAACATGCAAATAGTTGTGCATGGCATAAAGAGAGTAGATAAATGAATAAACAGCACCTGTGGTTCCCAGTTCCTCATATAAGGAGCTTAGAAGTTTACTCTGTTCTAACAAGTAAAAAGCTGAATAGACTAAAAAATCAACAGTTTCTGGACTTTAAGACAGAGGAGGACACAGGGCAAATTCCTACCCCAAAGGTGGAGGGACAGGTAAACACACTCATTCACTAGAATAATTTTGGTTATAATATAATAGACTATAATTAAATGTAATGTAGGATGCTATGATATGATATAATACATAATTTCATTTGTTTTTCTAGGTCTTCCTTTATTCCATGACCTATATTGAAGGCAATTTCTGCATCTTATTCACTTAAGTCATCAACTCCTATAATTCTAGAGTCTTAGCCATTTCAGCAATTGATTCTATATTGACTTATGTCCTGCAAACTTGCTTAACTCATTCAATTAGCATTTGTTAGCCATTTGTGTGGTTCTATGCAAACAATCTAGGTTTTTGCAAATGAATATTCTTCTTTTTCTCATTTTATGTCTATTTTTTTCTTGTCTTATTACACTGGCCAGGATCTTCTCTATGAGACTGAGTAGAAACAGTGGTACTGGACATCTGTGGCTTTCCTTAATATAGGGAGGAAACATCCGTTTTTCACTATTAACATGTGAACTGCTGGTTTTTTTTTTAAAGATATCCTTTTACAGATTGAGAATTATTTTTTTATTCATGGTTTGCTGGAAGTCATATTCATTAAAAAATGTTAGATTTTGTCAAGACTTTCCTGCATTCATTAAGATGATCATATTTTTTTCTTTAGTATATTGATAATGCTGCATTACCTTGAATGATTTTCCAACTTTTAACCTGTCTCTAAAATGAAGGTAAACTACATTTGGTCAAGATGTACTATCAATTTTATATATTCCTGGATTTGATTTACTAATATTCTATTGAACATGTTTACATCTGTGTTCATAAGGAACAATGATCTATAGTTTGCTTTTACAGTAATATTTATGTTGGGTTTTGGTGTCAGTTTGTTACTAGACTCTTAAAAATAAGCAAGTCGTTGTTTATTTCAGGATGGATTACATAGGGTTGGTATCATTTCTTCATTAAATGTTTGACGGAATTCATCAGGAAGCCATCTGGAGTTTCCCTTTTGCTATGATAATGAACATAAAATGGAATTCAATTTCTCTAATGCATGTAAGATTATTCATTCTATTATCTCTTGAAAAATCTTGACAATTTATTTCCCTAACCAATTGTCTAGTGAATTTAATTGGTCAATGTTAAGGACAGAGAGTTATTTCTAATATTCCATTAATAGCATTTTAGTGTAGATAGGGATTACAGCTATGCCTTCTTTCTTGATATTGGTAATTTATATCTTCTCTTGGTTTTTGTTTCTTCTTTTTCTTTTTTTTCTGATTTTGTTTGATATAACTAAAGCTCTATAAATTTCATTGAGCTTTTCAAATAACCATGTTTGTGACTGATTAATTTTCTCTGTTGGTTTTCAGTCTCTTTTGTTTTTCTTTTTTTTTTCCTTCTTCTGCTGCTAGCTCTGCATTTAGCATCCCCTTATGTTACCACAGATAATTTTTAGACATGAGTACTTTTCTTAATTTTATACATTTCCCTTTAAGCATTACTTGAGATCCACCTTACAAGTATTCGTATGTGACGTTTTAGAAAATTTCATTCAATTGTACATATTTTTCAGTATATATTTTGGTTTTCTCTTTGGCCCATTATTTATTTATTTATTTGTTTATTGTTTAAGACTTTATTTATTTATTCATAAGAGACACAAAGAGAGAGAGAGGCAGAGACATAGGCAGAGGAAGAAGCAGGCTCCCTACAAGGAGCCTGATGGGGGACTCAATTCCAGACTCCAGGATCACACCCTGAGCTGAAGGCAGAAGCTCAACCACTGAGCCACCCAGGCATTCCATCCCACTGTTTATTTAAAAGTATGTTTTTTAATATATAAGTAGTTGGCTTGTTCATCTTTCTGCTATTGCATGCTGTTTAATCATGTTCCAATAAAGATACTTTTCTGTGGCTTCAACATGTGGAACTCGTTATTTCCTCTTTTATCACTGAGACTAGGTCTATCTTGGGGCATGAGCACTAACAAGTGTATATCCTTCTCTAGTTATATAGCATCACACAGATGCTGAGTGGATCTAGTCATAATAGTGCCACTCACTTCTTTTCTATCCTTATGGTATCCTCAGCACTTGGACTGCTGATTCTACAAAAGTTAAATCTAAGTCTTGAAGTCTCCAACTAGGTCTGTTGACTTGTCTATTTCTCCTGTCTCTTCTATTAGTGTTGATTCAAATATTTTGAACCTCTACTCATAGATACATGGACATGTAGCATTAGTATGCTTTCTTGGTGAATTGACCCTTGTATCATTATATCGCCACTCTCCTAAGGCAATATTCTTTGCTAATTTTCTTCCAAGGGCTTTTTTTTTTCATAGGCAGCATAGAAGAATATAATTTATGTGGGCAGTTAAGTCTTTCCTACAGAAACTTATGTTCTGCTTCCCAGATGCACACCAGAGGGATGGCTTTCTCAGATAGCTCATCCTGCCTTCAAACTCTCACAAACAGTGATATCTGCATCCTACATGGGAATTGGAAGTCTTAAATTAGCTTATTATGAAATTTCATTCACAAAATATTTAACCCACAAACCAATTTTATCCAATTTTAAATATGAGCAACATGAAGCTTAAAGAGTTTATAAATTGCCCCAAATCACACAGTAGGCCGTGAAAGAACTATATCCTTCCCTTACTATTTACTTCAGTTGTTTATTTACAGATAATGAAAAAAATAGGATTATATTAGGGAATCAGCTACATTAACACTTTAAATATTTCTTAAGATCAATAAATTAATAAAAGATCATTTATGTGAATTTTTTTCTTCTGCATATATTTTATAACTGTGTAAATGGTTTGAAAAGTAAACGTGTTTGTTTGGCATGTTGCTAGGAAAATGACAGTGAAATGCTAATGCATAAATTCTACTTCATTTTTTCACAGTGAAATTTACCTCTTATTATTATTTTTTTATTTTTTAAAGAGAGATTTTATTTATTTATTTATTTATTTATTTATTTATTTATTTATTTGAGAGAAGGAGAACACAGAGGGAGAGGGAGAAGTCAACTCCCTGCTGATCAGATGATCAGAGAGCTCGACACAGGGCTTGATCCCAGGACCCTGAGACATGACCTGAGTCGAAGGCAGACACTTAACTGACTGAGATACCCAAATACCCCAAACGGTATTATTTTTAAGAGGCTCTTGTAGTGTTGTATAATTGCAATATTTGAAAAGGATTATTTTATGAAATGGAATAAAATACGATGAAAACTATTCAAATTTGCACAAGGGAAAGAAAAACCTATGTTTAGGGAATTGAAAGCATTTGAGTAAAGCTCCACATAGCAATAGAACTTAGGGACAGTGGGAGTTGAGGCTGGATGTGGATGCAGAGGCTCAGCTACATAAGGGAAAAGCAGTGTGAATTCCTAAGTCATGGCATCGCGCTGGAACTTTACCCCCAGCCCAATGAGGAGCTACTGAGGGCTTTAAAAGGGAAATAGGAATGATTCGTTTTCATTGATTACACGATTTCAAGTTATTTGTGACAAATTTAATTTTAAACAGTTAAATAAAATATCTTATAAATCCCACTGTCATCCAGAAGAACCGATTTAAAATCAAAACTTTAAATTGAATCTTCAGGCCACCAAAGGCATGAAAAATACACAACATTTCAAGCGTGCTTTTAAAATGTATCAACAATTTCTATAGAAAAAAAATGGGGAGAATTTAAGGTGAGTGCAAGGATAGGATGATGAAAAAGCCCCTGAATGAGAACTTCACAATATAACTTCACTATTTGATACATTTATAGTTAAATACTCTTAGAATACAAATGATATGGTCTTAGTTACCATTTAGTCAATCAATAACCAAGAAAGTCACTGAATCATCCCGTAAGTGGTGTTGGTTATCATGACATGCTTGTATAAATGCTAACCTTACTCTAGATTTCTACATCAAACTTCCTGTTTCTGTAGACAGAGAATATAACCAGGAAGTTTTATTACTTCCCCAGAAAAGGAGAAAAAGAGGACCCTGCTAAATCATGGAGTTCTCCTAATTCTCAAAATGCTACAAGAATATAAATCTCTTTCTCATTTTTTTTTTTTCAGGGTGGAATGACATGGGGCGAGGAAAGGTTTGTGTCTCCATGTGCATTAGTAAAATATAGATTTTAGTAAAATGCAGAATTAGTAAAATTTTCAAATTAATACCTTTTTTTGTAAATAGTAGTAGAATTCTAAGAAGGTTTGATGATATCTTTCACTACTCCTTAGCTCATGGACCCTTAGTATAGTAGAAGTTTTCATAATTCACATACTTTAAAGTTTGGGAACATAAGTTGAGTTAGAATAAAAGGCTATTTAAGAGAAGACAGTGTAAGAGCCCGGCCCTGGGCTCTTCATGCAATATCTAAGGCTCATTCCCACACTACTCTATCCAGAGAAATTATCTGCCTGTCTTTCTTTTTCTGACATGTAAGTTGTAAACTGTAAAGTGCGTAAACTATTGCTATTGATGTATATGTAGGCATAACTCGTTTTATTACATTGAGCTTCATTGCATTTCTCAGATTTGCATTTTTTACATACTGAAAGTTTGAGGCAACCCTGGGTCAAGCAGACCTATTGGGCACCATTTTTCCAACAGTATTTGCTCACTTAAGTCTCTATGTCACCTTTGGTAACTCTAACGATATTTCAGACTTTTTCACATTATTGCATTTGTTATATTTATCTCTAATCAGTGATCTTTGATAATACTATTGTAATTATTTTGGGGTGCCATGGACAGTCCCCATTCAAGAGGGCAAACTTAATCAATAAATGTGATAATTCTGACTGCCACACCAAAGGGCCATTCCTCAATTCTTTCCCTCTTCTCAGGACTCCCATTCACTAGGGCACAATATTGAAAATAGGGCAATTAATGCCCTACCTTGGTTTCTCAGTGTGCAAGTGAAAGGAAAAGTCATATATCTCACACATTAAGTCAAGAGCTAGATGTGATTAAGCTGAGTGAGGAAGGCACGTCAAGGCTGAGACAGGCCGAGAGCTAGGGCTCTTGCACCAAACCTTAGCCAAGTCATGAATGAGAAGAAAAAGTTCTTGAAGGAAATCACAAGTGCTGCTCCAGTGAACACACAGGTGGTAAGAAAGCCAAACAGCCTTATTGCTGATGTGGAGAAAGTGTGAGTGCTCTGGATAGAACGGATCACCATTCCCGAAAGTCACAGCCTAACCCAGAGCCAGGCCCTGACGTTCTTCACTTCTGTGAAGGCCGAGGGGGGTGAGGAGGCTGCAGAAGGAGAGTCTGGAGCCAGCAGAGGTTGGTCACTATGGTGAAGGAGAGAAGCGTCTCCATAACATAAAGGGGCCAGGTGAGGCAGCGGGTGCTGGTGGAGAAGCCACGGCAAGCTCTCCAGAAGGTCCAGCGGGGATAATTCAGGAAGGTGGCCACACTAAACAACAGACGTTAACGTAGATGAAGCCGTCGTCTGTTGGAAGCAGATGCCATCTGGGAGCATCCTAGTGGGAGAGGAGAAGTCAGAGCCCAGCTTCAGAGCCTCAAGGGACAGGCTGACCTCTTGTTAGGGCTCAAGCGGCTGGTGACACATGGCATAACTTCAATTTTTCTGAACTTGTTCAAGCCTGTTTTGTGGCCTAATATGTAATCTCTTCTGGAGAATATTCCATGTGCACTTGAACGAAATGTGTATTCTGCTGTTTCAGGATGGGATGTTCTGAATATATCTGTGAAGTCCATCTGGTCCACTGTTTTTCTGTCAATTTTCTTTTTGGATGGGATGATCTGCCCATCAATGTAAGGGGGGTGCTAAGGTCCCCTACTATTATTGCATTATTATTACCTAGTTCCTTTATTTTTATTAACTGTATTATGCATTTGGGTGCTCCCATGTTGGGTGTATAATGTTTATAATTATTATATATTCTTGTTGGATTGTTCCCCTATATACTGCCCTTTGTCTTATTGCAGTCTTTGTTTTAAGGGCTTTTTTTTTGTCTGATGTAAGTATTACTACTCAGCTTTCTTTCGACATCCTTTTGCATGGCAAATGTTTCTCCGCTCACTTTCAAACTGCAGGTGTCTTTGGTCTGAAATGAATCTCTTGTAGGCAGCAAGTTGGGTCTTGTGTTTTGTTTTATCTCTGTCACCCTATGTTTTGATTGGAACATTTAGTCCATTTACATTCAAAGTAATTATTGATAGATAAATATTTATTGTCATTTTGTTCCTTGTTCTGTTGTTTTGTAGTTATTCTCTAATTCCTTCTTCCCTAGCTCTCTTTCATGGTTTGCCTGTTTTCTCTAGTGACATAGGTGGGTTCCTTTTTCTTTATTCTTTGTATATCCATAGCTGTTTTTTGATTTGTGGTTACCATTATGTTTGTATATGACATCTTCTGCATATAGTAGTCTCTATTAAGTTAATGGTATCTTAAGTTTGAACCCATTCTTTTCTCCTCTCCCCCACCACGTTTTAGGTATATGGTGCGATATTTTACATCTTTTTGCAATTCATTTTGTGAATCCTTTGACTTATTTTTTTTTTACAGAAATACTCATTTTTACTGCTTTTGTGTTTCCTGCCTTTCATAGTCTTACTTATGGTCTTTCATTTCCACTGAAAGAGTCTTCTTTAATGTTTCTTTTTGTGAATTCATTTTGTGAATCCTTCGACTTATTTTTTTTTTTACAGAAATACTCATTTTTACTGCTTTTGTGTTTCCTGCCTTTCATAGTCTTACTTATGGTCTTTCATTTCCACTGAAAGAGTCTTCTTTAATGTTTCTTACTGGGCCAGTTTAGTGGCCTTGAACTCCTTTAGTTTTGGTTTCTCTGAGAAACTCTCTTTTTTTAAGATTTTATTTATTTATTCATGAGAGACACACAGAGAGAGAGGCAGAGACACAGGCAGAGGGAGAAGCAGGGTCCCTACAGGGAGCCCGATGTGGGACTCGATCCCAGGACCCTGGGATCACTCCTTGGGCCGATGGCAGATGCTCAACCTCTGAGCCACCCAGGCATCCCGTGAGAAACTCTTTATCTCTCCTATTCTGAATGATATTCTTGGCTGCTGATTCATTCCTTTCAGCACTGTGACTATGTCATGCCTTTCTCTTCTGGCTTGTCAAGTTTCTGCAGAAAAATCATCTGTAGCCTTATGGTGTTTCTCTTATGTGTAATTGTCTTCTTTTCTCTTGCTGTTTGTGACATGTTTTCATTATCACTATTCTTTGCCATTTTGATATCTATGTGTCTTGGTGTGGACCTCCCTTGGTTGATTCTTTGGGAGGATTTGTACCTCCTGCACCTGAGTATCTGTTCCTTCCCCAGATTAGAGAAGTTCTCAGCTATTACTTCTTCAAATAAATTTTCTACTCCTTTATCTTTCTTGTCTTCTGAGATCCCTATAATATGAATGCTATTAAGCTTGAAGGAGTCTCTGCATTCCCTAAGTCTATTCTCATTTTCATAATTCTTTTTTTCTCTCATTTGTTCAGCTTGATTACTTTTTGTTACTCTGTTTTCTAGGTCACTAATTCATTCCTCTGCTTCTTCTAGCTTTCTATTTATTCTTCCATTAAGTGTATTCTTAATTTCATTTATTGTGCTTTTCATCTCTGTTTTAAGGGTCTCACTGATGTTCTTTACTCTTCTCAAGTCCAGTGAGTATCCTTATGACAATTATTTTAAATTCTCTATCAAACATGTTGCTTATGTCCACTTTACTTAGATCTCTTGCTGTGGTTTTGTCTTGTTCTTTCATTTGAGACAAATTCCTCTCTTCTCATTTTGCCTAACTCTCGGTGTCTGTTTCTGTGTGTTAGGAAAGTCAGCTATGTCTCTTGCTATTGGAAGTAGTGAGACTGACGCGCCCTGTTAACTAGGCCTCTTCCACAGGGGATGCACAGCCTCGGGGAGACCAGGCAGGCAGGGATGTGGTGGGGCAAGCTGTGCACCCTTCTACTCCATAGGGGATGGAGAAGTGCAGTCATTGAACAGCCCCAGGCCACCTGAGGCACTCAGCAAACTGCTCTCATAAGTACCTAGTGCTACAAGCTGTGCATGCAGATCTTCTACACAGATGTGCATAGCCACTGTGCAGACCAGGCCCTGGCTGGTTCTGCTCTGCTGTGCACCCATGAGTGAGGATATAGTTTTAGCGAGGTGTGCAGGTCTTCCACAGAAGGTGTGGCAGATAGTGTTAGCAAGGTTTGAATGGGTCTTTTGGTACAGGGGGATCTGCAGCCCTGGGACTGATGCAAGCCTGTCTGGAAGGGTGGGGCTCAACATAAGCATGTTAGATAGTGAATACCTACATAGCGCTGGTTTTCACAGATGGCTCTGTGTTTATGCTGGAGTGTGTATGTTGTGAGTAGAGGGGGCTGTGTTTCCTGCTAGCTCATTTGTTCCTGGAGAAGTCCTTCAGGAACTCTGAGATTAGTAACTAACCCTCTCCCCTAAAGCCCAGATGCCTTTCAAACTGCTGCTTCCCCATTGTATCTCTAAGGGCTATTTCCTGTACTGGCAAGGACTCCACTTCCTATCACCCTCAGGGCTCTTTCAGAGCCAGGACTGTTGATTTTTAAATTTCTAGGCACTAAGTCTTTTTTTTTTTTTAATTTTTTTTTTTATTTATTTATGATAGTCACAGAGAGAGAGAGAGAGAGAGGCAGAGACATAGGCAGAGGGAGAAGCAGGCTCCATGCACTGAGAGCCTGACGTGGGATTCGATCCCGGGTCTCCAAGATCGCGCCCTGGGCCAAAGGCAGGCGCCAAACCGCTGCGCCACCCAGGGATCCCTCTAGGCACTAAGTCTTGATGGTTGTATGCACTCATGAAATTTGGCCCCTCTCATTTTTAACACCAAATTCTATGTGGATTGCTTTTCCCCTCATAGGTTCCCCAATGTGCTTGTCTATTTCTCAAACTCTCTGTGCCTCCAGCAGTCAGATCCAGGTTCCCACTGGGTTCTTGCCCTTCCCACTCTTTTCTATCCATCACCTTCTCTACATTTAGTTTTGGAGTTTATTGGGACCCTCTTTTGGTCTTTTACTAGTTGTTTTCTCTGGTGCAAGTGTTATTTAGCTGATCTGTGGGATGAAATGAGTTTAGGGTCCTCCTACTCCACCATCTTCCCCAAAGCTCATGTTCCATTTTGGTTATGAAGGCTCATATATGTCTCTGATTTCTACACAGCAAGGTATTTATGGGATGTAATTAATGTTTTACACTTTCTTTAAAATAATCCAGTAAGCTAAAGTGTGCATGTGAGGATAGCTAGAAATGAAATAAAATAATTTTCTAAATAGATGGTGAACATGTGCTACCTTATTATTCTGTTTTCTCACCTATTATTATTCTACCTTTTTCATCTATGTTCTGGTTGTTTGAAATGTTTAATAATAAGTTATAAATACATTCTTGCCAAGTCACATCTCCAGATGAAGACACACCCAGGCGGACAAACAGCCTTGGGAGACCTGAAGCAGGGAATTCAGTTATGCTAAACCTGAAGTCTTGACCCATGATAATTCTGAGACAAATGGTACGGTTGTAAGATGCTAAGCTTGCAGTAATTTGTTAAGCAGTAAACGTAGAACTCATACATTTACCAGTAAATTGTTGAATATAAAACAATCTTTCCACCCAACTATGTTTGTCACAATAATCAAACAAAGTCAGATAATATTCTCATCCTATAGAGTAAAAAAAAAAAAAAGTTATTTTTCAAAGGCAAACCAATCAACAGGTGATCCTACCAAATTCATGTGTGATTCTGTCAAATTGCAAAGTCTAAGTGCATTTCTTGTGTGCCACACCCTCCAGGTAGAGACAGACCAGAATAGCATCAAAAAGCATGGGTAAATTGCTAAATCCAAGTGCTGGTTATGATGCTAGCTGCAGTAGGATGCTATGTGAAATCCCTGGAGGGTTTTAAGCAGGCCTGTGGTCAACACATCTACACTCAATGTGATTTCCCTGTTGTGACTTTGTTCTGCACACTCCTATGGATGAAGTTGTGTCTGTGGAAAGTAAGCAATATGTAGGTAGAGTAAGAAACCTTGTGAGTTTCTGAAAAATATTCATGAATAGAAAATGTCTTGAAAAACACAGCTAGCTATAAATTAATTACTCTTTTAACATGGTGCTTCTTTCTTCTGAGCTATATTTCAATATTTCAGTCAAAAATATTTATGAATTCTCTTTGAAGGGCATTGACTCCTGCTACCTAATAACTAAGAAAGTTTTGGGCTTTTCGATGAGCAGTCTAGACTCATTAAATAAAATAAAATAAAGCTGATGGCCAAAGTGGGTTATGTTTCTGATGCTTTATGAAGGTTAATAAACTTCGTTATTTTGACCTAATAATCAAGGCATACAGCACATCTTATAAAATGAATCAATGATTACAGAAGTCCAAAGAGGAATACATTCTTTTAATTAAGAAATAAAATGTACACAAGAAGCTCATATCACTAGTCAAATTAAGTTATGAGTCTAATTATTAGTTCTCAGAATTTTTGGTAGAAAGCTATATGATACTCTCAATAAGAAAATGTATTTTCTCTTAGTGATGACAGAGAATTTCCATTTTTGTTCCAGGTAAAATACCTGCAGTGCTAAAATTCTAGAAGACCATTCAACTTTGAAGAGACATCAGGAGAGACTGAGAACAAATCAAGTTGATAGGAATATGGGTTAACGTGAGGGAAAGGTCCTTGGAGTAGAGGAAAGACATAGCTTTTGAAATACTTAATTTTGTGTAGGGCTACTTCAGATGTGGCTGTAGGCCTGACAGATGCTTGGGGGAGGGATCCCTGGGGACATGACATATCACTTCTAATTATTCTGAATATGACAAAAGAAAGATGGCAGTGCAGCCTTCTTCTGTGATGTCTTGGGATACGTCCCTAGGCTTGTCAGGCAAGGCTCTGCCCCTTGCAGAGTCAGACCCAGGGTGTGAGCAGTATGGTACCAAGCATTGCAGAAGGGACTGAGTTATAGTAAATCATCATGACTCAGGACCCTAGAGAAAACAGTAGAGCTCCACCTGCAGAGGAATCTTCTGAGAAGTGGAAAGCAGAACGAACACCCCCACCAGATCTAGCCTTGATCCCAACCATATCGTCCCAGAGCAAAATCTGAGTAACACTGTGAATCTGCACCTGCTGTGACTGGAAGCCAGGATGTGGGGGGTCAGACATAGCAGGGGGTTTAGATTTCAAGGAAGACTCCCAACAGGCATTTTTAAATTTGTATTTGTTCATCATCTGTATCTTTTCGCTGTTGTTTTTTATTCATTCTGCTGTCTGTCCACAAAAAAACAGTCTTCAAAAAAAAAAAAAAACAGTCTTCAGAAATGCATGTTAAAGGCATATTCTTATTTCTGTGGATAGGGAGGAGGGGAGGTTGGGGAACCCAATCCTACTGGGTGGTGGACCTTTGAGCAGGCTCACGCCCTGCTCTCTGCTGGCATAGTACCCCCCCTCAGCCCTCGGTTACAAGCCCACACCTCAGTGGCCCATGCTTTTGTGTCTTTCCCCAGGTCTCTGTGGGCTCCCAGTCCATTTGCTGTTTACACTTTGGGCAGGAGCAAGAGAAAACTAGTAGGATTAGTTCTCCACTCTTGTCAAAGCTCACAGTCCTCAACTAAGGGCCGGCTGTGACTGGTGTGTGAGCCCCCTCGTTTTCTCGCCCACTGGGTGATGGAGTAACTCTCAAGTGTATGTTGCACTCTAGCTTCCAGGGGTTCCTCGTGGGGTTATGCTGTAGAAAAGCTCAGAGGTCACTTGGGAGACAGCACACATGTGAATGACTCCTTCATTTTCCCTGTTACTTTTCCCCGGGGCCCAGTTAACAAATACACTTCACGTCACTCTAATTCTTGCATCAGGCTCTATGTGTAAAGGGAGGCTGACCTAAGGTATCTGCTTCCAGAAGTGCCCCCAAGAGGTAGATACTCTTGATACAGCTTTGGCACGAATTACCACTGGTTCAGGGCAACAGCAATCCTACTGCCAGTGTCTCGGGGAAAGAGGATGACCTTTCCCGGATGTGGCACCATGCATGAGGTTATGCTAAGCAAAGATTGTGGTGTGGCCCAGGGTCCCTGTCACTCAAGGGACGTGGAGGCCGTGGCGAGTGAAAGGAGTGTGATTTATTTGTGGGTTACCATCTGCGACGAGTCAGCTCAGGTGAGCCGGTGATTAACTCAGAGAATAGGGCAAAAGCAGCAATAAATGAGCGTTCATCTCTGGCAGCTCACTCCCACCTCCCCTCATTGTGAGGCTCAAAGGTCAGCACGTCCTCAGTCAGAAGGGCACAATAACAGATTTGACCCAGGAAGATGTGGTTCTTTTCCACCAGACAAGTCCCCAGGCTTGGAACTGTGCTTGAAATTTGATCTCGAAGGTACTGGAAGTGGGGTTGGATGAGGTAGGCTAGGAGGACTTTGGGGGAACACTTGTCCATGTCTTCAGACTGGAAATCCTGGTTTTAGGACACAGAGCTGGTTCCAGTGCTCTGCTGAGATGGCTCCTTGAAGCCTGGATAAAATGATAACTTACCACAAACTGGGTGGAAATGCTGAAACAACTTCTTTAGAGTGTTGGAAAAATTGTCAAAAAGCTCAGAGAGATGAATGTACTAGAACAGGTACCTTTTATAACACAGGAGAGCCCACCAGTTTAGAGTTCTCTGGGAAGGTTCAAGGGACATACACTCTTCACCAAATCAATAAACAATGTACTGATTGAGGTGGGGGCAACATAGTTTATATGGATGACGGTGGCTCTCCTCTGTTGGATGGGGTTGCTCCCAGGGATGCCTCATTGTCAAAGGCAAAAGAGGCATTCTGGAAACCTAAGGGGGACAATAGTCCTTGGCTGTCAGAGACACAGTGGCATAGTGACTTTGATGACGAGCAAGGCCAGCTGATCCTAACCATGCAGGGTCTGGGATGCCGTCTAATAACCCAATAGTGTCCCACAAATGAGATGGATGCCAGCTACGTGGGGGCATTGCTTACGTTCTATGTATGGAAACCCTCACCAGATGGTGGGCCAATGACATCCATCCTTGTAGAACATCAAGATGTGTCTTTCCGTTTCCCAGACTCGAGCCAGTTCTCAAGGGGAAAGTGTATCTGTTGAGAGAAAACCTGATCACCTCAATAAAAGTCCCAGCAGTGCTATGGCAGGTGTGCACAGAGCACGTCCCCTAACCCCTTTATCAAAGAGGCTGATGCCAACTTCCCAGAATAACGTCACTGGAGGAAAAGAAATATGCGGCTCCTTCCAGCCTGTCTTGGATGAGTCCTGACACCAGGGGAAAGGCAGCGCCACCACAGAGTCCGTTGGCATGGGCTTGCACAGGGACATCTCCAGGCCCCTGAGCATACAGTCAGCAGGATATACAGGAGACACTAAAAGAAATGACCAAGTGAAAGCCACTGAGGGGCCCCCTCTCTAGTGATTGATCCAGCAAGAGCACCTGGTGAGGTGAAAGGAGAGCCCTCATGCTCCAAGACTAGGGAGGCCACGTTGGTGGCGCCTACCCCTGTGTCACTCAGCATCCCCCTCCCTACACAGCATATGGCTGTGAGCCATGGTGACCTTAATCACCCAATCACAAAATTCCTGCTGCATGTGGTGTGTCTATTAGGACAGAGGCTCAACACAGCTTCCAGAACATACTATGAGTGTTAAACTATCTAGCATGTATGTTCTTTTGAATTCCCATCAGGAAGGATGATGAGAATCCATTAATGTGCACTGGAAAGGCCAGGAAATGGGGTCCCTGATGAGACACATGCAAGCCAGAAACTGAGTGATACCCCGGGTCACTGAAGGTTTCGGGGACCCCATGCACGCAAGGGTATCGCTTCTAAATGATGGAAAAATGTATCGCATTCTGCATTTCCAGCCCACTGAGATGAAGACAAAGCATTTAGCACACATTTAAAATTTTTATTTATTTATTTATGATAGTCACACAGAGAGAGAGAGAGAGAGAGGCAGAGACACAGGCAGAGGGAGAAGCAGGCTCCATGCACCAGGAGCCCGACGTGGGATTCGATCCCGGGTCTCCAGGATCGCGCCCTGGGCCAAAGGCAGGCGCTAAACCGCTGCGCCACCCAGGGATCCCTAACACACATTTAGATTTCAGCTTGTGTCATGTTCGAGAATGCTCCTGTCACCCAGATACATGGCAAAAGGTCAAGTTTGAGTGGGGCCCAGAGAAAATGAAGCCTCTGCAAAGTCGAGGCTGAGAGAGGAGTGGCCTTGACTGTGGGTCTGTGGGGGCAGATACAGACATCATATGCAATCCATGAGGAGCCCCGGGAAGGTAGGCACGTGATGGAAGGAGGAATCTAGAATAAAACCATGTCGCACCCAGCACAGAACCTGAAGTAGAGCTCCTGGCAGGCACGTGGCCCTAGAAGAGACAGAGAACGTGGGGATCAGCGTGGTTGGCACATGGGGCGGGCTCGGTGGTAGGAAGGAAACGACTGGTTTAGGACTGAGTTCGAACGCAGCTGGAATACCCAAGACAGTTACAGCAAGCAGCCAGCGGGACAGTACACAGGAACCTGGACGCTGGCGAACGGCCTGATTGGTTGATAGGAACCTTGAGTAGCAAATTTTAAAAGATCAGATACAAGAACCATTTGGATGTTCTTATGGGAGTGGGGCAAATGCGTGTGGGTTTCAGGGTCTTGAGTCCATGTTCACACAGGCCTCCAGGAAGAAGGGGGAACAAAGGGGCAACATCGCACAACGCTGGGCAGCGGGCCTCAGAGCAGAGGGACCGTGGGGTCGGGAACAGAGATGTCCTGTGGATCGAGGGGCACGTTTCCCTCACAGTGAATGCCTCCTGGGGGGTCCCCACAGGCGCCCAGAGGAATGGGGCAGAGGGGGTGGGTCCGGGCCTAATGCCTATTTCTAGAAGAACACTCCTCTCTTATCTGGTTCTAGTTCTCTGGAAACGAGAATCCTGGGATTTGAAGAAAAAAGTAAACAAAATTAAAAACCACTGCTGGAAAGGAACCACGCAGGGGGACATGTGCTAGGCCTGGCTCCCCAGGACTTTACAGTCTACTTTGGGAAACAGAACCAGGATATTTACTTATGCAAGAAGATACACAGACAGTGTTGTCCAAATTATTCAGAAATAGGAGGGATTTTTTTTCCAGCTGAGAGAGAAAGTTTCTGGGAGAAGGAGAACCTGAGCGGAATTTTTGAAGTCGAGATCTGACTAATTATAAAGCACCTGCTAAGTGGAGACACGGGGAAAGCATGTTCCAGGCAGAGACCATCCTGGGCTAGGGTTTGGGGCGTGTAGTATTTTTCTGTTGCCACCATGACAACATGCCAGATGTAGGGGCCTCCAACAGATCCCTGAATTCCCATTACAGCCCTGTGGGTCAGAAGCATCGTGTGGGCCACAAGTCAAGGTCACGGAAGGTCAGGCCTCACCCCTTTCTGTAGACTCTTGGGAAGGGTGCATTTCCTTGGTCTTTGGGGTGATTGGCAGTCAGGTCCTGGTGGTCGTGAAGCGAGTCCCCTTCCTGGCTGCGGGGGTATAACCCCGTTCCTTGGCTAAGCCGGTCAGTCTCTTCTAACTCATCCTTCTACCGTTTCTTCCTCCCTCCTAAGGACTCCTCAATTCAGATCGGACCAGCAAGGCAGCTCAAGAAAATCCTTATACCTTGAATTTACCAGCAACTTCAATTCCACCGAAATATTGGTTTCTTTTCGCCTCTTAACGCAACACAGCACAGATTCCGGGGATTGGTATGTGGGCATCTCTGAGGCTGGGGAGGAGAACATCCTTCTGTCCACCATGGGCTGGAAGACAGATGGGAGAGGTGAGCTGTGGCCGGGGCAGAGGAGGACAGGGGAGCCTGGTGCCAGATGTTGGGAGGTGCTCCTGGCTGCGGTATGCACACTACACAACGCTTTTAAGAAATTTTGACTTTGTCCTAAATGCAGGTGAAAAGCTGCCAAAGGAACATGCTCATGGGGAAGTATGTGGAAGGGGGCAGGTGATGGGAAGGGTCAACTTGCGTTTTCAACAATGGGTGACATCTGTGTTGTGGGAGATAGATGAGGAGGGGGCGTGGAGGAGGCCCAGCCAGGAGCCCGCTGTAGGAAGTCATCCAATCCTGCCCACCCTGGTACCAGCCCCCCTTCAGAGAACTCTGTACAGATTCTTGTCCATCTTGCCTCCTACAAACCCAACCACTGTCCTCCATTTTGCCCACCACCATCCTCATCTAAGGCCTGCTTGTAGGCATATGTCCACCCAACAGGCTCCCATGGTCTCGCAGGCCTGAATAAAGGAGAATGTGTTTTCGGGCAGCACAGAAAGAATGGAACGCAGGGGGCTGGCAGGTGAAGCATTTCCAACCTGAAATATGTGAAGGTCGGGAGTACCCTCTACTTGTCCACAGACAGTTCCAAGACTGTCTGAGTCAGACTCCTGAGGACAGGACTGAAGAAATTTCCATGTCGTTGTTAGTTCCAGAGAAGCATCTCGGAGAGCCAGATGGCCACTGACCCATAGAGCGGCCTTTGGGACGCAGCCCTGTATGACGGGTGAAGATAACACCCAGGTTCTTGAAATACACATTCTAAAGGGACTATTTAAAAAGCTAAAATAGATGGGACACCTGGGTGGCTCAGTGGTTGAGCATCTGGCTTCGGCCCAGGGCATGATCCTGGAGTCCCAGGATCGAGTCCCACATCGGGCTCCCTGCATGGAGCCTGCTTCTCCCTCTGCCTGGGTCTCTGTTTCTCTCTCTGTGTGTCCCTCATGAATTAATAAACAAGATTTTTTTAAAAATAAAAAAGCTAAAATAGAAATAAACTGCAGCACAGAGATTAAGCCCTGAATAGGCCTACCCTAATGTAGATCTTTAATTTATTCTTCAATGGGCCTTTGACATGTAGTGTTTATACAAATGAAACCACTTCCTCTGTGTTCTGACAGTGCTCGGAAAACATCTGCCTTCATCGCCCTGCGGTGCATTCCCTGGACGTGAGGAGTATCCAAAATACCAGTAGCTCGCGGAAGAAGCTGTGTCACACTAATTTGAGCACCTGGAGCATGATGAGGACTATAAGTACAATTCAAGGATTCTTTTCACTGCCGATGGGATGGATTTGGAAGGAATGCTTAATTCGTAGATTTGGGACACATCCTATCAGCAAGCAAATCGCTTCCCGGGAGCCTGCTGTTGGCAAAGCAGGAGCCACTCCAGCAGGAGAGTTTGTTCTTTCTCCCCTGGGGTTCAAAGGAGGAGGAGGGGGGGCTGTGGAGGACATGACTACGGCTATAGTCACCTTTCCGAAATCCGATGGGATTTTCTTTCAGAAATTTCCTCAGATTCTCCTCAATGCGTGGGATCCACTGGAGGTGATGCAAGTCCCTGGACAGAGTGGGGAGGAGAGGCCTGCAGAGGGAAGCGCCTCCTGGGAACACAGCTCTGAGTGTGCAGCCTTCCAGGGCCCCTCCCGGCCTCTGGTCACTCTGTCTCGTCGTGGTCAAGAGTCTCTGCATCACCGAATGTGCAGAGTGAGTTCACATTTCCTCTGTGGATGCGCGTGTGACCACACAGAACATGAGCCCAAGAGCCTCGCTGACCCCTGTGGTCCTGCACTCGTTCAGTTCAGCATCGGCTCCCCTGGGTTTCCACATCCAGACCACAGTTTCCTGTGCGAAAGGCATGACAACATCCCGTGATGAGCTCCAGAGGCCACCTCTCCGCACTTCCCGCTTCTCACCGTGTCTCATGCAGCTTCCTCGGGGAAGAAGGTTGTCCTTCAGTGTGCTCAACTATGAAAGATGGCTAAGAACGTGACTCACCCCCTCAGCTGCTCGGCATGCAGCCTAGCTACCTCCCGTCTTGCGGAAATCATCAAGTTCTACGTAAGGGGTACGGGAAATGCGTGCAACGTGTAGCTGGACACCTGCGGTGCTTATGGAAAGATCATGAAACTTCCTCTACTGTAATTTGGTTTTATCCTCTCGCCCGACTCATGATCTTCCTCCCTCTCTCTCTCTCTCTTTCAATAAATACATAAAATCTTAAAAAAGAAAAAAAAACAAAAACCTGGGTTTACCATAATTCGAAGAAGCCTGACTTCATTGAGACAAAAAAGTGACAGCTCCTGTGTCCAAAGACCAGTGGGATGATAGCTTTTAATGTGCCAGCACCATTGGAAGAACTATCTAGACATTTAAATTATGCTTGATTTAGGTCAGTGTCAACAGGTGCTTTGAATAGGTTATCTCCAACTGAAGGTTCCATTCTGTGATACCAATCAAGGCAAGTTTTAGAAGCTAATGCCAAAAAAAAAAAAAAAAAAAAGAAGAAGCTGATGCCAATAAAGGTAAACACTTGGCATAATTATGGGTCTTTTGTAAATTCATTTAAAAGTTCAATATTTGGTGGGGGAGATAATTTTCTGACAAAAAAAATTCAGTTTGGGGTAGAGCACAATATTGTGGTTAAAAGTGTTCATAGGGGACACCTGAGGGGCTCAGTAGTTGAGCGTCTGCCTTCGGACTAGGGTGTGATCCTGGGCTCCTGGGATCGAGTCCCACATCGGGCTCCCTGCATGGGGGCTGCTTCTCCCTCTGCCTGTGTCTCTGCCTCTCTCTCTCTCTCTCTCTGTGTCTCTCATGAATAAATAAATAAAATCTTAAAATGTTCATAGGAAATTAAGACACTTAGGATGACAGCCCTGCTTGGAGTGGACTGTGCACACACAGAATTATATCAAGCCATGATGTAAATCAAAGTGGAAGCCATAGTCTGAGTTAAAATGTCTGAGTTAAACAAAGGTTAATTTTACTATGACATTCGATGATACCTGTGCCTTCACATAGCACAGGAACTGCGGAAGCGCACATACGCCCATCTACTGGTCGTCCCCCATCAGTTGCCTTCGCCATCCTTTCAACCTTTGAGGGTATAATTGTAAATCAATATAATCAGTATAATTGTCCTACGATGATGTTGAGCTCTTTTTTTGTAAATAATACTATAATTTTAGTTACTTTGTGCTCAAAAAATTGGCCGAAGGTTTTAAATCAAATATTCAGTGAATACAGAGCCAATCACTTAAGTTTTTGAAGTTTACTAATGGATTATAATTTTTGAGAACAGTGGCTGCAACGTGATGCTATGGCATTCAGTCATAAAAAAGCAAAGAAGGAATTATATAAATTAAGTGAGAGCCCAAACAGGGCATAAAATGTAATATCAAGATGGAGTTATAGGATGCCTTGACTTGTGGGGTGTTATTTCTTCTAGAAATGGGGGGGTTTTGTGGTTATTATCACATACTATATTCTTTGTTCAAAGTGTACAATTCAATGGTTCCAGTATATTCACAGAATTGTGACATTTTCACTGCAATCAACCTTAAAATGTTCCTGTCACCCTCAAAATAAACCCTGTACCTTTGAGCTATACCCCGCACCTGCCAACCACCTTATCCTTCCCAGACCCAGGCAGTTACCTCTGTGCCATAGATTTGCCTTTCATAGAAATAGAATCATACACACATTGGGGAGAATCTGAGTAAATTTCTGAAAGAAAATCCCATTGGATTTCGGAAAGGTGACTACAGCCATACAAATGTCCATGGGTTGTCTCTTTACCCTGTTGAGTATTTGCTTTGCTGCACAGAAGCTCCTTAGTCTGATGCAACCCCATTTGTGTGTTCTTGCTTTCACTGTGTCCCACCATAGGATCCAGCAGATCTCACCTCTGGGCGTACTCACCTCTGGGCATATGTCAGAGGAAGCAAAATCAAGGTCTTCAAGAGGTAACTGCACCCCTATGTTTATTGCAATAATATTCACAATATCCAAGGTGTGGAAGGAACCCAGCTGAGTGTCTGTGTGTGAATATTATTTAGCCTTAAAAAAAAAAAAAAAAAGAAGGGACTCCTGTGATTTCACCAACATAGATGAACCTGAATGGCATTATACCGACTGAAATAAGTCACGCAAAAGAAAAAGCAAAGACTGAGTCATCCCACTTATCCAGAGAATCTCAAATAGTCGAAGTCAAGAGGCAGAAAGCAGAATGTTGGTTGCCAGGGGCCAGGAGGTGGGGGAAATGGGACGTCGTTGGCTTAACGGCGTAACGTGTCAGTTATGCGGGATGAATAATCGCCAGAGACCTACTGTGCAGCGCGGTGACTAAAATCAGTGACACTGTCCTGATGCTTTATTTACTAGGATGGTAGATGGTCAGTGTTCTCCCCCCACACACACACGCACATGCACACACACACACATGCACACGCACACCAATAACAATGTGAAATGCTGGATATGTTAATTAGTTCGATTATTGTAACCATTTCACATATGTCAAAATATTCTATCATACACCATAAATATATAGGGTTTTATTTGTCAATTATACCCTAGTAAGCCTGGAAAAAAACCTTCCTACGCCCAGCTTTAGCAAACTGCTCGGCTCCACTGCTGGCCCGCTCTCCAGAGCTTCTCAAGGGCGGATTTTCTAACTGGAGTGTGTCCCGTGCAATCTGGACAGAGCAAGAACGTTCCAAATCACCAGCTTCTCCTTCCTTTTGGTTCATATTTCCTCACTCTGTTCATCTCTTTGGTTTCTCATTTCATTACAAGGAAGACACCTGCGCCTTCAATGCTTTGTTTGGAAACTCCGCAACAGAACACGCAAGTTCCTCTGGTGTATGTTTTGCCTCCCACACAAGCATAGGGCAAAATTGCACCAATCTCTTCCACCAGCGCTGGGCTCACCTTCTCCCCGGTCCTATTAACATCTTCATGTGCTCCCGAGCCTGCCCCAGAAGTGCCTTCCCTGTTTCTGTCTCTACCAGCACGCTGCCCGTGACAGGTTGCGTGTGCCCCAAGACTGAGGTTCGCTCTGCTGTGCTCCTAGCTATGGTTGGAGTCCTCAGAAGACTCCGGGCCTGTTTTATGTTGCACCTCAAGACTCCCCCAGTCTCCACTCATCCCCCAAATCCAAAAACCACCTCCTCACTTTTAACGATTTCCTCTTGCAGCGCCAGACTCCAGGGGCCCATATGTGTGTGTATTTACTTGAGCGTCCACAAAAAGGCGTCTCACACCTTCATAGATGGATATATATATATATATCTTTTTTTATCTTCTCACATCTTCTTTAACCATTTATCAGTTGATGGACATCCGGGCTCTTTCCATAATTTGGCTATTGTGCACTTTGCTGCTATAAACCCTGGGGTGCAGGTGCACCAGCATTTTTGTATCCTTTGGGTTTACATCCAGTAGCTCAATTGCTGGGTCTCAGGGTAGCTCTATCTTTAACTTTTTGAGGAACATTCCAGACTGACTGCACCAGTTTGCAGCTTTGCGATTCCTTAATTTTTATTTGGCCCATTTTTTTTGTTTGTTTGTTTGGTTTTTTTTTTTTGGCCCTTTTTTTTAATACAATGTCTCTGTATTTATTGGTATTGTATATGTGATGAGCCATTGTAATCATACCTTCCTCTGCTTCCTTTAGGATGATTTCCTCTAATTCTTTCTTTTTTTTTTTCTTTTTCCTCTAATTCTTTCAACATATTTGTACTAGCTGCTTTGAAGTTGTTTAAAGTCTGAAATCTGCACCCTCTCAAGGAAGGTCTATTTCCCGGTTAAGTGTGTGTGTGTGTGCGCACGCACTTCCTAATTTTCCCATTTTTGTGGTGAAATCTGGATGATTTTGACAAGGTAGGACTTCTGCACATTCTTGCCTAACACCCCCGCCCCAGGACTTGTGATGGTTGTTCACCTGTGCATGTGGCTGGACCATTTTAATAAAATCTATTTTCTGAGCAGTGTGAAGCCTTCTGTTGTTCATTGGGGGGCACAGCACGGATGGGTGCACTGTCACCTGGCGAGGCCACTGGTTTCAGCAGGGCCCCCTGTCTGCTTCCTGACCACAGCCAGCCTCTAGCTCGACTAATTGATGGCCGATTGCTCTACTGTCTCCACCAACACCTCCCAGCGGAAATTGCTTCACCAACTGATCCAGGCACATTCTGGCTCCTTTAAACGGGTTGTTTCTGAAGTCCCAGTTTGATGACTGTTCTGTCTCCGCAAGGACTTTCTCACTCACCTCTTCCCTGTTTCTCTCTGGAAAACTTTCTCCTGTAAATTTATTTTAATATAAATTTAAAAT
The DNA here is from genome assembly GCF_048164855.1 of Canis lupus baileyi. Lineage (NCBI taxonomy): Eukaryota > Metazoa > Chordata > Mammalia > Carnivora > Canidae > Canis > Canis lupus. The sequence goes on along the minus strand of NC_132864.1, from coordinate 44,935,928 downwards.
AAATTTATTTAATATAAATTTATTTCTCTGGAGCTTAGCTTATATCAACGAATAAAGCTATAAGTCTCCCCTTCATTGCTTTTCACCAAAACCATGGTTTCTGAGAGTATCTTTAGAATTGCACTTTCTCTCGCAGTGTCTCAAACTGGGGAGAGCCAGTTTGAGCCAGTTTCTCCCCCCTCCCAGGGGTACAGATCTGAGGCTGATCCTGGCGATCAAGGCCTCTTTCTGAGTGATGCTACTACCCTAAAAGAGTAGGGGTGATGATCTCTGGCCTTTTTGGCTTCCCTGTGTCTATACTCTGTGGAGAATGGAAAGTCTGTTCTGGGAATGAGCTGGGGCGGAGGCAGGTAGGCACCTCTAGCTGTGTGTGTGTGTCTGGGTGGAGGATGCAGCCTCCAGCCTCGTGGACAAATTCACTTGGATTTTCACCACTTGGACAGGTAATGAGCTGGTGGGAATGAGAAAGTCAGATGTCCCACCCTGAACTGGAAGAAGCAGAGGGAGTCCGGTGTCTGCTTCCACCCATCTGCTGTCAAATCTCCATCGTCCTCTTCCTGAGTATCAGGAGGTTTTCTGGAATAAATGTTTCCCTGTTTCCAGTGTGTTTTTTAGAACATTTCATGAAACGTTGTGTGTTCTTTCTTCTCTTTTTTTTTTTTTTCACCAGTTGCTGTGGTCTGAATGCTTGTATCCCTTAAAATTCCTTTTGTTGAACTCCCAGGGCCCGATGTGATGGTGTCAGGGGGTGGGCCTTCCAGGAGGTGAGTAGGTCATGCGGAGGGAGCCCTCATGAATGGGATTAGTGTCCTTGACAAAGAGAGTTCCCTTGTCCCCTCCACCCTGTGGGGGCGCAGTGAGAAGGCGAGGCTATGAACCAGTCCTCTGCAGACCCCAACCCTGCTGCTGCCTTGACTTTGGACTTCGTATTCAGAACTACGAGAAGCAAATTTCCATTGTTTATGAGCTACCTGATTTATGGCATTTTTGAAATAGAAGCCTGAATGGACTTGACACCAGTTACACCTGCGTTCGACGGGAAGCATCTCTGCAGAGGCCTCCTCTGCGTTGCCATTGTGAAGAAGAACGTAGAGATCTTATTTTTAATTAGATAAATTATATTTGGTTTGTAACAGAAAAAAAAAAAAAAAAACAAGGGCCAGTGATTTTCCACCATCACAATTAGGCTAAACATTTAAGATAATGAGAAAGATAATTAATTTGGTTATTTTTATCATTAAAATATTTGCCAAAGAGAATTACTCTTAATTCACATAAGATGCAATCATCATCTTGAACATATTTGCTTTTTTAAAGTCCTCAACGGTTATTGTGCCGCGTCATAAAGAACTTGGAATTTACTCACGCCAGCCTCCTATTTACAGATTAAATGTGTATATTACACCCATCACTAGAGTGTTTAAATGACTTTTTCTAAGCTAATTAAGAACCGGTAGGCCTGGAACCCAAATATTTGCACTTATAATTCAGTACAGACATGAGGTAAGTGCAGGTTAGCACGGGGCTGCTTTGTCATGCTTCTCCGGAGGTCAGCTACATCGGCCCTCACTGGAGTGTGTGCTTTCTTACTGGTTTAGGTAAGGTTTTGAGCTCTTGGCTTTCATGTCGCTACTTTATCAAAGGTGAACAACAGGATGGCAGAACTTAAGGTAAACCACAGGTGGATTTCAGATTGGGCTTCCTCCTCCGGGACGGAGGCAGTGGGGTGGTCGGGGGACAGGGCAGTTAGGAAGTCCTCCATGGTGATCCGATGAGACTTTCTTAGCTCTGTTGTAGACTCATCCCATTATCTTAACTTCATTCTCTCTTTTTTAAAGATTTTATTTATTTATTCATGAAAGACAGAGAGAGGCAGAGACATAGGCAGAGGGAGAAGCAGGCTCCTTGTGGGGAGCTGGATGCGGGGCTCGATCCCAGGACCCCAGGATCACAACCTGAGCCAAAGGCAGATGCTCAACCCCTTAGCCACCCAGGTGCCCCAGAATTTAATTTTTTTTAATATAAATTTATTTTTTATTGGTGTTCAATTTGCCAACATATAGAATAACACCCAGTGCTCATCCCATCAAGTGCCCACCTCAGTGCCTGTCACCCATTCACCTCCACCCCCCGCCCACCTGCCTTTTCACCACCCCTTGTTCGTTTCCCAGAGTTAGGAGTCTCCCATGTTCTGTCTCCCTTTCTGATATTTCCCACTTAGTTTTTCTCCTTTCCCCTTTATTCCCTTTCACTATTTTTTATATTCCCCAAATGAATGAGACCATACAATGTTTGTCCTTCTCCGATTGACTTACTTCACTCAGCATAATACCCTCCAGGTCCATCCACGTTGAAGCAAATGGTGGGTATTTGTCGTTTCTAATGGCTGAGGAATATTCCATTGTATACATAGACCACAGCTTCTTCATCCATTCATCTTTCAATGGACACCGAGGCTCCTTCCACAGTTTGGCTATTGTGGACATTGCTGCTAGAAACATCGGGGTGCGGGTGTCCCGGCGTTTCATTGCATCTGTATCTTTGGGGTCAATCCCCAGCAGTGCAATTGCTGGGTCGTAGGGCAGGTCTGCCCTGGAATTTCATTCTTTTCTTTTTTGTGTGTGATATCACATATTGATTAAAATGTCGTGGAGCTGTTTTGTTACCAGTGTGATCCTTTATTTTATATAATCAGTATCAGAAATCAGTTCCTTACATCAATTTTCCACGCTGACTGAAGCTCCAAACAGAGGTAATGCTGCTTTGCTGGTGATTGACCGAACTGGTGAGCACTGGACATGTCAAGGGAGAGAACAAAGAGGGTCAGAGGCACGGGGGTGGGGGGTGCGAGGAGCCAGGTCCACGGGGTGTGTGTGCATCAGGGCAGCAGGCCTTTTGAGGCCCAGAGTCACAGACAGGGTGACTGGGCAGGGACGGGAAGCGGTGGGGGGCCACTGAAGAAGAGAGGTCTCATTCATATGTTTGTCTTGAGGCTCCCAAGTCTGGAGACACAATAACACAAAGAGAAAACTTCCCGAAAAGATTAGAAACGAAACACAAAGTGACCTCGGATCGCCTATGTTTTCAGGGCTTGGAAATATCTTTTAAAATGTTGTTATTTAAAGAAAAATAAATAAATAAAATAAAATGTCGTTATTTTGTCTTCCCCTTTACCTTATCTTAATTAAAGCAAATCTTTAAATACGATCTAGAAGAATGAAAGTATGCGTCTTCATCATCCTCTTCAGTCAGGCAGAAAATTTTATTTTTGCCCAGCTTTTATTTTCTGTTTGCCTAGCGACTTATTTAGCATTTAAAATCATGCAAAAGTATGCAGACACATCGTCAACAAGCCCACTGTCTCTAAATGTCAGACCGACCTCAGTTATTGAAATCGGAAAGCTGGTTTTGCGTTGCCCTTTCTGAGCAATGTGTGCCTGCCACTCAAGGAAGCGCTCAGGCGTGCGGGCTGCGACAGATGGGGGCCTCGAGCCAGCCTGCCCGCGGCCGTCGGGAGCACCCCCAGGCAAAGGAAGCGGTGCTTGCACCCACAGCCCGTTCTGATGGTGACGATGGCCTTGCAGATAAAAGCTCTGGAGAAACGGACAGCCCCACGTTACTCGACTGAAAGTATTTTGGACGGCATTGCTAGCTTTTGTGGCACTCCTGTCACCCACATGGAGGCTTGTCTTTGCATTTGTGGTAGCCTTGACCTGTGAGAGGATGGCGGGGGGGCGGGGGGGTGCATGCATTTCCCTGAACATCTTCACCATGAGTTGGAAGGACAGTCTCAGTCTATTTGACAGTTATGACGGTCAAGTGATTGTCATTTGAGATGGTGAATCTCTCTCTTTTTTTTTTAATTTTTTATTTATTTATGATAGTCACACACACAGAGAGAGAGAGAGAGAGAGGCAGAGAAGCAGGCAGAGGGAGAAGCAGGCTCCATGCACCGGGAGCCCGATGTGGGATTCGATCCCGGGTCTCCAGGATCGTGCCCTGGGCCAAAGGCAGGCGCCAAACCGCTGCGCCACCCAGGGATCCCTGAATCTCTCTTTCAAACTGGGCCAGTTGTTTAGCTCCCAGCCCCTCCCAGCGCCCCATCATCTACTCTTAGAAAGATGGATCAGCTTTGTAAAGCACCCAAAAATGGGTAAACAGCAATCCCCCGGGGTTTACACGGCTCTCAGTCTTCGGAATGCCTCCACACCTTTCATCCACTTGAGCTGCATAACAACTCCATGTGGGGCAAGGTGGGAGTAGGAGTGTCTTGCCGCAGGAGCACAGTGGGAGCGCAACCTGTCTCTACCTCAAACCATCAGTACGCCCAGACGTGGCCGGGGCACTGGTAACGCAGGCTCATAGGTAGGGGAATATTTATTCATCTGAAGGTCACAGACCCTCTTGGGAAAGGCGTCGTTAGAGGGAAAACGATGGCAGTTGCCAAGTTCGATTTCGAGGACGACGGATCAGGGTCAGTGCGGTAGCGTATTTACAAGCACAGGATGGTGTTCACATCTGAGACGGTCCTGTGACTCAGGACCTATAAAAATGTGTCCTGAGTCACAGGGCGAGTGTGTCACGAGGAAAGCTCCTGTTTATTAGGAGTCTCCCCGAGACGCCCAGGTCGTTGCATCAGGTGCACGGACAGCAGGGTGACCCCGCAGCACCCGCGAGGGCCATGGGGCAGGTGCTCGTAGCTAGGTTTTGCTGATGTAGTAAGTAGATGGCATCTCATCGTCTGTTAGCTCGTGTCTCCCTCGGAGCTTGTCTGGAGCGGGCCTTCTCTCCTCCTGGGTGACTGGTGCAGACCGGCTCACGCCACAGCAACGTTTTCGTTTTGCTTTTGTCGCGTGCTCTGGGATATCACTGGCCCAGATAAATTTTTATTTCTTTTTTATTTTTTTTTAAGATTTTATTTATTTATGCATGAGAGACAGAGAGAGAGAGATAGAGAGGGGCAGAGACACAGGCAGAGGGAGAAGCAGGCTCCATGCAGGGAGCCCGACGTGGGACTCGATCCCAGGACGCCGGGGTCATGCCCTGGGCTGAAGGCAGGAGCTCAACTGCTGTGCCACCAGGGCTCCCCCAGATAAATTTATAAACATATAAGTTTGTATATGCCTGAACCACAAGAAATATCTAACAATTGGGGCCCGAGCGCACTCTCAATATAGGCCTTCATTCTGAGTCTTCTGGGTTTCATGCTCCTTTCCTTGAACCCTGCCTCAATCCCCTTGCCATCTTTCTGGGGTAAGAGGTGAAATCTTCCAAGGTCCAGTTACATTGATGGTATTGGCTCCCATGGGGGTTAATGCACTGCCCCCCCAATGCCCTGTGACCTCCTCCCCGTCTTTACCCAGCGTGACTATATAGGCCCCAGCTGGCGAAAACATCTCCCCCTACCTGACCCCCTGAGCAAATGCAGGGTCTTCCTCGGGGTATAGTTTCAGTCCACTCCCGTAAGGGGACCCGGACACTTCTCTCTCTCCCACTTGGCAAATGCAGCTGTGCCCGTGCTCGTGTCCTTGCAGTGGCCAGACAACGGCCGGGCGTCATGCGAGGGGTGTTCGTGTTTGTGGCCAGAGCCTCTCCTCGTCGGCCCTGCCTTCCCACCACTTTGGGGAAACAGAGCCACGTGCACCTGCCTCCCCTCTCCATCCTTCCCTGGGCCGCTCGTGGCTGAGATCACACCCTCAGCCGTATCCTGTCCACTGCCGGGCCCTTCCGTGGGCCTTCCCCGGCGCCACCCTTGCCCACCTTCTTGGCACTCATCCGTCGCCCATCCTGCTGCGGCCCCTGTCTGCTGCCTCCCCCTCCACCCGAACCACCGAGTCCTGTCCCTCTACCCCCTCTTAGCCACCTATGCCTAGAAGTCTGGTTTGGGAGGGCGTATGGCTTTTTCCTGACTTCTCCTCATTGTCGGGTCTCAGGCTCCTTGATCCTCTCACAATTACTGCTCTAATTTTATTTTGATTGCCGTTTGTTACATGCACACGCTGTGCTCCCCACGGAGCCGGACTCCGAGTTCCCAAAGGGCACAGGGTTTTGCTCACTATTTTATGGCGCATCATGGGTCTTCCAAAAATACTTTGAAATCAACCAAATGATACATTTGTTCAGCGTTGTCCAGATATCACTCCTTTTGCAATGTAGTCGAGGTAACAAAAAAAATCAAGAGTTGAGATATTTGCCTTTCCACAAACGAAATTTTAATTTTTATTTATTAATTTTATTTTTTAATTTTTATTTATTTTTATTTTTAATCTTTTGTATATCCCGTCAAATTTCCTGACTTTGCTGCTGTTTTCATATCTAAGTGCAGCAGGTAATTCAAGATGCCCACAGTCCCCCCATGGGGAGAGCAGGGGCTGGGGAGCCTGCGCGGGGACACAGCACAACTACCCCAGCTAGGACATGGGGTGCACGCGTGACGACAGAGCAGATCTAGGAAAACACAGATCCCCACCCGCCCGCCCGCCCACCTCGGGCTGTGCAATATTCAGATTTAGGAGAGAGATGGGCGAACAGAGGCTCTTAAAAACTGGTGCTTCTGTGAAGATTGCCTGGTTCTGACCGAGCATTTTCCCCGAAGCCCCTTGTGCAATGTGTTTTACTGCTTCTCACACTCAGCCTGTTTTTAGCAGCATTTCCTCCTGCACAGTGGCTTCTGCACGTCTCCAAAGTTGCATTTTCACAGCCACTGAGTCTGGCAGGCATCTTGCTACCCAAGAGGTCAAGTGGCAGCCCAAGACCATCGGGCCACAGGACCCCTCTCCCGATGCGCAGCCTCCCAGACAAACAGCCCCCTTGGGGGCCTGTCCCAGCAGCAGTCTCCACCTCCCCAGGGCCTTCCCTGTTCTTCTGGCAAAAGGAGCGCTCTTTCCGTGAAGCACCTGTGCCACGAGGAGGGTGTCTGGCCACCCGGGACCTGGGGACCAGCACACGATGCGGGCAGACCTGGCTCCATCACCTCTCGGCCCACAGTGAGGATCCAGGGAGCAGGGGGGGTGCTAAGCCACCAGTGACCCCCGCCGCCCAGTGTCCACACCCTGCGTCATCTTTCCATGAGGACAGGCTGCTGGGGGAGCGACGGTGTGGCTTCCAGGACCGAGTTACGGACGGGCCACGGCTTCTGCTCTGGAGGCAGCAAGCTGGCATGGGGTGAGGAGTCCTCCCACGGAGGAGCTCACGTCGCCAAGGCCATGAACGAGGGCCCGTGTCCTGCCCGAAGCCAGGAGAGTAAGCTTGGCAGCACCCCCTCCGTAACCCAAGCCTTGAGATGACGTAGGCCTTGATCACCACCTTGATGGAAGCCTCACCTCCAGACTCCCAGATTCCTGCCTCTTCACTCACATTTGACCTCTCATCCAAGATACACTGATGTGTTCACTTTGCCAGACCAGGCACTGGATGTGACCCTGGCCTGTGTGCGTCACCTTGACCGGCCGGGGTGCCCAGACCATACACCTCTGGTGGGGGGGTGCAGGAGCGCTCGCAGGTGAGGTTGGCATGTGAATCTGTGGCTCAGGAGGGCAGACCGTCCTCGGATGCGGTGGGCGCCATCCAGTCCACCGAAGGCCTAACGGAGCCAAAGCAGAAGAGGGAGAGATCCGTCCAACTTTGGCCACAGTACTGGAGCGGAGGTCGCGGTCTTCACCCAGTTGTGGTCCCCCCGGTTCTCAGGCCTTGGCACCAGCATCACAGCCCCGGCCCTGCGGGTGTGCCCCCAGCAGACAGGATTTCTCAGCCTCCAGGGTCGGAGGAGCCAAATTGCTTACAAGAAGTCTCTTCTTCTACCTCAATCCTATCGGTTCCGTTTGTCTAGAGAACCTGACTAACGTCCCAGTCAGTCTTGGAGACGCAGTTAAGATTTAGTTATTGATTTTTTTTTGTCTAAAGACTCTTCGGGTCATCGCAAATCCACCGATGCATCCGCATTCTTTGGATGACCCGTTGGATGAATTCGGCTCGGAGAATTCCTTAATAGTCTAACGGTGTTTTTACTTTGTTTTGTTTTTAATAAACATTTTAGTTATTTATTCATGAGAGACACAGACAGAGAGAGAGAGAGGCAGAGACCCAGGTAGAGGGAGAAGCAGGCTCCCTGCAGGGAGCCCGACGTGGGACTCGATCCCAGGACTCCAGGATCACGCCCTGGGCTGAAGGCAGGCGCTCGACCGCTGAGCCACCCAGGGGTCCCTAAACATCTGTTTTGAGACATTCCAGGCTGAGTGTGTTGAAGCAGCCTTGCTTTATCAGCTGTGACCCCTCCGGTGAGGAAGGTGGGCTATGTTGTGACGCCACATATAAAAATAAAAGGTCAGCGTCCCTTAGGACACGGAGAGAGGCAAGAGTCACAAGAGAAATGTTAAGCAAACCCACATGAAATGGAAATTAAATCGCGCTCCTGCTCCTATGAATCTTGTCTCTCTCCTCGGTGACCTCAAAAATCTTGTTTTTCCCCAAGACCCTGTAACACTGATCTAGGAATAGGATCGACCAGCACCTTATGGAAAATAAGCCTTTATCCTGAAATCGTAGCACATCACATCCGTGTGGGAATCAGCAAAACCCATGGCCCAACCCAGTTGTCTAAGGGTTTTGGGGCAGGAGTACAGAAAGTCTCTTGAAATGTTAGGGAGCCACTGCCTCAAGCAAGCAGAGCCCTTCCTGCAGCCCCGCAACTGTATCCCCAGGCCAAGCAGCCGGTGCAGTGAGGGGGACCCGCTGCATATCTCGTTACTGATTAATCGATCTGTTCTTTAAGATAACTTAAGGACCTCAGGCTGATGTATCCCATTTGGGAGCGTATGCTACCTTTTTAAAAAGATTTATTTATCTGAGGGGAGGGGGCAGGGAGGGGGGAGGAGAATCTCCAGCAGACTCCCACCCAGTGTCGAGCCCAACGCTTGACCCATGAGCTCATGACCTGAGCTGAAATCAAAAGTCACTGCTCAACCCAGGGAGCCACCCAGGTGCCCCTCCGCCCCCCACATTCTGTAAGAGGAAGAGACGGATGTCAGAAGGGCAGGCAGTTGAGCATGCGGCCTTCCTTCACTCACTGAACCAGGGTGTGGGAAGCCCCCACTGCGTGACAAGCCCAGTGCCGGGCACTAGCGATTGGTGACCCAGCCCGGGATGAAACCCATCACCTTCACGTGGGATATCTGACTCCTGAAACTTCAAGCCTGCCCGGGGTCAAAGCAGCCCTGGAAGCCTGAGCTCCCACTGCAGTGGCGGAGACTTCCAAGTTTGTATCACGGAAGTCATCCCAACGCCTCTCTCGGCGGGCCAGCTGCACATTCCAGTCCCTCTGCTCTGCTCTAAGTGCAAGAAAGATAGACATTTGACCTAAAGTAGAGATGTTTGCTGAGTATGAGTCAGTAGGACCTTATTTATTAACTACCATAGAAACCCTAGTCCCCAACCCCTCTTGGCTTGGAAGCTGGTTTGGTTGGTGGAGCAGAGAGGTGAGCGGACGTACATGAGGACAGGTTTTAGATGGAGACAATGAGCTTGTGAAGAGCATCAGCTATGTTAGGCACCAGGGATGGAGATTATTTCAGCAGGATCTGGGATCCCTATCTATTTATTTCATTGTTTTGATCTCTGAGGAAGACAAGGAGAAGCCCTAAAGATAGCAATGAGCTTAGAACCAGGAGGGATTAAAAACCGGTCCTAACTGCCAAGACAAACATCTGTGTGACCTTCAGACTCCCAGGTCTCAGTTGTCTCAGTTGTAAATAATGCTTCAAAATTGTGTGGTCGGGGATCCTTGGGTGGCTCAGCGGTTTGGCATCTGCCTTTGGCCTAGGGCCTGATCCTGGAGTCCTGGGATCGGGTCCCACATCAGGCTCCCAGCATGGAGCCTGCTTCTCCCTCTGCCTGTGTCTCTGCCTCTTTCTCTCTCTGATATACATAAATAAAAAATCTTAAAAAACAAATTGTGTGGTGGTGTAAATTATAACTCACACTGACTTGTCGCATCTCGAACAGGATCGCTGCCGGCCTATGGGCAGTGTCCTACGGCTGCTGCGCATACGGCAGAGGTGGATTGGATTCTGGGCTCCATGGACCCCCCCCTAATCACGTCACTTCAGACGAGGGATGTGACCGGTCAGCATCTCCATCCCATCATCAGTGGAGTGACCACAGTATTGTCGACCTCCCCAGACGTTTTGTGACTGTCCTATGACGTAAGTACCTACGTGTTGAGTGCTCCAGGAATGTGGGTTACTGTGACTTTTCACCACTTTGAATCATGAAACACAAAGGGTATGTGAAGAAAAGTACTTGAAAACCTCCAAATACTTTATAAATGCCACTTATAAGTCATTTATAAATGATCCTGTGGTCCGGTTCCAGAAAACCAAGGCCCACGTAATTAAAACCATGTGAAAACCACACTCGGGTGCACCTCGTGAAGGGCTTCTGAAGCAGTATTCCCATCTTCTGGGGACTTCCTCTTCCTCTCCAGCTTCCAAGTCCATAATACTCCCTTTGGGGAACCGATCATTGAGTGTTTATCTCGTACTTATCAAAGTAGTAATTGAAATAGGTATTATTTTCTTTGCATTGACATGTGGCTTTGGAGCCTATTAACTAAGTTTGCTGATTAAAAAAAAAAAAAAAAGGATGAGTGTTTAGGTTTGCTACAAGTGAATCTTAAAAGCTCCAAATGATTACACATTTTCAACTCTAATTGCTTTTATTTCAGAGACTAAGATGGAGGATTATTCAAGCTTAAATTTGCTGAAACTCCCTGTGAATGCATAATGATATATCGTAAGGACGGGCAGCGAATGAGTGTCGAATGCCTGATTCCTGTTTAGCTAGATATCCTTAAAATCATAGAATTCTGCTGCTGAAAGGAACTTAGACTTTGCCCTTCATTAAACCAACCAGGAAGCTGAGGTCAGAGGCAGGGGGTTGGTTAGAATCGGGACCTGAGACCAGAAGGAAAGCCAGTTCTCTTCCCACTAAACTGTGAACACCTTATATACCTCATATTCTTTGAGAGCATAACACAGAAAAGATTTTGTGTAAACAAAGTGAATAATAATTCACAAAAACATACAAAATGCTTAGCAAAATAGAGCAATTTAATGTGATTGGGCAAATGATCAATGATAGGTCTGGTTTTATTGACACAGATATGATTTCCTCTGCAGTAAATGATATTAGTCCCCTCTCCGAATTATCTCCCAAATACCAAAATACTAGGATGAATTTCACGATGAAAACTAACATAATTATCCAGTTTAGGGAATACTAAGGTTGTATTATTAGAAACGCTGGGTAAACATATTTAAACTATTTTATGAGTGACTGATGACTCCTCGTAGAATTGGTGAAAGAAACAATGCACTTCCACCTGGTAGAGTTCTTGGGACACAGTAGATAATAAGTGATTATTGAAGGAATGAGCATGTAAGTGAGTAAGTGAACTAATGGGTGACTTGTGGTTGTAATCTGTTGAGTAATACCTTCTTAATCCCATGTGTTGAAAGCACGTTTAAAACTAGACAGGAAAAATAAATAAATAAATAAATAAATAAATAAATAAATAAATAATTAGATAGGAAATCGCCAGGGAAGCACCGTGTGCTTCAGAGTATCAATTTCCCATGGATCCTTCCAGAGCAATTACCAGTACAATTATCTTTAGTTTAAAGAGATAAAGATGAGAGGGGAAAAAAGAAGGGGAGAGAAAGAAGAAGGGGGGGGCCGTGCTCTTGGACATCTGTTCTGAGGATGCCCATGTGGTGTTCTTGGAGCCAAGTAAAAGGCTGCACAGGACGTAGAACTGTGAACGACGCAGCAGCTGGTCAGATGGATCCATTTGCGCGGTGTATGGGCCCCCTCATTGCCAAAGGAGACGGCATATGAGCTACCAGGAATTATAAGCCAGCTACGCGATCATGGCTGCGTGAACTGTTCATGAGAGCTGTTAACACATCATAAAGTTCTAGAAATCCCATGAAGTAGATGAATAAAGCAAATTAGCAAACAGGCTGTCTCCCTTAATTCATTGTGTTTCTTCCCAGTTTCAATTTACCATAGAGATCTTGAATTTAATGGTTGAGTGGCAGGCATTCCAATGAGTTTGAGTTAGGAGCTTTTACCCTGTAGCAGAGCAATATTAACATCTAGTTGGGTCACCTGGGGAACAGAGAGGCTGACCATGGGGCTCACTGTGTGGATGCTGGGAACACTCACTGCTGGAGAAGGTGCTTTTATGTCATACACTGAGGTGGAGTCCTCAGTAGAGAAACGTAAAGACTGATTTTAATTTTAAGCTAATGTGAAATCTTGGCAGAGAACGTTTTAATAAATAAATGCCTTAAGAGTATTTTTTTTAAAAATGTGCAATTCTGTTTACCTCCTCTGCTGGCCCACTAGTCCTTCAGGCCAACTCTTGGGCACCTGCCCGCTTCTCTCCTCCAGCCTCCTATGTATCTCACAGGCATCTAGATTCCTGCCGCACCTCGCCTGTTAAAGCCTGAGCAATTGAAATCTTCATGAACATTTCCTACAGAATATGGAACTCCAGGAAAGATCTACTTAAAAAAAAAAAAGAAAGAAAAGAAAGAAAGATCTACTTAAGTCCTCGCTTCCTGCCATACCTGGGGAAGAAGTGGTTTCTGGGTTTCACACACATTTATGCCAAATGTGCTATTTTGAAATGAGGTTGAGAAGTCAAATTACTCTCCTATGTGAAGTCTCTTGACATCAGGACTCTAAAAGAAATTTCCCTAATGACTCTAACCCTGTTTTGTCTTTGCCCTTTACTTCCTAGGTTTCTTTTTGACCCTTGGAGTTTGGATAAAGGGTCTTGGACCGTGTTAGTAAGTGATCAGTTATTCTTGACTCTATCTTCTCGTTGCGGATTTTACAAAAATGCAAATTCATGAAATCCAAGCCACCTCATATTTCATTTTTGAAACAGGAAGGGTAGATCCGGTGTCTGTCGCAGACATCTGTGGCTTCCAAAGCCCCAGAGGATTTTGCTGTCAATCCCATTGCTGACTGGTGTATTTCAGAAAGATCTTAAATATCCCCAACACGACGAAGCTCCAGTCCTACCACCAAAGTTTACTTGTTCTACTGAGAGTAGCCTGTTAAATTCACGAAAATGAAAAAAATTAAGACTAAGAAACAAAAACATATTGAACAATTGTATCAATGGTTTCATTTTTATTTTATTTTATTTTATTTTATTTTTTTATTTTTTTGGTTTCATTTTTAAATGATCATTCTATTTATACACTTTTAAAATTATTTTTGTATCCTAGAGATGTGTTTTCTAAAGTTGATTTAATAAGAATTTGATTTTTGCCTCTCCCTAACGATTAGGGAAAGTGGGGAGTTTATCTATGTTAGTTACTGCTATTTTCCCAGTGCTGCATAAAGTGTCTGATCTCTGACCCATAGTAGGGGCTCAGTAAATATCTATAGAATGAATAAATTGTAACAAAACTTGGAAATACTTGTGTCACATGTCCAAGTATAAAACTATTGAATTGTACTTCTTAGAGAGAAAGTATAAATCTAAATATGTGTCAGGCCCGGTTCCTAATCTGAGGGTTTCATTTCATATTTAATGAAATATGACATATGATTGACATAACAAGATTTGCTATAATACAAAATAGCCAGTACTCGATAAAATGTACCAAAAATTATTATCAGACACAAGTTCTAATACTTTCTTGCTAGCACTATTACAATAGACAATTCGTTTAACCTACTGAGCCCAGTGTTATTATCTATAAATTATAGCTAATACCTGTTAATATTGCATGAGTAATAAACGGGATAATGACGTTGAAATCCCTCCTGTAAAACTTGGCTCAAAGTAGGCAATCCATGCAAATTTGATAGAAATAGGCAATAAAATAATTTATCCAACACATGTATTTTGAACATCTACTAGGGCACATACTGATAACTACCTCAAATGTCAAAAAGAAAAAAAGGCGTGATTTGTGCAATTGAGCATCTCGCATCTCCGTGCTGTTGTAAATGTTGCAAATGCTGAAAATACCTTCCTCTCAGTCATTGCATATAAATGGAACACCTACTCTGTGCAAAGCTCTTAGCTTGGGGCTGGAAACAGTATGAAAATACAGGTGTGTGTGTGTGTGTGTGTGTGTGTGTGTGTGTGTGATGGAGAAGTAATGCTCCAGGAAGGTGAAGAACCAGCACTTGCAAATGCCCTGAGTGTGGCATGGATGTAGAAATGGAAGATCTGTTTTTCACGCACTTCTAGAATTCTGTGATTTTTTTAATTTTTTTTATTATTATTTTTTGAATTCTGTGATTTTTATGGATCAACCAATAATGGTGGTGAATTTTTCTTTTTTTTTTTTTTTGAATTTTTCTTTTTAAGTAAATGAAAAGAGAAAGGAGAGAGACCACCAGAAAAGATCCTAGTTTCTGATTTTTACTGCCTGTAATTTTACCCTCACTCCCCACCATTCTTACATAAAAACAAAAACAATTCTGTATTTAAAATCCTCCAGTGACTTAACATGGAATTTATTTAAACAGGTCAAGTCACTGAAGAATCCTGAAAGGTCCCGCCTGGTGCGGTCCAGCATCGCTCTTCTCGGCTGAGGCCACCCCTTGCCAGGTTCCTGCTAATTCCTGCCACACTGGCCTTCCTCCGATGGCCCTCTTTCCTGTTTCAGATTTTACACGTTCCTGGAAAACGATCTTCCGACTCTGCTCTTCTAAGTCATGCTCATAATTTAGGGCTGCTAATAGACCACCTTCTCTGAAAAGAATTCCTTGACCCGGGGTCTAAACCAAGCTCCTGTTCTACTAACTGCACCTTTTACATGTTCCAGAGCACTTAGCGCACTTTAAATTAGTATGTATGAGTCAGTTTTAAAATGTTTCCAGGGGATCCCTGGATGGTTCAGCGGTTAAGCATCTGCCTTTGGCCCAGGACGTGGTCCTGGAGTCCCAGGGTCAAGTCCCACATCAGGCTCCCTGCATGGAGCCTGCTTCTCCCTCTGCCTGTGTCTCTGCCTCTCTCTCTCTCTGTGTGTGTCTCTCATGAATAAATAAATAAAATCTTAAAAAAAAAATGTTTCCAAAACCAGGGCACCTGGGTGGCTTTGCTCGGTGAGGCATCTGCCTTTGGCTCAGGTCGTGATCTCAGGGTCCTGGGATCGAGCCCCACATTGGGAGGCTCCAGGCTCAGCAGGGAGCCTGCTTCTCCCTCTCCCTCTGACTTTCCCCACCCACCCCCTGGCTGGTACTCCTCTCTCTCTCTCTCTCTCAAATAAATAAATTAAATACTTAAAAAAAAAAAAAGTGTTCCTAAACCTTTGGCACCCCTCTCCATTGAGAAGTGGGTTCTTCTGAATTCAGGTCAATGTTAGGGACCCACTGGTAACCAGTAGAACAGATCTGAAGCGATGCAGGAGAACTCTGGAGATGAAGAGTGCATAGAAGGCCATGCAGATTCCATCTGACTCTACGTGGATGCTAGCTCTGGGAAAAGCCAAGAACCAGGTAAGAAGTCTGACTATTTTGAGAAAATCACGCATACAAGAGGCTCCCTGTAGGAACTCCAGTCAACAGCTGGGCTGAGTTCCCAGCTGGCAGCTCTGGGGATGAGTCATCCGGAGCCCTGATGAACCACCTGATGGTTGCAGCCTGGCCAACGTCTGCCTGTAACTGCATGCAAGACCCTAAGAAAGGGGATCCCTGGGTGGCGCAGCGGTTTGGCGCCTGCCTTTGGCCCAGGGCGCGATCTTGGAGACCCGGGATCGAATCCCACGTCAGGCTCTCAGTGCATGGAGCCTGCTTCTCCCTCTGCCTATGTCTCTGCCTCTCTCTCTCTCTCTCTCTCTCTCTGTGACTATCATAAATAAATAAAAAATTAAAAAAAAAAAAAAAGAAGACCCTAAGAAAGAACTGCTCATTCAAACTCTCCCTAAATGGATGGGGTGTTTACTGTATTAATGCTGAAAGGATGATGCTGATGGGTAATAGCATCACAAAACATTTAAAATGTTTATTATCATAAAGCCACATTAAAATGCTTATTATTATAAAATGTGATATACTCAATATTAATCCTTTTGTGAATAGGCTAAGACATTTTTGGAGAGTTTTGATGTAGAGTACCATTTAGAAACACCCACATTTGATTTCCAGAATTTGTTTGTTTGTTTATTTATTTATTTATTTATTTATTTATTTATTTTAAATTTATTTTTTATTGGTGTTCAATTTGCCAACATACAGAATAACACCTAGTGCTCATCCCGCCAAGTGCCCCCCTCAGTGCCAGCCACCCAGTCATCCCCACCCTCTGCCCTCCTCCCCTTCCACCACCCCTAGTTCCTTTCCCAGAGTTAGGAATCTCTCATGTTCTGTCTCCCTTTCTGATATTTCCTAGAATATATTTAAACTGTACCACTGTGGATTTTATGCTTTCAAGTAACTTCAGCTACATGCCAGCTTCATACATTGCTGGTTGGATCATGCAACCAGAGTGTAACCACTCTGGAAAACAGTTCAGCAGTTTCTTAAAATTTTGAGCATAATTTTCTAATTTACCATATGACCCAATTTTAGTCCAAGATCTCCAGGACATATTACAACATATGCATACACAAATACTTGTATATGGATGTTTGTAGTAGAATTGGTCATAGCAGGAAAAAGCAAAATAGCCCATAAGCCCATCAACTTCTGAATAGATAAACAAAATGTGGTATATCCATACAATGGAAAACTATTTAGAAGGAAAAAAAGAAATTGTACTGATTTGTGCTACAGTGTGGATGAATTCCAAAATATCATGGTAAGTGAATGGACTCAGAGACAAAAGATTACATATTATTAGCTTCCATGAAATGTCCATAAAAAGCAAAGTATACAAACAGAGAGTAGATTCATGGTTGTGTACAGCTTGAGAGTGTTTGCAAACGGACAAGGGTATTTTCTTTGGGGTCATAGAAACGTTTCAAAATTTCATCGTGACCATGTTTGCACAGTTCTAGATTTTTACAAAAAAAATCATTGAATTGAAAACATAAAAGGAATGGATTTTATGGTGTATAAATTATCCCTTAGAGCCTAGAAAATGTAGCATATTGCAGCATCAAACCATGGTTTCCATTTTTGAACAAATTACAGAGGTCAGGTGCCACCAGTTTCATAAAAAGAGGAGTCGTTAGAATTATTTGAGAATATTCAGAAACATAATTCTGAATGTGCTTTACCTCATAAATTTAGAAACCTTTTTTTTGGTAAATATACATAATGGTGTGAGACAGCTGAGAACAAAAGAAACAACTAAACAAAAGGAGAATGACAAAATGTAATGAGTTAACTGAGAAAAATGGAAGCAATTTATAGCAAATGGGGACAAAAGGAAAGGTAGAAAAATCAAGCAATATCTCAAATGGTGCAGCAGCTACAGGAATAGCCCGAGTTTATTGTTTTATCAACTGTCTGACAACACACTTTCAAAAATCCTGTGGCGAAAAACATATTAAGAAAGTGTGATCCACCGATGTAGAAAAATAGACACCTGAGTACATCTTGAAACAAGTGAAAATAAGAACATTGATCAAGGGAATGAGGCCTCGTCTATGTGATAAGTCAGAAATACTGGTGTTTCTCTCCAACAACAGCTAAAAATTAAAATAAACATATTAGCCAATGGAACTGGCAAAGTTACTTCCCTTTTCTAAAACATGACATCCCTTTGTGACACCTATTATATAGTACTGAGCAACAGGATAAATTTAGACGACAGTAGTAATAAAATGCCATAAATAGAATTTATGAATTAAATGAATGAATGAATTCTAATTTAATGAATTAATTTAATGAATTCTAAAACATTTAATTTTGAATACAATCTAACTCAAACTAACTGCTCTAAGTAGTTTTATACACGTACTATAAAGACTGCTAAATTTCACAACAGCAAATTATGACTTAAACAGAACTAGAAAGAAAGAAAGAAAGAAAGAAAGAAAGAAAGAAAGAAAGAAAGAAAGAAGAAAGAAAGAAAGAAAGAAAAGAAGAAGAAGAAGAAGAAGAAGAAGAAGAAGAAGAAAGAAAGAAAGAAGAAAGAAAGAAAGAAAGAAAGAAAGAAAGAAAGAAAGAAAGAAAGAAAGAAAGAAAGAAAGAGAAAGAATAGGTTTCCTGAGCTGTTCCTCTTGTATAATGCTACAAGATTGGTCACATTTAAAAAAAAAAAATGCAACTAAAATAGTGAAACACCTCTTTGGAGGAAAACGTCATTGAGTAATGATCTTTTATGAATAGTGTTCTTTCCATACGTGGTGAGATCTTTAAAACGTGAAATCCATTTGGATGAAAATAGGACTTTTCTTTATTTTTTATTTTTTTAAAAAATATTTTATTCATTCATGAGAGACACACAGAGAGAGAGAGAGAGAGAAGGGCAGAGACACAGGCGGAGGAAGAAGCAGGCAGCCGGACATGGGACTCGATCCCTGGACTCCAGGATCGTGCCCTGGGCCAAAGGTAGGTGCCAAATCGCTGAGCCACCCAGGGATCCCCAGGACTTTTCTTTATTAAACTTTATATTGGTCTGACATTAATACTTCTTGATTTCTCTGGATCACCATTAAATCATATATAATTTTTCAGGGATACAAGGATATACTCATGGACATTGGAGTTTTTGAATTACACTGAATGGACTAATATCATTTTAATTTCCAGAAATTGCTAAATACTTCTTGCTTCAGTAGTGATAGTTACTTCTTATTTCTGTCATGCAGCTTATTTGAAGACAACCACTCACTTCCTGCTTCTAAACTACCTTCTAATGAGAGCCAGAGCTGAACAGAATATCAGAATAACAGACGGAGAAAAAAGGCTTTTAGTAACTAAATGAAATTTAACATATGGCATGAAATCAGGGGGGTCCCGAGCAAGGCTTTAAGGCTCCATCCTTGCAAATGCAATAAAATGAATAGAATTTAACCAACTACTCAGACATTCCGTATTGGCTTACTTCTATCATTTATGTTTTTATAAGTTGAACCGGGTAGTCTAAGCAATAACGTTACTCCATCGATGCCCTAAAATGTTAAAAAATGTGACTGATTTTCCATTAAATATTTCAGAAATATTTTTCTCAGATCAGCTTAATATGTGAAAATGTACAATAATTCCAATTACTTTCAAATGTTTGTCCAGTTCCTGTATTTTTATCTGTTATATTCTCAATTTGCATTCTACTCTGTAATTTCCTGTTTGTATTTCTTCTTTTCTTCTTCAGTACCATTTTCTGAAGTCAAGAATAGTGATCAAATAAGGACTTGAATGCCAAATTACTGGAAAAATTATTTCCTTATGCCTACTCATATAGCCTTTGCTGACTGTCACTCAAAGTGGCCCTGTTTATCTTTATAGACCTTAGTGTCTGTGTGCTTAAATCTGAATTTTCTTCCTGGAACAGGAAAAAAATTTTCCTTCCTATGTAAGAATGGGGGAAAAATAATTCTCAACTAATAGTTGAAAAATTTTGATGCCCCCCAACATGGGGAAGCCCTGAATGGGGGCCTCTGGTCAAAAATTGCCCACTCTTGGCATTTTGTGACCAGTAACACCCATCATGTCAGCAATGGAGGAGGAATGACACTGTCTGTGAAGTCTCATAAAATAACAGCAGCAAAAAATCATGAGTTAGTGAATCAATTTTATCTTTTTATTCAGTTTCTCCGTCCACCAACCACCTTCCTCCAACGTCTTCTTATTTTTTTTCCAACGTCTTCTTAAAAACCAGGATTAAACTATTTCATACCATCCAGTGTAAACAAGGGAAACGATTTTGAAAGATAGTAAAAATAAAGCTTGAGTGCATAAAATCATAAAAATTCTCCAGTAAACTTCCTATTGAGGACATTCTTTCATTTTTTAAGATTTTATTTATGTATTCATGAGACACAGAGAGAAACAGAGACACAGGCAGAGGGAGAATCAGGCCCTCTGTGGGGAGCCAGATGCTAGACTCGATCCCAGGACTCTGGGATCATGATCTGAGCCGAAGCCAGACATTCAACCACTGAGCCACCCAGGTGCCCCATTTTTTTTGTTTTTTTAAAGAGTGATTCTCTAACTTTTAAATTATATAATTTTGGATATCCTTCAGCTTAATTAAGAAAGAAAACCACAGAAATACTTCAACAGTATCTTTTTTCTTGTATTGTGAGTAAAAAAAAAGGTCTATAAAACTTCCTGGAATATCCATTTTATGCACTGGTTGAGAAAACAAATGCAGATATTCAAAATAGCAAGTTACCATCAGGTAACATTTTTGCTTCCTCTTCTCATGAATGAATCTGAAGTTATTATGGAAATTAGAAGAGTATGAATATTTTGTGCTCAAATTTCTGCCATCCAGGTTGTCATAGAGCTCATACAGTAGAAGCCAAGGGGTCTTCTTCAACCCCAGGATTTGGAAATGAGGTGAATTTAAGTCAGGTGCTTTGCAGTGCATTAAAGAAATGCCTGAACATGGTAGAAATATGGGCAAATTTGCTTTATAACTGCATCTTCTCAAAAGCTGCATGATGTGTTACTGCTCATGAATAAATACTCTGAACGAGTACCTGGCTTGATATTAGTAACAGAATTTAAATGAGAACTCACATTCACATTAAGGCATGACGCTTTTCTCTCTGATTTCGATGAGTCACATAACAAATGGCAGTTCTTTAACTGAACTTAGAGAAATGGACCGTGCAGACAAGAAATGTCCTAGAATCTGGTTCCCCTCATTCCATTTTGAGTCATTTGCTACTGTGGCTATGGAGAAGCTATAATAACAACAATATCAGTCCAAAATAATTAAATGGGCTTTATTGGTGGACTGGGACGTGTTCACCCAAACCTACCTCATTTCCTCACCACCTACTCTGTTGGGTCATTTGTTATAATTTCCCTTGCACTTAAGTGAGGTCATTACCTGCGTCCTGGACAAACCATGTACAAATAAGCGTGTGTGTGTCAGGCCAAGTGCTGGATATGGGAGGGCTCACACCTGTCTTCTGAGATGATGAGGAGGACGCTGATGAGCCGGAGGATGGAGGCCTCACAAGAGAGGAAGGAGTCTGTGTCCCTGCGGAGCACGTGCACTTCTGAATGCAACATGAATGACTAACAAGTTCTTATCTCCCTAAAGCCAATGGTAAACCAGGATGTGTTTCTAGCAGCAAGTGGTAACTGAGCTAACAGAGAAAGTAGTTCTTTAGAGTGAGGTACTGAAAAAAAAAGAAAAAAAGCCTTAAAATGTTCGACATTGGTTGGGAATTGGGCTTGCATCAATGAGGTAGCAGGCTGGAAAGCTAGAGAGCCACATTATAAAATAGCAAATTATGAGGTAAATGTCATTTGCAGTCATCTGAAGCCAGAACATGGGCCTGTGAAGCAGCTGGTCCAGGAAAGTGTAGGAGAGAGTAAGTGTGTTTGTGTGCTTTTCACACTACTGACAAGGTTCTACGACAAAGAAATTATCTCAGGCAGAAATTGGTGGGATTTCAAAACACGATGAAAGAGAATGCAGGCTAGAGAGCAAGATCTGCTAACAAATAGAAAATTGTTTCAACATTCACCTCCTCATGCTAACACTCTCCCTCTACTCCGTGATTACTTAAATGCATCTATTTTCACAATGCCTTTTTCCTTAGCGATGTTAGAATGTGGATTTTAAAAAATAAGTTAATTAGGGGCACCTGGATGGCTCAGGGGTTGAGCATCTGCCTTTGGCTCAGGTCGTGATCCCAGGGTCCTGGGATCAAGTCTCACATCGGGCTCCCTGCATGGAGCCTGCTTCTCCCTCTGCCAGTATTGCTGCCTCTCTCTCTCTCTCTCTCTGTCTCTGTCTCTCATGAATGAATAAAGAAATCTTTGAGAAAATAAGGTAATAGACCCCAGGATTTGGCACGTAGTAGCTTCTTAAGTAGAGAGCAAGAGTGTTGTTCGAATTGTTTTTCCAAGTGTTGCCAAGCACACACAAGACTGGCCAGCATATGATAGGCACTCAGGAAGATAGTTTTTGGGGAAAATACTGTCTTTCCAATAAACAATGTTGGGAAAACTTGACAGTCACATGCAAAAGAATGAAACTGGACTACTTTCTTACACTGTACACACTCACACAAACTCAAAAAGAATTAAAGACCTAAATATAAGACCTGAAACCATAAAAATCTTGAAAGAAAACATATGCAAGAATTTCTTGGACATCAGCTTTAACAACATATTTGTGGATATGTCTCCGCAGGCAAGGGAAATAAAAGCAAAAATAAACTATGTGGACTACATCAAAATAAAAAGCTTCTGCACAGTGAAGGAAACAACAAAACAAAAAGAGCCTACTGAATAAGAAAATATATTTGCAAATAACATGTCTGATAAAGGGGTAGTATCCAAAACATATTAAGAACTTATGCAAGTCAACATTCAAAAACCAAATGATCCAATTTTAAAAAATGGACAGAAGATATAATAGTCATTTCTCCAAAGAAAACATCCAGATGGCCAACAGACACATGAAAAGATGCTCAACATCTTTTTTGGGAAATGCCAATCAAAACAACAGTGAAATGTCATCTCACACCAGTCAGAATGACTATAATCAACAACACAAATAACATCAGGTGTCAGTGAGAACATGGAGAAAAAGGAACCCTAGTGCACTGTTCTCAGGAATGCAAACTGATGCAGCCACTGTGGAAAACGTTCAAAAAATTAAAAGTAGAACTATCACATGATCCAGTAATTCCACTATTGAATATTTATCCAAAGGAAATGAAAGCATTATTTTGAGAAGATGCATGCACCCCTGTGCTTATTTCAACATTACAATAGCAAAGAAATAGAAGCCACCCAAGTGTCCCTCAATAGATGAATGGAAAAAGAAGATATGTTATACATACAATGGAATATTACTCAGCCATAAAAAATAATGAAAATAGGGATCCCTGGGTGGCACAGCGGTTTGGCGCCTGCCTTTGGCCCAGGGCGCGATCCTGGAGACCCAGGATCCAATCCTACGTCGGGCTCCCGGTGCATGGAGCCTGCTTCTCCCTCTGCCTGTGTCTCTGCCTCTCTCTCTCTCTCTCTCTCTCTCTCTCTCTCTCTCTCTCTGACTATCATAAATAAATAAAAATTTAAAAAAAAGAAAATAATGAAAATAATGAAAAACAATGAAACCTTCCCATGTGCAACAACATGGATGGATCTTGAGGGCATAGTGCTAAGTGAAATAAGTCATTCAGAGAAAGACAAATACCATATGATTCAAATTATACGTGGAATCCAAAATTCAAACAAAAATAAAGCAAACTGACTTAAAACAAAAAACAGAAAACAAAATGATGGTTGCTAGAGGGGAGGGGGTGTGCAGGTGAGGGAAATAGATGAAGGAGATTAAGAGGCACAGACCTCCAATTATACAATGAATGGGTCACGGAGATGGGAGGTACTGCTCAGGGAGTGTCAATAATATTGTAATAACGTTGTGTGGTGACAAATGGTGATTTCACTCACAGTGAGCATTGAGTTGTCCAATCAGTATGTTGTACACTTGAAACTAATAAACACTGTCAATTATACTTCAGTACTAAAAAAAAAAAAAAAAGGAAGACAGTTGCCAAATGTACTTACATGTTTAATGTATTACCTTTACAACAGCTTGATTAAGGACGAATCAGAGCTTAAGTTTATATTCTGATAGTGTCACATACACACAAATGTACAAGAAAAGAGAGGTCATCTATAGCTAAATTGTGGAAATGCAAAGAAATGACACGTTTCCCGAGGGCCATGCATGTACAGTTTCATATGTGTACAAAGTCAGTACCGTGCAGCCGGCCTACTGCCCGTTGGCCAACATTAGGAACATATATGTAGGCGAATGAGGGAGAGCATGTCAGCTCCTTGCAACGAGGGAGACAGCCACCATGAGGGAATAAGGGACTTCTTGGGGAGACGGTGTTGGCATGATTTGGGCTCCCGCTGGGTGATTTTGGAGAGGGTTCAGATGGGCAGTGTCTTGCTCTGCCTTGAGTGCTGTGGGAGAGCAGAGGTAGTTGTCCATGTGGGCATCACACAATGTTTAGGGGGTGGAGAAATGGAGCAGGTCTAAAGTTGCAATTAATGAAGAAGCATCAGTAACTCTGTAATGAAAAAGGGAATGCTTGGCCATCCTTATGGTTTGGACAGGGTTCTTACTTTTTTTTTTTTTTTTCCTATGCTCGAACATGATTCACAGGAGTGGTCTTTTTCTGGTCCATCCGGATTGTGATTTAGAGTGGCTGTAGTTGATGTGAGTGATTTTTGAAAGTCTTTATGTCCAAGAGGAGAAAACCATGGCTTACCTCGGAAAGCCTGGCTTTCATATTTCCCTTCTCAGTCACATGATGACAAACAAGAAAGGATGGTGGCCTAGGAAAACCACAAATATAAAACATGAACATCAGTATATTTTTATATATTACACAAATACAAAAATTGGAAACCACAGATATAAAAAAACATAACATCACTGTCATTTTCAAATAAGGCAGGGAAACACATTTGTTTCCCTCAGGAGAGGAGATAGCGATTCTAGTACCAGAAATTTTAAATCTCTGTACATTCTAGCTCATCTTTTACTCAAGTGACCCTCGTTTCAAAAATAAATAAGAAAACAGTATAGTTGTAAAACGGGCTTTGGCTACCGCCCGTCTCTGTTTCTTCCAAAACAATTCTGTGTATTCAGAGTGACTTTTTTCTTTTTTACAATAAGTTAACAAAGCCAGTAAAAATTCCCAGAAGACAAATACGTTTCTCTTATTTATTTTTAAGTTTTATTTTTTATTTTTAAGTTTTAAATTTCATACTAATCATTGTAACTTTGTGAACAAAGCAATGAGTTTGATATAGATAAGCCTGTTCCCCTTTCCTCAAAATTTAAAATACTCCTTTAAACTTGAAAAAAAAAAAAAAAGGCTAGCAAAGTGGACTCCTATGTGTGAAGATAGATATATTTAAAATAAATGAGGAACAAAATTTCATTGAAAATCTAAACATAGGAGCACCTGGGTCGCTCAGTGGTTGAACGTCTGTCTACCTTTGGCTTGGATAGTGATCCCAGAGTGCCAGGATCAAGTCCTGCATCAGGCTTCTCCTTCTGTCTATCTCTCTGTGTCTCTCATGAATAAATAAATAAAATATTTTTTTTTAAATAAGAAAAAAAAAAAACCCTTGACACATATTAAGAAGAGTTTTCAAATCAACAGTGCTTTTCATCTTGAGTCGGTGTCAAAATTGAGCGATAATACCATTGTGACTTTTTCATGAGTTAGACAACCCCTCTTGTGAAGTGTATCCTGAGATGCTCTGAAGGAAGAGCACTAAAGCAAATTACAAATTTGTCCCGCGGAGGCCGAGAATGAAATTCAAAATTAGATCAAGATGCATGATCTAGGATTTCCCTGCATATCCTAAATCCACAAAAGTAATTTAGCCTCTCTGAAATCCTATATAAATAAAATAGATAAAAAGCCTCCTTGCCATTTATTCTTTGATAGCAGGTATCATACATTATGGGATCTAGGTTTTGTAATTCCTTTTCACAGAGGACTCCTAATGCCTTAGGAGCAATTTTTATAGAAAATCAGGATCAGTGTGGGTGATAATCACGACAGTGAGTTCTGATACCCGAGTATCAGATGTGCTGTGGTCCTTCATATCCTTTCCTCTAAAGGACAAGCAAAAACAATAATAAAAATGTTTTATTTTTCCTTTTGTCTAAAAGAGATATTATTTTCCAATCAAATCTTAATCTGGTAAAATATTTGTCTTCTCCCTATTTTTTTTTTTTTCAAATAGAACTGATAGAAACCATTTGGCCATGTAGCTAGAGTGTCTTTTTATTTATTTATACATTTGACATTTGGAACTTTTTTTCCTGAATTTCTGAGAACAAAAGACAGTAGTAGAAACTATAGATTGTAAACTTTCTCGTACATTTAAATTTGGGAATTTTGTGCCTAACTATTCAATTCTGAATAGGCTTGTAGATGGTGTCAATAGACAAAAATTATTATTCAGAACAAATAATATATTTATTTTTAAAATATTTTAAAATAGTAATTTATGGGATGTCATAAGTCAAGTTTATGTTTAACTTACTGGGAGTAATCTAAAGGAAGTGTTATATCTAAAACATTAGTTCACAAACAGTTTTATTTTTGGAAAAGTAAAATCTTGATTATTAAGATCTGCAAGTTTTACAAAATCCTGCTTAATGTTCTCCACTGATGGAAGTGAGAGGTCTTATTAAAAAGACTTGTAGCAAATTGTAGTTCATAAGAATTTTCTGAGGACTGTGGAATTAAGAGCCCGTAAAATTTGATTGAAGATTAAGTTTGCTTTAAGAGATTATCCTCCATTCTTTCTGAGTAAATTGCAAATAGTGAGATATCGTATGTGGAGTAGCAAGAGAAGGAAGCCATTGGAAAGAAATTTTGACACCAAATTTCTTAAGAGCTTGACACCCCAGAGCCAAAGATGAGGTTATACTGGGAAGGATTTTTCCTTTTAATGAAATTCCCCCTTAGTGTATTGTAGATTCTGTATAGGATTGAGTAAAAGAAGACACCTAACTCTCATTGCTGGTGTGTGTATGTGTGTTTGTGTATCCTCAAAATTAGATTTTCTTTTTAAATGTCACATCAGCATAAATTAATTTATGGCCAGTTTAAGAATCCATGAATACAAAAGTACACTAAACAGTATTACGGTCATAGCCCAGCCTCCTAGTGATACCTTCACTGAAATAAGTAGGCTCATGAGAGCTAGGTCACCACCTGCACTCAGGAATATAAGGAAATAAATACATCAAATATGTCAGTTTTGATATTTGAAACAAGTGACTTTTACTTCAGTAGGAAAATAAACTTTCAAGTAGAAATGATGACTTTATTGGAGGTATTATTAAGGTTGCTACTTTGCTACCTTTCTGGAATATGGATTTATAAATGTTTAGGGTGAGTGGAAGTGGAAGTCTTGAACCTAGGTAAGTCCACTTGCCAATGGTCTTCTGCACTGACTTTACTCATTCCAAACATTCAAAGCTGCAGGCAAGAATAATTCCATAGGTTTATTGCTTAGATATTCCCTTTAGAATTCCACAGCAATTTCAGTTTTTATAGAAATATATGAAACTCAGAAACTCCAAAATATTTTTATACTTTTCCTTCTTTTTCAACTAATTATGATACATTCACAACATGGCAAAACACCTAAGCTTTAAAATATGTTACCCTATTGCCCTGACAATTATATTCCTTTTGATTATTTACAAAACTGATGATAGAAAGAGAGCTACAGCAGTTGAATTTATGCTCTTTAAAAGGAAGTCAAGGCAGGTTAATTGAGCAGTTACTTATGGGGAGGTTTCATCTGTAGGCAACAAATGTTAACTTCAGATCTGAATTCATAAAATGGAATTTTTTTCCTTTGAATTGTAATAGTGAAAGATCACAGTTTACTAGAGATGTGGATCATTAATACAACTACGACTTGCATTTATTTGTAGGCAATGGAAAATAATAAGAAAGGTTGCCTAGAGTAGCTCACACAGATTTTTCGTGTCATCAGATTATATTAGCATACTAGCCTAAGAATATTTAACTAGAGATCTCGTAGAAGGATTCAAAGTTATAAACAGCTTATAGTCCCACTAAAAATTATCCTACATGTAATTGTATATCTCAAGTCAGAATTTTGGCAACGGCTATTACAGTCAATTTTATGGAAGTTCATGCTGGAATGACAAATTTAGTAAGTTCTAATACTACACTTTCACAAGAGAAGGTCCCACATTCCCTAAAGCTTAAAGCAGAGAAAATTATCAAAAAATCTAGACTGAGGTAAGTCTCATAGAGAAAGTCTTATGTGTAGAATGCTAATTCCTTATGCATCCATCAATGACATGTAAACATCTACACTATTTTTTTTTCAGGCTTCCTATAGAATGCAATTTTGTTGTGTAAGAACTACATATTGAGTAGATTTAACCCACATGCCCTGAGGATATGGGCTGTAGGTTTTAAAGTATTGAGTACAAAATAAATTTTGGTGTATAGATGTCTCAAGTGGACTGTTTTCAAGGGAAGTTGTCTTAGTAAATTCACTGAATAGTTTTGGGCCACAGGAGAAGGATTCCATGGAGCCACAGCAGCATTCCCAGGGCTTGCTTTGGCTCTTTACTCCTCTCTTCTTCCCATCTGTTTCTATCCTGTTCCTCGTAGATAGTCCCCTGAGGCTCCAAAGTCTTGCGTCCTTGTACTGAAGTTAAGCTCCTAAGAGGAACTGATAACCAGTCTGAGGGGCCTTGGATGTCCTCCCTAGAAAGTATTATTCCTTAACTAAAACTGTTCCATCTCACTGATTTCTAATGGAAGATGTAACTGTAGTAACGGTACTCATACAACACTTATTTGACTCTCTGATATACTAGCATATTTTCATTACTCAGATAAGTCCTTTATGACCATGGTCTATTTTTTAATTAAAAATATAGGCTTAAATATTCTATCAGCATATGTACACATAAAATGTACATTATATATTTAATTATGCATATGATGCATTGTACACAAGCATTTCACACTTGGCTTTTCCTTCCCATGCTCCTTTCTAAGTTTAACAAGGTTAAAAATAATCTAGGATGTGTTCATCCACATATTTCATTTAAACATTTAATTTTTCACATGCATATTCCTGGAGAATGGTATGTCTGGGGTCTGGCGTGGATGGCTGGCATGTTCAGGAAGATTTCCCCTCTGTGCTTGCACAGAACTCCTGCCTCTCAGCTCCACGTCGCAATCAGTTCTCCCAATTCTCTGTTTCATCAACAACACCTTGGAAACCATTCTTTGCCTGCTTGTGGTCTGGATTTGTGCGTGGATGACTGTGTTTGGACAATGATGATGGGAACTCAGGCAGATTTCTGCAGTGTATTCCATGAAAAACTCCTGCTTTCTGGTACCCCATCTGAAATCTCAGCTATATCAGCAACTAAGAACTCCAGGTCCCTATTTTTGAGCTGGCAAGATCCACATGCTGTTTGGGCTCATTTCCTTGGGATGAGGTCAACAAGAACCTAGTCAGGAAGTTACAGTTGTCCCGGACTCACCTTGGGATTTTCCATTAGATGAACGGTCCCTGTCCTATAAGATTATTATTCAACAAACATCTGAAAACATCTCACCTGGTTTGACACTTCTTTGTGGCATGAAACCTAGCCCAACATCAGTTATTTTACAGTGGACAGAAGCAGAAAACTCTGATTTTTTTTTTAAATGAAGATAGTATTTATTCAATGTTTACACATGAAATAAAAGATGGAAAATACATTATATTTTTATATTATGTGATATTTTTCTATATCACATACATATAGAACTTCTAATAAACTTGCATATTATATGATTAGTTTCTGCATCACTAGAAATGATATTTTCAACACAAATAGAATATAACGGTATGAAAAAAAGAATATAATACCACAAATACTAGTCAGAATTATTTCTGTGAATGTGAATTATTAGGGAAATAAAATGCTATACACAAAATTATTTCTGATTACTTGAA
This sequence comes from Canis lupus baileyi, assembly GCF_048164855.1. NCBI lineage: Eukaryota > Metazoa > Chordata > Mammalia > Carnivora > Canidae > Canis > Canis lupus. The sequence goes on along the minus strand of NC_132864.1, from coordinate 44,906,267 downwards.
AGAATATAAGCAAAAAAAATCTTTATAGACTTTACTGTTATTGATGTTTCTTCCTGAAATAGCTGCTGTGCAGTAATGAGTTGGTATAAATTTATTATTTATCTGAGAACCAAAAGCTAATATCAAACATTTACATAAACCCAAAAGCATTCTCCATACTTTCTGAGCTGGAAGTAACAGTCTTCCTGTGAAAAGAGGAATAGGGATATTTGACCCCTGGTGAACTGGATAAAAACAAAAGGTAAATTAGTGTTACTTATCTGAGTTTTTGGTGTAAGAGTGGCCACATGGATTTTAAACTAGTTTTCTCTGTGCTACAGTTTTGTCTTCCATACACAGCTTCCGTGTGATATGTGGTTATGGTCATAAATTATGGATGACTCTCCTCTCTTTTTTCCCACCTTTCACATCTAAAGCCTCAAGTTTAATACTAAATTATTTATTTCTTAGCCTTCATTATCACTAGCAGTCTTGGATTTATCATTTGAAAAGATTTTTTTTTTCACAAGATTTACCTACCTTCCCCCCTTTTCCAAGCAAAGAACTGAAGATTTTGTTGGTCTCTTTGTTTGGTCTGCATACTATTATGCCTATTTTTTCTGAGTTTCAAAAACAATTATTCTGCCATAGTAATCTGTCATCCTAGAATTAGCTTCAAAATTTATATTAAATGTTCATTATTTTGACACCTTGGCTGTCATTAAAATGGGAGATTGCAGTTTTGAGTTTACAGAGGCCATTCGTGTGGAAAGAGTAATGCGTATTTTACTAAATTTATCGTGCAAAATAGAAGGAAGGCTATTTTAAGGCATCAACATTAATTGTGCACTTTTTGGATGAACAATAAATGTATGTTGGTCAAGTAGCAATTACGATGTAACACAGAGTGATGAGCACACGTCAAGGACGGGGCCGTTACAGTGACATAATTGCTCCCAGACAGTGGTACATGTTGAAATACATAGCTAGAGAGCACTTAATTTGATTATAGGATGTTTAGAGAACCAGGAAAAGCAAAAGATTGAAACAGTTGAGAGATAAAAAAAAAAATGTTAATAATATATATTCAGAATAAAGCCTTAAAGATAGAGGAATATTACCATCTTACCAATGTCAATGTCTTACTTGCATAATGATTTTATTTACTCAGCAATCTCATATCAAATATTCACAGCCTTCTATAAGGTATATGGCACTATAGAGGAAGAAATATGAGAAGTTGCTCAGGTTGTGGGTGATTATGAAGAGGATAGAATTAGGGAAAATGATGTTAATGCATCCAATACACTGTAGTAAATGGGTAAGAGATAAGGAGACTCCATGGGGGTTTCAGAAGAAAAGAGATTGCTTTAAACAAAACACTTTCAGGAGAAAAATAAATCACTTGAGCTGGATCTTTAAGGCCATCTGGGATTCCTTCATAGCTTAGGAAAGTAGAAATAATGAGAGGAAGGTGAAATGTGTCAACAGTCACAGAAACTAGGAACCATAGGGTAGAATTTTTGAAACTGGAAATGATCTAAACTAACTGTAATTTACTATTTGGAGATGATAATTCCAAGTAAGCTTTGGGGGAAACCCCATTCTGAGGCATGGAGGGAATCTCATCCCAGGGTTAGGAACTGGGGTGGACTCTGACTGTTGCAGGAAGCATTACAATTCAGAATTGCTCACATGTGAGCTGCCTTACAGAGCCAGCTCCCTGCGGCCCTCATTGTCTGTCTGGAGGAGCCAGGACTGTGTCTAGGGAAATCCAGTGCCACAGTCCTGCTCTGAGGTCCCAGGATGCAAATAAGGTTCTGAGACATGGTGATAGTATCTTGATTAAAAAGGAGAGTGAAAGGGGAAGCATTGCAAAAGCATTAAACGGCCGAAGACTATTAGAGCTGAAAGGAAGAGCTAGTTAGCTGGGATATTTCTTCTACCACACAATGAGGCTAGAATCTTGAGAGAGGGTGGGAAGCTGGGAATGGCCAGAAATTGGGTTTGGAAAATGTAAGTGAGAGTCTGTGACAGCATCCCTGGGCGAAGCCATCCATGCGGCACTTTGCAATGCGCCTCTGAACTGAAGGCCGGGAAGCAGAGAGGGGTCATTAGCATTTGGAGTAAAAATATGAAGAGAGGAGAGTTTAGGAAGCTCTGTGGGGGAGCTGGGTCTGGATGTGGGCCACATGGGCAGGAAGGCTGAAACCACAAGCCTCTGGGAGGCATTTCAGGGACAGCATTACCCATCTGAGAATTGGAGGAGTGTTTGCAGAAGTATTCACGAGAGATGAGTACATCCTCAAAAAACAAAACAAAACAAAACAAAAGTCAGATGTCACAAATGTAAAGAAATTATATAATCTTAGAAAATGAAATACGTCAATAAGATGCAATAGTGAAATGCCATTATATGGAGTTTTGAAAAATCTTGAAGAATAGGTCTTGGAAATTGAAAATCAATCTCTAACATTATTTAGCCAGCCTTCTTTAAGAGAGAGGCTCTGGGGGGCAGCCCGGTGTCTCAGGCCAATAAGCAACTGACCCTTGATTTCAGCTGAGGTCATGATCTCAGGGTCATGGGATCGAGCCCCATCAGGCTCCGTGCTCAGCGGGAAGTCTGCTTGAGATTCTCTCTCTCCCTCTCACCCTTCCCCCCCCTTTCTCTCTCTCTCTCTCTCTCAAATAAGTAAAATCTTTTTAAAAAACAAAGAGAGAGTCTCTGTCACAGACATGATTATCCACTTCTCTTCAAAAGTATTTTCAGCGGACCCATGTCCTTTCACCATCCCATGTCGTCTAGAATGCTTTCCTATTTTTCCCTTATCCCGTTTTCACCCTCCCTTATAATCAAGATATGTTTAATCAAGACCATGTTTCAGAATCTTATTTGCATCCTGGGATACCAGAGTACGACTGTGGCACTAGGTTTCCCTCTTACTCTGGTTTTAAAGAGAGAGCATGTGGCAAAATGGACTATCTTGTGTTTTGAGGATTAGAAGAACTTCGGTCAAAGTCACATTTTCTAGGGCATTAGCTCCAAGGAATTCGTTCTGCTGGTCAAACAAATGTTAGCTGGTAAAATCAGATTCCCAAGTTTTCGTGAACTTCGTCCTCGGTGGTTTCATTCTAAAGTTTCAATTTTGCAGAATTTTGTTGTAAAGTGTAACATTAGTTACTATGAGTTTGCAGCATGACTTTGTTCCCGGAATGGAACCCCTCCTAAGGTAGTTACGTGTTTGAGTTTTCCACCCTGCAATGAGAAGCACCCCGTCGCTCTGTGAGGTTCTATCTGAAACACCAGGTATTCTGTGTTTGTTTTCCTTCTTCCTCGTTTCCTCAGTCATTTGGATGGTATCACCTGGTTACAAACCAAGAGGTTGATGGAGGCCAGAAAACAATGGAAAAGGTTCAGGAATGTGTGCTTTAGGATGTGCTAGCCATCATTCATTCCTGTTGGTAATAAGGTGTGACCTGGAAATCACTTAAATGATGTAAGCCTACACCTGTCTTCCACAAGGCAACATCAGCCATCTGTGGCAAAAAACAAACAGACAGACAAACAAACAAACAAAAACCTCACAATCGATGTAGTCAATTCAACGGGAGAAAATAAGGAAAAAATGTCAGGCAAAATCAAATTTCACTCATTTTCAAGGGAACAATAAAAACAATTGAGCAAAAAATAAAGCAGTCGTGTAGCACAATGATTCAAGCAGAAAAGAAAATTAACAACTGAATATTTTCAATGTTTAATAGATATAGAGGTCTTACACTAATGAGAACACTTTAGCCCATATCATTTCTTCCTTTGGAGTAAAGTAAGATGTTGTGAAAGAAATGGGTCTTTTTAAAAAAGAGTTTTATCTATACTCAATTTCATTTCTAAACTAAAAAGTTATAAATGCCAACATTTATTTTTTTGTACATCTCTACATATTTGTAAGACAGTTTTAACAAATAAAAGAGTTTAATTAGGAAAAATTGATGCTGGAAATGTTTAGTGATTTCATTAGAGATAAAAATACACATTTTCAAATGATAATATAAAACTAAGAAAATAATTTTAGTGCCAGAGATAGCTTGGAATCAATCCTGTGTTTCTGAGAGTTAGTCAGCTATGCTGCAAATAAATAATATTTAACTGAAAACTGATTAACCCAGGATGCCTGGGTGAGTCAGTGGTTGAGCATCTGCCTTCAGCTCAGAGTGTGATCCTGGCTCTGGGGATGGAGTCCCGCATCGGGCTTCTTGGGGGGAGCCTGCTTCTCCCTCTGCCTATATCTATCTTACCCTCTCTCTGTACCTCTTGTGAATGAATAAATAAAATCTTTAAAAAATTAAATAAATAAAATTGATTAACACAGTGTAAAGTATCAGCTACATATTATAGAGCAATACATGAGCTAGAAGTTAGATGTTTTTCATTTCATTAGACAAAATGCACATTGCCATGACAACTGGAGATAAATTTAGCCTGAATAATTTTTTTAATACATCAGGGATAAGACTTTACTGTATCCATGTTCTTTAAATCATAATGTTTTCTGAAAACATAAACATCCTAGAAGAGAGCACAAGAAGTCATTTCTCTGACATCAGCCTGAACAACTTTCTTCTAGATGTCTCTTAGGGTAAGGGAAACAAATGCAAAAATAAACTATTGGGACTACATCAAAATAAAAACTTCTGCACAACAAAGGAAACAATCAGTAAAACTAAGAGAACCTACTGAATGATAAAAGACATTTACAAATGACATATCTGATAAAAGGTTAGTATCCAAAGATATAAAGAACATACACAACACCAAAATCATCATCATCATCATCATCATCATCATCAAATGCAATGAAGAGAAGACATTTCTCCAAAGAACACATCCAGATGACTAACGGACACATGAAAATCTGCTTAACATCACTCATCATCATGGAAATACAAATCAGAATCACAATGAGACACCACCTCACACCTGTCAGAATGGCTAAAATTAACAACACAAGAAACAACAGGTGTTGGTGAGGATGTGGAGAAAGGGAAACCCTCTTACACTGTTGATGGGAATGCAAACTGCTGCAGCCACTGTGGAAAACACAGTATGGAGGTTCCTCAAAAAGTTAAAGATAGAACTACCCTGAGATCCACCAATCGAACTACTAGGTATTTACCCAAAGAAGACAAAAATACTGATTCAGAGGGATACACGCACCCTAATGTTACAGCAGCATTATTTACAATAGCCAAGATGTGGAAACGGCCCAAGTGCCTATCCACAGATGAATGGATGAAGATGTGTTTTATATACAATGGAATATTACTCTTGGCCATAAAAGAAGAATGCAATCTGGCCATCTGTGATGACATGGATGGAACTAGAGTGTATCATGCTAAGTGAAATAGGTCAGTGAGAGAAAGACAATTGAGGTCAATTATCATGACCTCACTCATGTGTGGAATTTCAGAAACAAACAAGCAAAGGGAACAGAGACAAATAACAACAACAAATAGACTCTTAAGTACAGAGAACACACCAATGATCCTCAGAGGAGGCAGAGGGATGTGGAATCAGGTGATGGGGATGAAGGAATGCACTTGTGATGAGCACTGGGTAATACAGAATTGTTGAATCTCTATATTGTATACCTGAAACTAACATATCACTGTGTGTTAATTATACTGGAATTGAGATTTTTTTTTAAAAAAAAGCATTTTTTCCTATCTTTAGTTCCTCAAAGCATTGCATACTTTTAATCTATTTCCAAGTAAGGTAATTAAAATATATTTACTTCTCTGACATTCAGATTTATACTTTTACATGTTTAAGTCAATTATATGTTTGGATTTTAGATAAGATTTACAAATAAGACAAATCCAAAGTTTTGCAGGCAGTACTTACAGTAGAATAACTTATTGATGCATTCAACCTAAAACGTTGATACTCAGCCAATTATAACATTTGCACAGAGAAATGAAAATCTATACTGCAAACAACTTTATTTTTAAGTATCTCCTAGACAATCTCTAAAATTGGGGAATAGTATTTTAATATATCTTAATAAAACCAGCTGCTTGGAAAACAAGATTGTAAAATGTATACTCATTTGGGGAAGCATTTTTTTCTTATTAAATGAGAAGATATTACATAATGGACATGAATATTATTAAAGAAATTCTTCACTATTTCTCAGTTAAGCTTCATTTTCTGTAATGTGATTACAATAGTAATAAGACCAAGAACTTGATATGAATTCATTGGCTCAGTTAATGTTCACCAATACTTTGTGGGATCAGCAATTTGCACAAAGACATGTAACCAGAATCTGCAATACCAGGATTCTGACCTGGATCTTTCTGTCTGGCACTCAACCTCACCTTGTACTGCTTTTGTTGTGACCAGGAGCTCACAATGATGCTGAAAACACTACAGGTAATCTTCAGTTATGCTGAAGGGAATATTTTCTTTTAACCTGAATCAAAAAAATAGGATAAAATTAAAGCTCTCCCCTAAATAACTGAAGTTTTCTTCTACGATTGCTTACATGGAAAGGTAGTTTTAACTCGAAACAAAATTAGTGTCCTTGTGCCGTTAGGAGATGCACAGCTAATTAGGGATCCCCTCAGAATCCCTAGGTTAAGTCTAGGTAAGACTGAGGAATCTAGAGAGATCTGACACAAAACTAAAATTGTTCTGTGTTTCACCATGCAGGAGATCATTTTTTAAAATGTAATTATATTTCCTTCTCCTTAAAAAAATTAATGAACGTGTGAATGTGTTTTAATGTGTGTATTGGCTGTATTGGCTTCATTCTGATAAAATAAGAAGACATTTAAGAATTAATATTACATCATGGCAATTTCTTCATTCCATTAGATATTCATTGAAAACTGGTATTAATTAACATTAAGGCAATCTTACTATTTTATTGAGGGCATCTTTGAGAGTAAAAGTTTTCATATAAGAAACCCTTTTACATTAAAATAACATGGTACTTTTTGTTAATTAATATTTGTTTCCATATTCAGTCAAGTATATAAATTATCTTCCTGGTATTTAATTTTTTTCTGGATATTCCAGAAGAGGAAGTGTTTTCACTGGTCCCTAAAAATCACTGGCACAAAAAAAAAAAAAAAAAAAAAAAAGTGAACCATGCAGAACTTCAAAAATTCTCTTGAATGTTAGGAATAGTCATAATAACATTGTCTGTTCTTCAAATTTCCCTGGAGACTGTGGATTCATTACTTCTGCACACTGCAGAGAGTTGCAGGACTTCCTATACTCCCCGTAAGTTTGAAGAGAAGTTGACAGGGTCATCACAGACCAGATACTAGTAGCTGTCAGACACTTATTGTTAAGTGATAAAGTTTACTTCAAATTTCCATGACAGATGAACACTTCCTTCTACTTCCTAGAGGGGAGAAAAAGAATGTGAGATAACCTTTTTCATCCCTCATGAATTGATATATCTCATTAGAGATTTGGGAAGAAAGTGTAAGAATATGAGAATCAGTTTTTTTTTTTTTCTTGTTTTAAATTAAAGTGTCTTCACCATTCACACTTCTCCCAGTTTCCTAGGTTAGGTGACCTGACCCTGTCCTATAGGTCTGCGCTTGATCTCTTTGATGATAAGGAAGTAGTAAATTCAGCATTAAAGTCTTAGGAAGTCTTCTTATTTATAGACTTAAGTTATCATCTCTAATTATATTTATTATAAATAAAAGAAAATATCAAATCATAACTCAGGAAGACAAAGAAGGATGTTTTAATCTCTTCACACTCCAACCTACATAAAACAGTAGAATGAGAGTTCGTATGTTAGGAAAATAAACATTACTGAATGTTTTCTGAGCTAATTCTATTTTCTAATTCAATAATGGATTAACTTAAACTGGAAAATATTTGGTAACAATGCCTTATATTGCATTGCTTCACCATTAAGGCAAAGGATTATGGGGATGACTGTCTCTGATTGATCATATGAGTGTTTCCATATGTGTTTATAGATTTGTGTGCAATCTGACTGGAAGAAGTAGCAGATTCTACCAAATAAGATGAGTCTCATAAAAATAACTGCTGGCTTTATAAGAAGAACTTGAATTAGATGTGGTGCTCTGAATTGCAGGAAAATATACCAGTGCTATGTTCTGAAATCTTTCCTAGAGAAAGATATATGATGACAGCTACAGATTCAAGAATGGGATTTGGAAGCAGCAGGTACTTGTATTTGTACCTGTAACAGGTACATTTAAGAGGTAAAAGGCTATTTTTTTCCTGTTACTTTTCAGTTTCCCTGTTCAAACCCAAGGCTAATACTTACCACAAGAGTGAGAAGTCAGAAAGTCAAGCAAAATGACTGTGGTAGAATAAAATGTTTACATATCAAAAGAAACACAACAACCTAGAATTCTGATCCAGTGAAATTATCTTATAAAAGTGAAGCAGAAATAAACTCTCTCCAACAAAAATTGTGGGAATCAGTTACCTGCAGAACTGACCTGAAAGAATGTTAAAAGAATTTTTTTTCAGAGAAAAGGAAAATAATGTAGAGTAGAATGTGGATTGACATAAAGAAAGAATGTTTTTCAAGGAATAAATGAAAGCAAAAAATATCCTTTACTTTTCTTATTCTTAAGAGATAAATAGTATATTCAATTAATAATAGCAACAATGTGTTGGGTGAATATAACTTATGGATTCATGATTGCCATAAAGGAGGGATGGGAGGGAGGGGTCGGGGATACATTGTTTTATGGTATTTGTGATTTTTTGTGGTATTTGTGTTTTATGGTATTCATGCTATACATTGAAATGGTATAGTGCTGTTGAAAGTGGAATGAGATCAGTGGTAAATATCTATTGCAAACTTAAGGACAACCACCAAAAGAATTAGCAGAAATATCATTAAATTCTAATAGAAGAAATAAAATGTTATATTAAACACCCAGTTAAAATAATAAAACGCAGAAAAAGGGTAAAAAGGGAAAAAAGGAAGCAAATAATAAGGGCAACAAATAGGAAGCAGATATAAATATGGTCAGTATCACTCCATGTAAATAATCAAATGAAATATAAAAGAACTACATATACCAGCCTGAGGACAGAAACAATGTGAATCAGAAAACACAGCTTGGTTACATGTTGTCTGCAAGAAACTCACAGTAAATATAAAGACACAAGGAGGTTAAAAGTAGAAGAATGAGGAAGGATATATACCATGCTAGCACTAATCAGAAGAAATCAGGAGCAGCTATATGAATATCTGACAGAGCAGACTTCAGAGGGAGGGAAGTTGTCAGGGATAAAGCCCTTATTACAGGATAAAGGGATTGATCATCAAGAACACCAAATAACCCTTATTGTGCAAGTGAAATTAGATAAAGTAAACCTCCTTAAAAGTTGAGTCAGGAGAAGAGCAGGGGAGCTCTCCCACCTACCCTTCGACCTCAGTTCTGTTCCCAGAAGGAAGAGCCTACTGTCCCCCCAAGCAAGAGGAGGACAGACTTTGTCCTCACCCAGCAGCAAGCTCAGCCAATAAGAAAATGCCACACGGGGCCAGAGAGGAGCTGTCACCACCATAAGCTCTAGTCTTCCTCCTCTGGACTTCCACTCAGAGCAGCTGCCATTCCTCCCAGCTGTCTTCTTTACTCTATAAAATAAGATTCCTTTCCCTTTGATTTCCTGACTGCCTCTGGCTTTGCTACAGCTTGCTTATCCTGCATTGTAATTCCTCCGCTATTCATGAATAAACCTATTTGCTAGTAAAATAACAGGCTGTTTTTCTTTTAAGGTTGACACAACAGAGCGCAAAAGTACACGGAGCAAAAACTGATAGAGCTGCAGAGTATTATGTTTTGAATCTTTAACAGTCCTGCATCAGAAATGAACAGACCCAGTAGGCAGAAATTAAATAACAAATGACACTGTATTTTAGAAAACAGAAGCAGAGAGAACATTCTCTAATTTATTTACAAGGACAAGTATGCAAGGCTGGTTCAACATTCAAAAACCAATTAAGGTAGTTCATCACCGTAACGAGATAAAAAGAAACATCATATGTTCACATCAGTCAATTCAGGATATGCATTTGACAAAACCCAAGATCTGTTCATGATAAAAGTTCTCAACAAAGTAGGAACAAAAGAAGGAACTTCTTTAACATGATAGGAACATTTACAAAAACCTACAGTAAACATTACTGACTGGTGAAACTAGATGCTTTTTCCTATAATCAGGAATGAGGCAAGGGTGTTCCTTCTCACCACACCTGTGAGACATGGTCCTGGAAGTCCTAGCTGATACAGTAAGACAACAAAAGGAAATAAAAATTACATAGATCGAGAAAGAAGGCATAAAACTATTTTTGTTTTCAGATGAGATGATAATCTGTGAAGAAAATTCCAAAGAATCAGAAGAATTTCTTGAATGAATAATTATAGCAAGTTTTTATGATATAACTTTAATATTTATATGTCAGTTGCCTCCTACATACCAGCAATGAATAAATGAAATTTGAAGTTAGAAGCATAATACCATTTACATTAACACCCACCCAAATGAACTAATTAGGTATAAATCTTACAAAATATGTATAAGATCTATATGAGGAAAATTACAATAGTCTTATGGACAAAACCAAAGAAGAATTAAATAAATGTTCTTTATCCATTATACAGTGGAATATTACTCAGCCATTAGAAATGACAAATACCCTCCATTTGTTTCAACGTGGATGGACCTGGAGGGTATTATGCTGAGTGAAGTAAGTCGATCGGAGAAGGACAAACATTATATGGTCTCATTCATTTGGGGGATATAAAAAATAGTGAAAGGGAATAGAAGAGAAGGGAGAAGACATGGGTAGGAAATATCAGAAAGGGAGACAGAACATGGAAGACTCCTAACTCTGGGAAATGAACTAGGGGTGGTAGAAGGGGAGGAGGGCGGGGGGTGGGGGTGAATGGGTGACGGGCATGGGGGGGGCACTTGACGGGATGAGCACTGGGTGTTATTCTGTATGTTGGCAAATTGAACACCAATAAAAAATAAATTTATTATTTAAAAAAATTAAATAAATGGAGACATATTTTATCTTCATGTATAGGAAGACTCAAGATTATTAAGATGTCTGCTCTCAGCTTGATCTACAGGTTTATTGCAATCCCAATAAAAATCCCAGCAAAGTACCTTGTGCATAGTTGCATATTGATTCTAAATTTTATAGGGAAAAGTAAAAAACATCAAACAGCTGCTGTGATATTGAAGAAGAGCAATGTTAGGGGTCTGATACTCCTCAGCTTTAAAGCTTACTATAAAGTCATGTAACCAAGACAGTGTGGTATTATACAAAGAGTAGACAAATAGATCACTGGAGTAGGACAGAGAGCTAGAAACAGACCACACAAATATAGTAAACTGATCCTTGACAAAGGAGCAAAGGCACCTCAGTGGAGAAAGGGCAGCTTTTTGGACAACAGTGCTGGACAGCAGAACAGCCACATGCAGAAAAATGAATCTGGAAACAGATTGCACCTTGCACAAAGATTAGCTCATAATGGATTATAGGCCTAATGTACAATGCAAAACTCTGACACTCCAAGAATGACATAGGAGAAAAATGACATCGCCAAAACCTTAGTTTGGCGATGAGTTTCAAATACAACACCAAATGCATGGTCCATAAAGAGAAACTTCATTAAAATTAAAACTCCTGCTCTGTTAAGAGGATGAAAAGAGAAGCCACATACTGGGAGAGTATATTTGCAAAAAATATGTCTAATAAAAGACTTTTTATCAAACCCTTACAAATCACACTTGAAATTCAACAACAGGAAGATAAACAACCCGATGTAAAAGTAGGTAAAATATCTGAACAGATCCCTCTCCAAAGAAGACATACAGATGGCAGGTAGACATATGCGAAGATGTTCAATATCGTATGTCATCAGGAAATTGCAAATTACAGTGAGATACCCCTACACGCTTAATAGAATGGCTAAAATCAAAACACTGACAACACCAAATGCTCATGAATATGTGGAGCAAGGAAAGTCATTCATCGCTGGTTGGAATGCAAAATGACGCAGCTGCTTGAGAAGACAATTTTTCATTTTCTTACATAAGTAAACATACTCTTAGATTATGACCCAGCAACTTTGTTATGCAAATGAGTAGAAAACTTATGTACATATAAGAATCTGCAGACAAATGTTTGCAGAAGTTTTATGCATGATCATCAAAAATTGGACTCAACCATGACGCCCATTCAGTATGAGAAGAGATAACCAAAATGTGGCACGTCTATATAATAGGATATTATTCCATGATAAAAAGAAATGAGATATTATGCTCACTAAAAGACATGAGAAGAATTTTAAACACATGTTGCTGAGTCCAGGAAGCTAGTCCGAAGAGCCCATATACTCTATGATTCCAAATATATGCATTATGGAAGAAACTATAGAGAATAAAAAGTCGGTGGTTGCCAGGGAGTTCTGGTAGGCAGGGGGTTGGACGCATAAGTTGAGAACAGAATGATTAGCTACAGAAGAGGTGATACTCGGAGCAGTGAACTTATTCTGTATGATACTGTAATGGTGGGTATAGGATATATGAATTTATCACATCCCTTAGAACTGTACAGCACAAAGAGTGAACCCTAATGTCGTATGGACTTTAGTTGAGAATAATATATCGATATTGGTTCATCAACCATCACAAATGTGTCACACTAATGCAAGATGTTAACAATAGGGGAGGGGTTATGGGAATTCAACTTCCTGCTCACTCGTTCTTTAATGCAAACATTGCTCTAAAAACAAAGTCCACTAATTTTGAAAAATCATGGCAATGGTTAAAACAAAACATTATTTTTGGGGTGAAAAGATAGAACTATAGAGAAGAGAGGCATATCTAGGTCTTCCAGATCATTATTATATGCTGTTCTTTTGGTAGATTGTGGGTCACTGGACATTTAATTACACAGCATTTCATACCTACAAAAATTGTTACATGTATAAAAGTTTAAAAGAATAACCTAGAATACTGCTGGAGTTCATTGGTTTAGTAGGCTCCTCATAGTTTTTTTACTAATATCCCTTCTGTTGGTCTTCAGTCTTCTGCTTCAGAAAACTCTACTTTCTTTCTAAACTAATAAGAGGAGGCATTTTCATTTGGTATATTTATTTTCTCAAAGATCTTGAACTGATAGAATTTGAATGTGTATAACACAGTCCTATGTTTGAGGTTGTTTTGTGTTAATAACCGAGACAGAATCGATCTTTTCCACATGCGATTTTTTTTTAAGTTTTAGCATGAGCATTTTTATGTGTTCTTGAGCAATAAAATATATATCATATTAATTTAATTTCTTGTTCAAAATCCTTGTTGTAGCTGGAAACATGTGAATATCTGTCAATGAATCATTGATCACCAAAATACCACATTAAAATAATATGTAGCATAAATTCCTCACTCTAGGTGGAAATTAACAAGACGGTAGATTTCCAAAGAGCGTATAGCACATTGAATAAACTCACCTAAAATTTACTGAATTTTGTGTGAAAATGGCCATGGTGACTTCCAAGATTTTGCCTAATTGGTCAGACATTTATTTTGGTGATGCTACCATTGCCAAAGCAAGCTTTATAGTTCTCTTTTGCAGATTTGCCTTCACATTTTATAACACATTTGTCTGAGCCTGCTTAATCTTGTCAAATGTGTATCTTGTCAAACATGTATGGTGTTTGTGAGAGAATAAAGTGGGTGGATGACTAAATTGGATAATAAAGTTTTTATTAAGAAATAAAGATTGGTTATAAAATTATGTAATGCATGCGCGCGTGTGTGTGTGTCTCGTGTATTCTCAGATATTAGTTCTAAAGTTAGAATCTAAAGAGATGTTCCAAAAAGTTTGGTGACAATAAAAGCATCATCAAAACAACATGGAGCGTCTAGATTATTACAGAGGAAAGGACCATTAATATGCATAGGATTTCATAAATTGGTTAAACAAATAAAATAAATTAAATCTATTTTTTAATCTCTTTCTTTAGAAAAGAGAGGCACTCTTCTTCATGGAATGCAATAAAATATGTCAATTGAATTTTCAGTGCCTTAAGCTCTGAAACCATCATCTCTTTTTATTCAGAATATATTACAAATTTTGGCTACTTTAACCTGCTAGGAAGAGAAGTTTAAGACAGTAACATAAAAGGCTTGTCCTTCCCCCCCCATTATAATCAAAATAATATATTTTTCTGAGAATTGTCAGACACAGACACAAACCTGTCATAATTATCATAAACATATTTGTTATTTTGCAATGAATGATTTAAATTCATTTATTGAAGAAACATCCATTAAGTATCTACCATGTACCATATACGGAGATCCTTATATATTTTATTTCTTATATTCATAGCAAACTATCATGAAGTTGTGTTCTTTTTAATCACAACTTTCAGATGAGTAACCAAGTATCAGAGAATTGAAATAGCTCTCCTAATGTCACTGTAATATGACAAATTAACCACATATTAGAAAAACATTTATATTTATTTTCATATTTAGTCATATAAGATCATTTTGTATGTTATTTAATTTGAATATATTTTATGCCAGTCATTGTTTTCTTAGTTATAAGTATCTGTTCATGATGAAAAGATTATTGTCGTTTGTTTTTGCTTTTGTTTTTGTTTTGTTTTGTTTTAGAGAGAAAGAAAGAGAGAGAGAGTGCTAGCAGGCATGGGATAGGCAGAGGAAGGGGGAGAGAGCATCCTAAGCAGACTCCAGGCCCAGTGCGGGGCTTGAAGTCATGACCTTGAGATCATGACCTGAGCTGATATCATGACTGAATGCTTAACTAACTGAGCCACCTGTGAGCTCCAAGATTATTGTCTTCTTTAAAATTTTTTTATTTAAATTTTTCTTTTATTTTGAAATGAAACACATTCAGCTAATTAGCAATCTTGTAGTTTCATGAGTTTATATATGTAATCTTCTGATTTAGAAAGTCCTTCCCCTTCAGGAAATATTTGATGTTATGATTTTACCAAAAATAATAGGAACCTAATAGAAAATGATTAGTATGGGGATAGAAGCTTAGGGGACAAATTGGAAATTTCTACTTGCAGATCCCTCTGAACTAATACAGAAGTGGCACATCACCCCTATTGGAAGATAGTGTCTTTCTTCCTAGTTTGGAGATCATGAAGGTATCAGCAAAACAAAGCTTTTCTGACTCAGGATTTACCCTCATTATGTCTCTTCTGGGCAACTAGATCAATAACGCAAAACTCAAACCTAACATAGCCCGACTGAACAGAAGCTGGCATTTCAAAGGGAGGAGAGGTAATAAAAACAAAATGTTTCAAGATCTGGTTAACAGGTATTTTCAGGAGCTGGACTGGATCTTGAGGGTGTTTGATAGAGCAAGGAGAACACAAAATTGAAAAGGGAGGGTTTGTTGATCTGGGGGAAGCCTCCTATGATACAAAATTTGACACCCTGACAGTAATCCTGGTAGGTGACCTACAATGCTGTTAGAGTTTCTCTTTTAAGCTTGGATAAAGTGGTGACTCATTTTAATGAAATAGAAATTCCAAAATCATGTGAAAGTGAAGGAGAGACTCACAGGCTTAGAGGATTGAGGTTTATAAAGTAAATATACAGCATAAAGTTAGAAATTCCGGTGGCCAACAACAATATTCTCCTCAAGAGCCTAGAGGATACTCCATTTGCCAAAGTGACAAGGCAAATGTGCTGTTGAGAAGGCCACCACCATCTCTGAGTGGCAGCTCCCTGTTGTGGCCCAAGCTTAGAGTAGATGACGCTATAAAGGAACTGGTTCCCCTACAGGCCATGTGGTGGCACTTACCTGTCAAATGCCAGGTGGACACAATCAGGGCAATGAGAAGCTACATCAGAGTGTCAGCTAAAGGAGTCCATTTTTAAAGAGTCGTGGAAGTGATAGATTGCCTTGTTTCTAGAGGGAAGATGCATGAACAGTTAACGAAAGTATTGCTTAACGTCTGTAATGAAGCAGATTATTAATGGATTTTTGGAAGACCAAGGAAAACAGGGCCCCATGAAGCCACTGTCCACGGTCAGTTACTTACCCTGAATCACATCATAGACCATGAAACCATACGGAAAGAGAGCCCGTATTCCTATTTGGAAGGGCATGAAAATTCATGACAACTATATTTAGTACGTATTTCCTGTTCTTCCCACGAAAGACCTGCAATAATTTACTTAAGTAATAGCTGTTTTAAGTTAGGCATAGAACAGAAACAAAAAAAGGAGGGGGGGCATCTGGATGACTCAATTTGTTGATTTCAGCTCAGATCATCTCAGGGTTGTGAGGTCAGTCTCTATGTTCAGTGGGGGTTCTGCTTGAGATTCTTTCTCCCTCTGCCCTTCCCTCCTCACTTCCCCCACTCTCGTGCTGTCTCTCTTTTTCCGTGTCTCAAATAAATAAATAAATTTAAAAAAAATTGCAGAAATTCCAGGCATTGTTGCTATTTGGGCCCATTAAGACCCAATAGACCCTTTAGTCTCCAATATTATATAAAGGTATCATTAATAGGAAAATAATCCACATAGGACTTTTGACTAGCCAGGATGGAAAAGAAAGTCACATCATCAACCCCTATGGTTCTAAATCAAGGCAATGGAATCAGCGTGAGAGACAGCAGGCCATTCCAAAACAGCTCCTGTCCTCACTTGAACTTCTAGACCCAGGTATCTATTCCCTGATTTTCTTTCCCATTTGTGTGTGTGTCATACCAACATCTCAACATCATGTACTACAGTGAACTCTCCATTTCAACCTGGCACAGCTTTTTCTGTAGACAGAGGTCTCCTTGGTCTTACTGTTAGGTGGCACCATCTCTCTGTTCAATCCCCAAGCAAGGAGTCATTCCAGGTTTAATTTTTCATGACTCTCACATCCAGGATATCACCAAAGAAGCTCTCTGATCCATCACTCAGAATCATTTTCCACGTAAGAGCAAGAGTGGTATTTTTAGAATATAAATGAGATCATGTTGCTCCCTAGCTTGAAATGCTCCCAAGACTTCACATTCCATTGAGAATAGCATTCATACTCCAGGGGTTCAAGGTATTCTATGATTTGATAGTTTCTCCAACCCTCACACAGACTCCTCCTCCTTCACTAGTGATAGACTGTGAATTTTTCTAAACAGGTCACCACCTCCCCAACCCACACTTGCACATGCCATTATCCTGCTTTTCACTGACTAGAAGGATGCTCCCAAAAGTTCTTCACTGGCTGTATTATTTAAAATAGACACCCTACAGCATTCTTCATCTCAATCCCTTGTTTATTTAACACACGATATCTATGACTAATGTTTGTGTATTTGCTTGTTAACCTGTAGTCCAGCCATCTCCACGCTGAGATGTGCATGATTTGAGGGCAAAGAAGCTGTCAGCCTTTCTAACTGTAGAACCCCAGGTGCCTTGCACACCTTCTAACACAAAACATACTCACTAGCTAATTTTGGGTGAGTTAATTAACCTAAACAGAGACCTGAGGATAGCTTCTCTATATGCACTTATTTTGCATGCAACTATAAGACTGTACACAAGGTAACAATTATCTGGTGTGCTTATCATTTCTTCCTCTTTTAAGAACAACAGCCCCTCCCATGAACTTTGTGCTATTCCAAACAAATTTGCCCACAGTACAACTTCTTCATTTTTCCACTATCCAATGAAACCCTAGTCATCATACATGGGAACCAAACTCAAGCCAAGAAAACTAGAAACCTTACCTGGATTAAAAATTTTGAAATGAGGGATCCCTGGGTGGCGCAGCGGTTTGGCGCCTGTCTTTGGCCCAGGGCGCGATCCTGGAGACCCGGGATCGAATCCCATGTCGGGCTCCCTGCGTGGAGCCTGCTTCTCCCTCTGCCTGTGTCTCTGCCTCTCTCTCTCTCTCTGTGTGTGACTATCATAAATAAATAAAAATTAAAAAAAATTTTTTTGAAATGAGTTAAAGCTTAAGATCTAAAGTATAGACATGGAAAGTGGTGTTTGCCAAGTTTACATAGTGCAGGGAAAAAATGCGAAAAAAATAATAAACTAACACAAATAGAGAAAAAACAAATTAGATGAACCAATCAGAGTTTGAAATCCAAATGAATTTTTGGTCCAGCTTCCTCCCTGCCATTTGGTTGACTTATTCAATTTCTTGGTTGTATTTAGTCAATAGACTTCACCCTCAACCTTAACTTTCTATTATTTAGATTAGGATCCTGGTTTTTTTTTTTTTTTTTTTTTAGATTTATTTATTTATTTTTGAGAGAGAGAGAGAATGTGCACATGTGCGTGGGGAGAGGGGCAGAAGGAAAGAATCTCAAGCAGAGCCCCTGCTGAGCTCAGAGCCCTAGATAGAGATCAATCTCTCAATCCTGAGATCATGACCTGAGCAGAAACCAAGAGTCAGACACTCAACTAACTGAGCCACCCAGGCGCCCCACTTAAGTTGGGATCCTTGATATGTTTAAGTGACAGGGTCCTACAAATTGAAAAATACATTTAGATTCTTCAATGGCAATGCAGCAAATATAGACCACTAATTATATGATTGCTTGAGGATTTAAATAGAATGACATATCCTGCTCATCCTGTGGGAGTAGATGTACACAAAAGCATATTATCCACCTGGTGAGCCAATGGCCAGATCTTGCATAATTTTCTGACTGTCAGTACCAGATGATACATCTTCCCAGTTGAATTTAATTTGTCCTTCACAATCAAAATTTCAATACCATTCAAATTTCTGCATTTCCTCATTATGTTGTCTCTGTTGAATTTTATTGATGGTTTAATTTAGCATTCAAATTTCTTTTCAAATGGGATTTCAACATTCTGTTAATTAAAATAACTGCCTTTTAAAAGTAGCATGCAAATGTAGACACAAGATAAATACCTTTAAAAAAAAGATAAATACCTTTGAGTATCTGTTAATAGATGACAACATATATTTTTGATATCTCTAGTGTAATCCTCATTAAGATTACTGTCAGCAAGCTACAGTGCATTATATCAAATGGCAATGTGATGTACAGTCATTTCTATTTCTGGTTCTATGCTGTTTTTTAGAGCCCATCATTTCTATGTTATTGTAATTGTTAAGCAGGACAAAAATATGGCATGCAAGCTAGTGCTTTACTAAAGTCATTTCACAGTGCATACTTTAGTTACAATAACAATCCATTTTATATGGTCTTAGTATATATTATGAACCTATTTCCCAGAATGACAATTTTGTTGGTATATAAAATAAAATTATGCTTTAGTTTAAATTGTGATGCAACAAGAAATGAAGGCTGATATCTGATTTGATTATCAACCTTATCATTTGTGTATGTGTCCAAATTAAAGCTAGTTATAAAATTGCATATTTAATAATATGGTTCCTTAAGACATTTGATAACTTAGACAAAAGATAGGAAGACATAATATTTCTTTTGGTTTCTCAAAATCTTATTAGACTGTTAGGAAATATAATATTTAGGAATATAATACTGACCTGGGATCACTTATAGTATTTAACAGTCCACTTTCTTTATGTTTGTCTTCATTAATGAAAAGAGAGAATTCCTACTCTGTGCTAAAGAAGGTTAAAATATTCAAGAATAACATTTTTGCAGCTCCAATCATAAAGCATGATTTTAAAAATGCATCCAGGATTCAGAATTAATTCTTGTGAAGCTAAATTACATCCAGTTAATATTATTACAACATACTTCACCTTGATTCAAAACAGAAGTCAATGTGTGAAAAGGCATACCACTGGGACTAATTCTTGGCTCACTTTTTTTCATTTATTTCTTCTGGAGCTCAGTGTTATTTTCCACAAAATGAGGTTAGCTTAAAAAAATCTCTACCTCTTTTAGCTGTTGACAATAGCCAAACTGTGGAAGGAGCCTCAGTGTCATTGAAAGATGATGGATAAAGAAGATGTGGTCTATGTATACAATGGAATATTACTCAGCTATTAGAAATGACAAATACCCACCATTTGCTTCAACGTGGATGGAACTGGAGGGTATTATGCTGAGTGAAGTAAGTCAATCGGAGAAGGACAAACATTATATGTTCTCATTCATTTGGGGAATATAAATAATAGTGAAAGGGAATATAAGGGAAGGGAGAAGAAATGTGTGGGAAATATCAGAAAGGGAGACAGAACGTAAAGACTGCTAACTCTGGGAAATGAACTAGGGGTGGTGGAAGGGGAGGGGGGCAGGCGGTGGGGGTGAATGGGTGACGGGCACTTGACGGGATGAGCACTGGGTATTATTCTGTATGTTGGCAAATTGAACACCAATAAAAAATAAATTTATTATAAAAAAAGAAGCATAAGCTTCCTTTATGTCTTGAAGGCTTTTCCAGTGAAAAGACTAAGGTCTAAAAAAATCTCAAAAGGTGTGCAGAGAAGATAAATGAAGGTGTTAGAAGAGCATAACGTTTTGAAGGAAAAAGCGATTATGAGACTAAGAGGTTATGACCCGTTTGGGTAAGAGGAAGAAAATAAAGAGGATTGTTAAAGTCCTTAATGCAGAAGTAACATAATCCCTGGTGTTTGGGACCACTGTGAAGGGCTGATGAGGGTGATACAGAAAGTCTGCATGGCACAGGTAGACGTGGGGGATCATGGATGATCTCAAAGAAGACTCCTGGTACCCACATGTGACAGGGAAGTAGCAGGTTATTTCTCAACTGAACAGCTTTAAAACTGAAGGAAATTGAGTTTCTAATTAAAAATCATACAAAAGAGAGTTCTAGGTCCTAATAAAAATCATACAAAAGAGAGTTCTAGGTCCTAATAATTTCATCGGCGAATTTTACAAAACTTTTAAAGAAAAATTGACAACAATTTGATACAATTTCTTCCAGAAAATAGAAAATGAAGAAGAACTTCCCAATTTGGTTTTTGAAGCTGGTATTAGTCTGATATCAAAACTAGACAAAGACAAAACAAATAAAAAATTACAGATCAATAATCCTCATGATGATAGACACCAAAAAATCTCAACATAATATTGGTAAAAATACCTTTGTAGCATATAAACATAGCTGTACATTGGCCATACAGTTGATTCTAGTGATGTGCAGCTAGATCAATTATATTGATCTAAAATTGCTTGATGTGATCTATCATATCAATGTACTTTGAAGAAAAATCATATGATCATACCAATCAAGCAAAAATAAAATTGTGAAAATTCTTTTTAAAATTATTTATTTGGGATCCCTGGGTGGCGCAGCGGTTTGGCGCCTGCCTTTGGCCCAGGGCGCGATCCTGGAGACCCGGGATCGAATCCCACATCGGGCTCCCGGTGCATGGAGCCTGCTTCTCCCTCTGCCTGTGTCTCTGCCTCTCTCTCTCTGTGACTATCATAAATAAATAAAAATTGAAAAAAATATATTTAAAAAAAATAAAAAAATAAAATTATTTATTTATTTTTACTGAGGTATGATTCACATAACATTATAGAAATTGTGAAATGTTTTATTGTTCATAATGTAAACTCCTAGAAAAATAAGGATAGTGGGGAACCTTCTTAATTTAGTAAAGCTCAAAAAACCTACAGCCAACATTATACTTAATGATGAAATATGTAGTTGTCAATACCCCTTATTCAAAGTAGGACTAGAGATTGGAGGAAGTGCAGAAAGGCAAGAAGTACAAGGTGTACAGATGAAACAGAAATAAAACTTCCCATTGGGAGATAACATGATTGTCTCCACAGAAAATCCCAAGAAATCTACAGAAAAATTCCTAGAACTAATAAATGAATTCAGATGGGGCAAGAACACAAAATAAACATATAAAAGTCTATTGTGTATCAGTATCCCACCAACTAATATATGGGAACCTAACTTGAAAATGTGACTCCATTTACAATCACTAAAACAAAATACTTAGGCTTACACTTAACAAAATATATATGGGACCAATATACCAGGAGCTCCAAAGCTCTCATGAAAGAAATCACAGATTTTAAAATTTAGGAATTTAGACAATCGGTTTCATAGATTACAATGGTCAAATAGTGAACATATGAATCCTCCTTTCATATACGTTTACTTCAATTCCTGTCTAGATCCCAGTGAGACTTGTTGCAGACATAGGAGGAGAAAGGCAAAGGAACTAGAATTAAAACATATAAAGGTAAAGCATTTTATACAGAAAGGCAATGGGACTAGAAGAGCCAAAAACATCCTGAAATAGATGAGGCACATCAGTCTAAGTACCGTTAGGACTTATCACATAGCTACCGTCACCAAGACTGTGGCATTACCAGGGGGACAGAAATTGAGTCTTGCATCTTGTACAAAAATTAACTCCAGTTGAAACAAGGACTTACATGTGAAATGTAATGTCTTTTAAAATATATATATATGGGATTCCTGGGTGGCGCAGCGGTTTGGCGCCTGCCTTTGGCCCAGGGCGCGATCCTGGAGACCGGGATCGAATCCCACATCGGGCTCCCGGTGCATGGAGCCTGCTTCTCCCTCTGCCTGTGTCTCTGCCTCTCTCTCTCTCACTGTGTGCCTATCATAAATAAAAAAAAAAATAAAAATAAAAAATAAAAAATAAAATATATATATATAAGATGATGTCTTTGAGGTTTATAACTCAGCTAACGGTGCTTTATCTCTCCAGCAAAAAGCATGATCCCTAAGAAGAAAACTTGATAATTTTGACTTCATCAAAATGGAAAATATTCTGTAAGCATCTCTGCTAAGAATATGAAATTCTAAGGACAGTCTGGCGGGAACAATTTGCAAACAACATATATGACAAAGAATTGATACCTAGAATATATAACATTTCCAAACACCCAATAGTATAAAACGAATTATCCCATTTTAATATGGTCCAAAGACATGATCAGACATTTCACCAAAGAGGATATACAGATGGCATACCAGCAGATGAAAAGATGTTCAGGAATAGTAGTCACCAGGGAAATGCAAATTAAAAACAGTGAAATATCACTACATAGCTATTGCAATGGCTAAAGTAAAAATCTGTGACAGCCTCAAATGTTGGTAAGGACACATACTTTGAGGGTGGGAATATAAAATGTTACAACCACTCTAGGAAAGAGTGGAGAGGCGTCTTTAAAGATCTAAACGTGGAACCGCCATGCAATCCAGCACTCTTGATCTTTTATCTCTGAAACATTAAAATTAATGTTGACATGAAGACATGTACGTAAAGGTTTATAACAGCTTTATTCATAATAGCCAAAAACTGGAAAAAAAACAGATTGTCTTCAATAGGCGAATGGCTGAATAAATTGTAGTTGACTCAGGAGCAAACCATTGATATGTAAAACAACTTGGTTCTATTTCTGTAAGATTCTTGAAAAGACAAGATTCCAGAAATGCAGGACAGGTTAGGAGTTGTCGGGGGCGGGGAAGAGGGTAGAAGAGTGAGAAGAATGGGGGCACTACAATATGTAGGGTCCTTGGGGAGATGGGATTTTCCTGAAACTTGACTATTATTCTGGTGTTATTGGGGGAAACTGGGTAAAGGGTACCAGGGATCTCTTGGTGTTATTTCTTAGAGTTGCATGTGAAGCAACAATTACCTCAAAGTAAACTTTAATTAGTAATTAACATGAGTTGGGACACCTGGGTGGCTCAGAGGGCGTGACCCTGGGGTCCTGGGATCAAGTCCCACATTGAGCTTCCTGCATGGAGCCTGCTTCTCCCTCTGGCTGTGTCTATGCCTCTCTCTCTGTGTCTCTCAGGAATAAATAAATAAAACCTTTAAAAAAATAACTAATATGAGTCAACTTGCTTATATTTAGTCATTCTGAAAGTTTCAATTACTTCCCATACATAAAAACAAGTAAAGCAAAGTAAAAGCATGTCAGTAAATCTAAAATAAGAAAAAAATATATTATCTATTATCTAAAATATAAATCAGTAGAGGGAAAACACAAAATTACTCTCCAAGTCAAAACTCAGATGAATATTTATTTTGTGCAAATGTGAACGAGAATGTATTTGTACAGGTGCACCTGGGTGGCTCGGTCGGTGAAGCATCTTCCTTCACCTCAGGTCATGATCTCAGGGTCCTGGGATTGAGTCCTGCATTGGGCTCCCTGCTCAGTGGAGAGTCAGCTTCTCCCTCTGTGTCTATCTTCGCCCAGTTGGAGCTTTCTCTCTCTCTCTCTCTCTCTCTCTATCAAACAAATAAATACAATCTTTTAAGAAAAAGGATAATTTGAGCAGCCAGGGTGGCTCAGTGGTTTAGTGCTGCCTACAGCCCAGGGTGTGATCCTGGAGACCAGGGTCGAGCTCCCCACATGGAGCCTGCTTCTCCCTCTGCCTCTCTCTCTCTCTCTCTCTCTCTCTCTCTCTCTGTGTGTCTCTCATGGATAAATAAATAAAATCTTAAAAAAAAGATAATCTGTATAATGACATAATGAATGAATGTTTATCTTTATTTTTTAAGATTTATTTATTTATATGGGGGGGCAGAGGAAGAGAGAGAATCTCAAGCAGACTCCATGCCCAGTGAGGAGCCTGATGTGGAGCTGCATCTTAGGACCCGGAGATCATGACCTGAGCTGAAATCAAGAATCAGTTATTTAACTGACTGAGTCATGCAAGCCCCTCAATAAATAAAATTTTCAAACACAACCAATCTACTTGCTCCAGGTGGAACCCTCTGAGTGGTACCAAGAGAGTAGCCATTCGAATATTTCCCGCGGTACAATTTTTTGCATATAAATACGTGTTAAAAAAGAAAAAAAAATCAAGAATATCTTGCCAAATGCTGAAAAGGATGCCAAAGCAAAGCATTCTGGGTATCTGACTTCAGACAGATTGCTAGGCATCTAAAAATATTGAGAATATATTTTGAATTATTTTTACTTACCAACACATATGTTCCCATTTCCTGATAGTCCACCATGGACCATCTCATCATAAATAACAAAGTTGCTCATGAACAACTATGAATGCCCACAGTGCACAAAAGCCATCTTTTACTGCAAATCCTAAAATGTCCATTGACATCAACTCTCTTCTAGCTCCCTTGCCCCCACCGTCGCATATATCGAACCAGATCCATTTGTTCTTCTCCGATTAAGAGCTTCCTTTTCTGGACTGCAAGTCTGAACAGATTGAGGAGTTGTGTCCTTCTTTTCTTTGGAAAAACAAAAGCAAAAAACAGCCACTGCAAAAATTATCTTAGATGTCCTGAGGGGAGAAGAGAGACAGCAAACTGTGTATGAAAGCCAGGAAATAAGTGGAGCTCAGATTCTCCCAAAAGGGCAGGCAAGGCAGCGCGTGGGGACAGGCCCAGGAGGGGGGCTGCTGCCACCACCACCCCTCCAACACACACAGCCTGGGAGGACCACTTCCCAGCAGTAGAGCCGCATTACTCAAGGGACAGCACATCCCTCGGAGAACTCACCAGTGTAGAGCTGTCTTACATGGAGCACTGGAGGACGGTGTTGGATTTTTATTTTGAAATCTGAGACTGTCGCTTCAGTAAACCATATACACATATTTTGCATGCGTACACAGAGACCCCATATATATGTTTTAAGAATGGCAGTAACCACTACAGAATCGCGATCTTCTTGACAAATTAATAGATTAAATTTATGAGAGACGCGTTACGCTGTAGAGTGCTTTAGCATTTTGGGGAACAACTTTTTATTACATTTGTTTTTCTCTTCAAATAGGTACAGCAAAAGAACGAAAAGCAAGAAAGAGGCAAGTTAGGTTGAAATGTGTCTCTATTGATACAAATAAATTCTTTGTGCAGAAATTAAAGGCAATATGATAGCCAAACACTGCTTCAGGTAAAACTGGTGAGTAAGTGCCCTCGTGCACCACGAGGTATCTGCACGTGCAGATCTGTTCCTGAGCTGGTATCTTGGTGACAGAGACAGGAGGTGCACGGGCTCGCTCGAATTGGGTTTGTTTTCCAGATTTGCTTTTTCGTGAAAAGTTATGCAAAGCACTGTGTAAACCATTTTGTAGAACTCATACAGATTTAACTACTTTTTCAAGGTAATCTATGTGGGCTTGATTTATGAAATCCAGAAATTTAGCTGATATGTGGCATCTACAATGACTGTATTAATCAAGTAACACTCTTAAGCAGCTGTTTAGGTTCCCTGGCTCTAAATGGCTTGTATTTGAAATGACACATTTCAAACCTGATGTTCCTCTAGCAAAGACCAGAGAAAACCCGATGCTTTGATGCTTCGTGTTCAGCTTTTAGTAGCAAAACTGCTTCAAGACAGAAATGTGCACAGTGATAGTTTATAGCCCGATACACTTTTCAAAAACTGAATGTGAATCCCAAATAGGAGACTGGGTAGTGCTCCGCACGTGAGGCTGCTCTCCTGCTTCCCTCCCAGCCTCCCTGCAAACATAACCACTCTGCAGACCTGTTACTACTGCTTACGTTCGTCTCTTTTTTTGAAGTTACACAGATGGAATCACATTGAATTATTTTCCTCCACGTTATGTTTGTGAAATTGCTTCACACTTTGCATCTAATTATGCCTTTGGTCTTCTCCATTGCTGGCTAGTGTTCTGCGGTATGAGTATAATACCATTTAGTTACGCTCTTGATGAATACTTAGGTATTTTCTCATTGCAGGATATTAAAAATCCAGCTGTTATAAATATTTCAGTTAGCTGTATTGTTGCTATTGGACACATGCATGCATATCTGTTGAGTTTTCTTAGAGGTGGAAGAAATGTCCCGTTTGTAGCGTAGGCACATTCAGCTGTGCTCAGCTACGGTCACTAGGACGCGACAGTTTTCAAAAGCGGCCAGATCAGTTCATATTCACATCAGTCATGTCTGAGAGTTCTGATTGCTCCACGTTTTTGTCAACATTTAATACTAGTATCTTCCCTTCTGTTTCATTTTAAGCACACTTGGAGGTATATACCAATATCACATTGTCTGCATTTCCTTAGTTCTCAGGTTTTCTTTTTAAGTAAGAAGGTACACAGAATTCACATTTAATTAATCATGCAATAATCTACTTTGAAAACCTGCATTTGTTTGCATACACTTATATATCTATCTGTATATATGTTCATAAAATTAAAAAAATCACAAAATTATATCTAATGTCATACAATGACTCTGCATACTATTAAGAATCTCACTGAGGGGTGCCTGGGGGGCTCAGGGGTTGACCGTCTGCCTTCGGCTCAAGGTGTGATCCCAGGGTCCTGGGATCTAGTCCTGCATCGGGCTCCCCGCATGGAGCCTGCTTCTCCCTCTGCCTGTGTCTCTGCTTCTCTCTGTCTCTCATGAATAAAAAATTTTTTAGATCTTTAAAAATCTCATTGTACTTCTTTCCACCTTGTATTTCATTAAATCAGATAAGGAAAAATCTTGACATTAAAAATCTTGAAAAATCTTGACAAGTTCTAATGGACTGATTCATAGTAATCTTTGAGAAGACAGGGACCCCTTGAACCCTATAAATGACCTTTGCTCAAGGATGTCAGTTTCGCTCACCTCAAGTTTTGTTCATTTGTTTCTTTCAACCTATCTGTGGTGCAGGAGCAGGGGCTGCCGGGACGCAAGTCCTTCCATGTTTGGGACAGAGGTTCTCCTGGTACTCATCAGAACCCGTAACCTAGCCTTGCAAGATGCACCTGGGCTTCCAATTCACAAGTCAACTCTTACTTCCGCTGAATTTTCCTTTCTTTGATCCCTTGCCATCTTGATGGTTCAGAGGCAACAGAAAAAATTAAGAAGTTTCAGCTTTGGCATAAAATACTGAGTTTGATCCTGAAGTTCACCATGTTGATTGATTATTACATTTTAATTATAAATTCTGCATGTGACCCTACAAAATGTATTTAATCATTACCTTTTTCTTTTTGTTTGTAATTAACTTATTTTAAACCTTACAAAAAATATGAACAATAAAGCATCTGAATAAGGTGATTATGCAATATTTACTCCCCCCCCCCCCACGGCCATACAGAGACATATGTGGAAATTTTAGACATTGGAAGCATGTATTTTATTTTTATATTATGAGTAGAATTTTATATTTTCCCAGATGCCTTAGGGCAGAAATGTCCAAATATTATATTTGGACCCAGGAAAGGCTTTAGCTTTGAAAAAATATTAATCTAAGAACTGCAGTAGAAAATAGTGTGGTATTGCCATTCTGGCCAGCTGATGCTGGCACCAGGGAAAAACACAGGTTACCTGAGATGTGTCCAAGGATAAGAAGTGCAGCTTACCAATGATATGTATGGTTTTAGTTATAATATGTAATTTTTTTTCTGTTGAAGCTCAACATCTCTGGCATATAAGAAAAGTCATTAATTCTCTGCTTCTAAACTCCCAGAAGAACATAGAATGTAATTATATTTGATAAAATGTTAATATTATTTGATGTATTGTTATTCCTCCCTCCAACAAGAATCTTGGGAACCTCCACAAAGGGATTATTCATTTATCTATTTATTTAGCAACCTCGATAGCAAACACATGGTTAAGTATATAGCAGGGGCTTGAGAAATGGCATTTGTCGATACAGGTCTGTATCTCACCAAGTTATATTGCAAAAACACTCATGATTCAACTCTTCCTCTGACCGAATGGTCTGTTCCCTGCGTGCTTATGAGAACTCCTACTTGAAAGAATAAAGCTTAGTATCAAATAAACGTTGGTTGTTTAAATGAATGCATGAAAGCGGAAGAGAAATTCTACCTCTGAATATTCCATTTGTGATTTCAAACCAGTGTTCAAGAAATATTGGAGACATCGTTATAAACGCATGGGGATGGAAAACCTTTCTCTTCTTCTCTTCTAGGTTCTTTGGCAACCCTTTTAATTGAGTTGACATAAAACAGATTAACAGGGAGAAAACAAATTTAATTACTTATACATGAGAGCCCTATACGGGCATGAGGCTCAGGCGAGCCTGGCAGTTGAGGTCATGAGCCATCCTGAGCCAAGGAAACGGTGTGGGGGCTTCAGAGGGGAAAAAAAAAAAAAGTCATGGAAGGATGAAAAGAAAAATATTGTCATGCCATGGCATAAATTTTTCTGATAGAAAAGTTATCTCTGGTTGCCTTGGTACAGGCTCCCTTGTCTGGATTCTTTTAGGCAGTGAAGGGAGAGTCTGTTGGGCTGTGATTGCCTTTAGCTCAGAATGATCCTCATGCCAAAGTGGCATCTTCTGGGGGAGGCTTCTTCTGAACCCTTTCGAACCTATATTGAAACCATCAGGTAAACTTCCAGCAAGGATTTGAAGTGAGCCCTGGAAAGAGGGATTATTTGGAAATGGAAGAACTCTGGCTGTCTCCCAATCCCCAGAGGAGAGAGAGCAGGGCCTTCCTCCCTACAGGACCCTAAGAAGCGTGCTCTGGAGAGTCAGAGGGAGCAGGTGAAGAGGCAGGACTCACCCATATCCTAGAGTGTGACCCAGCTCTGACCCACACCTGACCTTGCTGGAAGCTCTGCTTCTGGTCAGTTCCCCATCATGCAAAGCACTTAAACCTATAAATCTAGGTGGGTAGCAATTTGACGGAGTTATATGTTTACTTGTCAGATATTCCGCTCAGTTTCTTCACTACCATTTGGCAAAACTTCCATTAGTGATAAACTATCGAGGGCCAGCCTGCTTATTTCATGTGACCGATCCGATGCATTCTAGAAGATGGAAGAGTCTATTTCAGACTTCTGCTTCCCCACTTTACGTGTTGGGCCCTAAACTCAACCATAGATATTACTTATTTCCATCTCTCAGGAGACCACTGCTGCTGGTTCCCTCTCCTGGATGGTCCTTTCTTCTTGTTTGGTATAATCCAGGGGCTTTCTCTACCATCTCTTCCCAAAATATTTATGAAATTGTCCCTTTGGCCTATCATTTGTATCCAAAATACAGAACTGTGATTGCAATGGACCGACCACGCTGCCCCTCCAAGTAATCTAATGTGTCGCCTAGTGGTAAAGTCAGGAAAGGCTCAAAGCTTGTTTTGTTCTACTTGTCTCTTTATCAATGTGTTTCTAACCCTGAACTTCAAATGAAATGCAAAATACAGTCATACAGTGGTAGTCATTTTTCCTTTGTGTGTGTTTTTTTTTAAAAAAAAAAAATTTGTTTGTTTATTTATTTATTTATTTATTTATTTATTTATTTATTTATGAGAGAGAGAGAGAACGAGCTAAAGAAGGGAAAGATGGAGAGGGGGAAAGAGAATCTCAAGCAGATTCCACGCTGAGCGCAGAACCTGATGCAGGGCTCGATCCCACAATCCTGAGCTGAAACCAAGAGTCAGAAACTTAACCCCCTGAGCCACCCAGCACCCCTCCTTTGTGTTTTTTAATGAAAATCTTTATTTTCATTGAAAAGAATTTAGTTTATTAAAATATGAAACATAATGATATAAGCTAAAGTTACTAGAAAATAAAGCTATTAAAATATGATATAAAAATATGATATATACCCATTTATAAATACGGGGTGCATATTTCTTGCAGCTGTTTACTTTCCCTTGTGTGGACACGTCCCATGCAGTCAGGCCAGGCTGAGTAGGACAGAAGGCTGGTCTTCCCCAGAGTGAGGGGACCTTCCTCCCGCTGAGGGCCGTGCAGCAGGAGGGTGTCCCCCGCACCCCTGGGAGGATCAGCCTTTTGTTCTATGGTGGTTGTCCTGAAGCCCCTCCACTTTTGGTGCGATTTGTTATATGGCAACTGATCATGAGCACAACTGCTTTTGAGACTCAACATTTCATTTTCTATTTAAGAGAAAGTGTGGGCATGGCTAATCGAAGAGAGAGCTCCAGTTCTACTGACATGACCAGGAAAGATTTCCTTTATAACTGACTAAACCCATGATCTTCTGACTATGACAACTTTGCAACCACACTTCAGGCTCTCCTTTAATCGGATCACCAGATGCTTTTTATGTCTTCCCCTGTTCACTGCCAATCCTTTACTGCCACGATCACTTCATTTCAAGTTCTAAATGATATAGGTGACTCTTTGAAGGTGAATAAATGATAAAGGACTGATGCTGTTACTCGCCAAGAATGATTAGAGCCAGAATCTCAGGATTTCCATACATTTTGCAAAAATACATATATACATTTTCTAAAAGTAGGATCCATAGTTCCCTTTGGGTTCTCTCAAATACTAAGGACCTAAGAAAATCTGAGAAAACTAAAAAATGAAAACAGGGACTATTTCACAATCTATGAGAGAGCTATCATGCAAAACAGGGAAGCTAATTTACAAGAAACAAACCAAAGGTCCATATTTTGGATATTATAGGTTTAGCTATTCATGCATTCCATTAATGTACATTGGGTGCTCAGCACGCACACGATGCCAGATAATTCAGAAACAGCTGGTAGTCTAAACCAAACCTCAATGCTTACTATGGGCTTACCCTTCTCATCCTGATTCTCCCGCCACAGATCATACTCTGTATTGGGTCAGACATGCTGATACACCAGGTACAATACGTGTGCGTCGGAGAGTGCAGAAAGTGCTAGAAGAGGACTCCAGGACATAGTGGGCATGCCCACGAAAGGCAGCTAATTTATCCTGCACGGGAAAGCCAACCTCAGAGGATGCCTGGAAGACGAGGAGGTAAGCCATCAGAGGCAAGAAGGGAGGTGGGGGGGTGTGGTTTTGGAAGAGGAGATGGGGAGCGCAGGTGATGGAGAATGTGTTGGACACTCCCAGCGAGAGGCTGCGTGTGCTTTTGGGGACAGCATGCGTGGAGGTGATTAGGCAGAGAAAACAGAACTAAGGATCTCTGTGTTTGTTAGTGTAAATCTGTCCATATTCAGTTCCCAATAGGACAAGAAGAAAAGCTGAAAATCCCCAGCTTCTAATTGAAAGTAAGATTCCTCTTATTTCTTTTAATTAGCAACCGATCATTCATTTGAAAAAGCACATGAATTGTACTTTTCGTTTTGGTGGTAAGGGAAATTTGAATGACTTATTATAATTTTAAAAGGAATTCACCCTTTTTTTGGTCACGTAATCATAATATGCCTTGTTTCGTCAAAATCATATTTCGCAGACTTAGCGATTAGTAAATAGCATCTGCACTTACATTTTACAAAACACAAAAGTGGTTGCCCCTGAAAATATGGTACTGGGATAACGTCAACCCGAAATAAATGGGAAATGCTCTTAAACTGGAGAGTTGTAATAATTCAGACTAAAGTACTCCTGAGAGATTCAGGGTTTGAAATGACTTTTTAAGAATGGTAAGT
This sequence comes from Canis lupus baileyi, assembly GCF_048164855.1. Classification (NCBI taxonomy): domain Eukaryota; kingdom Metazoa; phylum Chordata; class Mammalia; order Carnivora; family Canidae; genus Canis; species Canis lupus. The sequence continues at coordinate 44,873,992 of NC_132864.1, read as the reverse complement.
GAGGCTTCAAATCTTAAATATATGACTTTATTTATAATCACAAAACAGTAATTGCTGTTTATTATATTTATTTTGAAATTTGCTCCTGACATAGGAAAATAAATCACCAGTTACCTCAGTTCTACCACTGACGAATCTAATTACTACATAATATTTACACTCTCATCGCTTCATTAATTACATACAAAGCCTATATTTTTAAACTTCCGAGAGCTTAATTTGCACTTAAATCACCGCACTTCTATTTATCTTACTCGTTCTGAGTTGCAGGTCTTTAAATATTGAATATGTTATAACGTCGCAGGATAGCTCACTGCACTAAGAAAATTGCATTCCTTGTCTGTTCCTCTTCACCGGATTTTGTGCCTGTACAGGTGGCTGAGAAGCGTCTTTCCTTGGTTGCAACAAGACTGGGAGATGAATGAGGGCAGGGGTACAGAATATATCAACAAATATTTTAAGAGCGACTGAATAATGCTGCAATGAACAGAGGCGTGAACATACTTTTCAAATTGGTGTTTTCATTTTCTTTGGGTAAACAGCCAGTAGTGGACTTACTGGATCACATGGTATTTCTATTTTTATTTTATTTTATTTTATTTATTTATTTATTTTTTTGCAGAACCTCCAGTTTTCCACAGCGGCTGCATAGGTTTGCATTTCCACCAACAGGACACGAGGGTTCCTGCTATTGCTGTTTTCCTCTATCTTTGTCTGTCAGCCACCTGACTGTGATATATCTCAGTGTGGTTTTCTTTGCATTTATGCTACTTGGAGATTGCTGAGCTTCATCAATCTTGGAAAATTCATACGCATTATCTCATATGTCTCCTGTCTACTCACTACCTTTATTCCTTCTGATACATAATTGGAATTCTGTTTTTCATTTTGATATTGTTCCATATGTCTCAGACACAATTTTCGTTTTTTTTTTTTTTTTTTTCCTCTCTGTGCTTCTGGTCTGTTCATTTTCGTGGACTAGTAGTCAAGACACCCTGATTTTCGCAGCTAACTCCAGTTCATTGCTATACCCGTTTTTCATATTTTATATTTTAGCTCTAGAATGTCCAATGGGTTGTGGGTTTTTTTTTTTTTTTAGTTTCCAACATTCCAGAAAATTCCTCAGATTTCACACATTTTGACATACTAGTCCTTACTACATATTTATAATAGCTATTGTAAAGTCCTTGTGTAGTAATCCTATAGCTGGGTATTTTATGAATCTGCTTCTATTGACTATTTTTTCCTCTGGGTTGTATATGTTCTTATTTTTTCCTAATACATTATACCTTGCATATCCTGGATATGTATAAAAAGCAGAAAGTACTGTAAATAATGCTTGTAGACTGAATGGCATGCACTTAGTCCTGTCAGGCCACCAGGGTTTGGATTGGGCTGAGTCCCTCATATGTGCCATTCAGCTAGATCTAGGCTTCATTGCAGCTTTTGTTAATCTCCATTCAGCTGACTCAAGGGTAGACCAAACTCTGGTAACATTTGGTATCTGATCATCAGGGAGATGTCAGAGTTTTATCTCTACTCTTAGCCCAGATGTTGGGAGGGGTCTCTTTTTTCTCTAGGTGAAGAAGCCCCCTTATTTCTGTAGTTAGGGGAAGAATTTCTCTCCAATTTGATGACTTGGTCCCGGACATTAGGATGAAGGTCTGTAGCGAGTATACCACCATTGACTTGGTGAAGCCCTTGAGCTCTTACTTGGTATTTAGCTCACTTTCCTGTCCTAACCCCAACCTGTAGGGCACCATTACCCAACTGTAGGGCACCATTATCTTAAGCTTCTTAAGACCATTGCTATGGTCTTAATGCTTGTGTCCCTCCAAAGTTCATATGTTAAAAATCCAATGTCCAAAGTGGTTTTAATAGGAGGTGTGGACTTTGGTATGTGATGAGGTCCTGAGGCCTGAGCCCTCTTGATGAAGCATTCATCACTGTAGAGACCCTACAGAGGGATCTCCCATATTCCGCATGAGAGGTAATGAAAAGCCTGTGACCTCACTCAACTGCACTGGCACATGGATCCTGGACTTCCAGCCTCTGGAACTGAAGGAATATTTATTCTTGTCATTATAAGCCAGACGCCCTGCCATATTTTGTTATAACAGCCCAAAGGGACAAACACAACCCTCTATCTGTGAGAATATATGTCTCAGGTGTTCTGTTCTTCTCCCAGCCTTTATCACACCACTCTTGTGCACTTATAAATGGCATTTGAGAAGGAATTGGCAAGTGCATTCACGTCAGATATGCTGGGCTTCTCTGGATTCTGATCCTACAGGATCACTCATGTGTCACATTAAAAATGTACTAAAATGGGGGTGCCTGGGTGGCTCACTGGTGAAGTGTCTGCCTTCGGTTTGGTCATGATCTCAGGGTTCTGAGATTGAGTCCCGGGTTGGGCTCCCTGCTCAGCAGGGAGTCTGCTTCTCCCTCTCCTCCCCCTGCTCATGCTCTCTCTTTTTCCCTCTCTCAAATAAATGAAATCTTTTTAAAAATGTGCTATAATTTAAGGTGTCCCTTTTCACTCTTGTCTACCATCCATTCCCCTTTCCTAATCTCGTGTCACATGTGGAACTCATTTCTCTCAAGACGTGCCCATCCTTTTTTGGAATTTAGTTGTTTTTTTTTTTTTCTGACCTATTATTGCATCATCATACTTCTGATGGGGGCCCTGAAACTATGAATTGGCAGCCCATCTAGCTTTTCCCCCTTTGCTAGGTTTGGTGTAGTGGTCTCTTAAGATTTTCTATGTCTTGATAAGAATATAACTTATTTATTGATTTTTAACATTTTATTGTCCCTATATCTAAGGTATGATTCTTATAAGAAAGAGAGACAACCTACAGAATGGGAGAAGATATTTGCAAATGACATATCAGATAAAGGGCTAGTTTCCAAGATCTATAAAGAACTTATTAAACTCAACACCAAAGAAACAAACAATCCAATCATGAAATGGGCAAAAGACATGAACAGAAATCTCACAGAGGAAGACATAGACATGGCCAACATGCATATGAGAAAATGTTCTGCATCACTTGCCATCAGGGAAATACAAATCAAAACTACAATGAGATACCACCTCACACCAGTGAGAATGGGGCAAATTAACAAGGCAGGAAACAACAAATGTTGGAGACGATGCGGAGAAAAGGGAACCCTCTTACACTGTTGGTGGGAATGTGAACTGGTGCAGCCACTCTGGAAAACTGTGTGGAGGTTCCTCAAACAGTTAAAAATAGACCTGCCCTACGACCCAGCAATTGCACTGTTGGGGATTTACCCCAAAGATACAAATGCAATGAAACGCCGGGACACCTGCACCCCGATGTTTCTAGCAGCAATGTCCACAATAGCCAAACTGTGGAAGGAGCCTCGGTGTCCAACGAAAGATGAATGGATAAAGAAGATGTGGTTTATGTATACAGTGGAAGATTACTCAGCTATTAGAAATGACAAATACCCACCATTTGCTTCAACGTGGATGGAACTGGAGGGTATTATGCTGAGTGAAGTCAGTCAGTCGGAGAAGGACAAACATTATATGTTCTCATTCATTTGGGGAATATAAATAATAGTGAAAGGGAATATAAGGGAAGGGAGAAGAAATGTGTGGGAAATATCAGAAAGGGAGACAGAACGTAAAGACTGCTAACTCTGGGAAACGAGCTAGGGGTGGTAGAAGGGGAGGAGGGCGGGGGGTGGGAGTGAATGGGTGACGGGCACTGGGTGTTATTCTGTATGTTAGTAAATTGAACACCAATAAAAAATAAATTAAAAAAAATAAAAAAAAAGAAAGAGAGCCCGTCCCCTTTTAAAATCTGTAATTATTTTTTTTAATGATTTATGCACTTTACTTACTAACTTCACCACAGACTCCTTAATGTTAAATTTTTATTTCCCCTTGATCTCTCCCTGACTTTGAAAGTTTGTTTTGCTTGCTAGGTTTTTGTGCTTGAATATGTATTGTTTTAGAACAAGACAGTTTTATAACTAAATAAGTAGATAAATGACTGAATAACCCATTTGATTTTATTAAAGGCGATTTTTCTATGTGCAGTGACCACAAAGGATATGTATAATCCACTCTTGACCTATATCCTCTGCAAAATGTATGTGTGTGCATTAGGGTGGGAGAAATAGAATCAGTCTCAAACCTCCCCTTGATTCTTTTATCTGCAAATAATTTATCTGGTCTTTATAGATAACTATCCTTCTCTCACCAAAAAGATGGTCATTGGCTAAAATGTGTAGACATTAATAGTGAGAGCCCTAACACAGAGAGACTTGGATCATTGTAGTGCCTTCCTATTGCTTCTGTGACAAATTACCATAAACTTCGTGGAAAAAGAAAGAAAGAAAGAAGAAAGAAAGAAAGAAAGAAAGAAAGAAAGAAAGAAAGAAAGAAAGAAAGAAAGAAAGAAAGAAAGAAAGAAAAAGAAAGAAAGAAAGAGAAAGAAAGAAAGAGAAAGAAAGAAAGAAAGAAAGAAAGAAAGAAAGAAAGAAAGAAAGAAAGAAAAGAATGAAAGAAAGAGAAAGGAAGGAAAGAAGGAAGGAATCCTTTAAAGTATGCATGTTTTTATCTATTCCTCCTGAATTTTTATTATTTGCTAATTAGCTATAGTCAGTGTCAAGGTACTTGGGAAATGCTTCAATATCATTTGGAGAAGTTTGTCATCAATGTCGTTTTTGCAGTTTAGTACAGTAGAAAAACTGATCATCATAAAACCATTAGATTATTTAACAGTATTTCTGTTACTGCAGAGTTAATAGCATGGATGAGCCCACAGAATGTAATCACTGCCCAGACAGACCCTGTGGACATCTCGAGGATGCCAACACCACCTTGGCATCTGTCATGGAAGCAGATGCTATTTGCATCTGTTTTCTGTGACAGTCACTGAAGGCGGCAGAAAAAAAAATTTAACACAAGCTGCTCAAGTATTCAAGAACATATTCGGTTTGTCAAGGTACTTTTTAAAAATTATTGTAAGAGATGAGATTTATAGGAAATACATATTTTAAACAGCCAAGAAATATTTAAAATGAATTTACTTGTGAACACATGTATTGTGTCTGATTTCTAATGGCTTGCTCTCATTGAATTCTTTAAAAAAAAAAGATTTTATTTATTTATTCATGAGAGACACAGAGAGAGACAGAGACAGAGACAAAGGCAGAGGGAGAAGCAGGTTCCATCGGGAGCCCGATGTGGGACTCGATCCCGGGACTTCAGGATCACACCCTGAGCTGAAGGCAGACACTTAACCACTGAGCCACCCAGGCGTCCTGCTCTCATTGAATTCTATAGGACAATATTTTTAGGCAAAAGGAGAAGAGAAAGGAGAAAAACAGTTCTTTCCTTGTAAAACTTAATGCTAGAATTATTGACCAAATTTACCATCTATTGTGTATTTGAAATATGGCTTCTGTAAGATAGGTTTATTTAGGTTATTATTGTCTCTTCAATTTTTAAGTCTTTTTTTCTCCTAATGACCTTGGTTATTTGGCTAAAACCCCATACGAATTTTTAAAGTAGAATCAAAGGTAGTTTGCTTCTCAAGCACCTGAGAAAATCCTAAGTTTGATTTTCCCAGTGGCTCTTCCTAAAGTGATTTTATCAGTCCTGGGTAGAAGCTGGACTGCAACAGTAATTTTAAAAAATTACACCCCGTCCACATAATCTATATGTAAAAACAACCACAGGATACATAATGTTGGGATGTTACGACAATAACAAATAGGAAAATGGCTGCACATATGGAGCGAGGACTGTTTTATTGAACTAAACATAATTTTATCCAGTAGCTATAAAGAAGAGGTAGCAGATTTTGTTATGAGACATTTGTTGATAAATAATAAATTATTTTCCCTTGAGTTTAATAGACCTCACTGCTACTGAAGGAGCTCTCCTAGGTATGCAATGTGTGTCCGAAGGTAACTTTCTTGTAATGTTCCATTTGCACATTATACTTATTGAAAACAGTCTCTACATCTAGTGTTTTATTCAATATCTTTTTAATCATCTCTAAGATGGCTATTGCTGTCAATATGATTTGCAATAATGATTCCTCTTGATTATATTTAGCTCTAGTAATGGCATCTATTTCAGTTGGCATAACATTTTGGTTTCTCTAAGAATATTCTGGGCTTTGCTGGAGACAGTAAATCCATGATGGCTGTCCAAAAAGAAAACAGGTTGCATCTCTAACCAGGGAAAAAAAGAAAGATAACATGTGAATTCCTACAGAAGAATTTTAAAAGTGCCATTTACAACAAACTGGCGGCTCATAGACCTTCCTGTTTCATTTCTCACCAGAAGAGTCAGACTGTGCTGTTCACAGTCTAAAGATGTTCCTGAAAAACCTGACATTAATTAGGAGACTAAACACATAGGTTAATGTATAAGCAAAGATCTCTGTATTTTTTAAAATTCTGGAATGCAAAGTCTCAAACAAGATGTAATCCAAACTTATTTTAAACACATAAACCTATAAATATAGTTTAATACTTCAATCAAAACTCAGTTGGATCTCCTAAATAGAAACTAGTAAATTTTTTTTTTAATTTTTATTTATGTATGATAGTCACAGAGAGAGAGAGAGAGAGAGAGAGAGGCAGAGACATAGGCAGAGGGAGAAGCAGGCTCCATGCACCGGGAGCCCGATATGGGATTCGATCCCAGGTCTCCAGGATCACGCCCTGGGCCAAAGGCAGGCGCCAAACCGCTGCGCCACCCAGGGATCCCTAGAAACTAGTAAATTAAACGGTTTTATATTTAATATGAATTGAATTCATATTAATTCCTCCTAGAATTACATAAGACTTTAGGGCTTAAATTAATGGATAAGCAAATTTTTATGTATCTTTTATAATTCAGTTGTGTCAAATACACGTGTGTACTTCTATTATGATTCATGTGTTCAGATTATCTAATTTTGAAACAAAATATAAAGTTGGTAATTGCAAGAATTACTTTAGAGAGGGAGCACAAGGTTGTCCAGTTAAGAACATCTTAGTTCTACGTGGATTAAAAGTGTTAAAATATGAACCTTATATATGCATGCAGTGCAGATAAGAATGCAAACGAATGATCTACTGGAAGCATAACTAGGCCTATAATTCAACACACATTAACTGTAATCATTATATATTTATCAAATGGACCATTCCTTTTTTAAAGAAAGGATGAATTAGTTGAAGTTTCATTACAGTAAAAATAAATAAATACAAATATTTCACTTATATATAGAATATTTTTACAGTAACTTTAAAAACAATCAGATCTCTCATTATACAAATATATTACTTCTTCCTTAACATGTGAAATACATTAAACTTTCAAAACATTTTAAAAAGTATGAGATCATTACCATTGACGGTTCAGTAATAAGTAAAATAAGCCACAACCAAATACAGTTTTAAAATATAGAACAGCAATAAATAAATAAATAAATAAATAAATAAAGTAAAATAAAATAAAATAAAATATAGAACAGCTTAAGAGGATAATTTTCATATATTTATGGAGAACGAAGAACTCATGACTTATCAGCAAAGTTCACATTTTAAGGAGGGTTTCAGTGGTTAAATGTGAATTTCCAAAATATGAAAGCTATTGAGACAAGATGTAGTTTGATATAAAGGTACACGCACGTCAAACTTAAAAATTCTTTTATATATCAAAAGACACAATAAAGAGAGTGAAAGGGAAACCTCTGGAATGGGAAGAATTTTTGCAAATCATATACCTGATAAGGGTTTGATCTAGAATATATAGAGAACTCCAACAACTCAACAACAACAAAAAACAACAAACCAGATTTTAAAATGGGCAAAAGACTTGAACAGGCATTTATCTGTTCATTTATGAGTATATGGAAAGATGCCCCAAAACATTCACCATTAGAGAAGGGCAAGTCAAAGTTACGATGAGATATTACCCCACACCCTATACAATGGCTATTATCAATACAACAGAAACTAAGAAGGGATGGGGAGGATATGGAGAAATCAGAGCCCTTGTGCCCTGCTGGTGGGAATGTAAAATGGTACCAGCTGCTGGGGCACCAGACGGGATGAGCACTGGGTGTTATTCTGTATGTTGGCAAATTGAACACCAATAAAAAATAAATTTATCATTAAAAAAAAAGAAAAGAAAAAAGAAAACAGTATGGTGGTTCCTAATAAAAAAACAAAAATAGAATCAGCATATGTATTCGTCTGCTCAGGCTGCCACAACAAAATACCATAGGCTGAGTGGCTTAAACACCGGAAACCTGTTACACAAAACTGAGGCTTGAGACACCCAAGATGCAGGGGGGCCAGCTGGCTTGGGGAGCAGTGAGAACCATCTTCCCTGCTTGCAGATGATGACCTTTCCGACGTCTCCAAAAAAAAAAAAAGAGGAGAGAGAGGCTGGGAGAAAGGAAATTGCTTAATGGGTACAGACTTTTGGTTTTGCAAGATGGAAAAGTGCTGGTGACCTGTTTATATACATATAACTTAGTACTTCTCAACTCAACTGCACGCTTAAAAGCGATTAAGATGGTAAATTTTATGGAATGTGTTTTTTACTATACTTAAAAATACCAGATTCCTTGCATCTCTCCAATGATCTTCTGAGATTTATTTTTAGAAGTTTTGATCTGGATCACTAAGTTATAATTCAATCTATAAGAATGTCAATACACACAAAATGTACTTTTAACTGAATGGTATTTTAAAAATAGTATTTCCGTTTTAATGTTACAGGTGAGCTCTTCCTAAAGCTAAGGAAATGAATTTTTTTTTTTTTTTTTTTTTTTTTTAATTTTCACAAAAGAAGGGCAGCCTCTGTGGCTCAGCGGTTTAGCGCCGCCTTCAGCCCAGGCAGGGCATGATCCTGGAGACCCGGAATCGAGTCCCACGTCGGGCTCCCTCTGCCTGTGCCTGTGCCTCTCTCTCTTCTCTGTGTGTCTCTCACGAATAAATAAATAAAATCTTAAAAAAAATACAAATTTTCACAAAAGTAGGCTACCATAAGTGGAAACTCAATATTGCTTACTATTATACCAATTTAATCTAATTAGGTTATATTAATATGTAACTTTTCTCTGTATCCCACCAAGATGTTTTCACTATTTTAGGACAAAAATAAATAAATAGAATGCGTTGATGAGCTTACAGAAGCAGAAACAATTCTGAGGCCACAAATCCGTGTCTGTGACTTGTCAAATCTGAGAAACAAAAAGGCAGTGAGGGCAGCTTTGCTAGGATGACGAGCACATTCAGAGAAAGTTGGGGCATATTCAAGAAGTTTGCACTTTTGGAAACTATAGTCCCACTTGACAAATTAGTGCCCCCTGTCTGCGCCACCCTCCTAAGGTCTCCTGCTACCAGGGCTGGGGTGCAGGTGAAGCCGGGTCCCATTCAAAGGAACTAGCAGGAGCGCAGAAGCTCACAGGGACCCCCAGGGGCCACCCTGGAGGGGAATACAGGAGGACGCACCGCACACCAGGGTGTGCCAGCTCGGGGTTCACCAGGTGCTCCTCCTCTGCGCCAGCCGCTGGGGCCTGCGGGGTGGGGGGCGCCCTGGCCACAGTTCCCCGGCTTATCCCCGACAGTGGGGGTGCCCTCCCGTGATGCGCCCTCCTCGGGCACCCCGCTGACCGGGTGCACCCTCCCCGGGGACCCCGCTGACCCGGGGTGGTCTCCGTCCCCGGTGCTCTCGGGGTGCGCCCTCTCCGGGGACCCCGCTGATCGTGTGTGGCTTCCCTCCCGGGGCTCTCGGGCGCGCCCTCCCCAGGGCCCCCGCTGACCGAGCGCGCCCTCCCCGGGGACCCCGCTGGCCGGGTGGCCTCCCTCCCCGGTGCTCTCGGGGTGCGCCCTCCCCGGAGACCCCGCTGACCGGATGCGCCCTCCCCGGGGACCCCGCTGACCGGGTGGCCTCCCTCCCCGGTGCTCTCGGGCGCGCCCTCCCCGGAGCCCCCGCTGACCGAGCGCGCCCTGCCCGGGGACCCCGCTGGCCGGGTGCGCTCTCCCCGGGGCCCCCGCTGACCCGGTGGCCTCCGTCCCCGGTGCCCTCGGGCGCGCCCTCCCCGGAGCCCCGCTCGCCTGGCGCCCTCTCTCGCCCGCGGGAGGAGCTCGGTGCGCCTGCCCACGGCCCCAGCCCTGTCCTCCCGCGCAGGCCGCGCTGGTCTCGCTCCCGGGAGGCGGTGCGCGGAGGCCGCCGCGGGCACTGGGCGCGCGGCTCAGCGGGCGCGCGCGGGGTCCGCTCGGCCTGGGGCGCCTTCTCCGTCCACCTTGCGGAGGGCGCCGGTCCCCCCGGAGTCGGGGTGCCTTCCCCGTTGCTCAGGCTGCGCGGGCGGCGTCCCCACTCGGGGGTGCCCCCGTCCTCCCCTGCCCGCGCCCTGACTCTGCGTCGGGAATGAGCCTGGAGCCCGGCGATGCTCGCCCGTCCCGGCACCGCGGCGACGCCTGAGGTCACCGGACGCGCGGCCGGCCCGCAGACCGTGGAGAGGACCCTGGGGACAGCCGGGCTGCGGGCACTTCCCGGCTCCGTGACCAGCCCCTCCCGCACCCCAGAAGCAGCCGGAGGGAGGGCGACGTTGGGAAGACCGAGCCCCCCGGCGGGAGCGCACGGCGTAGGGGTCGACGCAACACGGGCTGCCTGGGAATGTGCACGCGGAGCCTGTTTATTTGCAGGAATAAAATGAGTTGTGTGCGTTACTGAGGTTCTCCCGCCCCCCCCCCCGCCCCGCCGTGCGCCCCCCCGCCCCCCGGGAGCACACGCGGGCGCTGAGGCCAGTTGGCGAAGTTGGCAGCGCCTGGGGGTGACGCGCCGCAGCAGCTCGGCTCGGACCCCGCGAGCGCACGGCGGCCGCCGGCAGGAGGAGCGCTCCCGGGGACCCCGTCCCGCTCGCTCCCGGGCACGCACACACGCTCGCGCTCACGGGCGCGCACACAGGCGCGCACGGCCCCCCGCCCCCCGCGCGATTCCCGGGCGCGGCCGCTAGAGGGAGGCCCGCCGCGCGCAACCGGAGCGGACCGCGAGCTGCCGCTCTCCCGCCGAGTTTGCGTTTTCCGCCTCCGTGGTCCCGCCGAGGGGGCCCTGGGGAGGCCGAGGCCGCTCCCGGCTGGGGGCGCGGGGGTCCTGGCCCTGCACAGCCGCGGGCTCCCCTTTCCCGGGGGGACCCCGTGCTGCTCCCCGTTCCTCACTGCGCTGCACCTGCAGGTGTCCGGGTGCCCCGCGCAGGGCCGGGACCGCCCCGAAGTGCTCCCTTTGCGTGTCCTGGTCGGGAAGGAGCGTGCAGAAGGGGCCGCGGAAAGGCCACCCCCCACCCCCCACCCCCCCACCCCCCGTTTTCGGAATCCTGTCTCCACCTCCGCTGCATCTTCCTCCTTACTTGCAAACACGCCGCCGACGTCTGAGTGCCGCGGCGCCCGTGGGAGCGCCCGCGGGGCAGGGACCCGCGCGTCTTCACCCAGGAGCGAGCACGAACTCCCTCTGCCCTCCTCTGCGAGTCTGAACGAATTCCTCGCCACCGGCCTGGGAGGAACGCAAACCCTGCAGCTCGCCGCCTGTGCTAACGCGGGGCCCTGGGAGATGCTGCTCGTGCAAAGGCCCGGGGGCTCCCGGGGGGGTGGGAGCGAGAGCAGCGTCTGAGACTGGCCGCCAGCACCCTGGGGACGCTTCCCGGGGCTTCATCTCCCCGCGCTCCGAGCGGGAGGCCGCGGGTCCGGCCAGGGGAGGGTTTGGCACGATCCGGATTGGGGGTTCCAGACGGGAGCGTGTCCTCCCCCCGCCCTCCCCGCGCCCCGTGGATCCCAACTAACTTTGCAGAATGACGGGGAATGAGGCCTCCGAGGCCGGCGGCGCGGCAGCGAGGCTGCGCTGAAGAGCGAGCTCGGGGCGCCCGGCCCCCCCGGTCCACGCAGCGCGGCCGCGTCCTGCTCGCCGAGCGCGCCCCCAGCACGGGGCCGGCGGCGCCCCGACTCGGACGCGGGGCTCGGGGGCCGACCTGCGCCGCGCTCGGCCCCGGAGGCGGGCGGCCCCTCTCCCGGCGCGCGCAGCCCGCCCCCCGCGCGCCCTCCCCGGCGGCCCCCGCTCGGCCCGGCCCCGCGCAGCAGCCGCGCACTTCGGAGCAGTTACTCGGCGCGGAGGGAGGCGCGCGGGGCTGGCCCCCCCTCCCCCTCCCCCTCCCCCTCCCCTCCCTCCCCTCCTCTCCCTCCCTCCCCGCGCTCCCCGCGCTCCCCGCGCGCAGGCTTCCTGGCGCCCGGCCCCCGCCAGGCTCGCTCTCCAGCGGGAGGGAGGGAGGGAGGGAGGGAGGCGCGGGGGCTGCGCGCATCCCGGGAGACGCGGCGCTTTTCCGGGGACTCCGGGGCCACCGCGGACCAGGCGCGCTCGGGCATCGCTCCGGGAGCCTGAGCATCCCCCCGCCCCCCGCGGCTGCGGGGACGGCCGCCCTTCCCCCCGGGAGCTGCCCTCCCCGCGGCACCTGCAACTTGTTCCGCTGCCCGCCGTGCCCCGCGTGCGGCTCCAACATCAAAGTTTTCCCTTCCTTTTACCGGAAAAAGCAGCGCGTCGCATCCCCGGCTCGCCTCCCCCGCGCGGTCTCGGCCGGGCCTCCGGGAGCGGCGGAGGAGGGAGCTGCCGCCGGGCCCCTCGGTGACCCTCGTGCCGGCGCAGGAGCCGCTGCCGGCGGCTGGGACGCGCGCCCGAGGCTTCCGGGGACCCTCCGGGTGCGCCCCGGTCGCATCCCCGCCTCGTCCTGGGGCCGCCCGCGGCGAGCGCTGGGCTCGGGCGCCCTGCGGGACCCGGGCTCCCGCCGTTCGGGGTCCGCGCGTCCGCGGCTGCGGAGGAGCCACGGGAGGAAGCCGGCGGCGGCGGTGGAGCCCGGAGGTAGGCGAGGGGCTGGGACCCGGCGCCCTGCGCGCAGGTGGGCTGCACGGGGCGCCGGCTTTGCGGGACCCGGGCTGCCCGCGCGCCCCTCCTGCCGCGCCCTGTCCCTCCCGCTCGGGCTGGGGCTGGGGCTGGGGCTGGGGCTGGGGCTGGGGCTGGGGCTCGGGCTGGGGCTGGGGCCGGGGCCGGGGCTGGGGCTGGGGCCGGGGCCGGGGCGCCGGTTCAGCGCGCTCCCAGGGTGGATGGCCCTCCGCCGCTCCCCGCCTCCGTGCCCCGCAGCTGGCCTTTGGAGCTGCTGGTGGGGCGGTGGGGGGGGGGGGTCCCCGGGAAGTTGGTAGCTTGCAGGTTGTGAGAAGGTCCAACTCGATTTTATTCAGTTTCTTAAAGGATGTGTTTCCTGTGGGCAAGAATCATGGGAAAGAAATGCCAGTGTCGTGTACAACTGCAATCCAGCTCGGAAATCACCTTCATTTCCCCCCGCCCCCCCAAAAAAGAAAAGTTTACCCCATGCAAGTTCCCGTAATGTCCAGATATAAAGCACGGAGGCTTGGCTTGCTGTAGCAGCTGTAAACTGGGGAGGGGGCTCTCCTGTTCTTAAAGTGCCGGGTGTCAAGGGCGTTGTGGCCAGGTTGCCTGCCTGCCTGCCTGCCTCCCCCCCTTGCCTCCCTCCTTGCCTCCATCCTTCCCCAGCTCCCTCTCCCAGGTGCTGCCCCCCGTAACAAAGCCCCGGGGAGGTAAAAGGGAACGGAACACTTTTACAGTCTGCAGGAATGATGAGACTTGGCTGTTGCCAGCCTTGCCTGAAGTTTTTTATTTAAATACCTCATCTTGTTTTTGTTTTTGTTTTTTTTTTTTTTCAGTTAAAAGAGGTAATTTTGGGGGTAAGACTGATGCATGCAGTATCTGGGGTGCACAGTTCAGCATGGTAAGATTTGGGATGTGGTGTGTGTAATTGATCCCTCTGGTTGCATGTTCAGTAATGACAGAAATTGCAGGAGATGGTAGAAACAGCCCTTGATTTTTTTTTTTTTTGCCAAGCAATATTTTTGGACTGTGGGGGGAAATTAAAAAAAAAAATCAGTATCAAAATGTAGGTATGGGATGCATAGAGGAAAGCGGAGAGGTAAGTTAACTTTACTGAGAATCAGTGGGATTTCATAGCTGCATATGGTAATCAGGGAACTAAATGAACAGTGAGCTTTCCCAGCTTGCAATGCCCCATCTGTAGGAAGACTGCTGTTCCATCTCATTTCTGCCCTGGTTTGTGGGAATAGAGGGCTGTTGCATGGGTTCGTTTAGTTCCTGACACACGGGTGCTGTAGATGCCAGGATGTCTGTCCTGCAGAGAGAGACCAGGTCCAGGACCCAGCCCCAGGCCACAGGGCCGCCTCTCCACTACCAGGAATCCTTCAGGGAAGCTGCAACTAGTGGAATCTGGAGCGTCTTCCTCTGCGCTTCCTTTCCTCCTCCTCTGCTCCTCTGCACTGGTGCCTCCCGATCTGAACCTAAATCTCTTCTGTGAAATAAGCTCCGTCCCTCACGTGTTCCTTCTCCCATGGCAGCACTGAGCTGGGGTTGCCCTGAACTGAACTTGTTAAACCCCCAGCAGTAAACTGTGTGCAGTTGTCAGGTGCTCAGCAAGCTCCCTGCTGAGCCAGGTGTGTAGGGGGGGCGTGAGGGGAGACCCCAATACCGTGGGAGTGGGAGACAGACTAAGCTAGGAGTATGGGTCGCACTTAAGTAGAATTGGGGCAGGGCAGATGGGGTGGAATAAAGCTGAAATCTGAGGGTGTGTGTGTGTGTGTGTGTGTGTGTGTGTGTGTGTGTAGAGGGGTCCGGTTATCAGCAGGAATCAACCTTATCTTAGATCTGCACCAGCAGGTTATCTCAAAGGTCAGACTCCTTGCTTGATAAATGCTTTAAAAAGGATTGGGAATCCCAGGAAACTAAACAGCCCTCCTTTGCCCAAATAAACCCCTTAGTCTTAGGGTGGAAGACAGTTTTTGTCCAATTTTAGTGCCTAAGAATGCATAAAAATGGAGATTTATGACCCCAGACACATGAGAAATTTGTTCAAGAGGATCCAATTAGCTGCATGTTTAACGCCATGGGTGATTCCAATTCTCTAGCTCAAGAATTATTCTGTGAAAAACACAGGCTTAGTGTTAATGAACTTGCTTTTTAGGGAAGGCATCATGTTAATCTGAATTTTTTTCCTAATGTTTATCTTCTTGAGTTTTTCTTGTTTTCCATTACCTGTGTCATTTTTGTTGTCACATCTGTTCTGCTAGGAGATGGCTCTTCTCAAATATCAAACTTTTATCGTTTGTAGATTTGAAAGGATGGATGGTGGCCATTTGAGATTAAGACCAGGAAGCACTAATGTGCCTGTGTCACTCAGGTGGTAGAAATGCTTCTCGATTGAGATTTTATGTTTTATTTTTTTATTTTTATTTTTTTTAAGAAACGTACTTGATGGTTTGGTTAAGTAAACATGATCATCTCTTCCTTACCAGAAGAAGGATATTTTTAAAAATGTTAATCTTTTTATTTCATATATTTACATATTTACCTTTTTGCTAACACGGCAAGTATTTCAAGTAGCTTACATGATACAATAAAAAGAAAAAGTAAACTTAAAAATCCCTACAATCAATTTTTGCTATTCTCCCCATGAATAAAAAAGACTTCACGGAAGTGACATAAAGGTGGAGGAAAGGATTGATGAACTCCTGAACCCAATGAAAAAAACTGGTCATTTCATCGGGGTCTTATTTTCCAAGTGACATTTCCATGAAATTCTTAATTTTCCCCATTCTTTCCAACCAAAACAAGTTGGTCATTCATTGTCATGGTCTTCATTATGTGTGGTGTTCACTGATATTTTGTTATTAGGTTCTCATTTCTGCACTTCATGGTACGTTGTATACAGTGTTGCTTGTACAGAAGATGTTTTCATATTAGTAAGGGATTAGAGCTTTCTGTTGCTTAAACGTTTGCACCATAAAGGCACGGCATCACATTCGAATAAAGGAGGAGGATATTGTATTTGCTTATTTTCTTAAAAAAAAAAACACTATTTAGTTGTATACGTATGTTGGTTGACTACTACTTGAAATTGTGTGCATGCTGAAAGTTCTTTAAAATGCAGCATCCATGTTTTAATAAAATAGGACCTCTCAAGTGATCTATGGCACAGATGTGGCTCATGTGAACTAAAGGCTAATTTTGGAGTTGTTTTGTTTTTGTTTTTTGTTGAAACTCCAACAGCCTCTTTGGATGTTTGGTTGATGACGCTGTAAGACGTGAAAAAGCTGGGAAGGAAATCACAGACTTACTTTAATCCTAGCGGGATAACCTTAACCTAAGAAAGGCACAATTTTGCTTCGTATTAGACCCAAATCACAGATGTTATAACTGATGCGTGGAGGTAGAAATGTAGTGCCACCCGTTCCAGGATTCCTGCCACATTTTAAAGACTTTTGGTAAAGTGGTGACATCACTGAAAGCAAAGACGATCCATTTCTATGTTTAAAAATATGTGAACTTTTACATAGAGGTTCTGGAAACTTCTTTTTCTATGACATAACCCCTCCCCCCTGGGGTGAAAGAGAGAGTAGCCCACATGGTGGCACTGTTGTGATGAATAATATTTTACATAATTCTACCCTTGAACCACCGTTAGCTACCAGTATACCAAAGGAAACTTTGGGCTTTTCTCTAATGATAAATTTTCTGACAGCATCTTCCTAGTAAACATACTATTTTTTAGGTCCGAGTGCCCATTGTTGCCAAGGACGGCCTTTTAAAAAATGATTTCCCAATCTCTGTCCAAGAAAACCTAGAAGCCATGACTCCTACATTTTTTTTCCATTCTCCTCCCCTGTGTTCTAACATAAATCACTTCATAGCTATAGAAGATACTATCTCTCTTTTTTTTTAAGATACTATCTCTTAAAGTGATTTTCACATTTAGTAGGTACGTACTTTTCCAGTCATCTGCAGTGTTACATATCTTATCTTTGTTCTGTTCTTAAAATCAGAGTGGCTCCTCTTCTACGTGGTACACCACATGTGTTTACCTTAAATTCCTCTATGCTACCAGAAAAAAAAAAAATCCACAATATGTCAGTGATTTAATGGATTCCTTAACAGATCGTTTGCATTTTAATAGAAGGCCAGGAGAAGAAAACATATCCTAGCACGTGTCTCCAGGGAGGGTTTGCAGGTCTTTAGACAACCATTCCTACAAGGTAAGGCTTCCCAGACCCCAGTCACAGGTATATGAGGCCGGCTCTACAACCTGGTTGAGATCTGCAGGCCTCCCCTGTGGGTTATCTCATGTCGGGCGTGTCAGAGCCTATCCAAAGACTTCAGTGCAAACAAGCAACGAGAATTGAGTCCATAGCTGAGATTTGAACAAGGAGAATAGGACGTTATCGCTAATGTAGGAACAGAAGATGGAATCCAGGGACTAGGGAAATTAGAAAGGTAGGCCACATATTAGATCCTGTCTTTTTGGGTTGGCCATTGGCAAGATTTGTGAGTGGGATCACACTGGAAGACCCAACTGGGGAAGAGAGAACAAACACAAGGCATGGGAGAGGTCCTAGTGCCTGGGGCCGGTCCTCCTGGGCTTTGAGGGTGCAGGGAGGACGTTTGCCCACCTGTCTCTTGCAACTTCTTCTTTTGCTAGTGTTTGAGAAATTGCTCTATAGGATGACAAGTGCAAGTTTGATTCCTGATGAAAGGAAATTCTTCATTCTTCAGTCTTAAAACCATAATTGTCTTCTAAGAATTGCATCTCCTGGGTTACTTACAGAGCAAAAGGGCTGTGGTTGGTTAGTGACTTCATTTAACGTCTTACAACTTAGGCAAGGATACTGAGATTTCCGTCGACTGCATCCTACAGCTGCGTAGAAAAGGGTGAAGCAGAAATGCTGACTTCCGTTTTAAAGATAAATAAAACATTAGGAATGACTTCTGTGGCCGTAGGTGTTTTCTAACTTTCCTACGGTTTTTATTTGTGAATTACGTAAATCCCCACCTCTTCATGATGAATTATTTTCACAGATGAAGCAAGAAAGGGAAAGAAAGCACATCTGTCGATTTTGACTTAAGATATTTGAGAATCCTGTGAAAAAAGGATCTCAAAGTTATTTTCTCATATTGTTTTTTTTCTTCTTACATGCTTCAAATAACAAGAAAATCTTATGTATGTAATATATTTTAGAAATACATATATAACATATATCAGAATACATATGCATTAGGATTTTCCTGTTGAACTTACTCTGATTGACAGGTTTATCCCTTTTCATTTTGAAGTTCTCTCCCCATTGCTACTGAAGACAGACTTTTCTGAGAGATTAAAAAAATCAATTATTAATCTAATGATTTGATTCAAAATTCCTTCTAAGAATATTTTTAAAAGGATAATTAACAATCAAATAGGTATGAGTTAAAAATCCATAATGTCTCAGTTCTTATTTTTCTCTGCTAGAACACATAAGCCAAATGCTATTTACATTATTATTTATACTGTGTTTCTGATAGATTTCAATGTACTTAGAAGAGTAAAAATTATTTGTATTCACCAATATTATGATTGAATCATTTGATGGATCAATGGAATCCAATTACTGTATTTTTGAAACAGTACATTTCTGATTAAAACAGTGTTACTGTCTTAAAAATAATTCTGTAACATTAACACAATACATATTATTCAGAACAAGTTTTAGGTAATTTAATATGTATGAAATTAGCATCTGCATAACATTTATGTTCTCTTAAATGGGTTTGTAAATGTGAAACAAAATTTTAAATTATTAAAGGGGTCTTTATGTGCAAAAATGTATGTGTAAAGTTGAGTTGATATCATTATTTGCATTATATTTCATACAGTTTAAAGCGTTATAGGTGTTGAATCCTGAAACATTATTACAATTGAAAAAATAACATTAATTACTATATGACAGCTAAATTACATATTAACTATGACTTTGCAATAAACCTGGAGACCTAATAACTCCATTTTTGGGGGTGTTATACTGTTTCCTCTAAAAAGTATTATACTGGTTTATTAAACATGTCATGGTAAATATTTAAGGTACAAATATATATATTCTTGTTGATCAGTGTGTGACAAGGTGAGGCAATATAAGTTGATTCTATAGTTCGGTATCCAGAGTATAAAAATAATAACCCTATGCAGATATGTACAACACATACACACGCACAAATAATGATTTTTAAAGAATGCCCATGGTCACCCAACTCCTCACAGTCTAAAATATATCATGTGTACTTAGCTCTAGGAATTGGTTTTCTTTTTTTTTTTGTTTTTTTTTTTGTTTTTTTGTTTTTTTTGGAATTGGTTTTCTGTTGGCCTTTAGAATCCATCAGGCCATGACATACTGATGACATTTGGCATGTACTAAGAAATTACAAATCTACTTCTAAACATACTGTTTCCAAAAATAGCAGATTAAGTTAGGTGAAAATGCAATGAGTCTGTGTTCACAGTGAACATATTCTTCGGTAGGAGCATATTAATTAACAAATATGGTGGAGACGAGAGAGCATTAGTACGTTTACTCATCTTTCTAATGAGAAAAAAAAAAAAAAGACCATATGCTTAGAAATACATCTTAGAAAAGAACACTAATTACTCTGGGCGAAAATTTAATAAATAAAAAGTTGGTAAATGAAGACTTACTGTAACTGATTAAAAATTATGGCATTCCAGTATTTGTAAAATTAATATTAATATAATTATAAAATTATAAAAATTAATATTAAATTATAGCATTCCAGTATTGTAAAATTAATATAATTAATATTAATAAATATTGTAAGTAACTTCTATATTAAATACCCTTCAAGAAAGCCATATTTTTCGGCATGATAAGTAGCCAAAAACATTTCAGAAATTAAAAAAATGTAATATTTTTACATTTATACTTAGACTAAAAAATAAGTTAGTGAAAATAATAATAAATTATCACGTAGAAATTTATTTTACGCCAGTTATGATTTCAAGAATTTTACATTTACTAACTCACTTATCTTTAGAACTTCGTTAGGTAAATCTTATTGTTTTCCCAATTTATTGATTAAAAAAATGCATGCTCACAAAAGTGAAGAGCTCTGGCCAGAGTCATCCAGTAAGAGATGGAATTCGAATCAGGAGTCCAGACACGGTGCTTTGGCGCCCTATGCTCTAGGGCTCTTGATGACTTTCCTAAATACCACGAGCCACTATGTGAACTCCCCGTAGACATGACTAATGTCACATCAGACAGTATGTGATTGTGCTCATTGCCAGCCCCAGTTTTACTTTGAGGATCTTCTATTCTGATACAGTTTTCGCATTTATTATATGAAAAAAAGAACATACTGCTCTAACTTGCAAGTCTGTGTTTTGTATCTTTAGAAGTTAATTACGTGACTGTTCTTTTTTTGTTTTCTTCATGAAGAAATTCTTATTTTTCGCATTTAAGTCACCTGGAATACTGGGTTCAACCTATCAACGTATGCGGGTGCCTTTTTTGTAAGACCGAAATAGCTTTCTTCTGAAGAGAAGGTTTTGCCAAACAGAATATGTTGACAATCGTGCTTTTCTTGTTTTCGCACATTTAATTTTCACCTGGATTCCAAACTCTGCTGCGTTCCTTTCTGTTCTACAAAGAGCAGGAAGCACAGGTTCTCCTCCCTGAGTCTGTGGTCGTCGTGCTAGGCATGTTGTCTGTATGTGTGTTCATCCGGGGGGGGGGGCTCCTGGAGGCCAGGTGATGTTCTGGATGGCATGCGTGCTAGCAGATTCACCTCCTGGAGGCCTAGTGGGGTCAGTGCGTGATACTGGGGGATGTTACAAGGCTGGAAGTTGGGCTTCTGGGCTCTGAGGCTTGTTTATGGCGATGCTGGACACACATTTCAGGCTGCTGAAAGGTGAGCGTTCTGAACAAGTGGGAGGAAAGCAGCAGACAAGAATAATTCAGGTATGACTGCCTGGTAGTGTTCTGTGTACGCAAATATCATCTTATAAATAAAAATGCTTGTCATGTATTGGAAAGGGAAAAAGGTGTATTTTTATATATTTAAGTGAAAATATGGTTGCGATTGTTCGTTTGTTTTTGTTTTTGGACACTCTTAGGAATAGTAAGCTTTCTGGCATTAGGAAAATAGATTCACAGACGAAAAGCTACAACAAGTAACACCTGACCTAACTCTTGTGAAAGCTGAAAAAGTTTTACCGAAGAGAATTTTCATACTAAACGACTAGTTTGACTTAAAACGAAACAACAAGGGTGCTTGGGTGGCTCGGTTGAGCGTCTTCCTTAGGCTCAGGTCATGATCTCAGGGTCCCGGGATTGAGTCCCACCTCGGGCTCCCAGCACAGTGGGGAGTCTGCTTCTCCCTCTGCCCCTACACCTGCTGATTCTCCCTCTTTCTTTCTCTCAAATTGATAAATAAAATCTTTAAAATAAAATAAGATAAAATGAAACAAGAAAACAAAACTGCTTAACAGAGAGAGCAGGTTTATGGGCATTCAGCATTTCTCTGGCTTTGAGTAGCTACGACTGAAAAATAAATAACAAAGCAATTCCATTTTTTTAAGAAAGGCAACCTGGCTTTCTCCTGGAATTGTATTTATTCTATACCCTTATACTTGTTGAAAATTATCTGAAATGAAAGCTCAGTTATTGGAGATAATTGTGCGTGTGTTTTTTTTTTATTTTTTTTTATTTTTTAAATAAGGCCTCTGCATTCTGCTCTGATTTCATTAGAGTTACGTGTCTTTCTCTCTGCATTTTTTTTTCAGAACCAATCAGTGGCCCTCAGGCTTCTTTACAACTAAGCAGCATCGATTAAAAGTTAGAATAGAATTAACTTAAAAGTTGAGGAGGAAAACAAAGTCTTAGACTCGGGTGCAGTTCTAAAAGCTGATTACCGCACGAGAGAGATTCGTGTCGCAGGTGAAGTCTTCAGCCAAGGGTCTGCGGCCACAGAGTCGTACCCAGTGCCAGGCTGAAGTGAGGGCTGTAATGTAATCAGAGCTTTCCCAATCTAAATGGTCATTATCAGATAATTAGGAGGATAAGAATTAAAAGGAAGAGCACCAGAGAACGTATTAGACTATTTCACTCTAAAACAATATGGGATCAATACCATTTCTCTGGAGCTCGGGGCACTAATTGTTAGAAAGAGATTGTAAGTGCAGCAGGTCGCAGAACCGATTATGCCAGTGAGATGTTTGATGATGTAATCCCGTTGGCACTCATTCATCCGCGGACAAGTGCTTTGTTGGTTCGCATTTCTCAACAGCAGAAATAGGGGCACGTTCTAGGGCTTCCATGAACACACTACCTCTTCCCTTAGAGGCTTTCATTGCTTGCAGTAACTGCAGTGATTATACCTTTTTATTAGAGAAGTATTAGAAATATGAGGTTTCTGGAGTGCAAATGTCTATGTGGGGGTCCCCTCGTGATCTGGAACTTAGAAATAACATCTAAGTCCCATTCCCCGTCTAATCTGAAACAGGGACAGGTGAACAAATGTAATAAACACCCCTATTTCCCAAGAAAGAGAATGGGAGGGATGCAACTGGGACAGTGATCTTTGTGGGATGCGTTCCACTTCATTCCTGCTTGCAAACTGGGCAGTTTATTCTCAAAGTCGTGTCTTCCTGGTAATAACCTCCTGGTGCAGGACAAATATCCTGTGACCTCCCGGGTTGTTCTTGCACGAGGGGCCTTGTTAGGTGGGGCTCTACTTCACATGTTGCACTTTACTTCCCCGTACAAATTTCAGTGTCACAATATTCTTTTCCTCCTCCCATTCCCAATTTCAGAATAATACACCCCAACGATGAAATCTTGAAAAATACAAAAGGAAAAAAATATCATCAATCCTACCGTTGGAAGATATCCTTGCTTATTTATAGTGGCCTGTAATTCTTTGTCAAGCTCATTTTTCCTATTTATTTATTTATTTATTTATTTATTTATTTATTTATTTATTATTTTGAGAGAGAGAGAGTACCAATGAGCTGGTGCGGAGAAAGGGGTGGAGAGATAGGTAGGGAGAGAATCCCAAGCAGGCAGGCTCCCATGTCCAGCGTGGGGGCTGGATCTCATGACCCTGAGATCATGACCTGAGCTGAAATGAAAAGTCTGTCTCTTAACCAACAGAGCCAGGCAGGTGCCTCAAGCTCGTGTTTCCTTTAAATAAAATACTACTTTTGTCCTTTATGAATTTACTATGAACATTTGAATACCAGTGTTTTTCTATCGCATTGTTTTTTGCCGACGTTATGCAGTTCTATTATCTGACGTCGCCACCTGGTATTGGGCTGAATTAGATCCAACGATGTATTTTGTTGTTACAGTTCAGTTTTTTAAAAGTTGGCTTTGCTGTCAGTACTTATAAATTGAAGATTTTTTGGAACTTTCTTCTTTTGAAAATATGGGAGATTCGGAAGTAGGAGGGCAACTTTGCTGCATGGTGGGTCAGGCTGTTCCCTAGGGCATTCTGACCTTATATCACACCACCTGGCTCTTAAATACCCCTCCTTAGTGTGGTGCTCATTTTGCAGTACTATAGATATATTGCTTCTAGAAATATCTTTATATATCTCTGCATTGCTTCAGTTAATTTCCTCTTATGTATTTGTAGGGGTAGAAAGTTACAGACTTAAAGTACATAGGAAGTGAGCAAGAAATTTGCACTTTCACTAAGCAACGTATTGTCCAATTCTTTTCTGTTTTACATTGTGTCCTTTTAATGGTGAGACTGACTTTAAATATATGATAATTATTTATTTGTATATCTTTATTTTTGAAATGACTTCATGCAATTTTGAGGTTTCCTTGCTAATTGAATTATTTTTATTGCTTCTTGCTATTTTTCACAATTTAACATCTTTAACTTTTGATGGTATATTTGAATGAATTGTTTCCACTTTTGTCAGTTCTATTAATATGTCCATTACTTTTGCCTTTCATGATTTGCATAAAGAGCTTTCTTACTGTTTAATTATTTAAATATTCATTTACATCTTTTATTTTTAAATTTTATTTTATATTTCAGTACAGCCTGAGTTAATTATAATGTAAGATATTTATAGGGATCTGATTTTTAAATAATTTTCGAAATCATTAACCAATTAGCTAATGACCATTTATGGAACAGTTTAAATTATATTAGAATATAGTTCCAAATTAATGTGAAGGCTTCCTATAAAAGGAAAA
Organism: Canis lupus baileyi; assembly: GCF_048164855.1. Taxonomy (NCBI): domain Eukaryota; kingdom Metazoa; phylum Chordata; class Mammalia; order Carnivora; family Canidae; genus Canis; species Canis lupus. The sequence goes on along the minus strand of NC_132864.1, from coordinate 44,849,839 downwards.
TTATTTCATTTTCTTTTAAAAGGCATTCTTTGCTTGTATTTGTCAAGACATCTTGTGTATTTTCTTTTTTTTTTTTTTTCTTGTGTATTTTCATCAGCTCTTATTAACAAGCATTATGTCACCCTCCTACCAAGATAACCTTGGTTGTCACACTATCTTGGTATGACTAATGCAGTATTCCTTATTAAGTCAACCTAAAACGGTAAAAACGGTTAGAAATCCCCCAGGAACATTGTTAGAAATAAGTTGAGCACACTGGTTTATTTAAACATTGATGGTTCGAGGTGGATCATCCAGGAACAGTGACCAAACTGCTTTTAACAAAATGTATATTAGCAAACTTTTAACATCAGCAGAAAATATTATTCCTTCAAAGGTCAGTCAAATTCATATCCTAGTAATGGCAATGTAAAATTGTGTTCAAATTTTATGTGGAAATCATCTTCAGAAGAGAGGGTATTTTGAATTATTTTACTATAGGTCATTTCTGTTATAGAGGATATATTAGAATGAAACTGTCTAACAAAAATATTTCTAAGTCTTGCTTTATCACCCATGCATTTAAAACAGTAGGACAAATTCCTTCTCATCAAGTATCAAGGTAGCTACTGGGTGCTCTTTCCAATACGATAGACCTTTTTATGTTTCTCTGAAACCAAAAGAGCTGCTGTAAAATTAATGAATCTGTTTGAATTCATTACAATCCCTACAAAGAACGACTACCTCTGTCTGCTGGGTCTCTATTCTAAGATGAATTTAGGAAAACACACATCCCTCTCTTAGGTAATCCCTACTCAGAAATGAGTTTACTATTCACTTATTGACTGTTAAATAGTACACCTTCGGCATTTCAAAATTAAGATGAAACTTCAATAATTAAAAAGAGTTTAAAAATTAATTTTCTTTTTAATTTTTCTATTGGAATAGAAATATATAGCGCATATGCCTTAATGACACACCACTTATATCAATAATAGGTGGGAAATACATTTAATAATTGAAACCTGCATTAGCATCTGTCTTTTGAATAGTGCGTGTCTTTTCTATTCTGCTTGGAGCTATTTGAATAGGACTTTCTAGAAGATAGGAAAGAATGATGCTAGGGACTTAGAGTAGGAACTTTTCCATACTCATCAAGACATTTACTTTGCAGAGCATTTCCAAGTCCAGAAAAGCAGAAGGAGAAATAAAGATCATAGTCACAATTATCACAAATAATCATCCTTCTATGTATAACGTGTGCTATATTTTGCTTTCTACCAAATCCTTTGGATAAAAGGGACGCAGGATATTGTCGTTTAACCTAGAGCATACCAAAAAAAAAAAAAAAAAAAAAAAAAACAAAAAAAACCTAGAGCATACCTGTTTGAGAGTTGAATTATCTATTCACATATTCCAAAGTAGAAAAGTAGTATATGTCCCCATTATGCTTTTTGCTGGTGCTACCTGTATGGTGCCCACGCACTGTGGCGAGAAAGTTCATAGGAGCCCGAGAACCCTGTATGTTTGAGTGGCGGCCAAAGAAAGGCTACACAGCATCACCAACTTCCTTCAGAGGATGTAGGTAATGAGCTGTGGATTGTCTTTACCTGGAGCTCAAGATAGAAGGAAGCTAGGCCAGCTGAGGCAAAGCTTGTCACGGGGTACCAGCAAGACCCATCTGGGGATTCCAAGAGAACTCTGTTTTGGGACTAAAGACATGTTGGAGAATCTCCACTTCCCTCCCCCTCCCCCCCCCAGGGACAGACTACCTTGATAGGATAGCTTGAGAGCGTGGTTCCATAGCTTACTTAAGTATAAAGTGGAAATACTTGAGTTCAATGAAATCAAAGGGGGACCATGCAGATTTATTAAAAGCAATGCGCAAAGGGTTTAAGTGAATTACCGTAGGTGATAGAGACATGCAGGAGACACCAAGATTTCTGACTTTGTTTTTAATATTTTCTCATTGCCACAATTCTGCTATTTTGTATACAGTATTGAACTTACGTTTTGCTAGTTTGACAGATTTTAGTTGCAGGGATTTCACAAAGACCCTCGTGTGTATGTCATTCGCCTTAAACACCGTGCTTTCAAGGTTTCTGGTTAGCATAGGAGTTCAGTATTCCAGTGGTGATGAGAGCCTTTTTTATAACATCTCATTTTCTTCTTCTGATAACATCCTATACAGCTGATTAAACAATATTAGCTTATATGCAGCAGTACCCCGAATTCCTATCTTGGGGGGAATGTGTCCTTTTGGACATGCTGTATTTAATTGTAATTTCCAGGAAACACTTTGGCATGATAGAAAATTTAAAAAATATTTATATGAATCAAGAGCTTTGTCTTCTTGGCTCAGCCCTGTCTTGTATCATCTGTCCAATCTTGGATAAGCCCTTTACAACTTCTGAATTTCAGTTCCAGATCGAAACGATGCGAGGGCTGACTTAAACGACCTAACACATTCCTTCTACCGGTGACATTCTTTGATTCTACAAATAGCCATTTTATTATTCAAGAATACATCTTCTGGTAACTTGCGTGAAGTGCTTCGGAATAATTTCGGTTCTTTCAGCTAACATTCCGTATTAGATTTAGGTGCATTAGACAAACACCCAAATGCTCCATTTAGATGTCATAATGACAAAATTCTGGCAAACCGTTGAGGATGTGGGTTGTTGTTACCCCATAAACACTCAGATCATTAGACATTTTGATGATGTGCAAGGCTGACGCCGGGGCCATCATTGGGCTGTCATTGAGTACTGTCAAAATAAATGTCTGATCACATCCTTCAGGAGGGGTGGACTGCTGGATTCTGCACTGGACCGTGTATGCTCTTAAGTAAGTACAGCAGAAAAGTCTTGGCCCTCCATTTAAATCGCTTTAGGATTTGAAATAGCTTGCCGTCTTTAACGAAAGCTTCAGCAACTCGAAATGACTTGCACTTATCCCCCACCATCTACCAGACTGTTGTTTCCCCCCTTTAATACCATCTGTAACCAAGATTGGAAGTTAAAGGAGATAAAAACCAGCGAGTTAAAGCCACGCTCAGTCATTAGAGTAGCTTTTTTCCCCTCTCACTCAGCTGCACATGTGAATGATCACACGCAACCTCGAGGTCTAAACCCTGTATCACAGTGAATAATGAATGATTTAGTTCTAATTCAGAAGTTCCCTTTTAAAAAAGAACAAGTGTAACAGACCTCTTTTGAGTGAATTGAAAATTAGTTTGAAAACATGGTTTTGTTAAACGCATTTGAACTTCCTTTCCTTCACTTTGGGGAGTCCCTGATATCGACCGTTTGTCCTTCCAGAGTTTCTATTCGAGCCCTCCCTCTTCCTCTGGATGTAGAGTCAGGCGTGGAATCGCCAAGTGATAAATTCAAACTCAGAATTTTGCTTGTTTGTTTGTTTTTGGTGTTACAGTTACCTAAGAGAGATCGCTAGAGGTTTTCAGGATAAAGTGCGTAATGTTTGAAGAGCGTGTTGTATCTTGCCTATTATTTCAAGATCGTTTGAATTTCCTGCACCTTATTATGACAGCTTAAATATTGTTTACAGAGCCATTCCTGCCTGCTTCTGTATCAGTTAACAAAGTATGATTGGTGTTTATTTTCCAAGTCTGAGTTTTGCAGAACGGTGCTTTCTCAGAGCCGTTCTACACATGAAACCTCCGTGCAGATTATTTACAGTGCAAAGTCTTAGTTCATTTCGTGAATTATTTACCATATCACACACCCATGCTTGGGAATCAGCATACTGTCATATTGTTAAGTAGAGGTAGCATGATTAAATGTCTAAAGAGTTTTCATATGTATTAATCTTGTATATACCATGTTATGGACCGTGAACATTTATTTGGCTTAAATATGCGATGATAATATACAATATACTTTTCAAAAAAATATATATACTTTTCATTTGGACATAGAATTCCGGTGGTTAGGTATACAGGGAGGTATAAAGGTCTGGACACTGGGTACAACTTTCAATTAGACCTAGCCGACTTTTACAGATGACAAACCGCTTTACGTATATTGCCCCACATGATTATTAGCACGGTTGTGAGGTTGTTGGGGCAGGTATGATTACTCCTGTGTAGACATAAAGACCTAGGTTGAAAGCACAGTGCAAACCCATATTCGCGCAGTAATCCCAGAGCTGCTCTTGACATCTGGTGTCGCGTCCTTTTTATACAGTGCAATACATTTAGGTTGGTCGGGGTCATCTGAAAAGGTGCAAAATCTCCTTTATCTCCTTTTGCACATATGGGGATTGCCCCTCTTCACAATCAGGTGAGATTTGATTCTTACCTTCTAGAATAGCCCATTGTGAAGAATTTGGAAATGAATATAAGTCCAGAAAAGAGAGCTATACAAATATTGTGTGTATATTATACATTTTATATTTATATAAATTTATATATTTATATAATTTACATTATACATTTATTATACGTAAATATAGACAAAATATGTGGGTAACATAACGCATATAATGTATGTGTGTGTGTATATATATGAGTTAGTTATGGATATTCCTAGTTTGAAATACACTCACGTGAAAAGTAACCTGATTTTAAACTAATCTAGAAACACGGGAAATGAGTTGGTGAGAATGGAGCCATCCCTTGACTCCCAGGACTCAGGATCTCACAGAGGTCTCCACATTCCCATGTTCGCTGGATTTTGGGAATGTTCCTGCCTCTTCAGTTTTTGAGGAGGATCGACATCAGTTCTTGTTTAAATATTTGGTGGAAAAAAAAATATTTGGTGGAGCTCACCAATGAAGCCATCTGGTCCTGGGCCTTTTTTGGTGGGAGACGTTTGATTACTGAGTCATACTATTTGTAGGCATATTCAGATTTTCTGTTTTTTCATGATTCAGTCTTAATATGTTGTATACTTCTGGGAATTTGGCCATTTCTTCTAATTTAACCAAATTTTTGGAGTATGATTATTTACGGTAGTCTCTTAAAATCCTTTGTATTTTTGCAATATAACTTTTACGTCTCCTCTTTCAATTTTGGCCTTATTTTAGTCTTTTCTCCTTTTTTCTTAATTTAAGTAAAAGTTTATCAATCTTGTCATCTTTTCAAGAAGAAGTTCTTAATTCCATTGATCTTTTCTGTTTTTCTAGTCTATTTCATTTAATGTTTCTGCTATGATCTTTGGTATTTTCTCCATTCTGCTTATTTTGGGCTTTTTTTTCCTTCTTCTTTTTATAGTTCTTTCAAGTGAAAAGTTAGGCTGTTCATTTGAGATCTGTCCCTTTTCTTTAGATACTCATTGCTATGAACTTCCCTCTTACAACTGCTTTTGCTTCCTCCCATACATTTCGGTGTGTCATTTTTGTTCTCATATGTCTCAAGATATTTTTCAATTTCCTCTTCGATTATTCATGAGTGTCATTTAATCTCCACATATTTGCTAATTTTCCAGAGTTTTTCATGTTGTTGAGTATTAGTTTCATACCCTCGAGGTTGGAAAAGTTGCTTGATGTGATTTTAATCTTGCTACATTTGTGAAGATTTTTTGTGAGCTAACATGTGATGTGTACTGGAGAATGCTCCATGTGTGGTTCAGAGGAAGGTGTATCCTGCTGCTATTGGATGGAACGTTCTGTATGTGTCTGTTTGGTCCATTTAGTCTAAAATGTAGTTCAAATCCAGTATTTCCGTGTTGATATCCTGTTCGGGTGAGCTCTCCATTGTTGAGAGTGGGGTATTTAAAGTTTACTACTGTCATTGCATTGCTGTCCCTTTCTGCCTTCAGATCTGTTAGCAATTGCTTAATATGTTAGGGCTTCTGATGTTGGGTGTTTATATATTTATGATTGTTAGAGTCTCTCTACAAATTGGCTCCCTTATCATGATCTAGTGACCTTTTTGTCTTTCAGAACAGCTTTTGACTTAATGTGTATTTTGTCTGGTGCAAAAAAAGCTCTCTGGTGGCTTCCATTTCACCAGAATATCTTTTCCATCCTTTCTCTTGCGGCCTACATGTGTCTTTAAAGCTGGAAGTGATTCTCTAGAAGGAGCATAGAGTTGGGTCTTGTTATTTGTTATGCATCCATCCATTCTATGTTTTTTAATGAGAGGCATTAATTCATGTTCATTTAAAGTAATTACTGATAAGTAAGGACTTACTATTGCCACCTTGTTACTTGTTTTCTGGCTGTTTTGTAGCTCTATTATTCTTTTCTTCCTCCTTTGCTGTCTTTTCTGATCTGATGATTTCTCATGGCTCTATGCTTTGATTTATTTAGTTTTCTTTTATGTATCTACTATAGGTTTTCACTTCACAGTTATCATGAGGCTTATATAAAACATTTTATATTAGCAATCTGTTTTAAGCTAATAGCTTAACTTCAGTCATATACAAAAACTATCATTTCACTCAGTCCCCCACATTTGATGTTTTTGATGTCATTTATGTCTTTTTGTATTGTATATCCATTAAAAATTATTGTTCGTTACTTTTAATACTTTGGTCATTAACCTTTATACTAGAATGATGTGATTTGTACACCACTGTTACAGGACTCAAATACACTGAATTTGAGTGTATACCTACCTTTACCAGAGAGTTTTATTTTTTTATTTTTTATTTTTAATAATAGATTTATTTTTTATTGGTGTTCAATTTGCCAACATACAGAATAACACCCAGTGCTCATCCCGTCAAGTGCTCCCCTCAGTGCCCGTCACCCATTCACCCTCCCTCCCCTTCCATCACCCCTAGTTCGTTTCCCAGAGTTAGCAGTCTTCATGTTCTGTCTCCCTTTCTGATATTTCCCACACATTTCTTCTCCCTTCCCTTATATTCCCTTTCACTATTATTTATATTCCCCAAATGAATGAGAACATACACTGTTTGTCCTTCTCCGATTGACTTACTTCACTCAGCATAATACCCTCCAGTTCTATCCACGTCGAAGCACATTGTGGGTATTTGTCATTTCTAATGGCTGAGGAATATTCCATTGTATACATAGACCACATCTTCTTTATCCATCATCTTTCGATGGACACCGAGGCTCCTTCCACAGTTGGGCTATTGTGGACATTGCTGCTAGAAACATCGGGGTGCAGGTGTCCCGGCGTTTCATTGCATCTGAATCTTTGGGGTAAATACCCAACAGTGCAATTGCTGGGTCGCAGGGCAGGTCTGTTTTTAACTCTTTGAGGAACCTGCACACAGTTTTCCAGAGTGGCTGCACCAGTTCCCATTCCCACCAACAGTGTAAGAGGGTTCCCTTTTCTCCACATCCTCTCCAACATTTGTGGTTTCCTGCCTTGTTAATTTTCCCCATTCTCACTGGTGTGAGGTGGGATCTCATTGTGGTTTTGATTTGTATTTCCCTGATGGCCAGTGATGCGGAGCATTTTCTCATGTGCGTGTTGGCCATGTCTATGTCTTCCTCTGTGAGATTTCTCTTCATGTCTTTTGCCCATTTCATGATTGGATTGTTTGTTTCTTTGGTGTTGAGTTTAATAAGTTCTTTATAGATCTTGGAAACTAGCCCTTTATCTGATACGTCATTTGCAAATATCTTGTCCCATTCTGTAGGTTGTCTTTGAGTTTTGTGGACTGTATCCTTTGCTGTGCAAAAGCTTCTTATCTTGATAAGTCCCAATAGTTCATTTTTGCTTTTGTTTCTCTTGCCTTCGTGCATGTATCTTGCAAGAAGTTACCATGGCTGAGTTCAAAAAAGGGTGTTGCCTGTGTTCTCCTCTAGGATTTGGATGGAATCTTGTCTCACATTTAGATCTTTCATCCATTTTGAGTTTATCTTTGTGTATGGTGCAAGGGAGTGGTCTAGTTTCATTCTTCTGCATGTGGATGTCCAATTTTCCCAGCACCATTTATTGAAGAGACTGTCTTTCTTCCAATGGATAGTCTTTCCTCCTTTATCGAATATTAGTTGACCATAAAATTCAGGGTCCACTTCTGGGTTCTCTGTTCTGTTCCATTGATCTATGTGTCTGTTTTTGTGCCAGGACCAGAGAGTTTTAGACTTTCAAATGTTTTCATGTTATTAATTAGCATCCTTTCATTTCTTTCTAAAGAACTCCTTTTATCATTTCTTATCAGGTAGGTCTAGTGGTGATGAACTCCCTCACCTTTTGCTTGTCTGAGAAGTTTTTCTCCATCTCTGAAGGAGAGCTTTCCCAGGTGAAATATGGTTGTTTGGCAGGATTTTTTTTTCTTTCAACGCTTTGAATATATCATTCCATTCTCTCCCAATTGCAAGGTTTTTGTTAAGATATCTGCTGATAACATTTTGGGAGTATCCTTGTAAGAAATGAGGCTTTTATTTTGTTTTGTTTTTTGCTTTCGAAATTCTCTTTTGGTCTTTGATTTTTGACAGTTTTATTATAATGTTTCTGGGGGAAGTCCTCTTTTTTTGGGGGGTATGAAGTTCTTTTTGAGTTGATTCTGCATGGGACCGCTGAGTTTTGAATACCTGCATGTCAAGGTGTCTCCCAGATTTGGGTAGTTTTCAGCCATTATTTCTTTAAATATACTTTCTGACCCTTTCTTTCCTTTTCTACTCACCCTGGGCCTCCCACAATGGGAATAGTGTTATGTTTAATGATGCTCTGTAATTCTCATAGCTTTTCTACACTCTTCATTTTTTTTTCTTTTTTTAATCATTTTTCTCCTTTGGATAATTTCAAATGACTTTAAGTTCACAGGTGCTTTCTTCTGATCAGTTCTGTTACTTATGCTCTTTATTGTTCTTATTTTTCATTTCATTCTTTGTATTCTTCCTCTCTAGAATTTCTGCTGATTTATTTCTATCATTTTAATGCCTCTCTTAAACATCTCCATTTTTCATGTACTGTTTTCCTGATTTCATTTAGTTGTAGGTTGCTGAAATTCCTTAGAAAACAATTATTTTGAATTATTTCATTGTCTAGTAATTTATAGATCTCCATTTCTTCGTGGTTGGTTATTGCAAGATTATTGTGTTTGTTGGTCATGTGTCCTTGATTTTTCATGTCTCTTATAGCCTTGTGTTGATGTCTGTATATTTGATGGAGCAGTCACCTCTTCCTGACATTATTGACTAGTTTCAGTGGGGAAAGTCTTTTCACCTGAGAGTGGGTGTGAGAGTGCCAGCTGGGTAGAGGGTGGTGGCTCCTGCTCCAGGAAAGGACTAGCGACATAGTGTCCATGTAACTCAGTCAACTGAGTCAGAGACAGTGAAGCTTGCAGGGATCCTCAGTGCCAAGCTCATGTCTATCTACAGTGGTGTTGAGGGCTGTTAGGGTCTTCAATGGTGATGGTTGATGGGAACTTTCTGATCTCTTTTTCTCCTTGGAGAGTTGTCATGGCAAAGGGATCCCCCCTTGGCACCTAGATACCTTCCCAGTGGTGATGACACTGATGTCTGATGTGCATGTGCCCATGGGGCAGCCATGGACCTGGTTTCTGGATAGTGAGTGCTTGTGGAGTGCCAGCAGCTCTGGGCTCACCTAGCTCACCGAGGTGGTGGGTTCAGTTTCCAAGACATGAGTGGATGTGGAGCAGCTAAGGGGCCAGATTCTGAAGCACAGCTGTGTGCAGAGCAGCCATAGAGCTGGGCTCTGAAGCATGCACATGGAACAGCTACAGCTCTGGGGTTCAGGACGTGTATGGGGCTTAGGGTGGCAGTCCTGTCCTTAGGAAGCACAACAGCAGCTCATTTTCAGGAGACCTAGCAGCATTTCTCTCTCTGGGTGTTGAGTGGCAGCAGTGGCTTTTGGCTTCCTCAGTTGCTAAAGCTGCCTATGTTCCCTACAAAGTAGGCTTCTGGGGTCTGTGCCAGTGAACACTATGGGATCCTCCCTCATGAAGGCTATAGGTAGCTTGTGACTGTCATAGGAGCTGCCAGGGTCCTGCAGAGCAGGCCAGTTGGGACCACAGTAGCATCTGCTGCATGGCTGATGCTGAGAGCCCCCACCCTCCTTTATGCCTGCCATCCCCAGACACATCAGCTAAACTGATGTCCTTGCCATCCTTAGTGTGATGTATTTCTCCATGTTGAGCTCCACTTTCTAACTAAACTATCGAGCTTTCCCAGAGCTACTTGCAGTCACAGATAGCTGTCTGATTGTAGTTTGGTGTGAGGGGAAGAGAGCCTTATTGCCTACTCTACCATCTTGTTGATGTCCTTAACACTTCTTTTCTACTCTGTTTTCTATGACATTGCCATAACCTGTCAATCACCATTGTTCTCATTCCTTGCAATGCATTGTATGAAAATTATAATCTTGCACATAAATCTGCATAATCTAGTCCAAACCCACCTCTCCCAGCTCTGGTGTGTCTCATTATTCCAATCTGTGGCTTCCCTTCAACCTGGTGACTTTCCACCAAAATCTTATGTGTGAAGGTGACTTTGATCACCCTGTTAACATAGAATCCTTTTCTAATTGTCTTATTAAATTATTCTTCCTGGAAGACATGTCTTCTCATAGGGGAAATCTTTCCTACTCACTAGATAGAATTCAGTATAGTATTTATATGTTGTCATGTCATTCTGTTCACAACTTTCTCATAGTTCTTCCGCATTGCATTTATATTCTCTTTGCCTACTTGGTCCCCCTTATATACTGAGAGCCATCTGTGGGGAGGAACTATGTGCGAATCCTCTGTGAGGTCCTTGCACACAGCACAATGTGAGGCATTATAAATTCCCCTACATAGTTTACTGAAACAATAAGAGGTCGTGGAGAAGGTAAAAGAAGCTAACTCTGTATTTTCATTGCTACAGACCTCAGGAGAGGTGGGAAACTGTCATTAATATGTATGAAGACATCCTGGCCTCAATTTTATCACAGCTCCCAGGATGAGCCTCTCTAGAGGTTGGGGATTGAGAGTAATGGAGAAGAGTGGTATATCTTCATGGAAGCACGATAGCCCGGAATTCATGAGACTCGGGCTTAGGTCCCATGGATTTGTGGACTAGCCAAGTGACTTCAATTGTCTTCATCTATGCCCGTACCTAAGTGAGAGAAATAATTGGTTACTATTTTCATGATAGCATTTAAGGGTTGTTAGAAGGATTGAATTCAAGTTTTCCAATGTATTTAGAAGAAATGGTAAATTATTTAAAAAGCAAGTTTGTGTCACCTTGTGTGGGAATTTGCTTCAAGTCAGTATCTTAAAGTGATTTTTCAAGTTCCTGAATTTAAAGGGGTCTTTTTTCCTAGCATGAATTGGTAAATAGGCACAAACTCCTGTGGCTTATGAGAACATTTATAGAGTATATTGATTTATGATTAAGCTACTGTTAATACCAAAGGTAATCATACTTTATTTTTTAAACAACACTGTCAACTTTGTAGAGTGAAGTTCTGTCTCTCATTATATTTTACAATAATCTGATGGGGTAGGTGGAGTAGATATGACTTTCCCTGTCTTAAAAATGCTCAAAATGGGGATCCCTGGGTGGCGCAGCGGTTTAGTGCTTGCCTTTGGTCCAGGGCGCGATCCTGGAGACCCGGGATCGAATCCCGCATCAGGTTCCCTATATGGAGCCTGCTTCTCCCTCTGCCTCTCTCTCTCTCTCTCTGTGTGTGTGTGACTATCATGAATAAATAAATAAAATTTAAAAAAAAATGCTCAAAATGAGGATGATACGTAAAATGACTTCCTCTGCGTTTCTAAGCCACAGCACTATCGAACTAAAACTTCATTATTTGCAGTACAGCACATTCTTTTCCTAAAGCATAATGAGGCCTTAGAACTGAGTGTAGTATTCAACTTTCCTGAGAAATTCCTCAAGATATTCATTTTTGTTGTTGTTGTTTAAACAAACAGACACACCCATAAACAGGATGAAATTAGGCAAGCCAGAATGTTCTGGTAGGTTTAGGCTTTCCAAAAATTCCCTATAAAGTGTTGCATTACTTTCCCTCCGTGATTTCTGAATTTATTGGTTTTGGTATTTCTGCATGGTGGTGCAATCAACAGACACATCGGGTGGTTCTTCTTTTTTTTTTTAATAAATTTATTTTTTATTCGTGTTCAATTTACCAACATACAGAATAACACCCAGTGCTCATCCCGTCAAGTGCCCCCTCAGTGCCCATCACCCATTCACCCCCACCCCCCGCCCTCCTCCCCTTCCACCACCCCTAGTTCGTTTCACATCAGGTGGTTCTAATCACACATGTTTCATCACAATCATCCAACATAATTTTAGAGTAAGATTTGACCAGGAGTTAAATTTAAGTTTTAAAAAAAATTTCAACTCCTGAGTCTGTACTTAGACTTTCTTCTCTAGATGGCTATTGATTATACAGTTAATATCAACAACCATACATGTTTTCAACTTAGTAGTAAGCAATGTAAGCATTATTACTAGAATTCCGTACTGGACACTAGAGTATAAATCCTGATTTTTTTTTTTTTTTTTTTTTTTTTTAGAAATCCTGATTGAAGTTACTTACTTCAAAGCAGAAGACTTAGTTTATGGACAGGAGCTAACAAAAACCAAATTGTATGTCTAAAATAATTTCAGAATTTTTGAAATGAGATGCAAAATTTTTATTTACCTTCCAAAGGATCAAAATAAAGATGAATATCCACATTCTCTGATATTTACAGGAGGATGTAGATACAAATACCCCAATTTCCAGGTCTTTTATAGTCTCAACTCTAAGATGAATTCCTGACATGTGCGTGAGTTGCCATGACTTGCAACTATCTGTACAAACATTGACATCAACTCAGTGATTTTTTTTAAATCTACTTATACATGAGTTGCATTTATTATTTTGTACAGTGGTCCTCAACTGTGGTTATACCTGCAGAATTTAAAACAAATGCAAGATGCTTGAATCTTGGCCAAAGATTCAGCATGAATTGGTCTGGGATATGGCTTATTCATCATGATCTTAAAAGTTTTCCACTTTAGGGGCATCTGGGTGGTGCTGTTGGTTAAGTGCTGACTCTTGGGTTCAGCTCAGGTCATGATCTTAAACTCCTGAGACTGACCTCCACGTTGAGCTGTGCTCTTAGCAGGGAATCTGCTTGGGACTCTCTCTCTTTCTCTTCCCCTCTCTCTCTCCCTGTCTCTCAGATAAATAATCTTGTAAAAAAAAAGTTTTCCAGTTTATTTTAATGATGATACTAAATTTGCAAACAGCTTTAGTGTTGTGTAATGAGGCCAGGTGTAAACATAAGGTTTTAATGTACACCGTTTTAAATTTAGGAGCTGTTGTTGGTCCCATAAAGCTGGTTAATACAGATATTGCTTTAAAGTAAATACATTCTCACTTATCAGATATTCTAACACTTTATAAGAGAAAGATTATTTTAAGATAATTATTAAGAAAATATAAACCCTTCAGAATACTGAACCTATGAGTATATGTTCCACTATTTCAATATATTTTTTAAGATTTTATTTATTCATTCATGAGACACACACACAGAGAGAGAGAGAGAGAGAGAGAGGCAGAGACACAGGCAGAGGGAGAAGCAGGCCCTATGCAGGGAGCCCGATGTGGGACTCGATCCCTTACTCCAGGATCACACCCTGGGCGGAAAGCAGGCACTACACCGCTGAGCCACCCAGGGATCTCCCACCTTTTCAATATTATATCATCTTGGTTGATGATTAGAATGAAATTCTGTAGAATCTGAAAGATACTCTAGTGTAATAAAATTATATTTGTATAATTTTCATGTTCAACATATGTCAGTGAATTTTAATGATGAAAAACCAATAATCCGCGGATGATATATATGATTATTCCATAGCCAAGACTGTTTTATTAAGTGAAAGAACCAGTTCCAAATAGATCTAGAAGTTGTGCCACAATCTGAAGTCCCCAGAAGCCAAGGTCGGAATGTGCATGTGGAGCGTGTTCATAATCTCCCTATGTGGCCATTTGGTCCTGCATAATTCCTTTCCTGTCCCATCCAGTCCAGGGGGGTCAAGTGCACTACAAGAGAGTTATTACCTGGCCTCTTTAACTGTCATGATCCACAGTAAAAATTCTGTTTGATACAGTAGATTTTATTCAAACTAATTTACTATTCACATAACATTTGATTGAGTAGAAAAAAGTGTTTACAATTGTAATTTTTGCAGCATGGAAAATGCTGTAGCTTTGATTAATCCCAGCTTCTTGCAGTCACACCTGTATAATATTTATGTCTCTGATTTACTATTTATAAGAATTAGCAGCTTTTCTATTGTATTAGCCAAACCTACCCTCCAACATTGTCTGGGGTAGCTTAACTTCTCTCTCAGATGAACTATTTTCATTTATATTTTACTTTGTGGCTTCATTTTTCTTTTCATCTTTTTTGGAATTTGAGTTCAATTAAAAAATTGGATTGGTTCTTATTTATTTGCTATCAAGCAACTGTAAGCAGAACATGCATTATGAGTGTGCTACCTCTCTGAATAAATGGTAGCAAATCTGAATTGACTCTTAATTATGTCAGCAGTGAGGAGGCTTACATTACTATGCACACACCATCCTTGCTTAAAGAGTGTTTAGTATTATTTATGAGGCGGAAGCATATTTTCAAGCCATTTTTTATTATTATTTGTATTTATAGTGTAAAAGTTTCAACCGTAGATATCCTACCATGAACTTGGCAAGAATAGAGAAGAAGCAACTTGAAATTCCAGACTCCTAACGCATGTCTTTCAGAGTAGGACACAAGCACTCTGAAGATATTTATGTCATCCTCATATCTGACATCTAATGTGCATGTGTTTCTTCCTGTGAATACTAAGTACATGAACAAAAATTGTTGCAAACTGAGCTGCATGATGATGATAGTCCGGATCTTTTAGATTCTCCTAATTGTGTCATATAGGGTGGATGTAAGCACCATATAAAGATCCCTAGAAAGCTCTTTGCTTAATCTAAGATAATAGCTGTCAATGTTTTGGTGAAATCACGAAACTCTTCTATTTTAAATAATCTTTTGAAATTTTCTTTTCCAGTGAGTTGATACAGTAACCGATAACGCAATATTTCTATTTTGTCAAAAAAGCTAAAACAGTGATTTATCTTATGCGTGTTAGCTATTCAGTACCTCTTATTTCCAGATCTACACAGTAAATTCCTTTTATGGTTTAGAGCTGGAACCAGAGGGAAAATTGTTTCTCTTTGTAAACCATGTACTCTTTTTCATCAGATAAGGGGAAGAGCAAAACCCATCTTTATCTCCTCTCCTCTGTGATGTGGCTTTTCATTTTGATTTTGAGCTGAACTTACTGATTTTATCTTGATACATAAATTATACATGTGCTGTGTTTACAGTATAGATGAACAGTGGGAAAAGAAAAAAAACTTATAATTGCAAGAAAGGGAAATTTTATTTTATTTTTTTAAAGATTTTATTAATTCACGAGAGACAGAGAGAGAGAGAGAGAGAGGATGAGACACAGGCAGAGGGAGAAGCAGGCTCCATGCAGGGAGCCCGACCTGGGACTTGATCCTGGGTCCCCAGGATTACGCCCTGCTGAAGGCAACGCTAAACTGCTGCACCACCCAGGCTGCCTGGGAAATTTTATTATAATGAAAATATTACCTAACACTGCTTTTTAGTTTCCCTGAATGTCATAACTTTCATATTAACATGTATTTTCAAAAAGAAACCTGTCACCTTTAAGAACATACTTCTTTTCCTTTCATGTATTTTGAATATATATTTGGGGACACTGATAATTATTTTAAGAGCATAGGTTTTATTCCTTGGTATTCCATAGCTAGCCATGGCCAAGTTGGACATGTAGATTGATTTTAATTATTCACTTCTAAAGAATGGTTATATTGAATATCCTTGTTGTAGCTAAATCTAACCATACATCCAATACTATTTCTTTAGAGCACATTTTCAGAAGT
Source organism: Canis lupus baileyi (assembly GCF_048164855.1). Taxonomy (NCBI): domain Eukaryota; kingdom Metazoa; phylum Chordata; class Mammalia; order Carnivora; family Canidae; genus Canis; species Canis lupus. Next base: position 44,833,986 of record NC_132864.1, on the reverse strand, counting down.
GGTATTACTTCTTTAAAGGCTATGAAAAATATTAAGACATTTGACTTACATGTTTAAAATCCCCTTTAGAAAATATGTGTTCCACTAATAGACCAATTTTATGTATGTCTTGTGTTATGGGTTGTATAAAATGTGTCTTGGTATGCATACCACACATAAAAAAGGAAAATATAAGTAGATAAAGCAATAGCTTTGATACTTAATTGTTATATAATAGGTTGATAGAGTTGTAAGGATATTTTCAAAAATATATATTATGGTAATTCTTTATCAAGTCAGTTCCTAAAGTGGGGTTTCTAAAAGATGCAGGGAACAAAGTATTTAAATTTCCAGATATTGCAGGAGCATATTCAGATTCCTGTTAGAGAACTATTGGTATGATCCAATGAGGTAATTCAAGATGCTGTGTGCTTATTACCTATAAGAATATGCCATCCTATTGGAAAGCCACGTGGATACTCCTCTCTCCATGCAGTCTTCTGCTGGTGCCTCCCATGGGATGAATGAGCCCAAGTCAACAGCAGAGGAGCCCACACCTCCCAGGTGTGCACAGTGGGTGTGAAGGACACAGTGATGGGACTGTGGTGGAGACATGAGAGATAACCTTGTGCTGTAGGAATTCTCAGCAGATATTTTCCTTCTTACATTTTTTTCTCGTGGCTGCTTCTAGCCTGACAAAGGTCATGTCCCTGTTTGAAATACTTTACATATATTTGTATATGATTTTCACTCTCATGGCTGTTATTTTCAGTGCGATCTTGAAAATTCTAATCACTTGAATTTGCATAGATAGCACTCTGTCTATAAAACAAGCTTAACATATGTATTACATATAATATATGTGTGTCATGTATCTGATCTATATTCCAAATATTTTAATAACCTAAATAATAATAGGTAACCCCAACATATAAACTAAGGATATGCACATATTACTATTGTTATTTTTTATTATGTATTACTTACTCTTTGCAGTGGAAAAGGACATACAGTTCAGTTTGACGGCAATTTCTGTTAGATGATGAAGTCTGCACACCATAGCCAAGTAGATTATTGTTTTTAATTATAAAATAAGTGAAATTAGACATTAACAGCAACCGTTCTAGGAAGTTCTAACCACCTATTCATCTGTATGCTTTCCCACAAACTCATACATTATTTTCAGTTGAAATTTTTCAGAAAATATGTGAAAATATGTGAAATATATTCTTTAAAGTTATTAAGACTGAGAAGTCTCCTTTCTCTTATAATCTTATCAATATTTTTGTTGTTGTTGTTGCTAATTATATAAGATTTTGATGTTGGTTATTGGATGACCAGAACTATTTCTGAAGGATAGCTAATGACATATTATGGACACCAGGAGCAGTGGGAGATGAACAGGCATATATAGCCATGATATCATAGCATCTCTTGAAAGCCTCAAAGGAGGGAGTTAATTAATATTTTTCAGCACCAGGGCCAATTTTTACTAATGCTGATAGTAATCATCTACTTAACAATAGATGTCATTTACTGTGTGATCCATCTGTAGGAAGTACTGAGGCAGGCAGGCTGGATCTGAGAACCCAAGGGAAGCCCCACAGGTCAAGCCAGAAGGATCCTTGGATTCATACAAAATAGAAATCAAATGTGAGCCAGAGAAAGTGAAAACAGAGTTTATTCAATAGTATGACAGGCAGAGAATAGCAGTCACAGTATCTTGGAGACTCGAAAAGGAGAGAAGAATGAGTCTAGCCATTGCTCGGGGTTAGAGATATATATTGGAAAGGGGCCTACGGCACATGTTCATCCAGGAATCCATCTAATCAAAGTGTCAGGTGAACAATAGGTGTGACTCCATAAATCATTGAAGGTGAGGATATTGATGCCAGTGCCAGCTGAGGTTTGCTGGAAGCTAATGTCCTAGAGCACGTTTGGGATCTGGCTCTTCTTGGGTGTTATCAGGTATTTAGGGCCTAGGACAAAACTCAGAGAATGATTGACTTACTTGTTTCCCCCCGTACTGGGGAAATAGCTTCTTGGGCTTACTCAGAGACAAAATATGAGTAAATGGGTCCTAGCAGAAAAGATGCAGAGAGGGAGCCTTTCTCAAATAGAGTCTCTTCAGCTTCCCCTACAGTATTGCTTATTCAATTCACGTAACTACCTTTGAGTAAGTGCCATAGTTATTTCCATTCCAGAGACAAGGGAACTAACTGAGTGACAGAGTATTAATAACTTGGTCCAGATGACACAGGAAGCAGAGCCAGACTGTGGATCTCTACAGTCAGGTCATAGATTCTACAACCTTGATCAACATTGAAATAAATATAATTTGTAGTGATTCCACAGGCAGTTCTTTCAAATAGTTAGTAGATAGCATAACTGATCATTCAGCTCTTGATGTGGTTGCAAAATTAATGTTAAAACAAAAAATAAACTTGTTTTCTTAGGTATAAAAAATATACAATCCAATCTTTTTTTAAAATTTTTATTTATTTATGATAGTCACAGAGAGAGAAAGAGAGAGAGGCAGAGACACAGGCAGAGGGAGAAGCAGGCTCCATGCACCGGGAGCCCGATGTGGGATTCGATCCCGGGTCTCCAGGATCACGTCCTGAGCTGAAGGCAGACGCTTAACCGCTGAGCCACCCAGGGATCCCTATACAAGCCAATCTCAAATGCAAAATTGATTCTATTGTTCATTCATTTGTTTTATTTTAGTTTCCACATGTGTGTTAAACCATATATTTGTCTTTCTCAGGCTGACTTATTTACCTTAGCATAACATCCTTGGAGCCAGCCATGTTGCAAATGACAAGATCTCATCCTTTTTAATGGCTGAGTAATATTCTTTGTGTGTGTGTGTGTGTCTGTGTGTGTGTGGGTGTGTGTGTACACACACATCTTGTTTATCCATTCGTCTATCAATGGACACTTGGGCTGCTTCCCTATCTTGGCTATCATAAATAATGCTGCAATAAGCATAGGAATGCATGTATCTTTTTCAAATTGGTGATTTTGTTTTCTTTGGGTAAATATCCAGTAGTGAAATCATTGGATCACATGCTATTTCTTTTTAATTTTTTAAGGTAAGTCCATACTCTTTTCCACAGTGGGTGCACAAATTCACGTTCCCACCAAGCAGAAACAGACCTATAGAGACAGAAAATAAACTGATGGTTGTCAGAGGGAGGAGGATGGAGCATGGGCAGAATGGGTGGAGGGGGATGGGAGGTACTGTCTTCCATTGGGAATGAGTAAGTCATGGGATGAAAGACCATAGGACTACAGTCAGTGGTATTATAATAGTGCTGTAGGGTGGCAGATGGTAGCTGCGCTTGTAGTGAGTGCAGCCTAGGGGGGTTGAATGGCTATGTTGTATACCTGAAAGTAACATAACACTGTGTGTCAACTATACTCAAATAAAAAAAAAATGGTGGGTATTTGTTGTTTCTAATGCCTGAGTAATATTCCACTGTATACATAAACCACATCTTCTTTATCCATTCATCTTTTGATGGAATACCCACCATTTGCTTCAACATGGATGGAACTGGAGGGTATTATGCTGAGTGAAGTAAGTCAATCGGAGAAGGACAAACATTATATGGTCTCATTCATTTGGGGAATACAAATAATAGTGAAAGGGAATAGAAGGGAAGGGAGAAGAAATGGGTAGGAAATATCAGAAAGAGAGACAGAACATAAAGACTCCTAACTCTGGGAAATGAACTAGGGGTGGTGGAAGGAGAGGAGGGCGGGGGGTGGGGGTGAATGGGTGACGGGCACTGAGGGGAGCACTTGACGGGATGAGCACTGGGTGTTATTCTGTATGTTGGCAAATTGAATACCAATAAAAAATAAATTTATTATTAAAATAAAAAAATAAAAATAAATGGACAATAAATAAATAAAACCAGAAAAAAATAAATACCTATGTCAGAATCCTTTACGGTGTTGGCAGAAACAAGCCCAGTTTGGCTAAAGAAATGCTCTAGATCTCATCCCATTGTTTGTGTCTCCTCTGCTGATATTAAAGCTGTGATCAAATGCATAAAATACCTCCACATCTATTGCTCTTGGTAGGGAGATACGTGTGAGAGGGTCTAGCACGACCAGCTTGGGTGCCTTTTCTCTGTGTAATCCAGATCAAGGGATAAAAATCCATTTGTGTTTAAAACAAAACATGCTGCTCATTGTCAGTACTGAATATGGTGAATTTGAACCCATTTAAATAATTAAGGGAATTTCATGTTATCATTCATGTTAACTTTGAAAGGAACACAAAAATAATTGAGGAGAGTTGCTTGATAAATTACACAACTGATATCTTTACCATATGAGCGTGTTTACAGTGAAGAATTGTGATCCTAAAAATATTTATTTTCACCATATAATCTTTTTTAAATGTATGACACATACGAGGTATGAAACACCTTTCATATTAGGTTGTTTCCTCTCTGTTAACAGGACAACAAAGGGGCAACAAATTGCCTGGGTAATTCTTTAACAGCCAGAAAGCTTAAAAACGAATTCTAGTTTTAATACCAGCAAAGCACTGGCCTTTGTTATCATTGTATTTCCGTCCTCCTGTAACTTAACTTTAGATTCTTTTTTTTTTTAATATTTTATTTATTTATTCATGAGAGACACAGAAAGAGGCAGAGGCATAGGCAGACAGAAAAGCAGGCTCCACCCAGGGAGCCCAACTTGGGACTCGATCCCAGGACCCCAGAATCACGACCTGAGCCAAAGGCAGACACCACCCAGCCACCCAGGTGCCCCTTAACTTTAGATTCTTAAACTTAAGGTTAGATCCTATTTTTTTCTTAGATGGCTATATTCTCAGTGTAAGTTCCCTAAAAAATTCCTTATCTCAAGAAGAATATCAATATATAAATAAATACATGTTTATTGCAAATAAAAATAGAGGAAGAGCATCTAACTATTGGAATGTAAAAATTTTGACCAAAATTCATCACTCACTAGTCATAACAGCAAAAATAGAATTACCATAGTATAGCATATTAGTAATGGACATTTATAAATGCAGGCAACCATATGTTTAATCAACATAAAACACATTTTGAAGGACTTAAACGTAGCTACATAAATGAAAGAGTAATGAAGTTAGTTACAGACTTTTTGGACACATTTGCCACTTCCTCTAATTAAGAAGATTAGTAATATTAACATTTAATGCTGCTTTATATTTTCGAAAGGCTTAGCTCATTAATGATTATAAATTTCCCTGGCATCTCTGCAATTATCATCATTCTCAATTTTATAGATGAGGGAATTTGCAGAAAAAAGTTAAGTACTTGGAATAGATTTTGAATCCACAGGGTTTCAGTGAGAAGACCGGCCGGCCGTGGTGCCAGGCGCTGGTCGATTGCATTCATCAGGGAAAAAGAAAGCAAAGCGATGGGTTTTAATCAAATCCCTTAAAATGTGGGATGGAAAACTGTTTGAGTTCAGGGGTTTGCAGTCCCACAAGAGTTCCAAAATGGTCTGTCCTTTCCCAGTTATGTAATCTTGAGTGAGTTACTTTGTGAGTCTCACTTTTCACATTTATGAGAGGGGAATGATCCTGGTACCTATGTCATGGGATTTCTGCACCTACTGAATCAAATGACCCTTCTTTAAAGACTGGGAATACAGCCAGCATTCAGTAAAGGGGAGTGCTGTTATTTTGTTGATGATGAGGATGACGATGACGATGATGATGGTGGTGGTGGTGGTGGTGGTGGTGGTGGTGGTAACGGTAACCAGACAGACCGTGTCAGAACTTTTCAGGAATCATAATAAAACTGCTTATGAATCAAAATATTATTTTCATGTACCTACAATAATTTACTTAGGTTTCATTATGTGCAAATATAATAATCGCACCCAAAGATTTGCAGCCTCGCGTTTTACAAAATTTGAAACACAGTCAACTCTGATCTTTAACAAAATCCTAATACATAAAGGACATTTATATCTGAATTTGCATCTTCATATATGTGTATCTGTCTATCTACTTGACAGGTGAGGAAGCTGAAGTCTTGGAATTTTAATTGATTTTTCTAAGGAAAGTCCTCAAATTAAAATTCCAACTTGACTCTTTCTACAGTATGTATCGTTTACCTGACTAGGATTTTCTCCTACTCATCTGGTGAAGCCTGACCTTGAAGATCTAGAACTTACAGAGTCAGACAAACTCCATCCCCTGAAAAATAATAAAAAGTGCATTTATATTTAGAAAATATTGTGGCTCAATGGTCAAGTGTCTGCCTTCGGCTCAGGGTGTGATCCCGGGGTTCTGGAATTGAGTCCCACATCAGGGTCCCCAGAGGGAGCCTGCTTCTCCCTCTGCCTGTGTCTCAGCCTCTCTCTCTCTGTGTCTCTCATGAACAAACAAACAAAATCTTTTTTTTTAAAGGAAACATATATAAGCATCTATAACATTGTTTTTCAGAAGATGCTCATAGCATAATTTCAGAATTTTGTTATTATAATTTTTCTGAAAGTGGTAAGATGATTGGGTTTGTGAAATTGATGCTATGGGATCGCCTCAGTCAGTAGGGTTATGTTCAGACGGAATGCTCACTGCACACACCATGGAGATTAGGAGCTGATGAGAAGCATTTTGGGTCACAGACTGAATTCTGTTGAAGCCATTTAAATTAATGGAAGATGTTAGAGATGCAAACTCTTTACATTTGCATAATTTCTCCTGTGAAAACTTTAATCATTGGCCTTAATATTTCTACTTTATTATAAACATACGATGAGTTTTAATGTTTGTTATACTCATTATGTTTGTGCTATAATTAATGTGCAAAATAAGAGTGAATGTTGAATTCTTATAATTCCATTTTAATCATTCATTGAGATTCATAGTTCTTTAATTAGAAATGTACCTCTTTTCATAATAAAGATGGATTATTTATAGGAAAAATATAAATAAATTTTGGTATTATAAGAGCGATGTTAAAACTTATGGAGAAAGATTTGCTATCCATTGAGTTAATTTATATCAGTTGCTCATGATAACCTATTGGAAATAATTTAAGTGCCTATTAATATTTTGTGGATATATTAATGCCAATTATATTTAAACTATCAAAGCCCAACTCTGCATTCAATTTTAAGTATGATTTTAGATGATTACTGAAGTATCCCTCAATGACTTTCTCATCACATCCCATTATTGGAGTCACCATTCTGGATAACCACTGGCTCTTAATGAATTAACTCTTCAAATCCTGACTTTCAAGTGATTAGAGAACATTTAATTGTACATTTGCCTTGCTGACCTGTGGCTCAGATACTATTAATGCTAAGTTTTATCAGATTTACCTTTAAAAATATGGGATGCCCAGTTAAACGTAATTTCAGATAAACCACTTCACCACCCCTCTTTTATTTTTCCATAAATACATACGTACATTTTAGTATCAATAAGTTCCTATTTTTTCCCTGGTAAGCCTCATTAAGGCACATGATACACTCTACTCCTCTTCACTGCTGTCAAACTAAACCTCAAACCGGTTGCATTAGATAACCTGTGTGATACTATAATGTGTATGGTAACCTTTGTTTGCAAACTGGCAGAGAGAGCATTTCTGTGATTGGAGGACAGTTGGTGCTAAGTCTTCTTTTTCCAGCCCTCCTAGAATCAAAGGAGCTTCTGGAACTGCTGTGGTAGAGACGTGGTGAGAGGGCTGGAGCACTGACTGCTTGGAGGGTGCAGCACTGCCCTGGCGGGGGACTCCATCTGGTGCCCTCTGGCAGCCTATGCATTGGACCTCAGGGTCGTCTTGGGGTCAGGTGGGTGTGCAGGGTCACAAGGAGTGCAGAGCCAGCATTAATAAAGGGCAATGTAAAAACAACAATGTGAAACAACAGTATGTGTTTTGCAAGAATACTTAAAAAGAGATATTTGATACCAGAGAACCTGGTCTAGGAGTGGAGAGAAAATAAGAGTAGGGGGTAGTAACAGAGGGACATATACGTAAGACATTGATTACTGGGGGCGGGCACTGGGCTGGCTCAGTCCGTGGAGCCTGTGGCTCTCCATCTGGGGGTGATGAGTCCCAGCCCCATGTTGGAGGCCGAGATTACAAAAAAATACATACGCAAACCAAGAAAGAAAGAAAACATGTTGATTACAGATTCGTCATAAAATGTCTGTGCCCTCATCATTGATGCTCTTGACATGTTAGTTGTCTACTAACTTCAGCCACACAGATTTTTACTTCCTTCTGGAAGCAGTAATGAATGCCTGTTTTGTGCCAGGACCTACAGCACTCTGATAGTTGCTGATGCAAAGGCACAGGTCAGAGCATCTACTCAGAATCTTGGGGAACCCGCGTGTGACCCCGGGGGGCAGGTAGAGAAACAGGCTCAGTGCAGTTCTGGAGACGAGCGGATGAGGGTCACTGAGGACCAAGACTCAAGACCCAAGGAGTGTATGAGACGAATCAGCAGAGACTTCCTGGAGGAGCTCAGGGCTGAGAGGTTTCCCTCCTGACCCTTCTGTGATTATTTAAAGTCTCCATTATTTCTGTCCTGCTGATGTCACCTACGTTAAATTAACGGATTAATCTGAAGTCCGTTTATAATTAATCTTTATGATTATTGTCTACGTATTAAAAGTGAGAAGCAAAAAGGATATTTTTGATACTAATAGAGTAATACTAAAAAAGGATATTTTTGATACTAATACAGTAATACTATTATGTAATTCTCCATATTGAAGTTCTAAGTTCAGTATCTGGATATAAAAAAATAAACCAGCAAACCTCTTCAGAAAAGTAGTTAATTAATTAAAAAGTATTGATGATTTTCTTTTGTTACCAAAACACAAAAGTTTGGGGAAATAAACATAGTTCAGAATTAAAATCCATAATTAAAAAAAAACCAGTACATTTGCTGTTTTCACATAGATAAATCTAAAAATCAGCAGCACTGAAAACGCCATTAGTATACTTCAGCCACATATAATTAATTAATTGTTCAGAATTGTCACTTGAAGGGTATTGTGTTCCACAGTCATTTGAGCTTTTAGTGCTGCTTTATTCCATACATTCGGGCAATTTAGAAGATGCTAAATTACTTATCATGTCTATTGGAATCATAGATGATATTAATCTTACCTGTTTAGATTCATAAAATTAAACATATTTTGGTGGCTTTTCACTTTGAAGTCATTCTGGGACGGGAAAAATAACACATACTCTCACCCTCCTATATTTTCAATGCAACCTTAATTAGAAGGTTGACTCTTTAAGGACGGCTAAAGTTTATTTTTTCTCAAGGGCTTAGAAATTGAACAGTTATTGGATTGACTGCTGTGACAGGATTCTTCCCTCAGACTTAATTCTGTGTGCAAAATATCAGCAAGTTAGCAATCCAATTCATATCTTAAAATACTGCTAGACAGAGGTTATGTAGATTGATCTTTTAGGTGAATTTAACATTAATCCTCACCTGAAAAATCAATTTTTATTCAAACCACTGATAGTTGACTCATCTAACCTGAATAGGTTTAATTCTGTTTTGTCTTTTACCGTGAGGATGGGAGTTTCCCAGGACAGTATTTTTTTCTTCATATAAAACGGTGCTATAAAAGGCCTTCAAAATAGTCTGTACACAGACAATAATAATTTACCTGCTATTAAGTAGGATACAAGTTCTTGTGAGTACAGCTGGAACAAGTAGGTAGGCTAAACTCAATGACTGACACAATATAATTATCCTGCCTTTTTCTCAAGGTATCCCCACAGAATTTTGTATAATAGCATATTTAAATTGATGTTAAATATATACTGACTACATACATTTAAAGATCTAAAAATATTTCTAGATCTTCATATAGGTATGTATACGAAAATCAAATTGAGAATAAATTTTAGCCAATCCTCAGTATTCTCAGAACAATGTTTAAGTTTTTGTTCTGAAATATACTTTAGAACTATTTACACATGCACACATGTAAAGAATAGATTTATCTTATAAGAGATTTTGAAAAATTCTGTAATTCCTTTGGAGATAAGGCATAGTTTAAAGAGTTTTACTAAAACTAGGAAATGTTATTTTTTTCATTATTTTTGTCCAACATTATTTTTGTGGTTTTTTTCTCCATTCTTAAGCATTCATTTTTTTAGAAAAATATTTCATCTATTTATTCATGAGAGACACAGAGAGAAAGAAAGAGACAGAGTCAGAGGGAGAAGCAGGCTCCATGCAGGGAGCTCGACGTGGGACACAATCCCGGGACTACGGAATCACGACCTGAGCCGAAAGCAGATACTCAACTGCTGAGCCACCCAGGCGTCCCATAAGAGATTTTGAAAAATTCTGTAATTCCTTTGGAGAAGAGATAAGGCATAGTTTAAGATAATTTTACTAAAACTAGATAACAGATTATTTTTTTCATCATTTTTGTCCAACATTATTTTTGTGTTTTTTTGTTTTGTTTTGTTTTCATTTTTAAGCATTCATTTTTTTTTTAAGGCTTCTTGTTACTTTGTTTTGGGGATAGAAATGATAGATTGGGACAGACTCCATATTATCCTGCTCTTTGTTCAGGCTCCTGCAATAAGATATACCATTGACAAGGTGATGTAACCCAAGAAATTAACTTCTCACCATTGTAGAGGCAGAGAAACCCAAGATCAGAGTACCAACATGGGGGTTCTGGTGGGAGGCTCCCCTGATCTGCAGATGATGATGAGAGCAGAGCAGTGAGTACCCTCTGGAGGCTCTTCTGATAAGGACACCAGTCCCAGCATGGGGGCTCCACCTTCACGGCCTCTCGTGTCCCACCTCCTAACGGTGTCACGTTAAGGGTTGGAATTTCAACACAGGAATTTTGAGAGAATCCATAACAAGCAGAATCATTTCATCTTTTTCAAATGGTTTCAAAATGAAAATAGTTCTTGTAGGTGAAATTGGACATTGTTATTATAAATATTACAGAGAATTTTACCACTACTGAGTTTAAGTATTAAACACGTTTCGAAGTCTTAATTTGCATATGGCCTGGCATCAAACATACAAACACTCATTGTCCTTGTCACAAGGGGCAACACATTCAATGCAAATAAATCGAGGGAATTCAATAGGTGGGGAGCAGAGCAAACGTGCAGAGTTCTCTGTGAGCCATACTACCTACAAGGGAGTGCCCGTTCTCAGGCATCATCCATGGTGAACACATAGTACAACTTGCAAAGAAGGTCTATTTAATTTGGTTTTGTTCTTTCTGAACGGATGACCTTTTCTAAGCAGCTTGAAGAAGTAAGGCTGATGTTCATGTATCATATTCTGTTGCTAGGACAAAGAGTTGGTCACATGTGGTTCTTCCAGTGTCTGGCAATTTTAAAGTGCAATATGTTTTTGATACTTTCAGGGAAGGAAAACAAAATCTTGAAGAAAAATGTGTGCCGTTCGTGTACACTTGACAATCGAACAGAAAATGGCAATTCTAGCTTGGAGAGTGCTAACATTTATTGATATTTCAGCTCTTTGATTAGAAAAGAACTCCTGCAAAGAATACTATTACAGGTGCTTCACTTCCAACTATGGACGTGATTTTTCTCTGGAGATTACTGTTGTCTCCCAGTACGGGAGTAAATTAATGGCATCCCCCGGCCACCACCTCTGCCATCGTCACCTCAAATAATGCAACATAAGGGCTCTTTAGAATCATATTTCCACTTTTATTTGGCAAATAATTCTACATCGGGAGATTTCTGACAATAACTGAACCTGCATAATTTTTTATGAAAATAGTATCCATCTTTCACCTCTGGTAGCAAGGATAGGCTATAAGTCATTATAAGGTTGTAAGTTCAGTACATTAATCATGAAATTAGTTGAAAGCATTTGCTTAGGAGGTATCAAGTTTGGAGCAATATGACTTCAGCAGCTTCATAGACCAGCGAGCCATACTGCTATAGGAATCTATTATATTACTAGACTGATTCAGATTCATTATAAATGGTGGTTAATTACTCCCACTGCAATCCTTATGTCCAGAGGTGAAGGGAAAGAGCACGGGAGGAGCTCTGGTTTCTTGAGGGAGTACTCCGAGATGAGTATAGTTTGGAGGAATTATGTCTTTTATCACTAAATAACCTCTTATTGGAAGTATCGATAGGAAATAATTACTTTCTAAATGACCACACATTTCCTAGGCTCAGTCATTCAGCAGGTAGAAGTTACTAAAATCCTGCTCTTTGGGAGGGCTGGGGATGTAACAAGAACACACATGTGGTCCTCCCGTCACTAATTTGTGTGGGGCCCACCCTCAGACAGTGTGCAGGTTACTTGTCACAGCAGCTGTCTTGACCCAGGGACGTAAAATCCTTACCATTACATTGCTGGTGCTGTGAAAACTATTATAACCATGCTTTTCCTTCCTTTTTCCTAGCAGCTGTAGAGTTTTACAGCTAGTAATAAAGAGCACCATGCAGTTAACGTTGTGGTTCGAGTCCACATTCTGGAATTTTATACATTTTCAACGTGATAATGGGATTCAGATTGTAAGTGGGAAGGCCAAGGTTCAGAACAAGATCTCTCACTGTCTCTTTCTCTCTGTAGTGGTGAAAATTTACTTTTTTGGTACCATTCCAACAATATCAAGGAGAAATTTCAAATCTTGATGCAATGTTATGTCACATTAGTAGAGATATCATGTTATGCTAACATGTTTTCATTTAATGATTTTCTTTTTTTTAAAAGATTTTATTTATTTATTCATGATAGACATAGAGAGAAGGAGAAGCAGGCTCCATGCCGGGAGCCTGATGCAGGACTCGATCCCGGGACTCCAGGATTGCGCCCCAGGCCAAAGGCAGGCGCTAAACTGCTGAGCCACCCAGGGATCCCCGATTTTCTTTTTTTTTTTTTTAAGATTTTACTTGTCTGTTCCTTAGATACAGAGAGGGAGAGGCAGAGACATAGGCAGAGGGAGAAGGAGGCTCCCCATGGGGAGCCCAATATGGGACTCGATCCTGGGACCCTGGGATCATGACCTGAGCTAAAGGCAGATGCTCAACCACTGAGCCAGCCAGGCGTCCCATCATTTAGTGATTTTCATATGAAACATTAGCCTGTTATTGATATATTTGAAATAAACATGTTATATTTATTTCAACATACAGTAGTTACAACAATATTTCACATCATTGATTTCAGATACCGGATGGAAAGCTCACAGAACCTGAATTGTTTTGCACACATCATGGGTCAGACTACATTACTGGCAGGATATAGCATCCAACAAAAGCCTAACAAAAGAGTAAGTGTACCTCTTTAGCATTAGTGTTGAATAATAGGCCCCTCAAGTGAACATATAATTTGATATTTCATATGAAAATGTTGTTAATTCTGATTTTATTTTGTGTAAGTAGCAGCACTGAAACACACCACTACATTTCATTATGTTTGGATATGCCAGCTTCCTACTGAGGTTATCAAATCCCATAGACTCTGCGAAGGACCCAAGGGATGCCTGTTGGAGTTAATGGTGTTGAGTGTGGAGGGTCTGAGGACTTTTATCTGGAGACCAGCCCCAGGTGTCTTGCTGTATTTTCATCCCTGTTATCACCATGCAGGGGAAACAAGGGCCTGGGGGTGATAGGGGGGTCTCCTGGTTCCTTTCAAGATCAGCCCTGCTGCTGGGTGGCAGCTGAATCATCCTGGCATTTAACGACCTTTACCTTTGTTTCTTTAAAATTTTTGAATTTCTGTCATCTATGTTTTACTCGGCTCTTTCTCAGTTATGAAGAAGCAATCATAGAGGAGCTCATTACCTCCACAGCTGCGGCCTAATGCTTTCAAAGTGCGCTCCCTGGGTGCCTCGGTGTGTTGCTACCTGTCCCCAGACAGGTGTTTTTGTCTCCTCCGCCTCTGTGAACAGTGCATTCTCTCCCCCAAGTTGTATTATAAAGGAAATGCAATTTAATAATTACTAAAATGTTCAAAGTGAATGTACTTTGCACAGCACATCAGTGCATCCAGCATAGCCACGTCTCTCTGACAGCGTTTCCTATTTATCCCTTCTTTGCCTCAGCCCTGCTGATCTTCTGTTCTCCAGGGACTTGCACACGCACACCATTCTGGAACTTCTAAATGTCACCATGGTCGCTTGTAGTGGACACTCTTTTGCCCAACAGCACACTTTCTCCCGTACTTCCCTCAGCTCTCTGCAGGAAGGGAACCTTCGCAGCGAGACCCACCTGCTCAGGGTTTCTGAAATACTACTTCTGCTACCGTGTTTCTTCCCTTGCCTGTGTGATGTGTTATCACAGCAGAGATTCCCTATCTGATATGTTCCATGCGTGCTTCTTTATTATCTGTCTTTATCCACTCTTTCAGATCCATTCCTTGAACGTATTTTGCAACCTCATATAATATTGTTTAAAAAAAACATAAATGATATATTTAATTAAAATCAGAATTTTTTTGGAGGAGGTTTATAGCAAGAAAAATGGCAGGTAAAGACTCTTTTGGTGGACATATGTCATACCCAGTTCCCTACCTTTGCTTCTATCACCTTGCAGGGATAGAATGCATGCAATGAAATACAAATTTCAAAAATCTAGGGCAGGTTGGCACAAACAATTAAGCTCAGGCTGGTGTAACTGGAATGTCTGTGTCCAGCTCCTGACCGTTTTCCTCATTATCCTCATGTTTATTTGTTGCTCAGCTCTCCACACTCATGGGTTAGGTTATGCACCTGTCTCATATGTGCAGTGATTTCCACCCGAAACAAAGACAATGCGCTGCTCATAAAATAATAATTATCTTTCGACCTTCTGTGTTGTTTTGGAAGGCTAGTAACTACCTTGAAGATATTTGCTATAGTTGCTATTGCGTGAGTGGCTTCTACGGTACACCTGACTGTGGTAGGCAGAAATGGATTTCCGCACTCTACAGTTCGTAAAGTGTGACCTGATAATAGCGTCATATTTACTCACTACCTGTATTTGTATTTAAGAGTTATTTAGTATCTATAGGAGAGCTGAGGATTTCTAAGTCAATTCACATTCACATCTATGAAAACCATTTAGAGGAATTTTTTGGGGGTATTACTTTTGTAAGAGTGTCCTTTGCAGATTTTTTTGTAACATATCAGAAACAGCTAAAAGTTAGGATTATTGCCTTTGGCAACACCAAGGTAAACAGATGATGAACATTTTGAAAGAAGAAATAATGGACATCAGCTAATAAGGAAGTGGTGACAAAAATTAAATAGGTTTCTAGAAAATCAGGCATTGTGTTAGGTCTGAATGGAAATCACTAGCATTGGAAAACATTTTCTGCTTTGCCCGCATTTTTATTAGCGCGCACACACATGCACATACACACATATATATATAATGGTAAATTATACACCAAGTATAAATCACTATATTCCCAGCATAAGTGAATATATATTACTTTATACAAATGAAGCTTTCTTAAAAGTCATATATAAATCAGACTTTGTGCTCTCTGAATATCAAGCCATATTTTCCCAGTGACTGACAACGTAATTTCAGAGATGTACTCCTAAAGAAAAAAAATGGGCTCTTGAGCCTCATAAGATGTCATGTTAGAATTCATCAAATCTCTTACAATCTTAAATTTTAAAGTAAATTAGTATTTTCATTATAAAATATGTGCGGGAAGATTTAGGTATCTTTAGATATCATCCTGCACTCTAGGACGGTGTTGGAAACCTATGCAGACCGGCTCCAGACTGTGGAGAGAGCCGCATTAGCTCGCATAAAATTATTTTCTTCTTAAAAATTACTTAAGAACCTTCTTAAAGCATTTGTCTCTGCTTATTCCATGGTGCCTCTGTTTGTTCACTTAGCGTATCTTCTCCTGCCATACGGATTACAGATAATGCTGCCAAAGAAATGCAGCATGGGATTCTAGTACTTTTAAGAAATAAGAAAGATGATTCATAAGTGTGACATTGCCGTGAACAATTTAACAATCTGCAGAAATTTCAGATGAGAAATTTCCTTCTCATTATCCTGTATTTGAGAACAAAGGACTGTTTTTCCCAACTTAAAAGATATCTATGTCTTTTAGTTCATTCTGAGCTTTTGCTTCCTTAGGGGGGGGAAAAAAAAGCATATTTGATTGCAATCAATGGCAGTGTTAACCTGTAAGTTTTTTTTTTTTTCCTGAATAATTATTCTCATCATCCCTCCTGTCTCCAGAGTAATCTTTAGTTTAAAAAACATTTACAAGTATTAGGGTGAAGGTTCATAGACATTGACAGACATAGATTCACGCATGTTAGATTATTCTGAATGAGTTTACATTTTTATTACTGTGCTTTTCTAAAGTTGGTATTTTCTTATTTCTGAAAATAGATTATTTGAGGAAAATAAGACTGATAATAGATGTAGATAATAGATGTAGATGTAGATAATAGACTGTAATAGATCACCTGTATTTCCTCGACAACACAACAAAATGATCTGAAGATAATCTCATGGCAGTGTTTCATTTGAAGTGGTTGTTTCTGTTATTTCTTTTTGAGAAGATTGTAGGAAAAAAATAAAAGATAAACATATTTGAATCTTTCAATACGACTCGGAAATATTTGTTTGATTTAAAAAAAAAAAGAATTTAAATTTCCACAAGTGACTAAATGGGCACTTTCCTCCCTTGGTTTGCCTGGAAGTCGAGAGGGTGTGAGTGAGCCTGACACAAGGCGTAGCTAACTCACCGGAGTTGGTCATATCCGATGGTGGGGTTGGGGTGGCACAGGTTCATTTTGTGACGTTTCCATCTGTGGTAGAAGAAATTTCACATCTTGGGTGATTTTGAAGGCGTGGAAGCATCCTAAAGTATGGATAATTCTACTCTCTTCGTGACCCATAAACCATTTAAGATCCCTTTCTTTTGTAAGAGGAAAAGGAATGTCCTGGAAGGCTAGCCTGTAGAATCACAAAGTCTACATGCTTTTTAAGTGTGTGTGTGTGTTCTCTTATTAATTTGTCTCAGCAAGTTTTCCAAGTCAGTATACTAATATGCATGTATTCATCTCATTCTTTCAAACTGTTCCATGATGTTTCATTCTAGAGATAGGTATCCATTGTCTGCTGCTGTCAAACAAGCCACACCCAAACTTGGTGACTTGCAAAGGTCAGGTGCCCTGTTCTTCTGGTCTGTTCCCCTTTGATTGGTTTCTGATGAGCTCTCTCATGTATCTGCCATCAGTCGACAGGTCGGTTGGCCGCCAAATGGCCCAGGATGGCCTCTCCCATACTTTGGAGGCTGGCCACTCTTCACCAGTGTGCCTCCGTTCTCCCGAAGCCTTGCATCTCCTAGCAGGCTGGTTCAGGCTCATTCATTCACAATGTCAGGGTTCTGAGCACAGCAAAAGAATGGTCCCCACTGTGCAAGCATTGCTTAAGCCTCTGCTTGTTTCACGTCACTAGTGTTGCATTCACCAAAGGAAGTCACACAGTCAGACCAGATTCAAGGAGTCGGGGAACCGACTTCAACTCTTGTCAGGGCAGCATCACAGTGGAAGTGTGTAGATGCAGGGAGGAGAAAAGTGTGCGTTCAAATTTACCGTCTACCACAGAATGAATCATTTTTTATTCATTTACTCTCTTATTGATGGACATTTAAGTTGCTTCCAACTCTTCACCATTACAAGAAGTGGGATGAATATCTAATGTTCTGATAGACTCTCTTTTAG
This sequence comes from Canis lupus baileyi, assembly GCF_048164855.1. Classification (NCBI taxonomy): domain Eukaryota; kingdom Metazoa; phylum Chordata; class Mammalia; order Carnivora; family Canidae; genus Canis; species Canis lupus. The sequence continues at coordinate 44,816,297 of NC_132864.1, read as the reverse complement.
AGTAGTTTTAGATTCACAGCAAAATTGGGCAGGAGGTAGAGAATTCTCATATATTCCTTGCTCCACCTCATGTATGGCCATCATCAACATTCTCCATTTGTTACAACTGATGAATACATTGACACGTCATTATTTACCCAGAGCCTGTAGTTTACAGCTCACTCTTGGTGTCGTGCATTCTATGGGTTTGGACAAATGTATAATGGTGTATATCCAACATTATAATATCATCCAGAAGAGTTTTATTGCCCTAAAAAAAAATCTCTGCTTATTTATTCCTACTTTCCCCAATATCTGGCAACCACTGATGTTTTAATATTTCTATGGTTTTTGCCTTTCCCATAATGTCATATAGTTGGGACTATAGGTAGCTTTTTCAGACTGGTTTCGCTCACCTGGTAGTGATGCATTTAAGTCTTTCCACAGCTTGACAACTCATTTCTTTTTGGTGATGAATAATATTCCACTGTCTTAATGTCCCACAGTTTATTCATCCACTTATCTACTGAAAGATATCTTGGTCACTTAAAAGTTTTGGCAATTTTAGCAATAATGAATAACGTTGCTATAAACATCTATGTGTAGGTTCTTGTATGGACATAATATTTCAGTTCCTTTGGACAAATACCAAGGAGCACGGCTGCTGCATTATATGGTCAGAGTATATTTAGTTTTGTAAGAAACTGCCAAGCTTTCTTCCAGAGTGGCTGCGTAATTTTGCATTCCATCAGCAATGAACGAGAGAGTTCCTGTTGCACTTGCTATTGTCAGGTTCCATAATTCGGCCATTGTAATAGGTGTGTAGTGGCACCTCATTTTAATTCACATTTCTCTGATGGTATATGATGTGGAGCATCTTCTTAATTGTTTATTTGCCATCTGTATACCTTCTTTGGTGAAATGTCTGTTAGGGTCTTTGCCCCCCACCTCCCCTTTCTTTAACTGAGTTGTTTGTTTTCTCATTGTTGAGTTTTAAGAGTTTTTTTTTTTTTTTTTTTTTGTAATCTGGATAACAGTCTTTTATCAGATGTATCCTTTTCACGTATTTCCTCTGTATCTGCAGCTTGTCTTTTCATTTTCTCGACAGCATTCTTTGGAGTGCAGAAGATTATAATTACTGAAGTCTGGCCTATTAGTGATTTCTTCCATGGGTTGTGTTTGTGGTTTTCTAACATAAAAGTCATCTCTAAATTCAAGGCCATGTGGCTTTCTCCCATGCTATCTTCTAGAATTTTTATAGTTTTGTGTTTTACGTTTAGCTCTGTGATCCAGTTTTTGTGAGGCGTTGTAAGATCTGTGTCTAGATTTTTTTTTCTCTCTTTCTCTCTTTTTTTATATTTTCATTTGGATGCCCAGTTGTTCTGGCACCACTTGTTGAAATGATCTTCAGTTTATGTGTCTATTTTGAGGATCTTTTAGATTCCATTGATCTGATTTTCTGTTGTCTTACCATGCTGTCTTGATTACTGTAGCTTTGTGGTTTTTATGGAAGTTGAGTGATGTCAGTCTTCTAACTTAGCTCTTCCCTTTCAATATCATGTTAGCTCTTCAGGGTCTTTTGTCATTTACAAAACTTTACAGTAAACTTTAAAGCCCATTTCTCCATATCCACAAAATAACTTGCTGGACTTTGAGATTGCATTGAATCCGGAGGTCAAGTTGGAAAGAACTCACATCTTTACATTTTTGAGTCTTCCTATCTATTATCATGACACAGCTCTCTAGTTATTTAGTGCTTTTTCTTTCATGAGCTTTTAGTTTGTCTCATACAGAGAAACATATATTTTGTACATATTTTGTTAGCTTTATAACTTTTCATTTTCTTAGTTGTTAATGTAAGTAGTATTGTTTGGAATTTCAAATTGCACTTGTTTATTGCAGGTATAATAGGAAAGAATTTTTGTTTATTACCCTTATATCTTGAAAACTAGGCTTAAGATTGTTTCTCACTTTTAGCGATATTTTTGCGCTTTTTCCACAAGCTATAATGCCATCTATGAATGAAGACAGTTTTATTTCTTCCTGAAGGACAAAACCTGAAGACCTTTTATCATACAATCCTTAAAATAAAAAAATATATATATAGCTGCATTTCCCAAAGTATACCCCATAGACACAGAATGTTAGTAGCTTAGGAGCAAGCAGGTTTAAAAATGTATTAACCTGAGTGTGGTAAGCAGCTAGGCGAGGGGTGGACATGGTGATTCTTTGTCCTAACCCCTCTTCAGGGAAGTATGGTGGCTCTAGTGTGTAGGGGTGCCTTCTAAGGACATTCTGTGGATGCCAGCCCCCATGCCTTCCCCAGGGAACTCTGGAGTAGGAGCTACTTTGCCCATCCTGTCCCTCCCAGGGAAGCCCGCATGCAGTGACTGAGGGAGAGCGTGGTGTGAAGGCCTTATCATCTTCATCCAGGGCTAGACAGTTTGGGATTGTTGTAGGTGCACCATACTTCCCTTGTTGTGGAGGCTGCATGCAGATGACTCAAAAATTTATATTTCCTGTTCAAGTTTCTCTTCTGGACTTGGAGACTGTGAATGACAACAATAATAACAATAAATGGCATTAAAGCAACTACCATATGCCAAAACTCCTTCTAAATAATTCTAATGTGTTAAATCGTATTATCCCATTAGCTCCATAATGGCCTCTCTTGGACATCTTAATGATATTTCCAGTTCAGCTTGTTCAAGGCCAAACTCATAATTTCATCCTTTTAAACCCGGCTTTTTTTTTTTTTTTTTTTACAGTATTTCCTTGGGTGATATCACTGTCCATCCAGTTATGTAAACCAGAAAACTGTGCATCCTGCTCTTCACCCCATGCCTATTGTTCCTCACAAAGTCCTTTCAATTTTTGATCTGAGTACAACTAAATTTCTATTATTTTAATCTTTTCAATTTTAACTTCCAGATATCACTTAAATAGTTTTATTTGCTAATGAATCTCTTTGATTTTTATTTATAAATCTCACTCTGTTTTATTTACTATTATTTTGGGGGCCTACATATTGCCGAACACTGATTTCTTGCATATGATCTTAATTAAATGTCTCAGCAACCTGATATTCCCAGGCATACCCATGTAGACAATAGGCTTTATTAGAAGCTCAACATATTGCTTAGCTAAGTGGCAAAATTGGGTTTGAAATATAGATGTACTTGATTCTAAACTACTTTTATTATGACACGATGCCTCTCATTTATTTTCTGAAACATGAACTTTTGGTTATGCTAAACAGAAGTTTTGAGACTTTTCTAAATATGTATGTGGGAAAATGTGATGCAAGTTTTTTTTTTTCTATCCTACATATTTCTAACACTTAAAACATATTTGATTTACTCCTTAGAACAATAGTGGAGATAAAACTCTTTCCATTTTATTAATGGCAGTGTATGAACCAGGAAATTAGGAGCAACGGTGCCATTTGTTATAAATTTTCAGCTAAGCTACAGTTCTGTATTCTTAAATGCTTTGTTATAATACTCTTCCTTGCAAGAGTAGACCCTAAAATGCGAAAGCAGTGATGCATGGTTAAGTAAAATTACAAATGCCCCTAACCTTGAGACAGTAAAGTAAGTAGAACCAGAGTGCAGAGAATATGACAGGGAATCGAAGGGTGGCCGTGGGGCGAATGTGTTATAACATTAGCTGAGAAGCACAAAGGTAGAAAGTTCGGTCAATTAATGACCTAATAAAAGGTTAATTCTAAGTCTTCTGAGATGCCCCCCTGACTAAAAAAAAATCACAGAATGACATTTAGTATCTTAATTGAAGAATTAATTTTAAACGAGGGCAGTCTCTGTAACTAGCAGATGTTATCGTTGTAATAATATTGGAGCTAATTTCTTGTTTCATTAACTATACTACTTGCTTTTCTTTTTCTCGTCCTCCAAAACTGACTCCTAAATCCAAGGAAAGTGGCCACTCTTGGTTTCTGGGAAAACATGCCCCTCTCCTCTTTCCACAGGGGTGCTCAGGGGTCCCCATGGGATGATTGACAGTATGCCTCCTAAGAGAGCTGCCTGAGGGCAATCAAAGGATGCTCAGTTCATGGAATTCCTTTATGTCATAAGTGGATTCGGAGTGGTATTTGGGGACAGGAGCATCGTATCTGTGGCCACAGATTCCCATTGTTCCAGAATGTACTTTTTCTGAGAATAGTTCTTAATGCATCTGGGGAAAACACAACATAATTATCCGTCATGGGACTTACTATTGTTTTGTCCTGTTCAAAAGGGTAAATGGGTGGCGGGTACTGAGGTGGGCACTTGACGGGATGAGCACTGGGGGTTATTCTGTATGTTGACAAATTGAACACCAATAAAAAATAAATTTATTAAAAAAGTTTTAAAAAAGGGTAAATGCAAACAAAACAAAACAAAACAAAACAAAACAAAACAAAAGGGTAAATGCAGAACACTTTGGATAAATACATTCTAGCAATTCCAGGTCATTTTCAAGCAAGTGTGATGATGAGATTTGGTTGGTGCTACAGGGAAAAATGAGGCTGGTTCTAAAAATCCAAAGGCTTCCTATTAATCCAGTGTTTTAGAAGTGTAGCATGCACATTCCTGATGTGGCTTTGAAATAAATTTTATATAAAATGTTTAATGATGTGGAGAATTGTTAACTTCACAGTTTTCAAAGGTCATTTCAGGCTTTTACCTTTCTTTCTTCTTAAAGATTAATTTCTTGCCTTTTGTTCTGTGAAAGTATTCTACTCAACTTTTCGGGCTATTCCCTAAGAAATATCTGAGCTCTTTCTTAAATGAATATTCTCTCTTGTTTTCAGACTGGTTCTAAATGACCTATCCAGAGTATCTTAAAAAAAAAAAAAAAAAAAAAAAAAACAGTATTGAGCTTTTTAAAAACTAGTAATTCTTACCAACAAAAACATATTTCTTCTTATTTAAAATATAAGTGAAATTGGATTTATGTTTTAAGATTTATTGTGAGGGGAAAAGTTAATATCATATTTAATTATACTTATCTTCCATAAAGAAGAAAAATTCTTGTTTATACCTCAATAATTTTGTGGTCCACTGAACGTATGAGCACAATGTGTCATTCTTGGCCAGAAAAGGCCTATGATGACGATGAAGTGCAAGTGGCAGAGATGTCACAGGACTTACAAGTGGTAAATCACGTAAAAACACTGCCAAGAGGGGGAAAGTTTGAGGACCTCTGATATGCGGTGACATTACTTATTTCCATGCTAGGACTGATGTACAGTTGCCAGTTCACTGCGTTTTGGTAGGTGATGAGGGTTTGGCGCTCCCGAAGAGCCTGTACTGGGGTAGACGGTGTCATCATCCCCTGGGAGTGCCCAACCTCCAGCAGAGTCCCAGGGATCAGAGCTTCTGAGTATATTTCACAGGGGTATGTTTTTAAAAGGACACTCAGGTACTTAGCTTCACTACCAAGTAAGGCAGTGACTCTTAGACAACCGAGAGAGAGAGAGATTGAGAGAGAGAAAGAGAGAGAGAGAGAGAGAGAGAGAAGGATCAGTTCATTGGTGCTCAGGCTTAGGGACGTTGCTGTGGTTGTGTGTGATCAGCTCATTGATAATGATGGGATGACAGTGGGCACTGCTGGCCTGATGATGACCACATTGTGAAATCTGTGCATTCCATGCATGGCCTTGCATTCGGGCCATTTCTCTGCTTTTTCCTCCATTGTTTCTTCTCCTGGCTGAGTAGAAGACAGCACTATGGAAATTTTCCCATTCTTAAGAACCTCTCAAAATAGCCTAAATTATGATAGAAGCTTAGTTGGCATTTCAAGAAGTGTCAGGCCATCTTACACATGGTGGTATATGTTACTGTGTGAGCCTCTGAACGGGGAGAGTGGGAAGTTCCCTAGATGTCTCTGAATATGGCTCTTCAGTCAGTGCATTGGAGAACAGTTTGACCTTAATGGTCTGAAGCACTCTGTGGGTCTAGGGATGTAATTACGTTTTTTTTATAGGTTACGTGTGGTGGCATTTGGAGACTTCCTTAGTGATCATGGAGAACTATAGTGTTTGGAACGTTAAGATTCATTGGTAGTTCAAAATATTATGTAAAGAGAACTCTACAGAGTATTGGAAAAAAATTTTATTAGGGAAAATTTCATTTGGGGAATATAAATAATAGTGAAAGGGAATAGAAGGGAAGGGAGAAGAAATGGGTAGGAAATATCAGAAAGGGAGACAGAACATGAAGACTCTTAACTCTGGGAAATGAACTAGGGGTGGTGGAAGGGGAGGAGGGCGGGGGGTGGGGGTGAATGGGTGATGGGCACTGAGGGGGGGCACTTGACGGGATGAGCACTGGGTGTTATTCTGTATGTTGGCAAATTGAACACCAATAAAAAATAAATTTATTATTAAAAGAAAGAAAGAAAGAAAGAAAGAAAGAAAGAAAGAAAGAAAGAAAGAAAGAAAGAAAGAAAGAGAAAAGAAAGAAAATTACACTGTTGCTGAAAAAAGGTGTGAGACGAGGTGCAAACGTCCATGTATTCAATCTAATGGGATTCTAGCTCTGAATGTTTTTACTGCAGTGGATACTGTTTGTACTGCACTAACATGCAATACAATTTTTGAATTTTAATGTCAGCAGTTTACCTTAAAACGAATAAAACCAAATCTATTAAGCACTTTTACTCATTGTGATGAAGCACGTAATCTTCTGTCATTATTCCCCAGAACACAGGCTTTTATCCATTTCTAGTGTATGAAATAACAGTATCCTGCATCTAGCCTGGTGGTAATCATCCTTCGTAGGGGCCGTGCATGATTTGGCCGTTGAAGATAGTTGACCTCAGTTCTTGCTTCTCCTTTGCAAATTTGCCAGTTTGCACTTTATATAATTGTAATAATATGTTCATGTCACATTCCCTTTCACAATTTTAAACTCAGTTTTTCAGTGTATTGTCTGAATAAAGGTAGGAGCGTGTTTACTCTCCATTTAGAGTCCTCATAGGCCCATTGGTGATATCGGCATAGACTCGCTTCTGTCTGGGGCTGCCATGCTTGTCCTTCTGGAACCTTTGAGATGCTCTTCATGCTGCGTCATAACCCTGCACAGGGGCACAGGTCACAGCCAAGAATGAAATGCAGTCCTTACACTTGAACACATCCAGGGCATCAGTAGTCTTAGAACCGGATGGGGAATCAGCATGGGAAGGCGGCATTGGGAGGTTCCTGGAGGACAGCCAGTGTTTTAGTTCTTCACCTGGGTGTGGGCTACATGAATGTGGTCATGACAACATGTTGTGCTCTACACTTGTGACATTTCCCACCTTCTAAGTCCTTCAGAGTGACTTCTCCCCAGCCCTCCTCATCTCCATTCTTCAGGACTTTCTTGGTCCAGGCCACTAGACAGCCATACAAGTTCTTCAGAACTCCCACAGGTTGATCTGCAGTCCTTTCTGATGCATCCATGTCTTCAGACAATGTGATAATGTAGTGTCCATTGGGTGGATGGGTAGACTTCCCACTCCTTTGGCCCCAGGACCACTGGGGATTGGACTTGAGCACAGCAGTACCCCAAATGGAGCAGACTCATCTTCCAGGCAACACTGGCCTCTTTCGTTCTCTGTTAACTCATCACGAGGTAAGCTGATGAGAGCGGAGGGAGCAACCTCAATGTGATGGTGGACAGCAGGGGACTATCCCTGCCCCTGCTCTGCTCCTGATGTCTAAGGCACCTCCCAGCTCTTCATGCATTCCTGTTTAGCAAGGAATCAGGTTTTGCCTCTGAACAAACCTTGCTGATGACATGCAATCGGATCATGGGATCTAATACCAGAGACCTGACCAGAAAAGCAAATATTAGTAAATACTATAAAAGTTGTTGCATAAATCTACCTTGTCTTATTATATAAAGAAAATGTAAAACAGGGAAATTACAGAATAATATACTTACAGGTATTGACTCAGTAAATTGACAATTTACCAAATCAAATCCAAGATGTATACATAAAAACATATCATAGCCAGATTTCTTTTTTTTAAGATTTTGTTTATTCATGAGAGACACAGAGAGAGAGGCAGAGACACAGGCAGAGGGAGAAGCAGGTTCCTCGCAGTGGGAGAGACAAGCAGGTTCCTCGCAGTGGAAGACAAGCAGAGAGAGAAGTAGGCTGAGCAGGGAGCCTGATGCAGGGGTTGATCCCCGGACTTGGAATCACACCCTGAGCCGAAGGTAGACACTCAACCGCTGAGCCACCCAAGTGTCCCCATAGCCAGATTTCCATTTAGTATCAAATATTGGAGAAGGAAAACATAAACTATAAAATGATGGGTGAATTTGTATAAAAACTGATTTTAGAAAATGGTGAGAAGGAATTCAATGAATTATTTGCACATAACATTAAGTGCAGAGATTTCATGACAAGAACACACACAGACCTAAACATTAATAAGGTAAAGACAGCACCCCCTCTGCCAAATGGCCAAACGATATGATAAAAGAGTTCAATTCAGAGGAGATCCATATGATTAAGAAAAAAATGGCTGTATACTCAACATTTTCTAGTTACCAATAAAATACAGTGTAAGGAATTTTTAACCCAATTTGTTAAAAATAAAAATAAAAAATATCTCATATTTTCAAAATTAGGGAAGAATGTAGAACATCGTAAGGCAAACTGCTGCTGGCAGTGCGAGCTGGCACAAGCATTTTGCAGAGCCAGGTTCATGTGCCCCGTGGGGTCGTGGAGGAGCTGTAATACTAGTCTCAGCACCTGCCCCTTCAGTGTGTGCGAGGGCGGTAGGAACACTCTCCTCTGCAAACAAGATGACATGTGCAATACTCTTCACTATGACACATTTTTAATATCAAAAATTTGGAGCAGCCTAAATATCCACCAGTGAGACAATGCATATATTGTGATATAATCATAAAAGACAAATGAAGACTTATGAACCAGATACATGTACACAAGGGGAGAAAGAGAGAGAGTGAAGGTTGTGGAAGAAATTTTAAGGAAGTTTAAAGTTCTATAAAGTTAAAATGTGCAACAGTAAATGCCTTCGATGCATAAATATAAAACAGAATTAAGGAAGGTGTCTGCATGAGAGTCCAAAATGAGGGAGGTGATAACTGCAGGTAGGTGAGGAGAAGTGTCTGGAGGGGAAATAATGCACCTAGGGACAGCTGCTGGCCCAGTATCATAATTTTAAAAGTTAAATTGTTCTTCAGCTCAATGGTGGATATTCTGGCTTTCTTTAAATTTTTATGCCTTTTACATACATCTATGATGTTTCAGACTACATTCTTTAAAATTGTCCAGATGGGGGAAAAAAATCCATCAAGCACACTCATTACTTCCAACCTGTCATTCAAACATTGCAGAAACTTGAAGGTAGGCTCTTTCCTACTTCAACATCTCCATGTCTCCTTAATATTTAATTTCAAATATAGTATGTGTCAAATAAATGGTCTTCAATTATTTGCTCTTCTTCCATTAGGTCAAAAACTGAGAAGGGATATTCTCTGGGGAGAAATAAAACACCTGTTTGGGGGAAAAACACCCTATAACCATTGCCCATTACTAAAATCAGGAGTCTATCAGTTTTAATTATTGGAGAGGCCGAAATGTAAAAGAAAGAAAGGAAAGACTGGATTCGGTTATACTGAAAGTGCTGTGTGATGAAATGATTGAGAAAGGACAAGTTTATGTACCAGTTCTGCTGATTAGGAGCCAAGTGACCAAGGGCAAATTGCTTCATTGAGGAACCCATTTTCATCTTTTTGAAAATAAGGATACACTGGTCTACCTTTTGACCATTTTTTTTCCTTTTGACCATTTTGAAGATGAAATGTATCAGAAAAACATCAGCACATAATAAGGCTTTTTTTAAAGATTTTATTTATTCATGAGAGACACAGAGAGAGAGAGAGAGGCAGAGACACAGACAGAGGGAGAAGCAGGCTCCAATGCAGGGTGCCCGATGAGGGACTCGATCTCAGGACCCCAGGATTGTGCCCTGGGCCAAAGGGGATGCTCAACCACTAAGCCACCCAGGCAACCCTCCAAAGACAATTTTAATGTACAGTTTTAAAATATTATCTTAAAGGTAGAAAACTATCTAATAAATTATGGGAATGCTGCTTCCCTGAAAAAAGCAGGGAAGAAGTAATTGATATATTGAGGAAAGAGTTCATAAGAAACCTCTGTAGACCTCCACATGCACAACTCCAGTCTTGTCATGAAAAAAAAGAAAAACTAGGCAAATTTCACTTGAGGGGCAGCATCCAGGTACTGACCGGTACTCCTTGGGACTGTCAAGGTCATCCCAGCGTGGTCAGGAGGCACTTTTGGAAACAAAGCCTAACAGGTGTTTTATAGAGTGTGATGTGGGATCCTGGAAGGGTTCCTAGGATGAAAAAAAAAAAAGGATAGTGGGTAAAAACTAAGGAGATTTGAATTAACGATGAACTTCAGGTAATAATAATGTATCAGTATCAGGTCACTAATTGTAACAAAGGTACCTCACTAAGGCTAGGCATTGTTTTTTTTTTTTTATTTTTTATTTTTTATTGGTGTTCAATTTACTAACATACAGAATAACCCCCAGTGCCCGTCACCCATTCACTCCCACCCCCCGCCCTTCTCCCCTTCCACCACCCCTAGTTCGTTTTGTTAATAGAAACCGCAGGAGGGCTGTATACCAACTCTGTGGTGTCTGCTTGATTTTTCTGTAAATCTAAACCTTAAGAAAAAAATAACTTTCTCAAGTATTCTTAAATGTTCTATCATGTATCCTTTCATACATTTAAATTATTTAATAATTATTTATTCACTTATTTGATATTACATTAATGCATTTAATAATTGAACCTTTGTTTAATAATTTAACAACTATTTATGAATTTATTTAATTTTTTACGTTTACTTAATAATTATTTATTTACATTTATTTAATAATTCAACATTTATTAATAATTCAGCAACTATTTATGAAATGTCTTGTATGGCTGGGCATCACTCTTGGGTTAGATACCCAGGGATGAACCACATGAATCATTTGGATTTGATGTTTTGTGATTACCCTAGTGGTAGTAAAGAGCTAATCTAGGAGTCTAATCCATAGACTATGTTGTGATCAAGGATCGTCTCTCCTCTAATTATGAGACAATATAAGGGAATTTTAAAGGACATGTTCCTATAATTCAGATCTTTATAACTTTTATATGCACTGCATGTAAATTAAAAAAATGCACCCTTCTGCTATTTATCTCTTCTGTTTGTTCATTTCTTTCCTTCGTTGACTTTTATTTTAAGTAAATAACTGAAGTTATTGGTATAATTCTTCACAAGATTACATGAACAAATTTAAGTTTAAATGATTCCGAAGGACATAAACATTATTCAGTATTCCCTTGATTTTAAGGAAAAAAGAATCCCTTTTAGATATAAAAAATGATTTCATTGGTTTTTTTCTCTTTTAGTTTATGTACTTATAATGGTTTAAAATAAAAGTTATTATATAACAAGCTTATGCACATCATGCATTATATTTTCAAAGCCTATTTGGAATTGGGATTCACTAATTTTCAAATGATGCATTCAAAAACAATAACCTTTCTACCAACAGAATGTTGACTACAACAATTAAATACCTTTTTTTAAGTTATAAAGTACTAATTACTGTTTATATTCGAAAGATTTCTTAGCCTTTGATTAAGAGCACAAAGAAATTAAGCTCACAATTACAATAAATATTCATATTTATAATGAACTTTTCTCTAAACCCCACATACTACAGCCTATCATAACAACGTGGCTTTATTTTTCCCCACAAGTGCATAAAAGCTATTGCACAAATTTTGGCAGTAACTTTCAGATAACTCATTGAGTAAGGCTCTATTTAATAAATTGAAAATAGGCCCCCCCAAAAAATTATTTGCAAACATTTTCCGTATTTACATAAATCTTAGGACTGGAATCTAGCAGATTTTCTCTATTAAATTAAGAAAAAATTGTTTGCTACTCTAAAGTGTTTCAGTCTTCTCTGAAGAAGTCTGACTAGAAGGTAAACAGAATAAGTATATTTTAAAAATACATGTGCTCTGAAATCTAATGTTTACACATACGACACATATGAGTACTTTTTTCTGTACTTGACTTTTTAAGGAGTTCTTAAACTTCAGATACAAACTTAGAAAACTTTAGATATTAAGTTATTTAATGTGAAAAATCATTCAGATATTAGAACAAGAAATATGGATGAAGGAATATGAATTATACATTTAGATAAGTCAAGGAAGGTGGAGATTTTATTATTTCACAAGATCTTTAAAGGGCAGGTTTAACTCAAATTCAACATTCATGAATAACTTTTAAGAATAGCAGTATTTCTCTTTGATTTCACAGTGAATATATATTCATAGAAAATTAGCAAACATTGAAAACTGAACACTTGAAAACGACATTGAGGGTGAATGGGTGACGGGCACTGAGGGGGGCACTTGACAGGATGAGCACTTGGTGTTATTCTGTATGTTGGCAAATTGAACACCAATAAAAAATAAATTTATTATTAAAAAAATAAATAAATAAAAATAACTCTGTCATTAAAAAAGGAAGAAGAAGAAAGAAAACGACATTGATAATGGTTAGTTTTCCCAGTCTTGATCTTTTCATGATCTCCCCAGGATGAAAGTATACTGTTGTAATTTTCTCCCATTCAGGAATATTAACTTTTTCTGGGAACATAGCACTAAATTCTTTCTTACAAGGTGATATTAAAGGCTATATTGTTTTCTCTCAGACTGTAAAATTAGCACTTATTGTATTAAGAAATTTCTCATTAGCCTCCAAGATGATTACACATTTTATCAAATATTACTATGGATTCTATAGAGCCTTTGCAAAAAAAAAAAAAAAAAAGTGTCTCCACATAGAATGCACGTTATTTTAAGCATTAGGTAACCACAAAATTGCTGTTGCCGACAGTAATTGAAGGAATAAGGAATGGCCAGCTGAATTGAATTTAGCAATGTGATTCATTTTTACAAATTAAAGATCTTGTGGTTAAACCTACTGTCATAACAGCTTGCTATAAATAGCTTCATAATGACTATAAAGGATAAAAGGAGGAATTTTGATATTTTGAAGTACAACGACACTAAGGTTAGTGCAAATGCTATTGCATATTGACAATCAGTGGTAGATTGTGAACTGTTGTGTCTCAAATATTCATCAGGTGTCTGTTATTTTGTACCTGTTTTAGAAATGAGATTTGTGCCAGGATTTTCCTTACCCTCAAAATGTGCCAAGACATTATCATGTAACCCAGGCCTCTAGAGAACACAGGATTCATTATAAAGCCTTTTGTCTCAAATATGGGAAGGAGGATCATCTGTCATTTTTTAGTATATTTGCAAATCTGTACATCAAGGTGTATATGCTAAGAGAGTCATTTTTGAAACGTGTAAAACAAAAGAAGGTTATAGGATAGTAAATATTTCCATTAAATTAAAGAAAACATTATTTTTCTTTTTATTTTATTTTATTTTTTTGTTTGTTTTCTTTTTAGTTGTTTGGTTTTGCTTTTTTTTTTTTTTTCTCTTGAGGTGAGTATACAGTAGACCTATATTTATTCTTTTATTAAGAACAGATTTAGGGCAGCCCTGGTGGCTCAGCAGTTTAGCGCCTGCCTTCAGCCCAGGGCGTGATCCTGGAGACCTGGGATCAAGTCCCACGTCGGGCTCCCTGCATGGAGCCTGCTTCTACCCCTGCCTGTGTCTCTGCCTCTCTCTCTCTCTGTGTCTCTCATGAATAAATAAATAAAATCTTTAAAAAAGAGATTTAGTGAAACAATTTAAATGATGGCAGGGCCAAAGGCTTTGTCTTTAGAAATGTTAAATAATAGTGGTTCTGTATAAAATTGGCTTGTTTATATTTAGACACCTGGCAACTTAATCAATACTTGCATCCAGTGTCTCAAGCTGCCGCACACGGACCTTTGTGTCCAAGGACATGCTTAGCACTTACTCTGACTCCCAGACAGCCTTCTCAATGAGACCACCTTCCGAATCCCCTGTGACAAATTATAATGGTGACTGATTTTATGAATAGAAGAGAACTCTCCTGGCTTATTATAAATGTATCACTGTCGTATCCTGGGATGAGAAATGACAGTCAGTTACACCACATCATTTTCACAACCCAAAAATAGATGGATAGAACATAGAACTATGGGATCCCTGGGTGGCGCAGCGGTTTGGCGCCTGCCTTTGGCCCAGGGCGCGATCCTGGAGACCCAGGATCGAATCCCACATCAGGCTCCCGGTGCATGGAGCCTGCTTCTCCCTCTGCCTATGTCTCTGCCTCTCTCTCTCTCTCTGTGACTATCATAAATAAATAAAAATTTAAAAAAAAAAAAAAAGAACATAGAACTATGATTCCGTGGTCAGGAGAATATGTTAGGGCTACACTCCTTCAGTCATTCCTTCTCTCTCTATTTCTCTCTCTCTCTCTTTCTTGTTCTTGCGCTCTCTTTCTTATATATTCCAGAAATTGCCCTAGGCATTGGGATTGAGAAAATACTGTGATGCATCTATAGAACAAGAAAAAGAAAACAGGATGTTTTATGTAGCGATATAATGGGCTGGGACCCAGGGTAAATATAATAAGGTTTTTGAGGTTTTGAGGGGAGATACAGAACCCCCTAAGTTAATAAAGTTTCTTCCCATTAATGATACAAGTATACATAGGGTCTCTATCACTTACTATCTGGGTTCTTCTATCCCTACTGTACCAGTCAACAATGAGGATAACCCTACACTGGGGATAACCCAAGAATTCTAAAGAAATTCTTCCCTTTAGCCCCTCACTGACAGCATCGACAACCAAGGAGGTGAATATATTGCGCTCAAGTCCCTTACTCAGCCTCATCGGGATTTGAGGGATCAAGAAACATGATCATTTCAAATCATAAGGAAACTACCTAAGCGGTAAGTGCATCCAGCCCAAGAAGAACATCTTGGCTAAATTAAAAGGCAAAGCTTGGGCAGCTTGGTGGGTTAAGCCTTGGACTCTTGGTTTCCACTCAGGTCATGATCTCAGGGTCATGATCTCAGGGTCCTGAGATCAAGTCCAGCTCCCTGCTCAGTGGGGAGTCTGCTTAAGATTCTTTCCTTCTGTTCTGCCCACTCCCTTGCATGCACTGTTGCTCTCTTTCTAAAATAAGAATAAATCTTGAAAAAAAAAAAGGTGAAGTAAAAGAAGAGGGACTTCTCTTTCCTCCCCCCTTACTGTCTCATGTAGCTCGTGACATCTAGCTGCTACCTCGGGTCCACTCCTCTCACACAGAGCCTGAACTACCACAGTTAGGAAGAAAGAATGTGAGAGATATCCCCATCTCCAAAACAGTCAATTTTTAATTTTTAAATTTGTTGTATTGATTTTGTTCCAGCCAAAATTTTACTATTATTTTGTTCTATAATAATTTTATTTTATTTTTTGTAATAATTTTAAAGTAATTTTAAAGGGATATAAACAAAATTGACTCAAGCTGTGTGCTATCAGTAAATGCATTAGACTTCCGTTTCTTGCCAGTCTTATTAGAGAATGTTTTTTTAGTAGTTCAGGCAATGAAAATCAGTAATCTAGATACTCTGATTATGTGTTGAGAAAAAAAAAAAAAAAAAACAACTACCACCACCACCTTGCTGCTCTGGCCTTATTAGCTATCAATTCTTCTTCAGCAAACTGAATTGTAGCTATATTCATTTAGGCTTTACCATTAAAACGAGATGATTGAAATGTGTGCCATACCACACTATTTCAATATTATTCGATTTATTTTTCGTACTTTTAGCTTCTCTGGTTCCAATCCACTTCTAATTGATGTGTTAAATAGGTTATATACATGAAAGTAATGTTTTTGTATTCTAAGTATCAGTCTTCCGAGACCTCTTTGATTTCACCAGTTCATCCTTTCTTCTGCTCAAATCTTCTTTCTATTTTTACCATGTCTTTCAGGGCTGCCCCTAGCCTATCATTCTTCAACCCCTACTTAATAGATTCCTCCTCCAAGGACGTCACCATCCCACTGTCTCTGCTTCCCCTCAGCTCCCACAATGCTTTCCACGCACCTCTGGGACCCTTACAGCCTCCTCCCCAACTGCTTTCCATACACACACACACACACACACACAACCTGCAGAGGGTCTGCTCATGGAGGAAACTCACTGCACCGTCACCCCTGTGAAAGCTTTCATAGGTAGGAACTTCTATCACTGATGTATATCCTCCACTCCAGCATCTGCTCCGTGCCCCCCGACAGTGGACACAAGGAGCCAGGACAGCCTCCTGCACAGCTTCCCTCCTAAGACTGGGCTCCTACTCCATTCACCACCTGTACATCGTCTAGAGGGTGACTTCACGTTTCTGTGCAGACTCAGTTGTATGCAAGTTTATCCTTTAGTCATTCCACACGGCTCTGAGAAAGAGCTCAGACACATTGGGAGTGAGACAGGTCCTTACCATGGTAACCCCAGGTGACCTCGCGGACTATTTTTCTTCTCCCTACCATGTCTGTATTATCTATCGGTTGCTGTGTAACAAAACACCCCAAAACTTTGTGGCATAAAACAACAACCGTTTTATTAAGCTCACGTGTTTTGTGTGTTGGGAACTTGAAGAGGGCTTAACAGGGACAGTTTAATGTCTTCTCGGTGATGACCGGAGTCTCAGAGAGAGCTGCAGATCTCTGGAAGGCTTCACCTGGGGCTGTATGCCCAGTCTGGCATTTTTGTGGATTTCTTGTTCTTGCTCATGTCATGATCCTAGGGCCGGAATGACCAGGATGGCTTCTTAGCTGACACACCTGGCACCTCAGCTGGGATGGCCGACCACCTAGGGTTGGTCAGATCTTTGTCTCTCTTCCTCCTGACATTGTTACCTTCTGCTTCTTCCCTGCATGGTAATAACAGTGGCCGACTTCCCATAGAGTGAATATTTCAAGAGGACTGGAGGATCTGCAGTGGTTTTCATGATCTAACCTCAAGCATCCCCAAATGTGCCATCTGCTGTATCCTCCTGGCCAAGGAAATCAGAAGGGCCGTCCATCTTCAAAGGGAGAGCAATTAGCTTCCACCTCTCAGTGGAAGGAAGAAAAATACTTGTGGTCATCTTTGATCTTTTTTATTTCAGTCACACAGAATTGGAAAGTATGTGTAATTCATGAGACTCACTTCACTCTTTAATGTGTTTCAGCCTTTTTATGTACTGTTGGTGCTGTTTGACAAAGCTTTTCCCTTCCCTCAGCAGAACACTTTTCAAAACTACTTCTCCTCCTCTGTCTGGGTGAGGTACCCTTTCCATGCATTCCCACAGCATCCTAATATAATGCTTCCTATACTTATATTTAGAATCTCGTTCTTTTACCCACTGCCCTTACTTCACTGTGAATGTGTAAGTAGAAATTGTACTGTGGATATCTCTAGTAGTAGCATAGCGCGGCTCCTTCCGAGATGCCATCACAGGAGCACCTGCCGTGTAGTTGGAGAGGAAGCAATGGGAAAATAAAATGATGAGGAATATTAATAAAAACCTTACATGATACTACTACACGACTTATATTTTAAACGGTCACAGTAATTTTTTAAAATCTCTTTTATATTTATTTCTTCTGATAGTTAAAATTAGATCTGAATGAGTGAACATCATCCTTATCTTTTCACATTGGCAGAAATTCTTACCTCCTTCTCTATCCTCTCTCTATGTGAACCAGCTGTAGTGACTTGGAGGGAGACCCAAACTGAGACTGCCCACACTGGTTGAATCTGCGCTGATTCCATGCTACTCATGTCACTGCAGTGTCCTTTATTACCCACTGGGCATCATGGGCTCTTTGTGCCCCCTGCCCTCTTCCTCTCTACTGCATCTTCCCACTAAGACAAATGATCTTGCTTTACATTAATGTGAGTTTAAATTGAATTTTATTGAGAGAAACAAAGACAATTGGATGCATTTTGAGTTGCCAACAGGGTTGATGGTCAGCAGTTTAAAATATTAAATACTAAAAAAAAATATTAAATACTATATTCCTAACTCAACTATTGTATTCTTTTTCTGTAGTTTTTTTCCTCACCTTAATTTTTCTACAGTTTTAATTTTCATTTAGTTTTGCCATTTGGTCTCTGTGGTTTTCACAATCTCTAAAAAGTATTTGTACCATCAATGTGTGATCTGCGTCATGAATCCTTAAGATAAAATTGCCAAGTTAATTTGATCAACAAAGGGAAAAAAATAGCATACCTATGTTGAGTGACGCTTATGAAAATGGGGGAAGAATTAGGGTAGAGTATATTTAGAGATATCTAACTTCCATTTCTCTGAAAAATAATACTTTTCTTCCTTCTAACTGCAGTTATTTTTTATAGAGTTTCATATAGAGTTCTCTTTTTCCATGGAAGCCTTGTGGTTCCAAGGTTGGTTGGGTCCTGTGCCCTGAGAATGTCTTAAACTTCATGCCATGTGGATGCTTGATCTTCCTTGCCACTTCCATCCCTGTCTAGGCTCTGAGCAGTGTGTGCGTGTTTTAATGACCAAGATGCACAGGCTTAGATTTTCAATATCTGCAACCAGTCTTTCCACAGGGTTCAAGAGAGTTTTCCTTTTATTTTGGGTACATTGGGATTGAATATGAAGGCGTAATAAGAGGAGGGACACGTTTATCATTACAAAGAAAATCTTTTTCCTAGTAGTAAGGAAATAACAAACTCAGAGAATTTTATCTTTCTAAATGCAGAAGGTAAGACAATTCATAATCATTATGCTCTTACTTTGATGTCATGTTAGGGGAGATTTGAGAAGGTTGGTTCAAAAATATGAATAACTCGATTTTTAAGCAACAAAATGCATCAGATATTTACTGCTGTACCTCTCTATCTCACATTTAACGTAAATCTAGTTGGTAAAGAAACCCAATATTTCATTTATCATTAAATGGCCTAACAGTTTTGTCTCAGGTGATTTAAAGTTATTTGGGAAAAATTAAATGTAATAACTTTGAGTGTGTAACTGTAAGCCCTAATTTCATGTATATAGTTCGTCATGTTAAGATTTATTTACACAGCTTCTTTGTTGTACAAAAGTACACATGCTGTTATAACTGTGAACCACAACTGACTAAGAAATCACAGGTATCCATGCTATACTGAGAATCTTACATGGGAACATCACCACACTTACCGATTCGTTGGGTATAGTCCCCGAGCTGGATGGTGGGTTTACAAGAGGAACTAAATGGAGGAAGGTGGAATGTCTGCAGGAGCTATTCTTTGTCTCATTGGGCTCATGGGTCTTTTAGGGTTTATATCACAGCTACTTTTATTTTTTAAAAGTTGCAAAACCATAGGAGCAGTCATCCAATACTGAATAGTCCTTTTTTGGGGCTGTTTTGGGCTCTTCATCATCTTTATTGTCTGTTTCATATATATATGAGATTATAGCTTACAGTTAGTGTAACTACACATTCAGAACTATCATAAATCTATATGTATAGGGCACACACACAGACGCACACACATATAATCGGAAGAAAATCAGAAAGTTTTATTTTTTTAATATTTTATTTTATTTATTCATGATAGAGAGAGAGAGAGGCAGAGACACAGGCAGAGGGAGAAGCAGGCTCCGTGCAGGGAGCCCGACATGGGACTCGATCCCGGGACTCCAGGATCATGCCCTGGGCTGAAGGCAGATGCTTAACCACTGAGCCACCCAGGCTGCCCCAGCAGAAAGTTTTAGAACTCAGTTTACCTCACTTTTGCCTGGTTCTGTGAATAAATGGCTTCATGAAAGTTTGATTAAATCAATTATAATAACTCAGTGACTTATACCAGTAATTCATTGATTTTGTTTTTAATAAAGGCCTCATACATGTATGTTGAGAGGGATTTCCAAATTCTTGTGTGTGAATGGCTTATATTGGGGAAATGTATCAAAACAAATGTAAGAAGGAACACACAGAAATTTTAGTCTTGCAAGAAGGAGAAAGTCAACATGAGACCTGAAGAGCATGCAATAACACTTGATGGTAGTTCATTTATTTAATTTCTCTAATTCCTATTTTTTAAAAAAATGATTACAATCTTATATTGCTCTTTGTCGTGTTAGGGAAGAGTATCAGACCAGATTTTACTGATCTGTGAAATCTCAACATCCTGGTGCCCGCTAGCTTAGAGGAAAAAGCAAACTTGTCAGATAAACCTATATTGAAATTCAATGTCTTTATTAGCTGTGTGATTTAATCTCTCTGAATGACAGCATTGTTATTTATAAAATATCCTCAGTATTTTTTCAGAGAACCATTAACAGTTAAATAGTGGTGGAAGTCCTTGCATATTAAGTAGCTCAGCTCATTAAATATTCCTTCTTTTCACTTTTTCTCCATGGAGAACTATGGCTTCTACAGTATGCCTTGATTTATTTGTGATTTTGGGCCAGAAATTCTTGTTTCCCACCTGCAGGGAGTTTCATGAGTCACGTTCTAACTATAATTGTCTGTTTTGGAAAGTGGGGATATCTCTGAATCCTGCTACATTGACATGGAAGTAATTTCGGAGACCCTTTCCAAAGCTTGTCCCATTTTTTTTTCCATCTGGAGTTTATATATTGTTTTCATGTCAGTTATCTATTGTGCAATAGTAGTGATAGATTAGATCCTACAATCTAATTGTAGGATCTAATTGTAGGAAGTTTCATCTGCCTTGCTTCAGACAAATACTTTTTCAAACTCCAGCTTTTGAGGGAGGTCATTGTAACACGAGTCTAGATCTTGGCACTGTTTCTGACACACTTCACTTTTTTTTTGGAACATCTTTTGGTGAAAATGAAAATATAGTCAAAAGGAATGAAGGAATACATGAATGCAAAATAAATGGCAAACTTTGCTGTCTTAAAGAACATTCTATTTCAGCCTTGCTTTATTGAAAAACCTGTTGATGGTTTCTAATAGCTTCAGAAAATGTAAAATTAAATAACATTGATTCGAAGTAAGTTTTGTGGTTGGTAATTTTCTCAATACATCATTTTTTTTTCTGTAGGAAAATGGAAATGAAATGAAAATCTAAAGGGCATATATAGTAAATGTGCTCTGTGATTAGAAGAAAGTTAAATGAAAGCAATCACGACAAAAAAAGGAAAAGAGTGAATACCTTTATCAGATATCTTAGAGATAGCTTGGCTTAATCTATTTTCATCCCTGTGTTTTTTGTCTTGGGTGGGTTGAAAAGTAGAAGATGTAGATTACCTTCCTCTCTTCATTAAGAAAACTTGTAATATGATCATAAGACTACTGGGTATAATTAGATTAAATGACAGAAGAAATCCTCGGGGATAAAGTTCACACCAGAGTCAGTATACCTACATCTTCCTTTTTTTTTTTTTTTTTTTTCCCCTTTCTTAATGTTGGCTTTCTTGATTAGAACAGCAGGGGTTCCCACGAAGAATGTTTGAACGTTTATTAGTGTAAATCATATTCTACATTTAGATTACTTTCAAAAACAAAGTAATGAATATGTATTCTTCTTAGCTTTTAGTTACAAAGTTCTCTATTTCTAGACTTTTCACTGCTCACCAATGAACAAATATTTACCTTATGTAAGGTCCTATGCCACATCCTAGATAAATATACCAAAAAAAAAAAAAAAAAGAAAAGAAACGGAATAAATGTGATAACTTCCTTTTAATTAATGGGTTTTTGCTCTAATGTAGGCACTTGGGCATTAACATGTGATCACAAGAGAAGCTTTATAAGAAGCTTTATGTAACAACATGAACAGTCTCATAAATATTCTATTTAGTAGTTTGAATACAATACCACGGGGACACCTGGGTGGCTCAGCTGTTGGGCGCCTGCCTTCAGTTCAGGTCTGATCCCAGGATGCGGGATCGAGTCCCACATCGGGCTCCCTGCGAGGAGCCTGCTTCTCCCTCTGCCTCTCTCTCTCAGTCTGTGTCTCTCATGAATAAATAAATAAATATTAAAAAGAAAAAGATAAATACAATACCACATTCTGTAGTTGTGAAAACAAGTAGCTTACATCTTTGACTTCTCCATCTTAACGTCTCTGACTTCTCCATCGGTTGCAAGCATGACATATGTTACCATGAGTTGCAATAATCGGACAATTCAATTCAAATAATTCTGAACTCAATTGTCTGTGATATTTGGGGAACTTTCGATTTTAATCTGTGAGATGAAATTGTGGGTCAAGCTGTTGCAGCGTAGCCTGTCCTGTAAGCAATACTCATCATA
This sequence comes from Canis lupus baileyi, assembly GCF_048164855.1. Taxonomy (NCBI): domain Eukaryota; kingdom Metazoa; phylum Chordata; class Mammalia; order Carnivora; family Canidae; genus Canis; species Canis lupus. Next base: position 44,794,033 of record NC_132864.1, on the reverse strand, counting down.
TATCCTAGAACTCTTTGATGCATTTTTACTTATTTGAGTAAATCTAGAATTACTTCTCTTGAGGACCCCTTTATTCTCAGTGTGAGCACATGCCTCCTGAGAGCCCGTAGTGAGTTACAGCAGGAAGGAGACTTCCTCATGTGACACAGCCATCTGGATTATTGGAAGTGCAGAGACGCTGGCTTCCCTTCGACTTGCCACTGTCTACTGCAGCCCGGGCCTGGTCGCTCTCCTCCTGTCACTTTTCATCCTGTTCCTCAGTGTGCTTCATTCCCATCTCAATTTAATGATGGGATAAGAGAGAGGCATCGTATTTTATGAGGCAGGATCCAATCTATTCACTCAGCAGCTTTCTTCCTGAAACTTTTAATAGACTCACTGCATTATATTTTTAGATTCTGCAAAATCCAGTCCGTCACAATTGAGCCTAAATATTAAAAATTAATATGCAATTTCTTTTAAAAGAGTGAGGCTCACAGAAGGTAACCTAGCCCACCTCATAGACGGGCCACACGCTGAAGAATTAAATTAAGTCACCGTCAAAAAGCTGTGTTCGTACACAGTCTCATTGTACTTCAATCTAAGTATGTTTAGGAGCTTGGTTAGGAAAGTCAGCTGTGCAATTTGACTGCTGGGTTTGAGTCCTTGATCTGCCACCACCTCGTTGTATAATCTTGGACAGCTGGTCAACCTTCCCATGCCTCAGTTTCCTTTTCTGTATGATGAGGCCAGTGTTAGTACCTAACTCACAGGGCTGGAAGGACTTGAGGACTTAGTATCTGTAAAGTGTCTGCAACAGTAATGGGGCCTGACAGTATGTGTTTGCTCTTACTGGGGAGCTTATGAAAGAAAACATCCCATTATCAGAGATAGGGTTGGAAAAAAAATTAAGGTATATCATGGGGAAGCTCTAAATATCTTTATTTCAGTCTTTGGGAGGGAGATAAATTCTGAAAATTGAGAGAGACAGATAAAAATGAGTTTTTGGAAAATAGAAAATAGTATTTAATGGCTGCTATCCAGAAACATTATTGAATACCAGTTTGCATACAGTGCTTGAAGAGGTACGGAAAATTTTCAGTTTATTTGGAGACGTCTTATCAAATAATGTTTTAGGTGCTACCTGAAGGTGTTTTATGTATGTTTTTGAAAAATGTAATCAACTTGATAATTTGGACCAAACTATTAGGAGATGCAATACTCTTTATATAAGTACTTGGTAGATGTTCAAGAAATGATATTCGTGATGGTGATCATGATATTGATGTAAATATTGTTAATATTCCCAGTTTTATTAGGAAGAAAACAATGAGGGGTGTCTGGATGGCTCAACTGGTTGAGCCTCCAACTCTTGGTTTCAGCTCAGGTCATGATCTCCTGGTCCTGGGATTGAGCCCTGCTTCAGATTCTCTCTTTCACTCCCTCTCGCTCAATTACTCTCTCTCTCTCTCTCTCTCTCTCTCTCTCTCTCCAACAAATAAATAAAATTTTAAAAAGAAAAAAAAAGAAAATGATGTCTCATTTTTCTAGTTGAGTGGCTGTGGGTGCCAGAGATTAAAGCTATCAATGACTTCAAAAACCCTTGGTTAATGTTCACTGTGGGCTAGTTTTTGAAGGAAATCTATCCAATGAAATCTATCCAAATGAATAGAAGGGGAACAATATTCATATTAAAAGGAAGGGAGGAAAGAAGGGAAAAGCCTCTTAATCATCATGTGAGGATTCCTACCAATAAAAGTCTCTCTGTACGTGGGTGAGGGTATACATATATAGCAAATAATTACAAGTACAATGGTTCCACTATTAAGCATTCAGCTGAAACTGGGAAATATCGTGTGACATAGAAGGTTTGCCCGTGGAGTTGCCCTTGGGGTGTGCAGTGAGGCAGAGGCACCTGTGGTCCTGGGGGCTGATGTCCTGGGCTCAGCCTGGGAACCTCTTAATAGGGAAAGACTCTGTGATCTGGGATATCAGGCCTCTCTCATCATTCTGTGTACTGTTTCTCATTTTAAATTCAGTTGTGATACTTGATTCAAATATGATTTGATCATCATGAGGCCTTGAGGACTCTGCTTTTCTCTAAAACCACATAGTTTTAGCATGTATTGAAGATGAACGCCACACCTGACAGACCATAGCTACACTTGTGCTGAGCATAGTGTACAGAATTGTCGAATCACTGTGCTGTACACCTGAAACACAGGTGACGTTGTGTGTAGGCAACACTTCAATTGAAATAAATAAATAGATTTTTTTTAAAGACTAGAACCGTATCTTTTAAATTTGGAGCAAATAGAAAGAGAAAACATGAATGTGTCATCTTCAGATCTACCTCAGGGCTTTGATATCAGAGGAATAGGAACTCTGAAAGGTGTCACATCTTATTACAGGGTCAGGAGAGATGCCATCAATAATGAAAATGCACAACGGTCACAAAGGGCAGGTGTTCACTAGTGGTGTGTGGCAATATCAGGTGGGATGCAGCAGACACCACTGGGCACATACTTCAAGGGCAAGACATGTCCACTCCAGAATTAAGTTAATCATCAAATTATTTCCCCAAAATTATTTCTCTTAATGTGAAAACTTATTAGAGGGTTCTGTTTGCATGTAACATGCCCTGGGGTGCCTGACTATCCTCATGTCTACTTCTGTCTTTCCACCTGTCTTCACTGCAGACAAAGTTACATATTTTAACAAGCATTCTTACTGTCAATCTAACTCAAAATATGGTGCAGATTTTGAACCACCTAGAGGGAATCATGTCAGAGTTGGGGATCAAGTGAAAAGACTATTGAGGAGCTCATAGAAAAGGACAGGACAGAAAACAAAAAGTCAATTTTTATTAAAAACTAAAATAGCTGTGACTCTAGAATGACCAGTTTATGACAGTTAAGGAGAACAGTGTCAGCGATGCTCATGTCTTTAAGGGAAGAATTAATTTAGGCTGTATGCTATGCTCATGAGTACTTGGGGAATAGAAGCTGATGTTAAGGTGAAAGAAACCACAGTTTCAGTAAAAGAAAACAGTGTGCATTAGAAATGACAAATACTCACCATTTGCTTCAACGTGGGTGGAACTGAAGGGTATTATGCTGAGTGAAATGAGTCAATCAGAGAAGGACAAACATTATATGGTCTCATTCATTTGGGGAATGTAAATAATAGTGAAAGGGAATAGAGGGGAAGGGAGAAGAAATGGGTGGGAAATGTCAGAGGGGGAGACAGAGCATGGAAGACTCCTAACTCTGGGAAACGAACTAGGAGTTGTGGAAGGGGAGGTGGGCGGGGGGTGGGGGTGACTGGGTGGCGGGCACTGAGGGGGGCACTTGACGGGATGAGCACTGGGTGTTATTCTATATGTTGGCAAATTGAACACCAATAAAAAATAAATTTATTATTTAAAAAAAAAGTGTGCAGAAAAGTTGATGCGTCTTGTGTTGAATAAGTTGACTATGGTGTGATAGTGAGAAATTTAAAGGGAATTTCTACTACAAAGTTAGCAATTCAAACCTGAAGCTTAAGTAAGAGAAAGCATTAAAATAGAACAATCTGGGGTTGCCAATGTCAGCTTTCTTCCCCGTTTCCTTTCTCCAGGCTAAAGGAGGAAGGAGGAGAGGAGTGCTTCTTTCGCATGCTCCTGTGCCTGTAGCATTTGTGGATGTAGGGAGTTGCTCATTGGTCAGGAAAATGCAGGAAAGTGTAGATATGCAAATGAGCCTTGCATTTGCATATTTTCCCCTCTAATTTTTAAGTGGAGGGAATTGGGAGCTTCTCCAAAATTAAAGACAGGAATACATTCAAAAACGTTTCGAAAGTATCCTTTGAGCAAGAGCAGTACAGATTAAGCATATTAAAACCGTTTAGTGGGATCCTGGAAGCAGCAACATTTGAATAATACGTTGTTTCCCAGCAAATCGAGTGGCAATCATGTGAAAGGAGAGTGTGCAAAATTTCATTTATATGACATGGAAATACAATTGTGCGAGAGAATGAGAGTATAGAGGGCATTCTTAGTTTCATACTTTGATATTTTAAGGTTCAAAATACATTTCTTGACATACCCTTGGATATGAAATAAATGCATCCATCAGGCATCTTAGAAGCTTCAGGAGGATTGGTGATAAAGAGAAATCCATTGAAATGTGATGGAGCTGTGTTTCGTGTACATGTTTTACATCTATAACATCGAGATGAGCTCAGTTGTTTTCAATTCATCTAACGTCGCAGGAAGGCATAATATGGCAAATCGAAAGACAATGTTGTCATTGCAAACACCTGATTGCATTACACTTGGCCCCTTAGGCACAACATACCTGCTCCACTGCGTGTGGTCTGCTGAATTTTAGCCTCGCTGTGTTTACAGATGACAGTTGTCATATTGGGGTGTATTCCTTCATACAGTAGGGATGGACACTAAATTGATGTGAAGCGTTAAGGAAAACTGTCCCAAGATTTGGAAATAAGACAAAAAGAAAGTAAAACATGTTCTTTCATCGTCCCCTTGGGGCATATTTTGATAGGCCTACCTAAACATTATTTAAATCTTTGGGATAATTTATCTGCATTCACTGTGCTTTCTTCTTATCGATTATGCCCTAGAAATTATGAAGTTAAATGTTAATCTGTAGATTTTTGTCTGGTAGAACCATTGATCCTAAGGGCTACAGTTTTGATAGTACGTTATCTAGTTCCATATTTAACCTAGGAATCTTAGTCTAACATATATATATATTTTTAGACATATTTTAAATGCCTTTACATACTGAGTTCTTTAAGTGTTCTTAGACACATCTTTACCATCTTACTGTTTTTTCACATTAATGATGATATAAACACGTGACACTTGTGCTTGCTACATGTTAAATGGGAGTCATGTTCTCGGTTTTTGAAAATCTGCCTTGATAGGGGATTCGTTTGGTTTGTGACCTAGAAAGGAGAGTTTTAGGAATTGATAAATTAATGTCCTGAGAGACCATAAAGAAATGTCAAGTTTCCCAAATGGTGGTAAGTTCCATTTTCCTGAAGCCTGGAGAGATTAATCATGAGAAGACAAGTCGAGTAATGACAGGAAGAATATGAACTGGAATTCTGCTAAAGGGGACACTTCTGGGGTGATGGGTGTCGAGGACGGCATTTTTATTAAGGATGCTTCACCTGCTGGCACAGCTGTAGACACTTGGTGTGTGGGGTTCCCAGGCAGATACCTCCTCCCATCCTGGTGCCAACCCATCAAATGCAACAGCTTCCGGCCGTGCTCTTCCCCTCCAAGAACTGCCCACCGGCTGCAGGGAAGGAGGAACAGATAGAAGGATGGAGCTGCCTCAGCAAACCCACATGGATTTAAATTTCCCAGACTTAAACTCTATTTTGAATTTTGCCTTAAAATACTATTAGAAAATACTGGTCTCCTACTTCAATGAAAAGAGCAACTATTTTGTTTTATTCACTTCTGAATCTGCAGCATCTATTACAGAAGTCACTCGGATAATATTTGGTGACCAATATATGAGCGATACTTCTGCAGGAAGTTGGGATTAATGAGGCCGTTGAGTGGAGCTGCTCCTGATTATGGAGAAAGCAGAAGGGGCTGTGGTACTAATTTCATCAAGGACTACGCTTCAGGAAAAAAAAAAAAATGTCATGCATTTTGCAATTGATAGATTTAAATTCAAATCTAGTTATGCCTTTTAGTGTCTGGGACATGAGCAGCTGCATTAACCCTGCTACGACTGTTTCCTACAATCAGATAACTGTGTACCATTGAGATATGCTGTGTGTATTAGATAGTCCTTGAGTCGCACAGCAGGTGTTCTATGAATTTTCCCTTCATCACACTGCTTTTTGGTAAATTTTAAAAGTATAAGTAGTTACCTACAACTGTGATTCATAATCTCCTATTTATTTTATTCATTAAATTTTATTATTGATCCTTACTTGATAAAGTTCTTTTTTTTTACTTTTTTAATTGATAAAGTTCTTTTTTTATAAAGTTCTAACATAAAATTACAATAGTGTAGATCTTTAATTTTGCCAAAAAGAATTTATTTACCTCTTTTTTAAAGATTTTACTTATTTATTCATGAGAGACACAGAGAGAGGGGCACAGACACAGGGAGAAACAGGCTCCATGCAGAGCCTGACGTGGGACTCGATCCCAGGTCTCTAGGATCATACCCTAGGCTGAAGGCAGTGCTAAACCGCTGAGCCACACGGGCTGCCCAAATTCATTTACTTCTTAAAATGCACTATCTCCAATATTTTTTCTGTTAGTTTTCCTTCCCGTTGTCCCTCAAGATTCTAATCATTTTAAGGGATCTCTTACATGGATCTAAGATACTTCATGAGCAACTATCTCTTGCTCTATTAATTAGCATACGTAAGATTAATCAAGTGATGTCGTATTTTAGCAAATAATGCTTTGTGTTGGTAGTTTCTCATTTACACGGATGTGAGGCAATCTGGGTACAACAGCTGTTACTCAGTGACTAACCAGAAGTGGTTCTGTAGATTTGAGGGACATGAGTCACTCCCACAGGAGGTGTGTTTGTCCTTTCTTGCAGAGGAGGATCTTATCACTGAGCGATCTCCAAAAGGTCGGGTTATGAGAAATGAAGGTTAGTCATCTTGCCTGTAGGAAAAACAAAAGCAAAGAAGCCAAACAACTGTTGATTTCAGAGTAAGTTTCTAATGTAGAATCTTTGGGGGTCCTGTCTCTGGATTGATAATTTATGTTTCCACCATGCAGCCCACACTGGCAGACAGCTCTGTGGGCTATGTTAGTACACAGCCATAGGTAAGAGCTGTGTAGCTGTCAAACCGCCCATCTCTTTATCGAGAGAGAACATACCTCAAAGAGGCTGATTTGGTGTCAGGAAGATAACATTTGATTCTAATTTGTCCCCCACCTATCATTTTTCTCTATGTGCGCACCGGTGGCATTTAATGTTGGCATGATGAGGATAAAAAAACAAATGCATACGTTGAAAGATAATTTGTCAGTGGGTCTCTTATCTTACCTGGATTTGGGAGAGAATTTTAATTTCGTAGATTAAACACAACTAAAGCTTGACAGCTACCAGCTGGCACGCACACATGGCTATCGAGACCAAAACCAAATCATTTGTCTTCGTTTCCTTTTTAAAATCTGACTGTGCTCTCAAAAAAAAAAAAAAGTCCTGATTTGCAGGATTTGCCAATTTTCATGGTGTAAATGCTCCACTACAGCTGAAAACTAGCCGCTGCCAAGCACGTAGTTGGGAATAGCTGTGTACAAACTGTTGGAAACTGTAAGAGCCTCCAGCTCCAGCACACGACTTGTGATGTGAAATTATTTGTGCAAAGAAACATGATGTTGACTTCTTCCTCACCTGGAATTGCGTTAAATAGATTTGGCTAGCTTAAAATGATTAATTTTCCAGAGATTAACTACAAAGGAAATTTGGATGAGACTCAGGCCCCCACAAAGCTAAAATCAAACCAAGAGAACATGCAATATCCAGCTCATCATGGGGATGAGTATCTTTCTTCCGTACCTTTTGCTCTATATGCGCAAGGCCCTCTGTTGATTACTTTTTTTTTTTTTTTTTTTTTGAGTATCATGACTTAGGGCAAAGATGCATCGTTATTCTTCTGTAGATGTCTGTTAACATAGAGAACATAATCATACAAAACAAAATTGTTATAGCTGCAGAATCAAGGTGGATCCCCACCCAATATTTGGATCTGATGGCCTCACTAATGGTCACACACACACACACACACGGAGAATAGTGAGATTGTCCGTCTAGCTTGGAATAGCTTGAAAGAACCAGGAGAGAAGACTGGATTTTGCTTCGTTGTTTTGTTTCTGTTTCTGCAGAGTGGTTGGCAGGAGAGGGATCATTTCCTCTACAAGTGGCCTGAATCTTTGTCAGTGCCAAACCGGAGAGCTTCTTATCACCCTGCCCAAACCTGGGGCTGAGGGCTAGGTAGGAAAGATGCTGACAATTAAACATCAACCCATGGAGCCCCACACACTGTTACAAGAATAAATGAAACTAAAATAAATCAATGAAAATGTATTGTTCCCTATCACACACAATGGAACCAGGTGAGTTAGATTGATAGAGGTGAAAAGGCATGAGACGCGCTCATTTTAATAAAGGCGACTTCACCTGCTCAGACTTCTGTTGAACTTGGAGGCAAGTGACCAGTTAACTTCTTTTTAATCTTAAAGTAATTATGTTGAGGAACCTACTTTACAAGGAAACTACATGGGGCGGCCAGGTGGCTCTGTTCGTAAAGCATCTGCCTTTGGCTCAGGTCATGATCTCAGGGTCCTGGAATTGAGTCCTGCATCAGGGTCCCTGCTCATCAGGAGTCGGCTTCTCCCCTTACTCGTGTGCTCTCCTTTGCATGCACACACTCTCTCCTTCTCCCTCAAATAAATAAAAAAGGAAGACATGCGTTGAGTTGCTCAATAATGTTTTTTGGCAGTTTTAGAGTTGATTCATCCACACTTATCAGTCATGTAAATACATCCCCAAGAAACATTAGTGTAGTACATCAGTGAATGAAAACGCAAATCCTTTTTTCTTTTACTTATACATCCTGTACTTCCAGCACTGTTTTAAGGTCTGTGATTATTAAAAACATGTGTAGGTGTTGCAGGTGGGTAATACTGCTGAGGACCTAGTGGTCACATGGGGACAACATGTGTCCCTGTCACTGAAGGACCGCAGGAGGATTTGGAGGATCAGTCTCAGGAGTTGTGATCCTAAAAATCTAATGATGAAACCCGAATGCATCCATTGAGGTAAGTTCTAACACTGCATCTCTTACGTGGATTTGTGAGTAAACGTAACTTAATAGAAATGTAAAAATAGCTGGAGCACTCCAGTGAGCTACTTGTCGAGAACAGAATCAATGTTTTCCCTACATCCTCAAAAAATGCTATTAACTCATGAGTGTTAAGCACTCAGAAGAGTGTTTTGCCTGCATAAAGAGAAAATTGTCTGTCTCGGTGTCAGAAGAGAAAAAATATCTATTATCCAAACATCAAACACTGTGTTTGAGCTTTGTACTCACGGAAGGCTGCGGTTTTAAAAATACATTCGCAGTACTTGAAGGCAGCATTGTGACAACGACAAAGCACTGAATTCGAGTCATACAGCAAAGCCAGATTTTTCTTTGCTTTCTCCTTTTTCTGAATCAACTGGATTTAAATAAATAAAGCGGACCAAATTCAGAGATGTCCAGAATTTTATAGGTTAATGAATTCATCGAATCCCTCCAGAATCCCTATGTTGAAACCCTGATCTCCGGCACCTCAGAATGTGACCTTATTTGGAAATAGGGTTATTGCAGATACAGTAGGTTAATATGAGGTCATAACGGTGTTCGCAGAGAAAAAGACCTTTCACAGGAGAATGCCACGTGAGGGTGAAGGCAGAGATCTGCGTGATGCATCCTTTACAAGACGAGGGATGGCAAAGGTTGTTCGCAAACCGCCAGAAGCTGATCCACTGCAGATCTCAGAGGGGTGAACCCTGACAACACCTGGTCTTGTACTTCTGAACCCCAGAGCTGTGAGGGCACTCAGCTGGGTTCTCGGCCACACGATTTGTCTGCTTCGTTACACAGCTCCAGAAAGCTAATACACCTGTAAACCACGCCTCTAGGAAAAAAATGTCATCCTTAGAATTAATCCATTCTGTCTTTGTGTGCTTCTTGCTGCAATTTTTAACTTAAAAACATTGCTACCCAGTTCAAGCAAACTTTGGCTCAGCCAGAATGAAAACGAATCAAGACCAGACGTATCTGCATGGAATCATGTCTAGTAATCTAAATGATGCTTAGGGGGCAGGGGAGCGTCTTTCTCTTTTATATGTAATACAACTAGACAGATAAGGTACAGACAACTGTTGAAAATTTGTCTTGCCACTATATGAAGCTGTCTATAGAAATATAGCCTGGGAATCATTACGGAAGATTTCTATCGATCTCTGCTGCCTTCGAACTACGTGACTTCGGTTGCCTGATCCCTCCTTGGAGAAGTTTCATGTCCTTTCTTTTTCATTCTGTGAAATCTGTGAATCTCTTTAATTAGAAAATAGTGAGTTCGAAAAACTTTAGTGACATGTCTTAATGACAGAGCCACGAGTCTAGGGGACAAAGCTGATTATGTTGGTGGAGCGTGTTAGTCTGTCAAAGACCCTGAATCAACATTAGCCGGGTGGAAAGATAGGTTTTAGGCCAAGATGAGAAAACTGGGTGGAGAGCAGTTGCACTTGTTTTAGAGAGAGTCCCACAATAGGATGCTGTGCTACGGGAAGCCATTGACAGGGGACCTTGCCAGACACTAAGGAAGCAAAGGCAAATACAATCACGTTCCAAGGCCTTAAATAAGAGGTGAAAATAAATTACCATGGGGGTGTTTGGTTAAAGATGCTAATAACCATTGTGAGGTTTGTCATCCATGAAATGCACAAAGATTTATTGAGCAGATCCTGTTTTCTAGACACTGGACACAGATAAATGCGTCTTAAATTTCATAATAATGCTGATTTTGATGACCCCGAATGAAGAAATTGTAATTATATTGATTATCTTAGGAAGATGAAGTAGTGGGTGGATATATTAGAATGCAGCCTTAGTCTTGTCTGTTAGCAGCACAAACATATTCTAACTCAGAACCATTTATTATCACCCAGGCAGATTGTTAAATGAAGGACACTAAATATATAGAAATATAGGAAATGATTTTAAACAAATTGCACGCAGAATTAGGTTGACTATATATTTAAAATTCACATTTATTGATTTTGACAGCTCTCAATCTAACAGCTCATTTTCACGAAATAGAGTCTTGTCAGGATGATTAGCTGTTTTGCAGGATGCCGTCAATCACACGAGTGCCGAAGGTCTCGGCTCCTGTGCGCTTGCCTGGTTTCCTGTGCTACTTGCTGCCACACAATATTGATTCCACCTTATTTCTACAGTGATGAATACTGAAATTATAAGGGCAGATTTACGAGTTACTTTGATTCCATCCTATGAAAGTACTTTAAAAGAACCTGCTATATTTGTGAATGCATTTCATTTCGGTAAAAAATTAATCACCAGATTGCGAAGTTCGTATTTTTTGGAGGTTTGGGAGGTTTAGATAGGTTTTGACATTGCTTAGTATTCCATAAATAAAAAGTCTTTCAATTTACAAAAGAAAATAACATGGAAACTAAAGGCAGAATTTTTTATGAGCCAAAATACTTTTTATTTTTATTTTATTTTTTTAAAAATTTTATTTATTTATTTATGATAGTCACAGAGAGAGAGAGAGAGAGACAGACAGACAGAGACACAGGCAGCGAGAGAAGCAGGCTCCATGCACCGGGAGCCCCACGTGGGACTCGATCCCAGGTCCCCAGGATCGCGCCCCGGGCCAAAGGCAGGCGCTAAACCGCTGCGCCACCCAGGGATCCCCAAAATACTTTTTAAAGATCTTATTTATATGAGAGAGAGCGAGCGAGCGAGCACGAGCTGGGGGGAGTGGTAGAGGGAGAAGCAGATACCCCGCTGAGCAGGGAGCCTGATGCTGGACTCCATCCCAGGACCCTGAGCCGAAGGCAGATGCTTAAATTAACTGAGTTTCGAGGGCACCCCGATGAGCCAAAATACTTTTTTAAATTGAGTGATATTACAATGTGTATTTTGATAACATGTAATTTTAACATGAGAAGTGAACAGTGTAGTTTTAAGACACGTGAGCCTCACTGTGAATAAATAATTATACTCAATCATGTATCTACCTAGTGACTTTTTCAAACATGAAAATTAGGATGAGAGTAACATACCTAAGAAGTTAAATATATCTTCATGTGTCATTCAGAGCTATGATAATTGGTTGCAAGATTTCCATTACGGATGTTTCTGCACAAATGTTTCTATCAGAATTCTGAGATATTTACAGTATCCACCTGCATTATCACTTTATTTCTGTTGTATAATCTTGCAACGCCAAAATCAAATGTGTTTTACTCTTGCCCCTATTTCATTCTAAATATTTCTCCAAAATCAGTCTATTGTGCACTTCAGAGTCCTGTATTACATTCTTCTTCTTTTGAGTGAACAGTTACTTCAAATCTACACCCAAAATTAAAAATATAAATATATATATAAATATAAACATATTATATATCATGTGGTGTATTAACATACTGGGAGAAGTTAATGTGTACGATCCAGCACAAGTAGAGACATTTGAGAGGAAGTAACTATTTAAGTCAAGTCTGTAATTCAATATGAATTTTGAGTTTAATTTGTTTAAGGATAGTGACTTAAAGATACATTAAAAGTTGTTTAGTGGAACTTTACTCATGGCTTTGATGGGTGTTTAGATTTATTTTATTGTATTAAAAGTGAAGTTAATGAGATAGTTCTTCAGCAACCTTTACACGGTTTCCTCTATGTGCCAGGCATGTGATTGTGTTTTGGAAACAGTAATTTAGTCATGGTCCATAACTCCAAAGGCTCTATGAGAAGACACACAAGCAACTCACCATCTTACAATAAGATGAAAATTATTTTTACATATACATGTAATTATTTTTTTATATACATGTAATTAAATATTCAAAGTATTATCATTTCAACATACAATTACTATAAACAATGGTTTATATATCTTGACTATTTCACATATTGCTACAGTGAGCATAGGAACAGATCTCTCTTAAGATCCTGATTTTAATTCTTTTGCATATATACCCAAGAGTGGAAATGCTGGTTCATATACTCGTTTTATTTTTAATTTTTTGAAGACCCCCCCCAAAAAACATAAAAAATAAAATTTTTTGAAGACCCTCCATACTCTTTTCAGTAACCACTGCACCATTGTGTGTTCACACTAACAATGTACAATGGTTCCAACCTCTCTATCCTCATGAATACTTGATATATATATATAATACTTGTTATATAAAAATTATATATATAAAAATTATATATATATATATATATATATATATATATATATATATATATATATATAAATCGTCATCCTAACAGGTGCGAGGTGATCCTTCATTGTAGTTCTGGTTTACATTTTCCTTACAATTACTGATATTGAGGATCTTTTAATACACCTGTTGTCCATTTGTACGTTTTATTTGTAGGAGGGTCTAAGTCCTTTGCCCATTTTTCTAATGAGCTTGTGTTTTTATTTGTATTTGTTTTACTATTGAGTTGTAGGAGTTTCTTATATATTTTGGAAATTAACCCTTCCTCAGTATATGGTTCATAATACTTGCCCCCATTTCATAGATTGCTTTTTCATTCTGTTGATTGCTTCCTTTGCACTGCAGAAACTTTAGTTCGGTGTAGTCTCACTTGTCTATTACTGCTTTTGTTGGCTATGCTTTTAGTGTCATAGCCAAGAAATTGTTGGCATGATCAATATCAAGAAGTTTTCCCCTATGCTCTCTCCTAGGAGTTTTATGGTTTGAGGTCTTACATTTAAGTCTTTCATCCATTTTGAGTTGGTTTTTGTGTGTGTCATAAGGCAAGTGACCAGTTTCTTTTTCATTTCTTTTTTTTTCTTTTGCATATGGATATCCAGTTGTTCAACAAACACTTCCAGAAAATTAAAGAGAAGGGAACACTTCCAAATTCATTATGTGGCCAGTGTTAGTTACCCTGAACCAAAACCAAAGACACTTTAAGAAAATTACATTCCAGTATCCCTGATGAACATAAATGCAAACATCCTCAATAAAATAGTAACAAACTGGCTTTCATAGTACATTAGAGGGATTGTGCTCCAGGACTGGGTGAAATTTGTCCCTGGGTGCAAGGAGGTGTTAACATTTATAAATCAACCCATGCGATGCAACACATAAACAGAATGACAGATAAGTGTCACGTGACCATCTCAACAGATGCAGAAGAGGCATTTGAGCAAGTTCAGTACCCTTTTATGGTGGGAAAACACTCCACAAACTAGATATATAGGGAATATACTTCAAAATAATAAAGGCTATGTATGACCAGTCCACAATTAACATTCTCCTTAATGGTAAAAAATTGAAAGTGTTCCCTCTGAGTGAGGAATGAGGAACAAGACAAGAACAACCGATCTCATTACTTCTATTTGATATAATACTGGAGGTCCTAACCAGAACAATGAGGCTAGAAAAAAGGAATAAAACATCAAAATCAGAAAAGAAGAAGTAAAATTACCTCTCTTAGCAGATGACATATGCTATATGTAGAAAATTCTAGAGATCGCCAAGAAACTGCTAGAACTAACAAATACATTGAGTAAAGATGCAGAATACAAATCAACATACACAAATCAGTTGCATTTCTATATGCTAACAAGGAACCATCTGAAAAGAGGATTAAGAAAACAGTCTCACTTATGATAGCATCAAAAGAATAAAATATTTAAGTGTCAGGGCCCCTGGCTGGCTCAGTCAGAAGACTGTGTGACTCTTCATCTCAAGGTTGTGAGTTCAAGCCCCACATTAGGAATAGAGATGACTTTAATAAGCAAATAAAAAAACTTAAAAAAAAATACTTAGGAATAAATGTAATCAAGGAAGTGAGAACTTTATACACGTTAACTATACAATACTGATGAAAAAAATTAAAGCGGACACAAATAAATGGAGAGACATTCCATGTTCTTGGATTGGAAGACTAAACATTGTTAAAACCCAAATTACTCAAAGTATCTACAGATTCAATATGACAGCCATCAAAACCCAAATGGCACAATTTACAGAAATAGAAAGAACCATCTCAAAATTCACATGGACCACAAAATACCCAGAATAATAACTGCAATCTTAAGAAAGAACCAAGCTGGAAGCATTCTTGATTTTGCAATATATTATAAACCTTCAGTCATCAAAATACTGTGTTATTGGCTTAAAGACACACGTAAAATAGAGAATAGAGAGCCCAGATTAAAAAAAAAAATCCATGCATATACAATCAACCAGTCTTTGAGGACAGGGCCACGAATACAAATGGGGAACAGATAGTTTCTTTGACAAATTAAAATTTTTACTGTGAAATTGTCAAAAATACTAAATTATGAAATGTTGATGGAATAGTGGAAATAGCCAGAATTTTATAATTGGCATTTACTCTTGGATTTGAAGGTTTATGTCCATTATTTCAAGAATTTTACAGTACATACAAATGTTACAGTTCCAAGGAGACTTTAATTAAATTATCTTTCTTAGCAGTAGCACCTTATTGAAAACAGGGAATAAATTCATAGACTCTCCCAGGCCTGAGATCAAATCTTACTTGTCTTCATCAAAATGTAAATAAAATACGTATAAGATATAATAGGCTTAGAAATTATCTTTGGGATAAATCAATGAATGTGGTGAAAGGTAGATTGTTAAAACATTTTGGGGGCCAAAAGACAGTCATATGTCCAAAGAAACTGGAGTTTCAACTACTTTCATAAACTACCGATTACAGTGAAATTTATTTATTTATTTATTTATTTATTGAAATTTAAAGATAAAAACATGTTTCTCTATCTGTAATGAAAATTTCTGTGTTAGACTGATAACATCATTCTATCAGATGATTTACATCATCTACAGACTTTCATCATTAAGAAGGTACATATCCAACTTGTTTGGAAAATTATAATTTCAGCCCTTGTCATTCTGGAATAGTCTCTCCACAGGACTCTGAATTCTTGCTCATTCAAATTTAAATCCTTAAGTTTCCTAATTGGTCAGTTGCATTTGAATTCTAATAACATTGGTAATAAGATTGAATTTATTTAATAAGAATTAAAAGTTGCAGTTGTAATTCAGAAATGATAGAATAGTAATTGCAAATCTGTAACTTTGTGGTAGGTTACATGTTATACCATCGCAGTCCTCTCTGGGGTCCTTCAGTGGGTCGATTTAAGAACAGAGAATGGGCGCCTCGTGGCTCAGTAGGTGGAGTGTGCAACTCTCGATCTCGGGGTTGGGACTTCAAGCCCCCCGTTGGGAGTAAAGATTACTGAAAAATAAAATCTTATACTGGGAACCTGGGTAGCTCAGTGGTTGAGTGTCTGCCTTTGTCCCAGGTCATGACCCCGGGGTCCTAGGATTGAGTCCCACTTTGGGCTCCCCACAGGGAGCCTGCTTTTCCCTCTGCCTGTGTCTCTGCCTCTCTCTGTCTCTTGTGAATAAATAAATAAATAAATAAATAAATAAATAAATAAATAAATATTTTTAAAAATGCAATAAAATCTTACAAAGAAAAAGAAGAGAGAAGAGAAGATAGAGAAGTACACCCCGTACTCGGTGATACAGCCTTTCTAGATTGTGATCAATGTGAAAAGATTGTAGAGTGCAGTGCCATTCTCAACCATTTGAAATGCTCACTGGTGAGCCAATCAGCAAAATGCTATGGGGAATTCTTTCAGTAGATTGGAAATACGGTGATCTCTTCCAAAAGTAGGAATGGTTTCTCTGTTGTTCGTTAGCTAATGATTTTGACATAATATAATTAGTGAATAGAATCCCCATTTGAATTTCATTTTCAAATAATTAAACTCATTTATAAATAATACTATAACCCCTAATTTTTTTAGTTTTACCCCGTGGCAGTGTGTATGCTTACGGACTTGTTATTTTATCCTGAAAGAACTACCTTATAATCTAGGTACATGTATGCCATGCATTACCGATTTATTTGAGGAGGTTTAGAGAATTTAAGAAACAGTATCATGCATCCTTGCAAACTTTGCTATGCTACCTATTCAAGAGCAGATCATATATATCATATGCTTAGATATTAGGTAACAAAAAAACAAGCTGCTTGATTCACAGTAAAAGCTGTGAGTATGACAATATATTTTTTTAAACATTTTATTCATTTATACATGAGAGACACAGAGAGAGGCAGAGACACAAGCAGAGGGAGACACAGGCTCCCCACAGGGAGCCCATTGCGGGGACTCGATCCCAGGACCCTGGGGTCATGACTTGAGCTGAAGGTAAATGCTCAACTGCTGAGCCCCCCCGCCCCACCCAGGTGCCCCAACAATAGATTGTTTTGAAAGTTTTTCATACTGGGAAATTGGGAATTGTAAAACATGTACAATAAGGAAATCCTCTGTTTGGCTTTCGTATAAATACCATTAAATATCAAGGATATTTCCTTTGGGAAATCTCTTGCAATTTTCAAACATATAGCCTGATGAGATTTCTAATTACCACAAATGTATTTTAATTTTCCTTTACTTTAAGTCAACTGCAAATTCGTATAAAGTCATGAGAAATACTACAGAAGGATCTGGTGTCCCCTTTGCCCACTTTTTGCCAATGATAACATCTTGTAGTACAACATCGGAGCCAGAATATTGGCATTGCTAAGGTCAAGGTGCATGACAATTCTCTCAGCGCAAGGGTCTCTTGCCCTGTGGTAGGCACGCCCCCTCCCCTCCTGCACATCCACATGCATCCTATCCTTAACCCCAGGAAACCATTCATCTGTTCCCCATTTCCAATATCATTTCAAGAATGTTTGTTTGCAATTATACAGTATAATTGGGATTGACTTTTTTCACTCAGCATAATTCTCTGGAGACTGATCCAGGCCGTTGTGTGCGTTGTCAAAGATAAATAAACCCGACATCAGTTAAAGTGGTGTGGGGAGATTTTAATCAGCGATGTATCATTGCAGGAGGGAACACACTCCAGTGTGTAGAGGGGTGGCTGGGTGTTGTAAAGGGAGGATGAAAGAATGGGCAGCTGGGGTGGGGAGTGGTGGTGTCATAAGTACAGTCAGGTGAATGAATATGTACAAGGAGCTGCAAGGGGAATGGGTCCCTGTGCAGACTTGCTAACTGGGGCTTAGCTCTGCTAGACTGGGAGACACGGGCCCTGTCTTCAGGTAAGACCAGGCTAGAAGAGACCGTACATTCATTCTTCTGCAGGCCTTCGGTTTTCCCAGCTGGACACCTGAAGGGGGGCTTGGGTCACCCCAAGGTTGCAGCCATGAGCTGCTAGGAACTACACCAGTGTTTGTTCACGTCCTTACAGGCCAAGCTCGAGGCTTGGTGGACCAGAGGGCTCAGAGGCTCCTGGCTCACGTTCAGGAAGCTTCTGTGGCCATTCACCTGTGGCAGGTGCACCTGTTTTGAAGCTGAGGGATAAAGCTACAGTGGACACCTGTTGTGCAGTTATTCCTGTGAACTTAAGTTTTTGGCCCATCGGATAAATTCAGGAGTGCAACTGCTGGGTGACGTAGTCGTGTTCAGTTTTGTTTAGTTTTAGTTACGTTTAGTTTTGTTAAAAATGGCCACAGCATTTTCCAGAACTGCTGCATCATCCGACACAGCTGCTCCCAGGGTGTGAACGTGCCACCATTCTTTAACTGTAGCCACTCTAGTAAGTGTGCAGTGATGCTTGTCTCAGGGTATATCTCATTCCCCTAATGGTACACGTGCTCACCTGCCACCTGCATGTCCTCTGGGGTGAGGGGCGGCTCATGTTTTTGGCTTATTTTGTTGGACTTTTACTGTTGAGTTTTAAGACTTCTTTATATATTATGGAGCTAATAGATTTATACAAAAGGTTATCTTAGGAAATCTTCAAATATTTATTAAACTTATTATTTGTTTTAATACCAATAACAGTAAAGCAAGGGTTTTGTGGCTAAATTATGTTAAGAATCATTATCATCACTGTTAGATAATGATCATCTCTATTCTGTGTCTTTGGTCATTTTCTGGTCACTCGTTTCTTCTCCTGATCTATTTCTCATTATCTTAAGGCCTCCACTGGGTGGATATAATTTCAGTGAGATATAAGAGAGTGAACCTGGCTGACACTGAAAGCAGGGTGCCTGGATCTGGATGTTGGGGTTCATTGGCCTCTGGCTTCTGGGGCCTCTAAAGGAGAATTGCTGTTTCCTGGTTAAATATAGTAAAAATGTTTGGGATCCTAACATAATGAAAACCGGTAGGATTCAAATGCTCAGGATTTTAATATTTTGCTAATTTATATCCCACTTCTGGAAGTAAAGCCAACAGTAGCAACAGGGATTGAGTTTGACCAATTCGCCAGGACAATGTTACTTGAAGGAGCTTGCTGGCAGTTGACTTAAATTTCACTGTCCAATTCTCATGAATTTTTCACCTCTGTCTTGCCTCTAAAATCATGTTAAACTACTTTTATTCAACCTCTTTATTTATGTCCTTTGTATCCTTCCAATACTCAGAGTAGTCCCTTAGCTAGTTAATTTAGCTTTTATTCCTCTAATATTTCTGTAGAAGTTTCATTTGCCTTCACAGAATTTGTGCTTCTGTGTTCATTGAACAATCATCAAATTTTTAGTGTCACGTTAAACTTGACTATTTATAGTTGGTGGCAAAGTGTATAAAGTCTCCATTAGCTGACCCAAAATTACAGGGGGACAGGTATTGAAATACACAGTCCATGTGATCAAATTCACACGCAAAAAATCTAAAGTTATCATTCCCCAGAACTGTGATCTAGCTGATTATATTAAATTTTGCCTTAACTTGCAGTCACAAAGCACTAAATATCAGTTATTATGAATCCCTAGACATCTAGTCAAATATTCCTATAAAAGAACTTACTGCCTCTGATTCTTCTTCTCTCTAGGAGAGTCTAAAATTTATAGAGAAAAGGTGAATGGCAAAAAAGTTAACAACTGTATGATTTGCAGATGCTGTGAAGCTAATAGGGAAGAAATGCTGTTTCTCATTCAGTATCCAAAGTACCATAGGTTTTGCTGTGTAAAAAGGCAGTGGCCTGGGTTGTGTTTCTGACCTTTCCCACCTGCTACGGCGTTCTTTAGTTCTCGACTGGCGAGTGGTTGAAGAAGTGTGCATAATGTAAGGCCTGCAGAAACCAGCTGGTATGGAGAGTAAATAATTATCCAGATGAGTAAGATCAAAACCCTACTTCTCAG
This sequence comes from Canis lupus baileyi, assembly GCF_048164855.1. Classification (NCBI taxonomy): domain Eukaryota; kingdom Metazoa; phylum Chordata; class Mammalia; order Carnivora; family Canidae; genus Canis; species Canis lupus. The sequence goes on along the minus strand of NC_132864.1, from coordinate 44,774,089 downwards.
GGAGATAAAAATCCGTGGAGCTGGAAATTTGAAATTGAATGTTAGTAGTTTAGAAATCTGAATTTCTACAATACAAGGAAATAAGGAATATAGATGTATTTTTGAAGATCTTTTTGAAAGACACACAAACATAAACAATAATAATTCACAAACTTTTGGGCAATTATATACTATAAAGTAAATAAGAAATAACCATTATGGGGCTGATAACGCACATGTGAAATTCTTTGATTTGTGCAACAGTTATGTTTTATTTAAAGTAGCAGTTCTCGGGGCACCGGGGTGGCACAGTCATTTAAGTGACAGACTCTTGATTTCCCTGAGGTCATTGTCTCAGGGTCATGGGATCGAGCCCCAAGTTGAGTCAGCACAGGGTCTTGAGATTCTCTCTCTCTCTCTCTCTCTGAAATAAATAAATAAATCTTTTAAAAAATATAAAGTAGCAGTTCTTATCCTTTTAAGCCTCAGGACTTCGTTTTCATTCCTAAAATTATTGGGGACTCCCATGGAACTTGTATTTATGTGGGCTGTACATATTGGTCAACCAGATTAAAAATGTTAATTGGGACATTTTATAATACTTTACTAACTGATTTAAATATAATAATACAAACCTGTTACTAATACATATAAAATACTTCAATAAAATATGGTCATTTTTCAGCTAGATTCCTATATCAACTTCTGCATTCAATCTCTTGCAATACCTTCTTTTTCTTGAAATATATGAAATAAATTGAGCTTCACATAGATCTGTACTACTTTTAATGGACTTTGGGGGTAGAAAATGGGGACCGGCTATAAAAGATAGCTCTTCAGTGGCTGTCCTGACACATAAAGTATTCTCAAAAATAATAGTGTCCTGGACCAAGATAGAGTTAGTAATAATTAGTGTCTAATTATTACTGACTTTTATGCTTGAGCATATATGCAAACCATATTGGTATAGAGTTGTCAAAAAATAGCAAGATTTATAACTATTATTCTTCCTACATCTCCATATTATTAATTTTTAAAAATTGTTCTAATAAAAGCATTCAGTCATAGAGAATGTCTATCACCATTAAATCCCATCAGATACAAAGATCCAATATTAAGCAACTTATTTACTTTTTCCCAACATTATCTTGTCTTCTATAAAAGGGGTGTAATTATGTATGTTTAATCCCAAGTAATCGTGACATTTATTTTTTAAATTACATTTGAATGTTATAATATTCTAACAATGGTCTTTAATTGAAAGCCGAGTTGTAAGAGCAAAAACAAGGCATGAGCAATACTAGAGGACACTTGATAGATGACCAAGGTCTAAGTTTCAAGGAGGGAGGTTTAGTTTTTGTGGAATCACGTACAAGGATAGGGTTTTGATGTCACAGAGAAGACAGAAGCACAATCTCTATATACTATATATCTAGGTAACTGGGTTAGAGACCATAGCAAACATAAGCCCTTTCTTGTGTGTTTATTTGTTTAATTTGTTTCTAAGGACACTTTTTATGGGAGGTGGACTGTTGGCTTCTCTAAGTTTCTACAAATACCAATATCAGTCATGTCTTGAAATATGTTCAACTATGTTTTACTCTTTATTTTTCTTTTTTGCCAATAATTATTTAATCAGTCAATCCATCACTAAACTTAGAATCACATATGTGTTAAGACATTGTTCCAAATGAAGCCAGGGTACGCACTGGCGCTTGGTAATAAGCTGCTGTACAAGGAGTTCAAGATTTAGGA